>NC_137075.1:38532353-39132353 GCF_951640355.1 Cnephaeus nilssonii | reverse complement strand
AAAACAGCAATATTGTCACTATGCCGATGTCTTCTTTGAAGCATGTTGGTGCCCAAGGAGGAACTTTAGCCCATGTTCTGATTCATGCTGCTCTCTCTGTGGAATGTGAGGAGCACATACAGTAGCTCTAGACCTGAGTCAACGTTATTTGCTGATCTTGAAGCAGGGCCCATAACTATTGTTTCTCGACAACTTTGCAAACACAGAGAAAGCCCCAGAAGTTAGAAATTTTGTTCTTAGAGTCAAAGTTCTGTATCAGGGATTAGGATGGCCTGCCAATAAGTCGATGGTTATATTTTGGAAGCCATTTTAATCTAATATTCTGCCTCAGGAGAGGTTGTTTGGTTTTAATTAACATCCTCAGTGAGGATGGATGACCCAGCACATTATTTCTCTTGCTTCTAATTTAAGAACCTGGTACATAAAAGCATAGAGAGTGTGAAGGAAATGGATCGTGACCTTCTGACAGTTGGCATGATTTCTGAGGCAGGTGTCAGATAGGTTCATAAGCAACTATCTTGCCAAATCTTATCAAAACCTAAAAGACAAAAAGAGAAGAAAAAATACACACTTTATAATTGACATCAAAAAGGAAGTCATTTTATTTTTAGTACATTTGCTTTGGAGGGAGAGCCAACTAACTGGAAAGAATCCATAATTTAACCAACATCAGATCTCCTTACTACATTCCCCATTGAAACTTAATAAATGTTAGTTTCCAGATTTATGGACTTTACAGTTTTCTCCAGTTAATGATCAGCAAACACCTTTTATTACTTTAAATGAAAACAAAATGAAGACCTGAAATCTCATGATCAAGAATTGATTTCTGGCAGACAAGCAAAATTGTTTGGTCTATTTTTATGTTTGATATAATTGTATTCAAAACCCATAAACAACGTACATCCACTTCAATACTTTTTCAGCCCGTCTTTGGTCATAAACTTTAATTAAAACAAAACATCCCTTAGGTAAATCAAAGGAAGTGCCATTGAAATAATATAAACACTGAGAAAACCTTGGGCTGCTTCCATGCTCAAGTCTGATTAGATGGACAAGCACCAAGCACTTGTGTCAGTAGACCAACCAGTAGAGTTTGTGATTATGAGGACTTCTTTTAGTATTAAGGATCTCTGGCATCGTTTCTGGGAAAAGTTGTGCCAAATATCTCTATTCCAAGAGAGGGTTTTCCACTTGGAGGCTAAGGTATCTCTAAAGGCTATCTTTCATGGGCAGGGTGTCCTCTATTTAGCTCTCAGAAGGCCTGTCTATCACAGGACTCAGACTGTCTGTCCCATTTGGCTGATGTCAGAAACTTATGCTAGTTATGGCAGAGAAAACATGTTTTCCATTATACCCACACCAAAGTGTTGATTAAGGTGGCACATGTCAGACGTGGAAGTAGCCAGCATTCAAAAACAGTATAGACCTTTTACAGATGCTGAAATTGTTTCCAGAAAATTCAGCATCTCACTTATCTTTTTTTTTCCCCTGTTCTTTTCTTTCTTTCTTTTTTTTTAAGATAGAAAATCTAGGGCTTATTTTTTAGCTAGTACTTTAATCATGTTTGATTTTTTTTTTCCCTATCACAGTCAGACATTTCCTTTGTGTTTGTGGTCAAAGAATCTTCTGATAATTGACAAGTGCAGAAGCAAAGATTTCTCTGTAAAGGGTGCTCTCTATAAGAAAATGAGTCTTAACCTTTGTAGAATTCTGAGTCCTTTCAAAAATCTACAAAAATTATGCATTCTTTCTCAGAAAACAATTGTGCAATATTACAAGCCTATGTAGAACCCTACAGAGTTCCAAGGGTCTTAGGTTAAAGACCACTGTTCTAAGTGAAGCCAGGTATAATCATATAGCTGGCAGATTAAATTTTTACTTATAGATAGAAATAGAATCCCTTTAGAAAATGTAAATACTAATGAGTCCCTGTAATTTAAGCAGCTGTCAGGGGTTGGTAGAGTCTTCTGATTCTGAAAAGAGCTTATATATCCCAAAGGCCAGCAAGCCCTTATGCGCAAGTCTCAAATGGAAGGCCAACTCCTTAAAGCATTTATTGGTTTCCAATAACCCTTAGTCAAAAATACATTGCTTTTCTTTTAGGAAATAGACAGACAGTATCTAAAAGTGGCAATGACTAGGGTTGCCAGATTTAGCAAATAAAATATAGGACACCCAGTTAAATTTGAATTTTAGATAAATGATAAATTATTTTTAGAATAAATATGTCCCAAATATTGCATAGGGTATGCTTACATTAAAAATTACTCATTGTTTATCTGAAATCAAATTTGACTGGGTGCCCTATATTTTAGCTGGCAAACCTATAATGATCCAATAATTCATATACATATCACTGGCTACATCTGACAGTGGGATCTGGTTTCTAATATTTTCTAACTATTAATTGATGAGAGTTACCACTAGATTTTACAACTCTATTTTAGTTAAGGCGAGTCAGAGTGATGAGACTAATATTTACCATCTGTTTTCACACCTAATAATATGACTGGTTTGTTAATTCATTTGTTCTTTTTTTCTCTCTTGCCCATAAAGTTGGTATTTGACAATCTTCAGGTCTTGACCTTGTCTATTCTTTATCCTTTCAAACTTTCTTTGCATTTTCATTTACCCTACCCAGTGACTCCCCACTCCACACTGCTATTCATTCTAACTTCAGGTTGCTTTTTCCATTTGCCAGCTGGGCCTTTTGTCAGAATTGACTTATTAAAATGGACTGATAGCTCAACCTACAACCAAAAAGCGAAGCATTGTTTGTCCTCTTATTTCCACTCTTTCCTTATCTTATATTCCTAATCTTAGTTAAAAATCTATCTGTTAAATAACTTCCCAACACCTACCTCCTTTCATTTTGCTTTCCCTGTACTCTGGTTCAGATTCACATCATCTCTTTCTTATATTATAACTAGAGGCCTGGTGCATAAAATTCATGCACTCAGGGGGATCCCTCAGCCCGGCCTGTGCCCTCTCACAGTCCTGGAGCCCTCAGGGGATGTCCAACTGATGGCTTAGCCCCACTCCCCATGGGAAGCAGGCCTAAGCAGGTAGTCAGACATCCTTAGCACTGCCGCATAAGCGGGAGAGGCTCCTGGCACCACCGCTGCACTTGCCAGCCATAAGCCCAGCTTCTGGATAAGAGACGTTCCCCCTGTGGGAGTGCACTGACCACCGGGGGACAGCTCCTGCATTAAGCATCTGCCCCCTGGTGGTCAGTGCGCATCATAGCGACTGGTAGTTCCACTGTTTGGTCGA
Source organism: Cnephaeus nilssonii (assembly GCF_951640355.1). Taxonomy (NCBI): domain Eukaryota; kingdom Metazoa; phylum Chordata; class Mammalia; order Chiroptera; family Vespertilionidae; genus Cnephaeus; species Cnephaeus nilssonii. The sequence goes on along the minus strand of NC_137075.1, from coordinate 39,129,077 downwards.
TTTGCATATTAGTCTTTTATTATATAGGATATTAGCCTCAAATGTATCTCCCCACTTCCCGTCATTTGCCACAGTAGTGCATCTATATCATAGTCACATAATTTTCCCTTCCAATTTAATTATTTATTACATTTCTACAGTGGATATACAAAAACAATAACACTAATTTTTGTCATCAAGAAAAGTACATTCCAGCCTGGCTGGAGTGGCTCAGTCAGTTGAGTGTCATCCTGTGCACCAAAGGATTGCCAGTTCGAGTCCTGGTCAGGGCACATGCCCAGGTTTCAGGTTCCATCCCTGGTTAGGGTGAGTATGGATCCATTTTTCTTTCTCACATCAATATTTCTCTCTCTCTCTCTCTCTCTCTCTCTCTCTCTCTCTCTCTCTCTCTCTCCCTCTTTTCCTCTCTCTCTCTCAGCATGCCTTTGAGTGCGGATTAAAAAAAGTACCTTCCAATAGAGGAGGCAAAAATAAACGCAGAGAATTACAGAAGAATATAATCACTATGACAGCGAATAGCACAAAGTACGGTGGTTTTCTGATGCTTGAGTGAGAAAACACGTGAACTGCATTTTTAATTGGATCAGCATTAGCCATTAAGCAGGGAGACTGCAGTTCCAGGCAGAAAGAATATATGTGCAAACACATGGCAGTATAAAAAATGTGACACTTCCAAGACATGTCAGTAGTCCAATCTGACTGGTACGTGGTTCTAAGAAAGAAGTGAGAGGTTGTACAGGTAGGAAGGGCCACAACCATGAAAGCAATGCAGAGTCTTTGGAGCACCTGTGCAGGGTGATGACATAATCATTTTGCATTTTGAAAAACGGTATGAAAGAACATGAAAAATGTGTTGCAAGTGACAGGCCTGGGGCAGGGATATGGTGAGAAGCTATTGCGGGGATCTCTGTGCTAATGATGGTCTTTTCTGAGTCAGTAGCAATAGTGATACAAGGAATGGATTCAAAAGATATTTAAGGAGAAGAGTTTCAATTACTTGGTGATGGATTGCAAGTGGAAGGTAAGGAAAAGCATGTATTTGATTACATGTTGGTTTAGCTGATTCCTACTGTCTACAGTAATAGTTTTCTACCGGGGTGATTTTGCTCTCCAGGGAATGTGGGAAAGTCTGCAGACATTTTTGGTTGCCAGAGGTGGGGAAATAAGGAGGAGAATGCCACTAAGCCAGAGCACAGAACAGATGCACAGGTCAGCCCCTCACAAGAAAGAATTACCTGCTTCAAAATACCCATAGTGCCAAGGAGGTTGAGAAACACTGTTATACATCACTAGAGGCCCGGTGCACGAAATTCGTGCACTGTGAGGGGGTCCCTCAGCCCGGCCTGCGCCCTCTCGCAGTCTGGGAGCCCTCAGGGGATGTCCGACTGACAGCTTAGGCTCATCTAAGCCGTCAGTCGGACATTCTTAGCGCTGCTGCGGAGGTGGGAGAGGCTCCCACCACCACCACTGCGCTCGCCAGCCGTAAGCCCAGCTTCTGGCTGAGCGGCACTCCCCTCGTGGGGTGCACTGACCACCAGGGGGCAGCTCCTGCATTGAGCGTCTGCCCTCTGATGGTCAGTGTGTGTCATAGCGACTGATCATTCCACCGTTTGGTCGATTTGCATATTAGCCTTTTATTATATAAGATTAGGTGGATTTCTTTCCCTAAAACATAAGGCTCCTCGAAAGATTGCCCAACTTCCTTTCCAGACCAAATTCCTATCGCCATGCAAGTGTCCTATAGGCCACCCATTCCTGATTTCCCAAACACGTTTTTTCACTTTCCACCTTACCAATCTTGCTTCTACTACTATTCTCTCACCCAGGAACATTTGTTCACCCCTCCATCCCCACATTTGTCAAAATGCTACTAGTGCCTCTTCCTTGAGGTCTCTTATAATTTGCCCTCTTGCCCTCCCTTGCATCTATTTTGTATGATTCATTACATTGGAACTGGTAAATGTACTACTAGTTGATTAATTTGTCTTACCCTACTCCCTGAAGAAAGACCCTAACGGGCCAAGCACTATGCCTTCAACAAAGTAAGCATTCAATAAGTACTGGTTAAAATTAAGTACAATTTTCTAAGGCAGTTGTGTGAAATCATCAATGCCTAGGCTTCCCTTCTATTTATGTGGACAATTCAGAGTTGACAGATTCTCACCTATAAATGCTAAATAATGTATAGTGTCAATAAATGTAGCCAGTACTTAGTCCTATATACAGTATATTGTACATGCTTAGAAAATTGAATATACTTACCACAGTCTAGGAAATATCTGAGTTTTGTCCTTATGTTCTTGTTCCAGGCCAGGTTTTGGATTCGCTTGGTAGAAGAGATGCTTAAGATTCCTTATACATCTTTACACATTGATTTACCTGTCTACCAGGTGTTCTACATTGCCCTCCAACTGCTCATTTGAAGCTATTTAATTCTGCAATGCATGTTTCATTGCTGATATCCTTAGAAAATTTTTTCTGCCTGGTAAAATAAAACCTGCTCCTTGTCAGCTTAATAGATGCCACTAAACTACTTCGTAGAAACACTGAGAAATGTGAATGGCATGGGTGGCCAAGACTTTGTTTCTAGAGTTTTACTATATTGCCTTTTGACTTTTACAAGACTTACTTAAGGACAAGGATTGAATATTGCTTAGTTCTCTGAGGGCCATGCATTCATAACAGGCATTTCCTTTGCCCATGCACTAATTCATTTCTCACCTCCTCTGAGTCAATTTCTTTTTTCCAAACCCTGTAAGATCTACGAAAGTGAAAAGAACTTGTGAGCCCCCATGTTACTGTACAGGGTGAGGGCAGCTTGGCAGTTCTATTTGCTGCTGCCATGTTTTGCCATGGAATATGTATAAACAGCCTCAACAACAGATCACAGACAGATCTGCAGCAGACAAGGTGATTTAGAAACTAAACCACTCTTCCAAGCTGTAGAGAAATTGTCTTTGTCATATATAGCTGGTAAAAAAGAAAAAAGAAGAAAAGACAAAGTATCTAAAGAGGATATTTGTGAATCCTCCAGACCAGGATGGCTTTGTGCACCAGATAAAAAAATTATGGCCCCTTTCACCCAGACAGTTTCACCTTCATAACAATTAGGTTATATGTTTGAAGGCCATTTTGTCCTATGGAGAATGAAGGATGGACTCTAACCTTATTATTCTGTCTTAACCTATAATTAGTGTCAATTAATATACTTGAAGGTAAATGATAAATAATGATAGATAGTTATAGATGATAGATAGATAGATGATAGATAGATAGATAGATAGATAGATAGATAGATAGAAGATGATAGATAGATGATAGATAGATAGATAGATAGATAGATAGATAGATGATAGAAAGAAAGAAAGAAAGAAAGAAAGAAAGAAAGAAAGAAAACAAAGTCCTAATAATCCAGTTCTTCCTGAGAAGATTAAAATTCAGAAGTGAAAAGGTCTGAATTTTTTTATGTTTTTTTAAAATTTTGATATAATTGACAAATTATATTCATTTCAGATTTATAATATAATGATCCAATATTTGTATATATTGTGAATGATCACAATAAATCTAGTGAACATCCAAATTTTTTATTTTTTCTTGAAATAGCTATTCTAGCCAGAATTATAAGCTATTTTCTTCCATGCTCCTTCCACTGGATTGACATGGGTAAATACATTTTTCTTGTTTATGCATGACCAGATGTGAACATATTTCACTATAGTATGAGACCCTGAAGACCCTGGATCACATATTCTTCTTTTTTGACTTCACATCACCGGGCCAGGACTTTACATCTGTTAAGTGTCCAGTAATTATTATTGACTTTAATTTGGTCAAAATTGTGGTATGAAGACTGATATGGTCTGAAATGGCTCTAACCAAACCCCTCTAACTAAAAGTTCTCTCTGTATATTGTTAAGTATTGAAATTTCAATATTCAGATGAAATTCTCAACTAACATTTATCATATGGATATAAAAATATATTTGTCTTTCATAAATTTGAAAAAAATTAAAAAGTTATTATCTAGAAAAAAATGGGGGAAATGAAGAAAATAATACCATAATAATAGTAACTAAATACATTCAACTGTTAAAATAAAATAATAATATAGTTGAACTTAGTTAATTATATATATTATCCATGTTTAGACTGTCCAAGTGCCTATTGTGATACAATAACATTGAAATGAAATCCAGGGCATTAAGCTGCAAATTTCATTCCCAAATGGGTACTTCTAACAGCATCCTTCTCCAAATATTCAAGTAATATTCAAGCTCTATAACAGGGTAAGCCTGGCAAACACAAAGTGAAGCACTTATTTGCCAGTATATATTAAAATATTAACAACTTTTATAACAATGGTTCTATATACATAGTCATGAAATACTTTTCAGATCTTCTGAAAACTTCTACAAACTGCTTTATCATAATCTTGAGGTGAACAAGGCAAACATTGTTCTTCCCAGTTTACTGATGAAATGTAAAGGTACAATATTTTCAATTACTTGCCCAAGTACATCTTTTCAGTAAGAGGCAGAGAGAAGAATATAAATAGCAGAATTCTGACACATCATAAACACGCAATCATTTCAATCATTCACTTATTTTAAAATGATTTACTGAGAATTTGTAATGAAGGAAAGAACAAAAGTCATCTGATTGTAAGTCTAGAGTTTTATCTTAAACATATACACAGTAAATTCAGAATTAAGGTGAAGAAAGTTATAGTGCAACAGCCAAAGTCCCCTTGGGGACTGAGGCATTCTTTACCCCAACTCAGAGATCATAGCTATGTCCTCCTATAGAAATTGCCCTTGGCCAAAGAAAATTGTTTTGCCCAAGTTTACGTTCCCTCCTAGGGACAGCATATATCCAATGACTGGTCAATTCACTGGGCTCTTTGCCTCAATTTGAGAAGTCTCTGAAGGATCATTCCAGCTTCAGCACTCCCAGTGGGGTTATCTGAGGCTGTTATGGCAGCCACATTGCAGCTCAGCTTCTTCAGCTGCTGTATCGTGCTGCTCTTGATCCCACACTCATGTCCTTCCTGAGGACTCCTTAATATACCTTCTGGATCCCAATCTCCAATCTCAAGTCTCTTTCCCCAATATTTTAAACTGGTATCACAATCCTATTGGGCAGAATCTAAAATGGAATTTTCATTTCTAGATACATCAGAGTCCCATTGAATTTCAAGCTTCAGATGTCTCTTGGTCACTTTGAGCTCCTCCAATTAAGAGGTCAGTAGATAAAGAAAACAGTCACTATCCTAACAGAGATAATTGACTCTGATAGTAAGGAAGAAGTAGGTCTAGTTTTACACAGAAAATGGACAAGGAAGAATATGTTTGGTAGCCAGGTAATTCCAGGGCATCTCACAATCCATTGGCCAATTTTTATGGTGAATGAACAAGTACCTCAGCCATGGCCTGAGGAAAGAATGGTGATGGTAGGCTGATAGATGAGAGCCTGGTCACCATTCCAAGCAAGCCACCTAGAACAGCTGACTTGTTAATCAGCAGAGAAGGGAAGTATAGAATACATAGTTAAGAATGGAGATGATGAGTATCAGGTGTAGTTTTGAGACCAGCTGTCCTGACTGGGGTTAGAGTTCCTCCAAACTTAGTGTTGAAAGTTTCCCCAGGAAAATAAACCAATCAGAATTAAGCAGATCTTCCCAAATGGGGCGAGTTTATTATATGAAGAAAGCAGATTTGAGTGGTGGGGGTGAATTGTACTAGAGACTGTGGTGTGTCCACAGAACTTCCTGAGGACCAAGCCATTTTTTCCTCAACTATGACCCTAGCCAAGAATTGCCATGGCAAAAGGGAGTTGCGTGACCAAGTTTATGTACCTTCCCAAGGGATAGACCATATCCATGGATTGACACAAAGGTTCAATTATCTTGTCTCTATTTGGGACATCACTGAAGGAATATCCCAGCATCTGAGCTCCCTGTGTGTTGGCTGGAGCAATGGTTGGAACTGCATCACAGTTTGACGTCTCCCTCTGCCCTGTTCAGCTTCCCTTCACTATTCAATCAACTGCCTGCAACCAAATAGCCAAATCAGTCTGTTTCTTGGCATACCTTACCTTTGACAACCAAGAATTGAACTAAATATAATTTCATCCTTTATATTATACATCCTTAAATGACCCAAATTTTACATTTTTTTCTTCCTCTGGGTTAAAATTTGTCATTCAAATGACAAAAGCAATAAAGCAAAATTACTGTGTGTGTTTTTTTCTCTAATGATTATGGCTCTTGTCTTATTATTACCTTACTTATCAGAAAACTGATTATAACACTCTTGAGCTTTAATTTCATATTATGCAATAACTTTTTAAACAGCAAATATTTTATAAGGTTCATCTGCCTGCTGACTCAGAACCCATGTGGTAGCAGGTCTGACAAAATAGATTGTCATGATGTATTAAATCAATAAATCCATGCACTAAAGAAAATTTACATTATGAGTTCCACTCTACTCTCCAATATGCATCACTACAAAGCTTTGGGGGGAAAGCCAGCTGCTGCAACTGGTGCATAAAAAGGTAATTTCTAGGTGTTTTTTTTTCTTATGTGGTACTAGAATCACTGAATGGAATTTAGTCCTAAGGCATTCTAGTCAATCATATCAAAATTTAGCATCACAGAATCAGAGAAACACCAAATTAAATGGAACCTCAAGAGATCATTTCATACAGCCTGATTCAAAGCAAGGTTTGCCTGAATTATTTCATATATACTATTTTGAAATGTGTTCTTTCCATTTTTCAAAGAATTTATCCATTCCAGGACTCCAAAACCTTCGTTGATAGTAAATTCATCTGCATGATATATAAGTTTTTATTTCCTTATATTGTATAAATAATGCAGTTATTTGTCCAACATCTCCCCAATCATCTTTCCTATACTTGAAGAATAGGAAAGACTGTTTCAACTTTTCTTTAATAAGCTTGTTTTCCAAACTTTCATCTACGTTTTAAGTCTTCCTGTTAAATATAGAGAGGGTGGATTAAAACTTTGACTAAAGGATTATTCTCACCAGTGACAATCAATCTTACGAATACTAAACAAAGTTGATTCACTTGTGGCTGATACAGTTGACTGACTCAATAAAATGCCCATTCCCAACCCTGTAAGGACAGTGGACCAAAATTGTAGGAAAAGAGCCTGGCTTCTGAATGGCATCTTTGAGCAACGGAATCCAAAGCAGCAACAGCCTGTCTCCTGATTCTTGTCATGAGAGAATAATAAAACCTTGTTGCAGTCACTATTCATCAGATGTTCTATTACTTGTAGTCCAGCACAATCCTATTGATACCATGATCACGATTGCATTTATTTTGTCACTTCTACAAATGATGTATATCCAGCACCAGTCTTCCCTTCGTAGTGCAATGTTCAGTCAGTGGGCCACCACTATCTGTTCCTATCATTTTCATTAATGCAAAATATTTCTCAAAATCTGTAAGTTGTTTCCCCTCCCTAAAGGCACCTTCTTCTCAGTCTAGGAGCACACAGAAATGATGAGAGCAGTGATGCGAAGAGAGAAGGCATAGGGTAAATTACAGGCTTTGATTTTAATATTACCACATGCTACACATTGGGGTTTTGAATGAAATTATGCCTTTGCAGGCATTGGGTGGGAGGGTGGGTGGAGGGACATGTGGGCAGGGAGAAGAATCCTTAGTGATCTTAGGATCCAGTTGCATCTGAGTTGTTTTTTCTATGTTTGTCATTTCCATTTTTTGCCACTTGAAAAGCCAGGAGGCAAATATACTGAAACCTCACTAAAAATTATTTCTTTAAAGAAGAATTTCTGGCAAAGGTAGTTTATTTCTCAACCAAGAAGGATTAGTTTTCAGTACCTAAGTTCTGTTCAGTAAGGTTAGTCATCATTAGGTGGTTCTACAGCTTCAATTCCAGTAATAGCATCAGAATGAAATTTCAGTTTTTACATTTGTTGCCATAGGAGGCAAGTTTTGCAAAACTCTTGTATGTGGCTGATATTTTGTTGCCTATGGATTCTTCTAAGATTTCTATGGTTTCCTGTCTCATGTTTAAGTCCTTTATCCATTTTGAGTTTATTTTTGTGTATGGTGTAAGTTGGTGGTCTATCTTCATGTTTTTGCATGCATCTGTCCAATTTTCCCAACACCATTTATTGAAGAGACTGTCTTGACTCCATTGTATGCTCTTGACTCCTTTGTCAAATATTAATTGAGTGTAATGGCTTGGATTAATTTGAGGGTTCTCTGTTCTGTTCCATTGGTTTATGTGTCTGTTCTTGTGCCAGTACCAGGCCATTATGAGAACAGTGGCTTTGAAATATATAGCTTGATATCTGGTATTGTGATCCCTCCAACTTTGTTCTTCTTTCTCAGGATTGCTGAGACTATTCGGGTTTTTTTTTATTATTATTATTCCATATAAATTTTTGGAGAGTTTGTTCTAGGTCTGTGAAATATAACGTTGGTATTTTAATGGGGATTGCATTGAATCTATAGATTGCTTTGGGTAGTATGGACATTGTAAAGATGTTGATTCTACCAATCCATGAACACAGTATATTCTTCCATTTGTTTATGTCTTCCTCTATCTCCTTTTTCAATGTCCTATAGTTTTCTGAGTACAGATCTTTTACCTCCTTAGTTAAATTTATTCCTAGGTATCTTAATTTTTTGTTGCAGTGGTAAATAGGATTGTTTTTTAGTTTCTCTTTCTGTGAATTCATTAGTGTATAAAAAAATCCATAGATTTCTGGGTGTTAATTTTGTATCCTGCTACATTACTGAATTCATTTATTAAATTTAGTATTTTTTTATGGAGTCTTTAGGGTTTTTTATGTCATTTGTGAATAACGACAGTTTTACATCTTCTTTCCAATTTGGATACCTTTTATTTCTTCTTCTTGTCTGATTACTATAGCTAGCACTTCCAATACAGTAGTGGTGAAAGTGGGCATCCATGTCTTGTTCTTGTTCTTAGGGGAAATTGTTTTAGCATTTGCCCGTTGAGTATGATGTTGGCTATAGGTTTGTAATATACGGTAAGGCTTTCATTCTATTGAGGAATGATCCTTTTATTCCCACTTTGCTGAGAGTTTTTATCAAAAAAGGGTATTGGATTTTGTCAAATGCTTTTTCTGCATCAATTGATATGATCATGTAGTTTTTGTCTTTTAATTTGTTTATGTGATGTAACATGTTTATTGATTTGCAGATATTGTACCAGCCTTGAATCCCTGGAATAAATCCCACTTGGTCATGGTGTATGATTTTTTTGATGTATCGCTGACTGTGATTTGCTAATATTTTGCTGAGGATTTTAGCATCTGTTTTCATCAGGGATATTGGCCTAGCAGCACACTTTACAATAGCTAAGATTTGGAAACAGCCTAAGTGTCCATCAGCAGATGAATGGATTCAAAAACTATGGTACATATACACAATGGAATACTACATTGTTGTAAAAAAGAAAAAAAACTCTTATCATCCTCAATGGCATGGATGGACCTGGAGAGCATTATGCTAAGTGAAATAAGCCAGTCAGAGAAGGATAAGTATCACATGATTTCACTCATTTGTTGAATATAATGAACAATGTAAACTGATGAACAAAAATAGATCCAGAGACACAGAAACATCGAACAGATCATCAAATCTCAGAGGGAAGGCAAGGGAAGGTTGTGGGGGAGGAGAGGTGGGTAATAGATCAATCTAAGGACTTGTATGCATGCATATAAGCATAACCAATGGACACAGACAGTAGGGGAGTGAGGGCATGTGCTAGGGGGTGGGAGCAGCTGGGAGAGGTCAATGGGGGGGGGAAGGGAGACATATGTAATACTTTCAACAATAAAAAATTTAAATTAAAAGAAAACCTCTTATATGTGCCAAAGCTATTGGTAAAATCAGAATACTACCTTACTTAACTCCACCACTACCATAACCACAACCACAGCCGATTATTAGGGTATCTTCATTTGTTAGATGTTATTTATTTCCTGAGTTTCTAAAAACAAACTTACTTTATAAATGTGAAAATACATAGGTAATTAAAAAACATGATTTTCCATGCTAATTTTTTTAGATATTTGTAGAACTTTTTAAAATTATGCACACACAGACAAAGATTGAGAAAGAGAAATGGAGAACAGGGGATAACTGTGCACAGTGGTAAAATGCTGAATTATTTTAGTTTTATTGAAGTATTTTCCTATTTCCTAAGCTTATGAAAGTATTGGCCATGTCCACTGAGCTTTAAGTAATTATCTTAGGGGTTGACGTTTAAAGGAACTAAAGCTCAGAAGAATTTGTAGCCTGTGATAAGGCTTTGCTAACTTAGACAAAGGAAAAATTTCACTCCTTTGGAAAATAAGACTGCTCTGGCCTCATTATAAAGGTGTTCTGAAAACAATTCAATTACTTAAACATCCTGTTACTCCAAACACTCTTTCCAAGTAATATATTACTATAAAATCACATGAGAAGCCATCATAGAATCATAAATAACATTTTGAAGTTTACCCATCATGCTTATCATAATTTCATAGGAATGTTCAAGATCACTCATAAGTAGGGTTTATTCACCTGCCTTCTTTGCTCCTTAAGTGGTCAGTACAATTCTCTACTTTGAAAAGGAATTCATTTTCTCTACTGAAAACTATAGTAGAACTCAGTTTCCTTAAAAACCTTTAGTAAAAATCATAATTAGTGAACAAAAGATGGCAAACTCTATCAAGATCTGTTTGGGATTTGCTACGTTCAGCCTGATGCAGTCACAAGTTTGTTCCTTGCCTAATTCTATCTAAAGACATAATGAAAAACCTTTTGACAAGTTGATTAATAATACTGAGCTGTTAAAGTTCAGCTGAGTGAGCAATTAAACATTCCAAACAGCAATGAACCTTCAGAAGGTAATTTATGATAATTTTATGCACAAGAGCTCAGTGGCTTTTTAATTTGATAGAATGTTAGTAGCATGAATTTCTAACAAGGGAGTGTCAGGGTTCCATACATCACTGAGATTACTTAAACATTTCAAACGTGGCTGATGAATGAAGTTTCTTGAGATGTGGGGAGATACAGAAGGTGTTGGAAGGTTGAGATTATTCATCATATCAATTATTGAGAGTGGATGCACTGACATCGTACTCCCTGATCATATTTTATGTCCACAGTAAAGATAAGTCAAGCTTGAAATAACAGACTTACCCAACTACAATATCTGCAGGTAATTCAACTCCCTTTACTTCCCTCCCCTCCTTCTTTACATCTTCCTTCAAACTCATTGCCCCTCTTCTATTCCTACCCAGATTTAAAAAATACCCAGACCCTTTTACTTAAAAATAATAGTGAAATAATTCAGAATAAGGGTAAGAAGATAAACAAAAGTGAGAATGAGCACAAAGCTAGAATCATAGACTCAACAGAATGGGGAAAAAACTGATAGAATAATTTAATTTAGTTCCCACTTTTTCACCAACACACACACACACACACACACACACACACACACACACACACACCAAATATGAAAATCCCCTCTAGCACATCCCCAGCAATGGCCATCGAGCCTCTCCTTTAGCACCTCTATTATTTAATCAACACACCACATCTCTGGTAGCCCTTTTTCTTTCCATATCATTAAAAAATAACATGGCCCATTTTGAGTAAAAGTGAATTTATTCTTGCTTTAATTTCTACCCTGAATTTTAAAATCAGAAGCCACTCTGGAGATAACTTAGCCTCCATTTTTCACTTTTAGCTCATGGAGCAGGTTGTAGTCTATGGACATGATTATGTGACCCACACATTTTTTTTTAATTTAGATAAATTATGCACCTTGACAAACTAAGCTATTTTACACAAAATCTGGATTTCTTGCTTGAAATACTGAAAAATTAGAAGCTCTAGAAACACATGTTCCTTCCATTTCTGAACAGTAATAATTGGATGGAGCTTAGTAGCACCTGCCCACTTACAGGAAACATGGTCTCCAGTTCATCACAAGCCCCATCATCATAGTCTTACACTTGGGCAGATTTACTCATGTATGATATCAGCCTAGAGCCAGTGATGGCGAACCTATGACACGCGTGTCAGCACTGACATGCGTAGCCATTTCTGATGACACGCGGCCGCTGAGGCGGCCGCATGCCGAGGATGAAACATTTGCGAAATAATGTTTTTTCCTCAAAGTGACACACTACCCGAGTTATGCTCAGTTTTTTGGCGAAGTTTGACACACCAAGCTCAAAAGGTTGCCCATCACTGGCCTAGACCATAGAGAAATTTGAGTTGGTGATTCCTTACTTAGACTTAAGTTAACCTCTTTGTTTTATAGTCAAGGAAATAAAGTAAATAGTAATACATGACCAACTAGTCACCAGGTAGTTAAAGGCAGAGCCAAGATCATTTTGACTCCTGATCTAGTGCTCATTTTATTACAGTATAGTTCATCATTTTTCTTATCACACTTATGTGTTTTCTTTTGCTGTAAAGAGAAAAAAATACATTAACTAATTATAATATAAGCTATGCCTCTACATCAATTTCTACCTACTGAAATAAGAATAAGATGAACCAGGCTCAATTTAACTCATAAGCAATTAAATATATTCTGACATAGGGGTATTTTACTGTCATAGTTCTTTCCATCTTTGATACAGATTTCTTCTCTAAAATGAAAGTAGACCCGGCAAGTGTGCCTCAGTGGCTGAGCATTGACCTATGAACCAGGAGGTCATTGTTAGAGCCCCGGTCAGGGCACATGCCCAGGTTGTGGGCTTGATCCCCAGTAGGGGGCATGCAGGAGGCAGCCAATCAATGATTCTCTTTCATCATTTATGTTTCTATCTCTCCCTTTCCCTTCCTCTTTGAAATCAATATATATATGTGTGTGTGTGTGTGTATGTATATATACATATACACACACACACACTTAGTGGCCAATTATGATGATCTCTGAACGCATAATAATCTGTCCACTCAGTGTGTATATATATATATATATATATATATATATATATATATATATATATTAGAGGCCCAGTGCATGAATTCGTGCATGGGTGGGGTCCAGCCAGCCTGGCCAGGGGGAGGGGACATGAGCGGTTGGCCGGCCTGCCTGCTGGTTGAACTCCTGGTTGAGGGGACAATTTGCATATTAGCCTTTTATTATATAGGATATACACTGAGTGGCCAGGTTATTATGTATTCAGAGATCATAATAATCTGGCCATTCAGTGTGTGTGTGTGTGTGTGTGTGTGTGTGTGTGTGTGTGTATATATATATATATATATATATATATATATATATATATATATATATGTATGTATGTATATGAGACCAAAGTAGCACATTAATTAGAAATTACATCACTAGAGTAATAACAAGTATGGACTGCCTTTACTAGTATACCTAGTTCTGCTTTATGTTATCTATATTCAGTAGCAACACAGTGAAGCTAACACAAAGTCAGTTATGTTTCCCTGCTATGAACACAGAGATGGAGTGCAAGTTCACCCTGACTACTTCCTAACGCTTTTATTTCATCAAATGGGTTGGAAAACAAAACCAAACAAATAAACACAAGCTCATCTAGCTATCATGTCTGCAGATGTCGTTTCTTGGTAATGTGTTATTATAATTCATGTCAGGTAAACGCTCTTGCAGATGAAGTCAGAATTATTCAGGCAAGTTTCTCCGTAGCACCCTGTAAAGCTGTTTTCCTCACATGGGAACTTTCACAAAGACTACTTGTTTACAGAGTCCATGTGCCTCACCATCCTCTTTTGTGTCTCTCCCTCCCTGGTACTGAGCATATGTTTTTAATGTTAACACTCCCTCATCTATAGAGACCATCTGCTTATTTTATAAAAAGTGTTCTCCTCCCTTCTAAGCCAGCTTTTTTGCATGGTGAGTCCCCTCTGCCAATTCCACAGATTTTGGGGAAAGGAGGAAAGGGCTGGAGTCTCCAGTTCCAAACAAGAGCATTTTGGAACTTCGGTGACCTTTGCAGAAAGAGTGGAAGGTGCGTGTGTGAATTCAGAGGAAGAGAGGAGCCGCACACCCGAGGGCCTGAAGCGGTGTGTTTCCTGCCCCCATAGCTAGTGGACAAGCTTGAGGATCCTGTCTCCCCTGTATCACCATCACCTAAGCCAGTGTATTGGTTCTGGTGTTTTATTCTCCGTCTTTGCATCTGTGCCCCATCTCAGGACTACAGATATGATGATAATGAGATGCAGGTTTCCTAAAAACAATATACTTTCAATAGCCTTGAAAGTCAAGTAGGACATGGTCAGGCAGGTGACAGTTACAGGCAGAAAAACTCCGAGTGCAGAGGCAGTGCCAGAGCAAAGGATCCACAGTAGGACAAATGGCTCTGCATTCTTAAAGCTAGAGAATATATCATTTCATTTAGGAATGTCACCCCAATAAATTCAATAAAAAGGAAAAAAAAAACAAGAAACAATAAGCAAAAGGCTGTGTCAAAAAAGGAATAAGGCTTAGAGTATGTATAAAAGAGAAGAAACAAATAAAAGAGAACTCAAGGAAGAAAAAATATTGAGCCTGAAAAAGTCCACAGTTATTTAAGGCTGATTGGGCTTGAAAGTCCTGAAACTGAATATTGACACCTCTGATTTGAAGGGTGTTGATCTTGATTCAAAGCATAAGAAAGGGAAAGAATAGTTTCTGTGTTTGCCTTGATTTGGAGATGAAAAGAGGAGAATAATGTTGGCTCAACCTTCTTCTTCAGGGCTGTGTGTCCAAGAGCACGGGAGTCCTGAAAAACCTCAGCTGTCATCAGCCTCCTCGAAGCTTTTCCACCTAAACCACAGCTGCTGTCCACAGCCTCACGGTGTGCGGCCTGAGAGAGGGACGTTTCACAGGCTGGTATGTGCGGTGAACGTTCCCCCAGCCAAGCAGTGCCCACTAGTATTTGAAAGAAACTCCATGACTTCATTGGGAGCTAGTAATGGGCAGCAGGCAGTGGTGAAAACATGGGAAGGCAAGAGAGAAAGACACATTTCTGCCAGACTGAACTACCAACTGCCCACGCTGGGAGGGGGGAAGTGACCAGAACATGGCAGGAAAGGAAAGCTGCTGGGATGCCGGGCTCTCCTCTCTCCCTGAGGACAAGACGAATCCAGGGGAGGAACTACAGAAGTGTTGATAGTTAACATGTCCAGATGCTTTATTGCCCAAACTGATGTGTTTTTGAGTAAAAAGAGACGTAATTAATAATTGTGGGACAACAGCCATAAATCAGACTGTTCTGGGCATAGAAGGACAAATGCTCATGCTGCTTAAAAGATAGTTGCATTTCCTTCTTTAGGAAATAAACTGATGAATAAAATAGATCCAGAGACATAGAAGCATGGAACAGACTGTGGAATCTCAGAGGGAAGGCGGGGGTTGGGGGTGTGAAGAGATTAACCAAAGAACTTATATGCATATATGCATAACCCATGGACACAGATAATAGTGTGGTAAAGGCCTGGGGCAGGGGGTGGATGCAGGCTAGAAGGGGTAAAGGCCGGGGGAGGGAACATATATAATAATTTCAACAATAAAGATAAATTTTAAAATAATTGAATAAATAAAAAGGGAAAAAAGGACACCTGAATTTAAAAGGCTGTGTCATCTAAATGATCTCTCTTCACTAGTCTCTATGCTTCCCCCTCCTCTCCCCTAGCCTTACCTGACTAAATGGTAAGTATCACCACCCACCAGGTGACTTAAGCTAGAAATTTGATCCCTACATTATTTTCCCTTGATGTTACTCCCTTGCTAGAACAGCCTTCAAGGTTTCACTGCATGTCCACTGCACTCAAAAGATAATTCTCACTCTTTTATCATGGTCTACCAGGACTTGCATGACCTGCCCCCTTGCCTATCTCTTGAAACTCATCTGATCTTATTCTCCTTATCCCTTTGCCCTTCTTTTGGTTTCTAGAAAAGCTAAGAACTTTTCTGCCTTGTAGCATCTCTCTAGCTATTCCCTGTGCCTATTATTTACTCCTAGTTCTTTTTAAAAAAACATTTTTTGTTTATTTCAGACAGGAAGAAAGAGAGAGAGAGAGAAATAGAAACATCAATGATGAGAGAGAATAATTGATCAGCTTCCTCCTGCACATCCCTCATCGGGGATGGAGCCCACAACCCAGACATGTGCCCTGACGGGGAATAGAACCATGACCTCCTGGGTCATGGGTCAATGCTCAACCACTGGGCTGTACTTCTAGAAGGATGCCTAGCTCCTTATCCTTCATCTTAACCCAAGCATCTTCTTCTAGAACAGGTCTTCTTTGCTGCCTATCTAAAGAAGTCTCTTTCCTTACACAAACACACAAAACATATAACACACACACGCACATATACTGGTCTGTTTTATTTTCTTCACAGCACTTATCATAATCTTGGATTATCTTGTTTATCAAGTTAGCTCACTTGCATAAAAACAGACATATAGACCAATGGGAAAGATCCCAGATCCCAGAAATAAATAAAGAAATAAGGGAAGGAAGGAAGGAAGGAAGGAAGGAAGGAAGGAAGGAAGGAAGGAAGGAAGGAAGGAAGGAAGGAAGGAAATATATATGTTATCTAGTATTTGACAAGGGAAGATACAATACTCAATGGGGAAATGATAGTTATTTCAATAAATGGTGCTGTGAAAACTGAGTAGCCACATGTAAGTGAATGAAATTAAACCCCTACCTTATACCAAAAATTAACTCCTTAAATGTAAGACCTGAAACCATAAAACTCCTAGAAAAATGCATAGGGGGAAAGCTCCTTGACATTGGTCTTGGACATGACATCAAAAGCACAAGCAACAAAATCAAAATTTACAAGTGGGTCTACCTCAAACTAAAATGTTTCTGCACAGCAAATGAAACCATCAACAAAATGAAGAGGTAATCTATAAATTGTGAAAAATATTATATCTGATAAGGGTTAGCATGTAAGGAATGTATACACTCAATAGCAAAAAAAAAAAATTAAACAAATAATTTGATTAAAAAATGAGCAAAGTACCTGAATAGACATTTTTCTAAAGATGGCATACAAATGATCAACAGATCTATGAAAAGGAGTTCAAGTTCACTTATTATCAGGGCAATGCAAATCAAAACCACAAGGAGATATCACCTTACATCTGTTAGAATGGCTATTATCAAAAGACAAACAATAACAAGTGCTCATGAGAAAATGAAGAAAAGAGAATCCTTGTGCATAGTTGATGGGAATGTAAACTGGTAAAACCTTTGTGGAAAACAATATGTAGGTTCCTCAAAAAATTATAGGTAGTATTCCCATATGATCCAGTAACCCCACTTTTGGGAATATAACCAAAGAAAATGAAATCACGATCTCAAAAAAAGATGTGCAACCTCATGTTCATTGCAGCATTATTTATGAGAGCCAAGACATGAAAACAACCTAAGTATCCATCTGCAGATGAATGAATAAGGAAGATGTGGAGTGTGTGTGTGTGTGTGTGTGTGTGTGTGTGTGTGTGTAGATATATATAGATAGATGTGTATAGACATATAATGAAATATTATTTAGCCATAAAAAGAAACAAATCCTACCATTTGTGACCACACAAATGGACCACAGTGGCATAATGCTTAGTTAAATAAGTCTGACAGTGAAAGACAAAAACTTTGTAATATCACTTATATGCAGAATCTAAAAAAAAAAACACCTCATAAAGACAGAGAGTAAATTGGTGATTGCTAGGGACTGGGGGAGTGAGAAATGGGAGGTAGTGATTAAAGAATATAGACTTCCTGTTATACAATAAATAAGTTATGGGGACCTAATTTATAGCATGATGACTATAGTTAACAATATGAAAAGCTTTTGCATAGCAAAAGAAACCATTAACAAAACAACAAGAAAGCCCACTGCATGGGAGAACATATTTGCCAATGTTATCACCTGTAAGGGTTTACTCTCCAACATTTACAGGGAACTCATACAACTTAACAAAAGGAAGATAAACAATCCAATCAAAAAATGGGTAACGGAACTAAATAGATACTTTTTGAAAGAAGACATAAGGAAGGCCAAGAGACACATGAAAACATGCTAAAAGTCACTAATCATCCGAGAGATACAAATCAAAATGACAATGCGGTACCATCACACACCTGTCAGAATGGTTATCATCAACAAATCAACAAATGACAAGTGCTGGCGAGGATGCGGAGAAAAAGGAACCCTCGTGCACTGCTGGTGGGAATGCAGACTGGTGCAGCCACTGTGGAGAACAGTATGGAGTTTCCTCAAAAAACTAAAAATGGAACTCCCATTTGACCCAGTGATCCCACTTCTAGGAGTACATCCCAAGAAACCAGAAACACCAATCAGAAAGGATATATGCACCCCTATGTTCATAGCAGCACAATTTACAATAGCTAAGATTTTGAAACAGCCTAAGTGCCCATCAGCAGATGAGTGGATTAGAAAACTGTGGTACATCTATACAATGGAATACTATGCTGCTGAAAAAAAGAAAGAACTCTTACCATTTGCAATAGCATGGATGGAATTGGAGAGCATTATGCTAAGTGAAATAAGCCAGTCAGAGAAAGATAAATATCACATGATCTCACTCATTGATGGCATATAATGAATAACAAAAACTGATGAACAAAAACAGATCCAGAGACAGAGAAGCATCGATCAGACCGTCAAACCTCAGAGGGAAGGTAGGGGAGGGTGAGTGTACCCTTGGGAGAGATAAACCAAAGGACTTGTATGCATGCATATAAGCCTAACCAATGGACACAGACACCAGGGGGCTGAGGGCATGAGTGGGGGGATAAGGGGGGGCAATAAGGACACATCTGTAATACCTTAAATTAATCAATAAAGAAAAACAATAAAAAAACAATACTATACTATAAACTTGAAAATTACTAAAAGATATCTTAAATGTTCTCACCACACACATACAAAGGTAATGAATGTGAGGTAATGAATATGTTAACAAACCTTAATGAAGGAATCAATCATCTCACAATATAAATGTGTATCAAATCATCACACTGTACACTTTCAACTTATGCAATGTTATATGTCAATTATATCTCAATAAAACTGGAAAAATATCATAAGAAAAATTTTAGAAAGTTAGCTCACTTTTATATTGTCTGTCTCTCTCATTAATAAGCAAAAACAACACTGTTTTATCCATTCAAATTGCCAGTGACCTAGCCCAGTATCCATCTCTTGGTAGACACATATTAATTCTTTATTTGAATGAATCTTGAATCTTTGAACAATGTCTAAAGTCTTGTTCTTACATTAGAACCCATCACCATTAATCAATATAAGGAGGAGAAAAGAGGAAAAAATGAACCTTCACCCCCACACACCAGAAAATAAAACAAGGCCAAACTTCCAGGACAAAGTTCTTAGCATTTCCTCTGAGTATCATTTAGGACTTCCAATCCCTTGCTGAAGAAACCATCTTCTAAAAGACTGTGGGGACCTCTATCAGGTCCATTTAAGGGCTCCTCCTTCTAACTCCAAGAATTTCTCTCCTGTTGTCTCTAGTGTTTCAGAAAAATCAGCTTGATATACTTTGAACATGGCTAAAGTTCAAAACTGGGCCTGCTGGTAAATTTATCATAGCTCCAGGCTAAACATCTTTAGTTATCCGGCAATCAATATGCACGAATGTAGGTATTTGTTTTCTAGGAGTTAGATGAACAAGATCATTCTAAATTCCTGTGTTATTAATACATGGTAATGAAAGTGAAATATTAATGACTTAGTCAAGTGTATTAAGAATTTGAAGTGCTATGCAAACTGAAAACTTGCATCTTAGAGGGGAAAAGGCTCACATGCACCAGATGGCTTGGTGACAGCCATTTTATTTAGTGCAGTCTCAGCAGATATGTTTGATAGCCCTCAGGAAAGGCCATCAACCACGCAAGGGGAGGTGCTGCACCTGTGTGTCTGGAAGGGCCTTGCCCAAACACATCAAAGGATAAAGCTGAAATGTGCTTCTGTGTGTCTCACATGTGTGTGGCCCCTAATGAGATATTAAAGCATCTTGGGCATCAGTGAATTGCAGTGGCAAAGGCTGCTGATTTGTTCCCCTCCCAGCACCGAGCTGTCATTTCTATAACTGGCCTTGGAGAAAAGATCTTCACTGTCTCCAAATGTGTTGAAATAGAAATAGCCCCAGATGAGGAGTCAGCAGAACTGAGCTGGGGCATTAACCCTGGAGGAGCTGAGCAGCCCTGTGCAAGCAGCATCTTTTTGGGGGGTTGAAGTTTCCTCATCTTCAGATGATAAAATCTACTTCTCTACCTCTCTGGCATTGCCGAAAATATTTAAAGAGATAACATTTTATAATAAATAATTTTATAATAAATAGTCTTATGTAAAAAGTTGAGGATAAAATTGTTTTGAGGATGGATTTACTTTTTTAGCTCTGTTTTATTTTTATGTTTTGGTTATTCATACTTGTATAAGAGGCACGTCATTCAGTAATACTTTCTTCCTGTGGTAAATATTTACTCAAGTATTATCATTCTTTTATTATTACTATATTCAGGTGATCTATATACCAGGTGTATATATATATGCCTGTTCCATCATTTCAGTGTGCTATCATTAATGTATTCTGCCTGATAATTTCAAAATGAATTAAGAGTACTGAGATAAAGTGATAGGAGATATCTACCTCCAGATCTATCTATAGATATATATAGAGAGATCTATAGATATGTTAATATAGAGATCTAGAGATAGATAGGTAGATAGATATCTCCTGTCATTTTACATATCTAAAGGAAAGCAATTAATCAGTATATTCACATTTTCCCCAGTCTGATGTCATAGCTAAATATCCATAAGCCACAATTTCTACCTGCCAACAAGGATCTGGAATACTGGTTTGCCCTAGGCCAGTGGTCGGCAAACCGTGGCTCGCAAGCCACATGCGGCTCTTTGGCCCCTTGAGTGTGGCTCTTCCACAAAATACCATGTGCGGGCGCGCACATACAGTGCGATTGAAACTTCATGGCCCATGCACAGAAGTCGGTTTTCGGCTCTCAAAAGAAATTTCAATCATTGTACTATTGATATTTGGCTCTGTTGACTAATGAGTTTGCCGACCACTGCCCTAGAACAAATGTAAAAAATTGGTCCAGGTCATATGACAGAAATGAAAGGCAATAATAACTAGAAAAAATATTTTCTACTTTTTCATTATTGAGAATGTTCAACATCCTTTACTTTGTTTATTATGATCCAATCAACTCAATGAAGATGCCCTTTGAGTGAGGAAGTATCAGCTAGACAGAAGACTCCCAAAGAGCTAACTGAGAAGCTAAAACTCCTATGTTATTTTCAACGGAAGCAGACTGGTGTCTTAAAGAATAAAGACTGATGTGTTGAAAGGACTGACAAAGTTTTCTCATTAGACCACCCCTATCTCCTGCTACCAATAAAACACAGAAAACAGTTTACTACTACACACTAAGGGAGTTGAAAATGTAGAAATTCCATAAATTCAATAGCAATTTTTATTTTCTAATCCTTAATCTCCTTCTCTTGTTAAATTCTGTTTCTAACTCTGAATGCATAATTTAGAAACTTCTGGATTTTATCACTGGTTATTTCCTCTGGTTCTGCATTAATGATTTCATCTTATTAATTACCCTGAGTTTTTTTATTTGTCAATTCAACAAATTTTTACTAAGAGTGCTATGTGCCTAGCACTGGTCTGGACACTGAAAATAATGTACATGAACATAAAAATCTCTACTCTCAAGGATCCCATAAGGAGTCAGGGTTAACATCATTCAGCATCTTTAATGATCAGATTATCAATGTACACAAATAAGATTACTCTGGTAATCAGGAAGTAATAGATACGCTTCAGTAACAAACAAGACCCCAAATGACAATGGCTTAATACAATGAATGTGTATTTCTCATTCATGTCAGAATCTGATGCAGGTTGCATGGCTATTCTGTGCTGGTCTCTCCAAGTGGAGACCCAAAGAACAGGCTGCTTCCAAGTTAAAACTTTGAGCTGTCCAAGTCTTTCATTTTCAGCCACAGAGATTTAATGTACCTCTTACTCTCTCTTGCTTCCAATCCAGAGTGGCATATTACTTCTGCTCATATCCTATTAGAGAATTAGTCACACAACCCACCCAAGCGCATGGGAGCTGGGAAATATTGAGGAGTACCTGAATTTTTAGTGAACACCAACATTCACTGGACAGTTTTCTAAGAGAAATACAAACAAGTGCCAGACTGTCATGTGACTTCATTTTTAAAAATATATGTAGAATGTTAATGTCCACATGTAAGCTAATCCCTAGCAAAATGTCTGATATATAGCAGGCACCAACTAAATTTTTGAGGAATATAGTAAAGAATAAATGATGTCAGTGGCACTTACAATTTATAGAACCATCAAAGATATGCATAAGTGAAAAGTTACTTTTACGAGGGAATAAATGGTGATAAAAGGAGACTAGACTTTGGGTGGTGATCACACAATGCAATGTGTAGATGATGTATTGTAGAATTGTATACTTTAAAACTATATCATTTTATTGAGCAATATAACCCCAATAAATTCAATAAAAATACAAGAAAAACAAACACTATACTACTTCATATTGCCCTTAACTAGCAAGTAAACTGTACAGATAATAGGTACTTAAAAGATAGGAGCAACCATCTTGAACTGGCTTGAGCAAAATTGCTTTTATTTTGTTTTAAAGTGGTGGGATTTGGTTGAAGAAACGACAAAGATTTGGACAGGAGAAAAAAAGGTCATATCTTACAGAGACATTTGTATCAAAGATATACAAGTAAGCAAATGCAAAATGTCTTTGAGAACCAGTAGGTCAAACAACTTGGTAGGATAAGAAAATCCATGTCAGGAAGTTACTATGAGAAAAGTTAGGAGAAGAAAGTTCAGAAATGGAAGCTTACGTGATTATCCCCTACATACAAGTTAAAAGTTTTGAACAGAAGACTAGAAACCTAGAGGTCACAATAGAAAAAGTTGGCTTCTGTTGCTGTCTTCAATTCCATTCTAGATAGAGTTCTTAGGCCTAAGTCCCACCTCACAATAAAACAGGAAGGAAGTACAAAGAAAGTAGAACTCCTGCACTATGCCCATGTAAAATAACTGCCCAACAGTATGGCAATGTCAAACTATACGGACTAAGAGGTATACACCATGAAATGAGCATGGCAAACATTGGCCAGTCTTGAGAGCCCTGGACAAATAACACAGAGACATGAAATGAAGTTAGTCTCTTTAGAAAGCTTGTTTTTAAAAAAATCTCTAACACCAAAGCAGGTCAGCACTTTGTTGCAGATGGAGGGGTTAGCTCAGATGTTTGCACTCAAGCCATACGATATTGAGTCTCATGAAGCTATTTATTTTATCCAAGGAAGAAGGAACAACTAACAAGTAGTTTCAATAGAAGAATACTGAAAAATGTATTTGAGTAACAAGTAAAAAAAATGACAGGACTGAATCCACGTAGTCAATATCCTGTTCATCTAGAGCAGTGGTTCTCAACCTTTCTAATGCCGCGACCCTTTAATACAGTTCCTCATGTTGTGGTGACCCCCAACCATAAAATTATTTTCGTTGCTACTTCATAACTAATTTTTCTACTGTTATGAATCATAATGTAAATAATCTGTGTTTTCCGATGGTCTTAAGCGACCCCGCTAGCGGTTCTCAACCTGTGGTCACGACTCACAAGTTGAGAACCGCTGCTGTAGAGGCTAAGACCATCAGAAAACACAGATATTTACATTACGATTCATTAACAGTAGCAAAATTACAGTTATGAAGTAGCAACGAAAATCATTTTATGGTTGGGGGTCACCACAACATGAGGAACTGTATTAAAGGGTCGCGGCATTAGAAAGGTTGAGAACCACTGATCTAGAGCATTGTTTTTTAAACTTTGGAGTACCACACAATGGGTGAGCCATGACACTGTCTTGTGAGAAGGAATAGCATAAAACAGCATAGAATAGAACACTATCAAACAAAACTCAGGTAGTAAGACAAATACTTAAGAAAATGTTTTAGTTATGTACAGATGTGTGTATTTTGGGGTGTAATACAAAATTATTTCTTACTGTAGATTGGGGTCTACAGTAATGGCCAATTCAATTTGAGCATTAAAAATCACTGACCTATAGGTACTGCTTAAAAATGCATAATTGTAAATAATTATGTCAAAACTAGAGGCCCAGTGCACAAATTCATGCACCAGTTGGGTCCCTCAGCCTCCAAGGGGTCCTGGATTGCAAGAGGGTGCAGGCCAGGCTGAGGGACCCCACTGGTGCATGATCAGGGCCAGTGAGGAATGTGGGAGGTTGGCCAGCTGGGGAGGGACCGCGGGAGGGCTCCAGGGCATGTCTGGCCCATCTTGCTCAGTCCCTATCGGCCAGACCCCAGCAGCAAGCTAACCTACCAGTCAGAGCATCTGCCCCCTGTTGGTCAGTGCACACCATAACGACTGGTCAAGTGGTAGACTGTCTGCCCCATGGTGGTCAGTGCACGTCATAGCAAGCAGTTGATCAGCCTTAGCATATCATTAGCATATTATGCTTTGATTGGTTGGTTGAATGGCCAACCGGACAACAGGACACTTAGCATATTAGGTTTTATTATATAGGAAAAGGGTTATTAGTATTTGCTGTGATTATAGCATAGAATCACATCCACAAAAATTTAAGTACTGTAAGTTAATCCTGAGAGCAACTGAGTATTTTCTAACAATTTTCATAGGCAAAGTTCTCTCAATTATGCTACTAGTAGATCTATTCCTTCTTGACAGAGATAATACAAAATTGGGATCAAGTGGTTCTGTTTTATCTGTTATCCTTACTCTATTTACTCCTAGCGGAAGATCAATGCCATTCTCTTTGTTCCTGTTCTGAGCACAACTGAACTCAAGCTCTTTGTGGTCACCCACTTTCTCACCTGACTCCACCCTCTCTGCCTTGATCCCATGCTAATTGATTTGTGCCAATCTCTATATTGATCCTAAGTCATGTAATCTTTCTTTCATTTTGGCCATGACAATTGGAAAGATGGATTCATTTGAGATCTCCTATGGAGCAACAGGAAATTATTTAGTTGTCTCCCCTTTTCCTCTGTTATGTATTTGCAATTTCATACAAGCAGATGGATTTGCTTATTGATAACCATCTCTTTTGGGTTCTTGGTAAGCAGCCTTGAATCCAGCTTCCCTCACATTTCACCTTCCCTTAGTTATTCTACCCATGTTACTAGAACAAATATTTTTCCACATCACTACTGTTTTATTATCCACTGATGTCTGGTCTCATTCATTTTTTAAATGTCTGCTCCCTCTTAGTTCTCAGAGATGCTCTTAGCTTTTTGATAAATCCTCTGTTTCCTCCTGCCTCATTTGACCTTTCTCTCCTTGGCATCCATGCATGATTCTTTACTCTTTAATTCAATTTGAGCATTAAAGCCCTGTAGCTATTCCCTGAATAACAGTTTCTTCAGATTTCAGTTTATACCATACAGTTTTTCTCTTGACATTATTCTCTACTGACCTCTTTGCTTCCCAAAAATGGTGACCTAGTTTAAGTAGGTCATTTGTGAGGACAGTTTTCACCACTTCCTGAAATATTAGATAGTAAAAAGTGAAATAACTGTAGAGAAACTAAGTAATGAGCAAGGGTGTTGCAGTGTAATAAACGTGTGTTCTCTTACTATAATAAATTGTAACATAATTTACTTTAATTTGATAAATTTTGAAATTGTTATTTTCTTCCTTACATAAGACAAACAATTCTGATGATTTTGAAGGTCTGTTCTGCCTTTCCTTCCCTCACACAGTGAAGTATCACCAACTTTCCCATTTCTAAGACATGCCACATAGCACTGCAATGGCCCTGTCTACAAAGGGTGGGCTCAATGACATCTCAGTACAGATTTACCACCAGCTTAGCAAAGGCAACCCAAAGCAGATGTTACAAACTGTTGACTTTGACTTCCACTTTCCTCCTTTTTCTGAATTAATCCTATGTCCCCTTTTCCTGCATGCCTTTTTCTCAAACACAATACTATCATGCACCTAAGATCACTCCTGACACGGCAAAAGATAAATCCAATAGACTAATTTGTACTAGTGTGTTAATGACTTATTGTGTCACATCTCACAAGAGAACTTGCTGGAAGAAGGTAATATTTAATTCAAATATATTACTTTCATTTTGAAGTTCAGGCTCCCTGACATGTGTTTCAGGAGAGAAATTGGAAGCAGAGGTTACTGGCAAATTGTGCCGTATAGGTGACTGATTTTTGCATCTCCACATAGGTCTGACCCAGTGCGCAATTTGGAAAAGTACTCGTTTCACTTTGTCTCCGCAGAGGCATTCATCTTCTAGGGAGTTCACATCTCCTGTCAGACAAACACAGCCCATTTCTCATTTTGCATTGCCTCTCTACAAAAATAAAAGCAGAGCCCAGTGACACTTATTGAATACCTTGGGTGTTTGGGAATGTGGACAATAATCAACTACAGAGAACTGAATAGCACAGACCCCCATTATTAACTTTACCATATTTTGATTGTTCAATAAACTTAGGAAGATATACTTAAGTTCAAAGAATGTGAATTCCAGGTAGAATACAATAAAGATTTATAGAGTTTTTATGAAATCCTGGCCCCTTGCAAACAAGAGCTGAATTTGCATGCCCTTTAGCCTAAGAGAGAATGGCATCTGAAGGGTCTCGGGGATTAACAATTTTAAATTCTGCTTGGACCCAGGTGCTAGCTGTATCATGCTGCCATCCCTTTTTAATAGAATGTTACAAGTTTCCAGAATTCACAGGAGTCTGGTTGGCTTCTCTCCAGGACTAGAGTGTAGAGGAGAGGTAATCAATATGCCCTAGCCTGTCCTGCAAGGTTTATTTTAAAGATTACTTTGAGTTATGGTAAGGCCTTTGTGAAATAGATCATCTTTACAGAGTAAAGCAGATCCATGGAGGTGTCCTGGATGGGTCTTCAGGGAACCTGAACAAAATGTCAAGAAGCCCTCGAAATCTCTTTTTATTTTATGAGGAGTAGAGAGGGTCGATAGTAGTGATTGGTAGAGCCCAGTTGATGAAAAGGTTCATAACATGGGAGGATACTTCCAGCTGTGATTGGCAGAGGGACCAAGTTGCAGCTTAGAGGCAAGAATTAAAGTTGCATAAGCAACATGAGCTAAGTCCAAACCCTGGGTAATCTAGAAATAGCCTTGTCAGAAAAGCCGTGCTAGAGAGAATTACAGAAATCAATTTTGGTTGCAAGCAAAGCCTTTTTTAAAATTTCAGCTTCCTAGATACCAACAACTATGAGAGATTCTTCAATTCAAGAAAATTGGAGGCAAATGCTTTGGGGTACTGCTGTGTGATTGGCATGGTTGAGTTCCAGGAGAGA
This sequence comes from Cnephaeus nilssonii, assembly GCF_951640355.1. NCBI lineage: Eukaryota > Metazoa > Chordata > Mammalia > Chiroptera > Vespertilionidae > Cnephaeus > Cnephaeus nilssonii. Next base: position 39,101,579 of record NC_137075.1, on the reverse strand, counting down.
ATCGTCTCTTTATAATAAGGTTGGGAAAATCTTCACATGCTGCTATGCTATAGAAGTAGTTTTTATCACTCTACATATTACTTGTAGGTGAAATGAAAATCTTTATGAAAGTCTTTATAGATTAAAGCACTTATAAATAGTTTTTATCAGTTTAATTCAATATTAATTCATTTTCTCAAAATCAATAGAGTTCCCTTTCCAAGTCAATCAGAGTTTGGGTAGATGTGAGTAAATTCTATGGCAACTGAAAAATCTAAGTACCAGATAACAAGTATAATAGGACTGCTTTTGGTGGTGATGAGAGATGCAAATAGAGGTTATCAGAATTTCATTTGACCCATGAAACTGATCAGATAAAATACACATACAGGTAAATTGACTAAAGTAGCTCCTCATAAGCTCTGGATCTTGAGGGAAATTTCTTGGCTCTGTTGTTTTCACTCATTACATCTCCTCTCTGTCTTCAATGCTTGTGCTTATTACTCAGTTTGTAAACCCTCCACTTAATTCCACCATTCCTTCCAAATATGGGGACAATTTATAACCAAAACTGCCTTCATTTCTTCATTTCCATCTTCCATGTAACTACTTACCCCCACTACAATCTTGCCTTTACCCCCATGATTCCACTGAAATCAAATTTTTCCAACCTCACTAATGTTTTCCTCTATACCATACTCTTCAATTCTGTATGGCATGTAGAGATTTGATCACCTGCCTCCCTTTTAAGAACTGGGTGTCATCTAACCTCTATAAATTGCTCCTTCACCATTTCTTGTTTAAATCTTCTAGAGGTCTTCACTCCAGCCCCCAGCTGTCTCTCAAATTTATTTTAACCTTTGACCCTATGCTCAACTGCCTATGCTTTCTCTCCTCCACAGAGCTCTTGAGACTTCAGCCAGAATCTTTATCTTCAAAAAAAAAAAATACATCTTGTACATCTCTGCCTAGTTAATCTTCAGATACCATTGTTTTATTCATGTTGCTTTCCATTTTAAGACCCAACAAATGTCTGGATTCTCCCTTTCTAAATGCACTGGTCTCCTCCTTTCCTTAACCACACATTGTTATCATTCTCTGCTCTTTGAAACTCTATCCATTTTTTCCATTAATACAAATTCTGCACTTCCCAACCTCCACACTTGAACTCTTCTATGAAACGTGTCCCAAACCATCCTAGTCCAACAATAATACTGACTTAAGTTTTTCTACCACTTTCTACATCACACAGTCTAGAAGTTACCATTCACTGTCTTTTATTATCTAGTCTATCTAGACCATCAGTTTCAAAAGATAACCTATTATATAATTCTATTCATATGAAATTTTCAAAAAGACAGAGTTATATTTATAGAGAACAGATTGGTGGCTGCCAAAGGAGGGAGGAGATGTGACTGTAAAGGGATAGCACAGGGGGCTACTGCGGGTGATGGAACTCTTCTGTATCCTTATCATAGTGGTTGTTACATAAATCAATCTGGTGGTTGTTACATAAATCAATCTGTTGCAGAAGACCAAGAAGACCAAGGGCGCTTCTGAGGAAGTAGGAGGGACACTGTTTAATAACGCCAGTGGACTCAGGGAACAGCCTTCCAAATCTGAGTGAAGGAACACGCATGGCGCCCTCCCTTATACCTCCCTCCCTGTGATCTTTGTCCCACAAACATGGATTATGCTTCAGGTCCTTTTCGCGGGCCTTGCAAGAAGGCCCCCAGGTGTTGGGGGTCTCCAGGCCATATCTGGTGGTCTGGCCTGGCGTCAGAGTTAGGAGCCCTCCCTCTGGGCAGTGTACTGTCCACAGTCCAATGGCCTCTGTAACCGGTTCTGCAAGACCAGTATCTGGGAAAGAGGTAGTGACTTAATCATAGGTCATCAGGAATGTACACTGAGCTTACTGGTCTGGATTCAGATCACTAGCCCCAAATATCAGGGCTACATTGGAATTAGCCCTTTTTGCCTCCTCAAATCCACATGTTAAATTTCATAGAACTTTACACCATAATAGTCAATTTTACTGTATGGTCATTTGACAGATAAATTTTTTAAAAAGACTTAGGGACATGAGTAATGCTTCATCTCTTTTCATTTCAAGAACTTTAGAATAAAGGCTATGAAAAGAGCAGAGATAGGCTGTGTATAAAGCTTTTAAAAATCAGATTTATCTTATGGGTTATGCCTGTCCCCATGATAAAGTTATGGGAACATGTTTATTGGACATAAATATGAAGATAAATTATGAGGTAAATTAGGGTTTTACAGTAAGTGCTATTCAGCCGAAGTAGCCAATAGGAAAGCTAGGCCTCCAAAAATATCTTCTCACGAATTGTAGCTATGAGTGAATGTGACAGTAAAAAAACAAAGAGCTAAGACACAGGCACAAAGGATCAACTCTGAAATGACAGAAGTTAGGAGTCATCTAAGCCACAATTCTTTCTCTGAACTCTAGGTCATTCGTAGCTAGTAAAGAGTTTGATTTCCTCTAGATTCCATTCCCTGTATCTCTTTTCCTATCTTGATGGAAGCAAAACACATATTTTTACAAGGCCAAAGAGCAAATACAACAATGGATTGTTTCACAATGTATGCAGCTCACTTCATGTACCTTTGATAACATTATCATGTTTTTGAGTGATAAATTTTTCTCCTTCTGCAGTTTGGGATCTGGTGGAGAGTAAAGGAAAAGATGTCATCTAGGACTCCCTTCTGATGCAATCAATATTCATGGCCAAGTGCCTGGCTCTGGGTGCCCCTCACCAGAAACTCTCATTCTTTGGAAGGCTTTTCCTAGTCTCTTATAATCTTCATCAATCAAAAGTTACCATTACAGAGATTCATTCTTTGCAGGCAGCTAGAACTTCCACAACTTTTTGTTAAGCAGAAGTCTTTGGATTCAAGGCATAATCAATATATCTTAAAGCTAGAGGCAGTCCCCTTTGCTAAGGTTATCTACAACAATTTCTTTTATTGCCATTCACAGCTGGAGACTTTTTTATTGAAATGTAACCAGTACCATAATAGCCTTGATTTTTTTCAATGCTCCTGATGATTTCTTCAGAGGCCTTGAAGCATTCCTCCTTTAGGAAGATTAGATCAAGCATAAGCATTGGTATAACACCTACTGTGATGACCCCAGGCTCTCCATGGGACATTTCTGTTATTATGAGAACACTTGCCCTTCCTGAAGCATTTCATCCAAGCATGCTATTCAAGGTTCAAATTCTTCCTTTCTGGGAATAAAAACAACACTTGTACATAATCTCTCTTATAGACACTGAATTCAATAGGGAGAGCTCTAAAAGTTTCAGAATGCCTTGTCCCAGGACTTTGAGGTGGACTCCCAAGATTTTGAGGAGCCAGGGGAGGCCAAGCATACCAATACTACCTCTCCCCTCTACATCAAGCACTATTGTCACATTCATCTGGGCACTATTATGAAACCACCTTTCCAAAGAATTCTGTGTCAGTTGAAGAAGGTTTCCTTAACTGCCTTCAGGTGTACTCTTTAGGGAATTTGACAGGCTTTGTTACCACTGGCAGGCTACATAATCTTTTAAAAATTTGTTTTTGGAAACAAAAAGCAAAAAAGCTAAGCCAGGGAGCACAGGATTTTGTACAACTTTGGACTTTTGCTTAGTGCTCCACCATTCATAGTAAAACAGACCCATAAGTTGTCAAGTAGCTCCTCCCTGGCCCAACTATTGGGAGAATGAGCACACAGTCATAGAAGAGAAGGATGTCAACTAGACAAAATTAGGGTAAACTTAGTGTTGAATATCCCAGGAGCAATCTCTAGCCAATGAGAGTTTGTTCCTCACCCCCTCAACCTTCAGAGGGAAAACTCCCAAATCATATTTCACAGTCTCAGAATCCCCAGAAAGTGGAAACCTACTCATGAATATACCCTTTATTGATTTCCCTTTCTTCCATCTCTCTTTCATGACCAAGTTTCCTAAGGTGACCTTAAACACACACACACACACACACACACCACAAAACTCCTTATACTCAATAATCATCACAGGATTTGCTTTTGGGGAAAGCAAATTTAAGACAGTCTCTGTGACTCAGACTCAAAATTTCTGTGATTTCAATTTTCCAGGCTTTCTGCCAGCTGGATTTGATTTATTTTTATTCAAAGAATATTTATTGAATGCCTACAAGACAACAGGCAATTTTATATTATCATGGGGACACTATACCTATGGAATTCTTAGGCTAGAAAGAGAAGTAAGAGCTGCAAATTAAAAAAAAATGTATTAGAATACATAAAACAGGAGTAATAAAAAAGTTACAAATGTAAGAGGCAAAAAAGGAGGAGCTTAGAGATCCAGGAGAGAAGGACTGAAGGAAGTGACATTGGAGGGGACTGTGAGGTGCACAGGATTTGGGTCCAAAAGTCCTAAAAAAATGCATGGCAGGCGGAAGAGATGATGAATGCAGATGCTGAGTTGGGAAAGCACAGCATATATATGAGAAACAATGAGTAGTTCCATTTGTTCCAAGAACAATACATAATAGGGACAAATAGTAAAAGATAAAGATGGATGGGGAGGATATTATCAGATCATTGGTATTCGGCCTAAGTAGTTTATGAAGAAAGCAATGGCATGCCACTGAAAATATTTTTTAAAATACCTATATCTAATCTTCCATATCTCAGTTTGTTACCATTTCAGGTAAACTTACCTTTACCCCCTTACACCTCTGTTCCTATCCCTCAATTCCTCTGGACTCTGCTTTTTTCTTTCAACATTATTATAATACTAGAGGCCCGGTGCATGACATTTGTACACAGGTGGGGGGGTCCCTCAGCCCAGCCTGTACCCTCTCACAGTTCGGGACCCCTCAGGGGATAGCAGACATCCCTCTCACAGTCTGGGGCTGGACCCCTCACTTCTTACTGCCCACCTGCAGTGGAGACAGGAGAGGCTTGCCAGCCATGAGCCTGGCTTCTAGCTGAGCAGCGCTCCCCCTGTGGGTGTGCACTGACCACCAGGGGGCAGCTCCTATGTTGAGCATCTGCCCCCTGGTGGTCAGTGTGCATCATAGCGACTGGTCATTCTGCTGTTTGGTCAATTTGCATATTAGCCTTTTATTATATACTAGAGGCCTGGTGCACAAAATTTGTGCACTCGGGGGGAGGGGTCCCTCAGCCCAGCCTGTGCCCTCTCACAGTCCGGGAGCCCTGCAATTGATTGCCTCAAAGAGGTAGGCCCTGCCCACCTGGCTGGGGCTCTGTGATGGATTGCCCCCACAGAGGGAGACCCCACCCACCCGCCGCAGCCTGCTGGTTAGTGGCCTGGGCCCCCCCCCCCCTTTTGGGCGATCATGGAGCCGCCCGATTGATCAATTGTCCCACCAGCTGGTGGCCTGGGCCTCCCTCTTTGGGGCGATTGTGGAGGCCATCCCCCCTGCGCCCCGATTGATCAATTGCCCCGCTGACCGGTGGCCTGGGCCTCCCATGCAGGGCAATCATGGGGCGATGGCTAGGCCCCCGACCAATCACATCGCACCCGCCTTGGCTGGCCTGGCACCAGTGGGTGTCATAGTGTGGTCATCCAGAAGGTCATCTGGATGGTTGTTCTGCTGTTTGATTGTTCGGTCTCTTTGCATATTACACTTGTATTATTATAGAGGATGTTGTTTTTATTAACTTCTGTATTTATTTTTTTCTCCCTCAGTGAAATGTAATTTCCCAGTTGACCTATTTAATATTATATAACCAGTGCTTTTTATGGCATCCTGCAAATAGTAAGTATCAATTTGAATAAATAAATAAATTGAATAAATAAATAAATGAGTGATCACGTTTTCTGATGGTTATGATGCTTTGCCTAATATTTCCTTGACAAAGGGCTCTTCCCTTTCTCTTCTTCTCATACAATCAGTGCATTTCAACAGATCAAACTCACAAAACCTATGGTATCCCATGGTTTCCAGACTCAAACAGCAAATTTGACTTAAATTGTGGTTGTGTATGATTTGAGAGTGTGCCAGGAGACCCATCTGGCAGGCTCTGATACTCTATTTGAGCAAACCTGAACAGAGAATCTGGCTTGCCTGCTTTCCCAGTACCTTTGAAGCCCAGACTTTAGTTTAGAGCCTGGCTGGTTACAGTGCAGAGCTGGTGGTTTCACCAGGGAAGGTGTTTCTGCCACATTAACCCAGGTGAGTACAAGAAAGCGGAGTGGCATGCTTTTGTTCTGTTTGACACAAGCTTTTGGTTGTTGCAGCGAGGCCTCTGTCTCGCTGCAACATTTCCGCATACCTCTGGGCTAGAACACAAATCTTTGTGTTTTGATGCTGAATTTTGATGTAAGGCACCATTAAATTAATAAAACAATACCATTAGACTCAGCTAACTCTAAGGCTATAGTGGCCTATGTAAGCAAACCAAAATATTTGCTTGAATGTCTCAAAATTATGAAATCAAAACCTAGGAACAACCAATCACAAAAAGCCAAGTAGGCTTTGTAGCCAATCGAATCATTTCCTTTCTTTGCTTCCACACCTTCTCTATGTAAGTCTTCCCTAGCTCCTGTCAGATGTATGCCCCTACTCACTCTGGTTTGGCATTGGCCTATTTAAATTGATTTTTGCTTAAACTAACTCTTAAAAATTTTACAGGCCTCAGTTCAATAGCACTGAGCGTACTAGGGAAACACAAGTCTCCTGTTTCCATAACAAAGTTTTTGGGCCAACCCAGAGAAACAACTTCCCAGAATTTACCACCCAAGAAACTCTTGAGCAGACAGACAGTATCTGTCAAAACCTGACCTGATCATAGGTCCTTCCTCCAACCATGCAGGAACGGCCTCAGCACATTATTACAAAACATGTAGGTAAGAGAATGTGTAGAACCTGAGAGCCCCACCAAAAGTTGGCTGCAGACACATCAAAAAATAATCAGAGTTGCCCTAGCTGATTTGGCTCAGTGGATAGAACATCAGCCTGTGGACTGAAGAGTCCCAGGTTTGATTCTGGTCAAGGGTACATGCCCGGGTTGTGGGCTCGATCCACAGTAGGGGGCATGCAAGAGGCAGCTAATAAATGATTCTCTCTCATCATTGATGTTTCTATCTCTCTCTCCCTCTCCCTTACTCTCTGGAATCAATAAAAATCTATTTAAAAATAATAATAATCATCAGAGCAGATAGAGGAAGGGGATTTTTCTCTCTACCTAGAATACAGAGTGTCATATGAAGGAACTCAAAGAAAATCAGCACAGTTAACCAGTAGCTGGGATTAACAATAGCAGTGATTATCATAGAGAGGGGAGTAGAAAAAGGATATCACAGGTCAAATTTAAGCAACAACAGGAAAATTACTAGATAAGAGAGAAGAAAAGTGGGGATCATCTTGATTACAGCCTAAAAAGGCCACACTCGGAGTCTTTCTGCAAGATCCCACCCTTTCAAACTTCCATTGTTCATAGCCTACTTTTTAACTAGTACCATCCGTGTCTCATTTCCATTTTTCTAGCCCAGACTCCCAAATGTTTGCCTGTTTATTCATTCTTCTCTTTTCGATTTTTATTCCTCCCTGTCACCCCATACTTGTTAGAAATTATTTGCATATAGCATTCATAATAACTTCATATCTTAGCAAAGTGACTTGCATGGAGGAGGCTTTCAATAAATATTCATTTAAGATGACTTTCCCTCTCTCCTCTTGCCACAGCTCCCACCCTGCCGCGCCCTGGAGCCATCAGGTCTTTTTGTGGGTTGCAGAATGAATGAAGTGTAAGGATTTCACTTTGAGAAGAAACAGGAATCAGGACTTTTGTCACTGACTTTCATGAACTGGGCTTCCAACTTTTAAATGTGGTGCATAATTGACACTTTGATACTTTTAGGCTATGGTGTATTCTCACACTCTCGTGGGGAAAAAATACTTGCTGACACAATCAGGAAACAGATGGCGACAAAGATCTTATACTTTGGTGCCAATCAATATGTTTTACTTGCCACTACTAAAATCTCATTTGTGGGACCCAAGAACTTAAAGAATTTTTCTGTTCCTTTTTTTTTTTTTTTTTGTAGCCTTTAAAGACTATTTTTAAGGATTTTCAGGGCTAGAAAGTTTTACTTCATTTTTTTTTTTCTCTCCAGTGTTATTAAAGCAATTCTAGGAGGATTTTGGCTTGCATCTGCCAGAAAAACAATAAGTTAAAGTATTTTGCTCTTTGCTATAAGAGACACAATAAGTCTCTTAGCTCTTGCTCCCAACCATCCAAACACCACTCTTGAATATAGCTACCCACCCTGATTTTGAGAAAATAACCCTCTGGAGAATGATGAATTCCGCAGTAGTGCGCTAATATACACCAGCGTTTCTCCCAGTCTCTTCATATCAGCTTATTTACATAAGAGTGACTATTTGTCAACTAGGCAAACAAGAGGAATATTTCTACGAGGTATAGATGATAATGGTTTTATTCCGAATACAAAAACTTAATGAGTTAAAACATTTGAGGAGAAAGAATTAGCTAGTCCTGGGAACTCCTCCCACAGATCTGAAGCCTCTGAAGGGCAAGGCCAATGCCTCCTCTCTCTGTGCTCACACAGCCAGATTTAACAGATATTTGCTGAGGTGAATCTACTGCAGTTTTGTGTTGTTGTTTTTTTTTTTTTTAACAGAATGTTTTTGGTTTTGTTATTATTGATTCTCCGAGAGGAAGGGAGAGGGACAGAGATAGAAATATCGATGATTAGAGAGAATTATTGATCAGTTGCCTCCTGCATGTCCCCCACTGGGGATTGAGCCTGCAACCTGGGTAAGTGCCTTGACTGGAATCGAACCCGGGACCCTTCAGTCCGCAGGCCGACGCTCTATCCATTGAGCCAAAACAGCTAGGGCTGCCGCAGGTTTTAAACTGGCCAGATGAAGCCCCCTTCGTTTAAGTACCTTTGGTGTATTTGTTTTGCACTGTGACTTCTCAGGTTTGGGATGCCTGGACATGTGTGGGTGAGGGAATCTTCCACATCACCTGCTGGGGCAGTTGTGGGAGCCTGATGGAATCAGATATCTCCCATGTTATCATGCCTTTCTCCCCCACTGCTCCAACTGGTCACTAACATCTGTGGAAAAATTTGAAAATACTTGAGTAGGAAATCCATGGAGATTACAGGGGAAGAAAGCTACAATGTGTTCAGCATATGCTTTATGCCAAACACAAATAGGATGTACAACTGAACCCTCAAAACAAATGTGCAAGGGAGGGGTTATTATTCCCATCTTACAACGAGGAGACAAAGGTTCAAAGATATTAATTAACTAGTCTGAAAGCACAGACTGTGCCTAGCTGGGGTATAAACCTAAGTAAGCCTACTTACAATATCTGCTGCACAAGAAGTCAGTTTCACTTTAATTTTCTTGAGTGTACACACATCCTGTGCTCTTATCTCTAGGCATTACTTATAATTCCTCAGTGACTTCTCCAGTAACCTACCCAAAAAGATTTTGGCTCTGGCATCCTAAGTGAGCCCTTTGGTATGGGATTGGTTTCATCCTTAGTAGAATCCTTCCTAGAAATCCACAAAAAGACTAGTGTGTCCTGGTCTAACTCTTCTTCATATATCAGGCTTCCTGAGACATTCTACAGACTTCAAACTGGTTACAATCAGAACAAACATGCTTTTATAGAAACAAATGTATGGTGTACACATCATATGATTCCTCAAAACCCTTCACTAAATCCCCATTTTGCTCAAAGGACAAAACCTTGGGCTTTCTAATAGACTACAGGGCATTACATGACCTCTCTGATGGTCCCCCCTACTGTCCTGTCCCTGGCTCATGTTCTCTGGCCACATGCCCTTCATGCACTCTGGTCATGCACCCACATAGGAGCCTGTGCATGGGCTGTTCCCTCTGCCTGGTGCCTTCTTTCCCAGATTTGCAGATAGCTCCCTCCCTTATTTCCTTCGAGGTTTTGTTCAAAACTCACTTTCTCAAAATCTACCCTGATTCTCCTATTAAAAAATATAAACAAATGGTCAATAATATTTTTTTCATTTTATTTTTCTTAATGGCCACTTTTCTATTGCAGTTTACATTCAATATTATTGTATACTAGTGTCCCGGTGCACAGATTAGTGCACATTGAAAGGAAATTAATGAGAAGAAATATTTTAACATCGCCATTCACCTTTTCTCTACAATAGAAGTGTAAACCAAATTCACGATCCACAATGACACATTGAAACACAAGCATGCAATTGGTACCAGCGAGAGCTTTACATGCATCGTGCATACATGAGTCAACTTAGCCTTTTATATATATAGAATAAACTTGCTTAATTAGACCTGATTTCTGATGTAGCTAAACTTTTTCCAGCCCAGTGAAGCACCCCAACTTCTCTTTCAGGTAGTTGTCAGCAATACATCAGTAAATATCAACACGAAGCAGATTATTATTGTAGATCATACAAGGAGAACAAAGAGTAAAATATTTAACTGCAGCAGTGTTTGACTATATTCTGTGCAGTGAGAAAACCTGAAGTCATTTTCAAGGTCCACCATTTTTTACTTCTTTTCAGTGGGGTCAAGTTTCTAAGCCTTCTAAATCTCCGTTTACTGGCTAATGAAAAGAAAATGGGATTCCACCGAGTCTCCTATCTACCAATTCCAGGACTTCTGTGAGGATCAAATGAGATGAGGCACGTGAAAACGCTTCACAGACATTTGGTTAAAGTGTGAAATGTTTCCACCTGGCTATAAAGCAAGTCGTGTTCCTGGGCTGAAGAAACTCCAAGGAGGCTAGTTGTCACTAGAGAGATGAAGCCAGGTATTGCTACATGACATCATTACCTGGTGCCCACAGCAACTGTTTCCAGACTGGGCTGGGCTGTGGGCCGCATTTTGCGCCATGGGGTCTTGATAGTGGCGGCTGTAATTTGGTGGGGTGTCGCTCCGGGGTGGTGATGGGGCCTGTGTCCCCCTTGGGGGAAGCCGAGTGTTGCTTTGTGGGCACCGGATCCCTGGTGCCATATCTCTGTAAATGGCCAGTGTGCATCACAGCAGCTTCTTCATTGAGTGTCTGCCTCCTGGTGGTCAGTGCACATCATAGCCACTGGTTGGACAGTCGAATACTTAGCATATTAGCCTTTTATATATAGAGATTAGTTTCAGGTGTACAGCATAGTGGTTAGACAATTATATACTTGACAAAGTGTTTCCCCTGATATTTTTCAGTCCTCTTTCCTTTACTCAAATTTTTTAAATTTCAGTAACACATCACTTTCTAACAGACTTAATGCTTAAATTATTTCTTAGGCTCATTATTTATTATCTGTAGCCCCTGATAGAATCTAAGCTCCACAATGACAGGGATTAGCCTAAATTTTGTACGTGGATGTATCCCAAGCACCTAGAAACTGTGCAAATAATAAGTGCTCAATAAGTGAATGTAAATACACATTTGTGAACTCTCCAATACCCAAATTTCTCAGGAATCAGACAATATTAAGAATTATAATAATTACCTGGTTTGTAGATTTATATTCCACCCACCTTCTTATTTCTTTTACATCAATAAGTCCAACTAGAGTGGATAGCAGTGAAATCAAAATCCACCTACACACACCTCGTTAAAAGGCCATCAGACACATTGTACATTTTCTTTTTAGTAAAGTGGCTTATTTGAATCAGAGACCTCACAGTTTATGTGTTGGGGTGGGGTGAAAATGCTCTCACATAAACTGAGACACGTATGCATGCAGGTAAACATAAAAAGACTGGCCAGACTCTAGTTCATGTTTTCATCCGTCTCTCTCCAGCTGTCTATTCATCACCCCGCTTCTTGCTGCCTCTTTAGGTCTGTGCTCTTGTCTAAGGTTAGCCCTCTATTATTTCTCCCAACTCGAGAGGAAGATGGTCTTCCATCAAGCAGGGTGCTCTGGCTGGCTCAGACTGCCTTAAGCACTGCACCAGATTCATTGCTGGCTTCATCACTTATCAATACACCCGGCTTACACACCTTGCTCTATCTCGACAGCCGTCTCCCCAGACATCAGGAAACAAGGTTTACGCAGACTCCTGACTTTATCTGGGCCCTGTGATGTACAATATCGTGGCAACGAGGCCTTTTCTCTTTGTTCTGGGGAAACTTGAGCCACAATGTGCCAGCCTGGTGTTCAGGCTGATTGTGATAAAGAGCAGCACACTGAGCATTTTCTCTCACTCTTCTTTCTCTTCAGTGTGTTTTTTTTTTCCTCTCTTTTAAAGAAACAGGTGCTGGCATGGATTAGAGAAAAATTACATCATCTTGAAGAGAAGAAGAGGAATGGAAAGGAGGGGGGAAATATGAAAAAAAAAAGTGGCAACCAGACCCAAATACATTTGCACATATAAAGCTGTTCTAATGAAAGCCAAATTGATTTGACATTCAGTGGCAGTTTGAAGCCAAGAAAAGCAAAGCAGCCTACAAAAGGCCTAGCTCATTGTTTATGGAGTGTCATACTCTATCATCTGTGAGACCAATAACAGGGATGGGAAGGTCTTTAAAGGCAGGGTGTGTGCTGGGAAGGGCGGCGTGGATACCACCAATGTCAGATCTGATAGACGGACTGAACGCGGCTTCCTGAGCTGAGATGGTGTTTGTCAGATGAGGCGGACATTCTCTGCAGATTACACATTAGCCAGCAAATTTTTAAAGTGTTAGCATTCTTTGAAGATGTGTGCTGTGCACAGGGAGGCACATATTGCATTGGTCTGGAGGGGGGAACCTCATAAAAGTATTAACCAACAAAAGAGAGTAATGAATTATGTGTCATTCAAAGGGAACCATGTGCATAATATTATAGAAGCATCATTACCATCGCAAAAAAAAAAAAAAAGTACGGTTTCCTGATAGTGAGCACTAGACACTGCAGGTGTGCACATGTATACAGTTGACGGAATGGATAAAATCACAGTAAAATAGAAATTCTTTCCATTAACCTTATTTTTCAAGAGAGAAGCTGTTTGGTCATTTAAATATTGTTAACCGGCCAGGGATTTACCATTCTGTAGCCCACTGTTAAAAATAGCTGAAGAGGAATGAGGTGTTTATTAAACTTCAGCACATGACAAGGTAGATTAAATAAGTTTCACCAGAAATGTATAAAAGGCTAGAGTGTTACAGTCTGTGTAGGAAGAAGAGTTTCTCCTCCTCCATCCCTTCCAGCTTCAAGCCCAGCCTAAGCACGACTTTGGTATTAGATTCGGTATAAGATTCAGATATTAGTGTTTACTTTTGGATTTCACAAAGGAAAGCTGATTTCATTGCAGGGTATTGCTGAGCAAATCCAAAACTTAAGCATCTTTCATCTCAATTTTCTAAACACTTGTTTTTTAGCTGTTTAATTTATTTTTTTTTCTTTATTGATTAAGGTATTACATATGTGTCCTTATCGCCCCATTGCCCCCCAACCCTTCCCCACTCATGCCCTCACCCCCCTGGTGTCTGTGTCCATTGGTTAGGCTTATATGTATGCATACAAGTCCTTTGGTTGATCTCTCCCCCTTACACCCACCCTCCGCTACCTTCCCTCTGAGGTTTGATGGTCTGATCGATCCTTCTCTGTCTCTGGATCTGATTTTGTTCATCTGTTTATGTTGTTCATTATATTTCACAAATGAGTGAGATCATGTGATATTTATCTTTCTCTGACTGGCTTATTTCGCTTAGCATAATGCTCTCCAGTTCCATCCATGCTATTGCAAATGGTAAGAATTCCTTCTTTTTTACCGCTGCATAGTATTCCATTGTGCAGATGCACCACAGTTTTTTAATCCACTCATCTGCTGATGGGCACTTAGGCTGTTTCCAAATCTTAGCTATGGTAAATCGTGCTGCTCTAAACACTTATAGGGCTAAGAATGAAATTTGACCTTAAGTAATCTAGACTGTACTATGTCTCTCCAGCTTAGATTTTATAACACCATAAAAAACCTGTATATATGAGACAAAGAGTAAGTATCAAGATGGTAACACAGGGGACATATTTATATATCATGAATAACCATAACTTCTATTAATTAAAACATATATTTTAATTGTAAATTCAAAAGAGAATGTAAAGTATCACTATTAATAGAAACCATAATAGTGCAAATTGGAATTATATTATTCATGTTTATCTCATACAGCTATGAGATCCTTGACATTCCTTGGGACTTTAGGGGCCTTGATGCTTCTTTGCCCCATATTGCTAACAGTCAAGGATTCTGGTCAGGGGGGGCCTAAGGAATTATAATTGATGAACAACTGGAATTGTTTACTAAGCTCCCTGACCCTGAGTTACCTGCATTCAGACAGTGGGTTAAAGGCTTTTTATAGCACCGTTATGGAGCATAAACAAATTACTCTGGATCAAAACAGACTTCCTCACCTGTACCCTGCGCAGAATAAATGGAAGAAAGCTAGGCCAGCGCCAGGTTGGGACACAGCATCTGACACAATTTCTCTTCCTCCCTGCCACCACCACACCAATGGATTACCATAAGGAATTAAAATCTACAAACATTTATTGTGTCTACTAAGGCTTGGTGCTGGGGAGGAATCTATACTAATAAAAGCCTAGGTCAGTGGTCGGCAAACTCATTAGTCAACAGAGCCAAACATCAACAGTACAACGATTGAAATTTCTTTTGAGAGCCAAATTTTTTAAACTTAAACTTCTTCTAACGCCACTTCTTCAAAATAGACTCGCCCAGACCGTGGTATTTTGTGGAAGAGCCACACTCAAGGGGTCAAAGAGCCGCATGTGGCTCGCGAGACGCGGTTTGCCGACCACTGGCCTAGGTGGTTCTCGCATGCAACATCACAAGATGGCCACACGCACAGCAGAGGCCGGTCCTGTCGTCTCCGCCACCTCGTGCAGAAGAGGCGGGTCCCAGCAGGGGAGGGCAGTTGGGGGTAATCAGGCTGGCAGGCAGAATTGGTTAGGGGCAATCAGGCAGGCAGGCAGACAGGCAGGTGAGGTTAGGAGCCAGCAGTCCCAGCAAGGGGTCCCAGATTGGAGAGGGTGCAGGCCGGGTTGAGGGACACCCCCTCCACCCCATGCACAAATTTTATGCACTGGGTCTCTAGTAGTTAAATAAGACCCTAGTCCTGACTCTCAAGAAGCTTAGCATAATTTACAGAGTTGCATGCTGCAAGGTTAACACTTACACTGTCCAGATCTCAGGCCCTCACAACACCATCAGAGCTTATGCTATATGGTGGCACAGGGTATGCTGCATTGAACAGAGAAATTAAAATTTTCTACTAGAGATTTGATGGACCCAGAGTTTCAGAGAGTCAAAGTGAGCAGAAATGGAAAACAATTTAAAACTCAGCCACTTTGGCCTATGGATTATGTGGCCAAAGAAAATAGGGATTCAAAATAATGTTATAATTAATTGTATAGTGGTAGTTTTCAAAATGCTTTCACATAGGTGGTTTACTCTGAAAATGTCAAAGGATTTAGTTATTTCATGCAACAGCTAGATTTTAGATCTGATGGATGAATTATAGTTCTACTCAACTGTCATGGACTAAATGTTCCCCAACATTTATATTTTGAAACTTACATACTGTCCAATGTGATGCCAATAGGATGTGGTGCCTTTGGGGGGTAATTATGCTGAGAGGAGGCCAGGAGGGTGGATCCTCGTGAATGGCATTAATGCTCTTGTAAGAGTCACCAGAGGGCTTGCTTTCTCTCTCTCTTCTCTCTGCCATGTGAGTATGCCATGAGCTGTCAGCAGTCGGCAACCTGGAAGAGGGCCCTCACCAGAGCCCAACCCTGCTGGCACCTAACCTCAGACTTCCAACCTCCAGAACTGTGAGAAACCAATTCCTACTGTTTGAAGGCCACTGGGTCTATGGTAGCTTACTGCAGCCACCTGAACAGACTAAGACATCAACCTAAGAGAAAGATCTGACATAATTAGTGTGGAAACCACAATAGAACTCATAAACAAGATAATGAGCTTCAGAAAGTACCCTGGCTCTTTGGGTAGAATTTGTGCCTATTTATATTTTGGGATGTAATCTCTATGAATATCAATAATGATACAAAAAATGAATTATTTTATATTAAGTATTCAATGGCACTGAGAAACATTTTAAGATAGTTTGGGTCAAACTGATCAGTCTGTGTGTTCTATAGAGAAGAATAATTAATATGTTATCACTTCTGAGTCTTTATTATATAAACTGATTCTTACTTGTTGTTTAAGCTAAACAACTGTCAATCATTCTGCCCTCACTTGATAATTAAAAGCAAACTACCTGGGTTCAAATATTGCCTCCTACTAGCTACGTAACTTACCACAATTTAATTAGTCTTTCTGTAACTCAAGTTTTTCATTTGTAAAATGGGAATAATAAAGGAGGTGCTGTAAAAATTAAAGAATAAACACTTGTAGAAAGCACTCAATACATTAAACTAGCAATGAAAATGATGACAGTAAGTTTCAACTTAAAGAATAATTCCAACAACATATTTAGAACACATGAATAATTGTTTTACTAGATTTGTGGTGAAATATTTCTTTTTCCGTTTTGGAACCTCTATTTCTTTAGTGTTGTTGGTAATATTAGTTAGGGAAAGATAGAGAATGGTGGCAGAAAGTTTACTGATCATTTCTGATAATTCAATAATATTCCTTTTTAAATTGCTGGATTGCTTGTACTTATGTGATATTCTTCTCCTTGTGCCTTTGTTGACACATGACTATGTAGCTCTCCATATTGGTCAAGTCGATAAGTCTGTTTTGTGGCATGAAATTTGATCAGCTCTTTGTGGGGTTTCTCATTATGGATACTGTTACTGCTTTTCCTCACAGCCCGTGTCTTTCTGTAAAGTTGGTCACCTTATCCTTGGTTGAATCATTCTAAAACTCAATGTCAAATAAACATATCCTGCTCTGACTGTTTCAGAAGCAAAAACTATAGAGAAAAATTCATGATTCTTTTCTCAACTTTGTTTAAAAACTGTCACTGGGCCTAAATGCAACAATAACAGTTAATTACTCTAACTAGGTGCCAGGACTAGGTACTATCACTATCACTATGTCACAGATGAGTAGGGAGGAGTTTAGAATAGAAAGGAAGGACCACGCAGCTATTACAGGGCAGAGACAAGATTAGCTCCAATCTCTCATGCCCTAACACCAATTGCACTGCATTCTGGGATTGTATTGTACTGTCATCTCACAGGGACCACAGTCCTGAGTGACTAAACAGTCAGTGGGCATCTCCTAGCAATAACACACTGGTTGCTCTTTCAGACCGCGCCATTAGTGATTACAATTTGTGGCATGTGCAGCTCCAACAAGTTCAAGTCTCACAGACAGAAAGAGCAGTGAAACATTTTCTTGTACCTTTTTCAGTTAACCTACAATGGTGGAAACCATATTTTTGGCTATCATAAAGTTTAGATGAAACACCTTTATGCTCATAAAACATATAATTAATGGTTTAAAAAGAAGATTGAATAGATAAAAATATCCATTGAAGACTGCCAACTTGTCCAGCTGATGTGGCTCAGTGGTTGAGCATCAACCTATGAACCAGAAGGTCACAGTTCAGTTCCTAGTCAGGGCACATGCTGGGGTTGTGGGCTCAATCCCCAGTGTTTCGAGTGCAGGAGGCAGTCAATCAATGATTCTCTGTCATCATTGATGTTTCTATCTCTTCTCCCTCTTCCTTCCTCTCTGAAATCAGTAAAAATATTTGAAAGAAAAAATAAAAAGATGGCCAACCTAACCAGAAATCCATGTATATATTTATGTGGTTATTTCATTTAGTTCACATGATTATGTTTAACAGAGTATTATCTAAAAAATAAGTTTATACGTAATATTACCAAGCATTTGGCAAACCTATTTTGCTATTATCTCTTCTCCCATCTCCTTCTCAATTACTTTGCAGAGAATGTGAAGAAATCACATGTAAAATAATCAGAAAATACCTGAGTTCTAAGCTGATGCTTGAGTTTGGTGCTCCAGAACAGATAGCTTAGTGGTGGATCTCAACAAGCTGGAAGCAGTATGCCCCTTCCTAATAGGAAGAGATGCGTCCTGCTTGGCAATGCAGAGCAGGTCTGTTATTTCTGACTCTTTGACACAGTGAAATTTATCATATTCAAATCTCAACTATTTGAAACTTTAGCTCTTAGGCAAATAAGCTTAGATCACAGATAACTTTGAAACAGCAAAAATGTCCGTGATTAAACTAATGTCACAAATATAACCATCAAAAGTTATGGGGGAGAATCCTTAGAACATATGTACACGTGCTTTTTCTATAGTTCAAAGAGCCTTTTTTAAAAAAATTTCAAGTCCTATAGCAGATTAGAAGCAACAAATTAATGGGTGAATATTGCTATTTGCAAACACATTGAGAGTACAAGAATGTGCTGGTTGGTAGTCTGATAACAAGAGGAAATGTGGAAAAACTATAGAGACATAACTCGAGCCAACTGGGGCCATTTAGTGTTGGAGCAAGAAGCCACTGGTGATATTACTTGGGTCATTAATGTATTACATAAAACTATACTTTTCATCTATGATGATTATCTTGTGTAAGTATGATTTCACAAAAGTTATGTTCAGTATGTTCTGTATAAGGCAAAAAATTCCTCATATACTATTTTAAGAAATATTTCCATATGAAATGCTTCAAATTTTGCCTTAGCTTTGATATTTAAATAACCTGAGTAAAATAACCAGAGTACTCAGACACACACACAACAAAGTATACATTCCTAAAGGCTCTATACTGTTGTGGTTTTATTCAATATAATTGTTCTTGAAGAATAATACTGGTATATCTGAACTGGTTGAATAATTAACAGCTCCTTCTTGACACACAAAACAAAGCCGAGGGCTTTCTAGAAATACAATTCTAATACATGCTCCAAAAACTCTCTCTAAGCTCAATTTCTTACCCAGCCTTCCAAATCCACCATTTCTAGCTTGGTATCCCTAGTCACTACTCTGTTGCTTTGTACTTTGTGCTTCAATTGCTCTTTAGTTCCCAATTCTGGCTTTGGCTTTGGATATAATTCAGATATCCCAATAGCTTTATGCCCTAGAATAGCACTAAGAGAAATATAATGTGAGCCATGTATGTAATTTCAAATTTTCTAGTTGGCTACATTTAAAAAGAGTAACAGAAACAATTTCACAATACACTGTATTTAATTCAATATACTAGAAACAATCATCATAAGATATTAATGAAATTGTTTACACTCTGTTTCATACTGCCTGAAATGTTGGGTGTGTTTTACACTTACAGCATATCTCATGATGGACTAGCTACATTTCAAGTGCTCAATGGCTACATGTGGCTAGTGGCTACCATATTGGACAGGGCAGCTCTAGAGCCATAATCACCCCAAATCCTAGAACCCCTATGCTGACTGGAGCTTCCTTTGAGAGTGATTTGTGCAGTGTTCCACATTATTCACTAGAAATACTGTGTATGCATTGGTATGCACATAGCAATAATGTCATTTGAAACAACTTAGTCATCCATACCATTTGTATCAAAACACTTTCATATCTTTTCTTCCAGTTGGCCCAAATCAATTATGCAAGGTAACTAAAGCAGTCATCAAAAGCCCCATTTCATAAATAAGAAAATGGAAACTCAGATAAATTTAGTGATTTATTTAAGGTTGTCCAGCAAAGATAATTCAATGGGAACTTTATGATTTCTAGTTTAAAGCTCTATGATTCCTTATTACTCCTTAAAACAATTAGAGGATGAACCTACTTATTGATTCTTGGATGCAAATTCCCAAATAACACAGACATCTGGTAAGCAGTAGCCTAATTCAGGAGCAATGATATCAAATATAAATTGAAACCTGCACAGCGACCCATAGACATGAAGGATAATAGAAGAAAGTCTGCATAAATATGTGGGAAAGAGGTTTTCTCTTCACATATAAGCAGAACTAACACTTGGGCAATGACTAAATCACATCAAGAAACCTCAAAAACACATGAAAAGAGAAAGTCTTGGGGAAAGGGGGTGCTTCTTGTTTATTTCTTAGAAGTGAAGTGATCTAAAAAGGGAGGACAAGCTCATTCAGTTATAGCTTTCATATAATTACCACAAACCCTAATGCAAATGAGACTGTAGGTCTGCTCAATGTACATTTCTGTGCTTGCCAAATTATGTTTGGCAGTGTGGTCAAGCAAGAACAGATGCACACTGGGCCAAGTTCTCTTGAGCTGTTCAATAATTAGGAGGACCATGTATTATAATAAACCACATCCCCTTGGCTAAGATTTGGATGCAAATTGCACACTAATTCACTTCCAAGTTTTTTGGAAACTCACCAAAAGAGCTGAAAATCAGGGAAATATATGTTTACTTCAGGAAATTAGTTTAAAACTAAATATGGCTCATTTATAAGAGGCGTTGGGGAACTCCATAAGAAATGTAACAATAGATTTTTTTTCAGGTTCCATACGGCAGGAATAAGCAAATGCTCACAGGCTCCTTTGAAGAGCTTTCCTGTGTTACATGCCAGTTTTAACCATCTCTTTATGAATGCATTGGGAGAGTCCTAAGTGGAACCTAACAGCAACTTCTCATATCTGTAAAACAGCACGTTGCTCAAATGGAGGGTGAAACCAGTTCAGTAAGTGAGATTTTGTCAACAGTATTTGCAACTGACAGCTAGGTAGCAGGCTGCCCCTTGGGTCAGGAAGTGGTGGGTTGAAACTTCTACTCTGCTAAGTCAATCATAATAAAAGCCCTTGCACCATTTCAACTGGTATTTCCTAATAATCCAACAATTGCAAACACTCTCTAGAATGGGATATTAAAAAAAAAAAAAAGGCAAGACCTAAAAGAGCAAATTGTGTACCATGTTCACTGCATATCTTCATGTCCTTATCAGTTGAAGGGAGAAGACAGCGCCTCCTAGCATCACTCCTATTCTTAGATAAAGTTCCATCCCATTGTGTTGTTAAGGAGACCTGCATGTTTGTTTATTTATTTGAGTTCAGTATTAACCCAGTCACTGACGTGGGTCTAGATATGCCAACTGTGGTAGACACAGAGACACACTGCTTGGGCTCCCTTTCCAGGGAAGACATGCTGCCCAGCTGTGAGGTGTGCAGTCAGCAGACAGCCTCCAGCTGGCAGCATTTTAGGATCTGCATCAGCTGCAGACAGCCATTTTAGCTGAGGTCACGCCCACTGGGTGTGGTCCACATCTGATGACTGAGCAAGGCCATGGGTGCCACTCAGGATGACTCTGAAAGGCAGTTCTGCCTCTAGGGCTCCATTCTGCTCCATCCTCAGCTTCATAGATATTAATCCCCCATAAACACCCTAAATTCCATCTTATCACCTACTTCCAAAAAACCCAGTCTGCAGTCACGCTTCTATCAACCTGGATCTATGGCATAAATGCCAGCACTTATATAATACCCTCCGATTGAATCAGACACCTCAGCCTCTTTCCTTGGCATCCCCTTCAGGATTCACAGTTAATTGCTCCTTTTAGGACAGCCCCCAAAACTGTCTGACCTGAGGCAATCAGTCACTTGATAGTTGAATTCATTGTAGACTCGCATACAGTTCTGAAAATAATACAGAGAGACCAAATACCCTTCAGATAGTTTCACCCAATGGTAACATCTTGCATAACTATAATACAATATCACAGCCAGGAAATTAACAGATACAATCCCTGATCTTCTTCCGATCTCACTAGTTTTACATGAATTCATTTGTGTCTGTGTGTGCTTGTAATTGTATACAATTTTATTACATTGGTAGATAGATGTGACCACCACACA
Organism: Cnephaeus nilssonii; assembly: GCF_951640355.1. Classification (NCBI taxonomy): domain Eukaryota; kingdom Metazoa; phylum Chordata; class Mammalia; order Chiroptera; family Vespertilionidae; genus Cnephaeus; species Cnephaeus nilssonii. The sequence continues at coordinate 39,079,778 of NC_137075.1, read as the reverse complement.
GTCAAGATACCGAACAGTTCCCTCGCAGGGATTTCTGGCGCAACCCTTCACAACCACAGCAGCCTCCCAGCCTCCCTCCCATTTCCCTCCTAACCCCTGGAAACCACTAATCTGTCCTCCATTTCTATAATTCTGTCATTTCAAGACTGTTATATAAATGAAATCATACAGCATATAAGCTTTTGAGAGTAGCTTTTTTCACTCAGTATAATTCTCTTGAAATCCATCCAAGAGATATATTGAGTTCTCCCCTTTTTATTGCTGAGTAGTGTTCCATAGGAAGCATGTACCACAGTTTGTTTAACCATTCATCCATTGAAGGACATTTGGGATATTTCCAGTTTGGGGTTACTACGATAAAGCTGTTTTGAATATTCATGTATAGCTTGTGTGAATGTACATTTTCCTATTTCTGGGATAAATGCCCAAGAATGCATTTGCTGGGTCATATGGTAAGCACATGTTCAGATTTGTAAAAAAAAAAAAAAAAAAAAAGCCACACACTTTACCAGAGTAACTGTACCATCTTAAATTTGCACCAGCAACGTATGCATGAACTAGTTCCTCTACACTGTCACCAGAATTTGGTGTTGTTCTTTTTTATTTTAACCCTTCTGATAGGGGTGCTTGATATCTCACTGTGGTTTTAATTTACCCTTCCCTTAACAGCTAATCATGTTGAACATCTTTTCACATGCTTATTTGCCCATCTGTTTATCCTCCTCAGTGAAATGTCTGCTTATGCCTTTTGCCCATTTTCTAATGGAATTGTTTGCTTTATTGCAGTAGGGTTTTGAAAGTTCTTTATAAATTCTAGATACAAGTTCTTTGTCAAAATATATGATTTGTGAATATTTTCTCCTAGTCTGTAGTTTGTCTTTTCATCCTCTTAACAGAGTCTTTGGCATAGCAACAGTTTTAAATTATGAAAAAGTCCACCTTATCAATTTTTCCTTTTACAAATTGTGCTTTTGGTGTCAAGTCTGAGTAGCCATTTTTATTATGACTTTTTCATTTTGAATTTTTAATATGACTTTTGTTTCTAAGAAGAAATATGTGCACATTGTCAAACAGTCTAGGAGGGTACAAAATCAGTAATGCATGTGTTTTCAAAGATCATCTACAAATTGTTTTTTAAATCAAACAGCAACAAGCTTTACAAACTGGGGAAAAAATTAGGAAAGACAAACAGGTTTTATAATAGTCACTATAATCAAATATTTTGTTAGAGAATATTTGCAGATAGCTTTTTCTTCCCAGTTTAATAAGATTCATGGCTAACTTATGAAAGGGGTTAGTTCATGTTGCATTTAATTTATTCATATGTTTGTTCAAGTAATATTTTGAACAAATACTGCATGCTTGCCATAACCTGTCACTTACTTTCATTAAAGAACAGACTGATTCTTAAGCCAGTGGTATTTCTTTTGCATTGCACTGTAGGTTCCCAGAGATGTACTAGTAAAGTTATAAGCTTTCAGTTTTATTCCAGATCAGTTCATAATTTATTAAAGATAAAGGGGTAATATCTCATTTGCAGTGGAAAAAGTTCAGTGGTGGGTGTCAAATGATAGAATAATTTACTAGACCGAACATTCATATGCTATGTATTTAATGACGTGTTTAAATGTAGAAATTATTGACAGCACAAAACAATTTAGTTGAGACAAAGTTGAGAAGATATGATGGCTTCCAGAAAGGCCTTAATAATGCTAATCAGACAATGGAATGCAACAAAATTGAGTACAGATGAACATAAAGTAATACATATTGGCAGGAAATTTTAAATTATTTGTCTACATATGTGGGTTCTAAATCAGTTCCATTAAGTCAAGAGCAAATAGAGACATCATTATGAATATATCAACAAAACCACAAGTATTTTTTTAAATTAAAACTTTAGATTATACAAGAGTAAAACAAAAGGGGGGAATATTTTGATATTACTATATTAAATATCAAATTCAAATTACTATTGTCACCTACCAAGCACTACCTATGATTATCAAGATTTAATAACATTAAGCATATTATTGAAAATAGGTAAATAATGGGAAAATATTTAATAATATATTTTCTAGTAATCTCAAACTGTTTTGTAAATCAATTCATTATGTAAAGGAAAATACTCCAAAAAGAAGTTTCTGCAAGCGTTTGGAACAATATGTAAATCTGGCAGCCGTGGAGTAGCCACATTTATCCATACAGCCTAGAGAAATAGAGAAAGCCAGTCCAGTCCACAGAGACTGACAGAGAGATGCAAAGATGAGAGATGGAAATAAAGTATTGCCCGGGTTGCTAAAGGTTGTAAATTCCTTATTCTTAAATCTTCTTTGTATTCTTGCCCTCCTTGAGTTTTGTGATATGCCCTTCTAGCTTTACAATAAATTCCCTGTTTTCCATTTAAAACATACTATGCTATGATGAAGCTACTGGACTTTCCTTACATCCTTAAACAACTAGAAAACTAGACAAAAGAAATGGAATGGACACTGGACATAGTACTGACTGAACAATGATCCCTGGGAGAGTAAAAACAAATGATTTGATCCCTGTAAGTGCCCGAGCTCACTGCTTGAAGGGATTTTCCAGTCCATAGCACAAAAAAGAGATTGTAGGATGCCGAGTTTAAGAGACAGATTTCAGAGTTTGGAAAAGCCCAAGTGGCCTCAATTTTAAGACCACAGTATCCAAGAGGAGAGTTGAGATTGTTACTAAGAGAAAGCTGATAAAAACAGGAAAGCTGAAGAAAGATTCCACTTGATTCCTGGGATGAATACTAATCTGCACGGAAGTGTGAGGCCAGGAAAGGAATGATGAGAAAGGAACAGGCAGATGAATCCTTGAGAGATAAATTGGTCGATAAATAGCTTCTATTCTCACCAGCCAGAGTAGAAAGACTACCAAAACATGGGATATGAAGTAGAGTCCTTAGTAAGTGCATTACCTCTGTAATGACAGCAAATTAGCCTAAACTAAAAGATGTCTGGATATTTTAGTTTAGGTTAATTCTTGAAACAGTTCTTGAAATGAAACCCTAAAGCATAAAATTGGATCCAAATAACTTTATCCCAAAACCAAGCTCCCACATATTCAAAGTATTACTGCCAAAAAAAAAAATACAGAAAACAACTCCCTAAAATTCATATTGCTCACACACACTAAAAAGTTATGAAACATGCAAAGAAGAAAATTTACAGAGGAAAAAGGACAGTACAAAATAAAACACAAAGAAAAATAGAGTGAAATAAAAATAAAGAGAGCATCAATAGTTTTTGAGACAATAACAAACCTAGCATAAGGATAATTGAAGTTCCAGAAAGACAAGGGTGACAAAAAATTAAAATAATAATCACTGAAAAGATTCCAAATGTGATAAAAACTATAAATCCACAAATCCAAGAAGCTCACTAAAACTCAAGCAGAAGGGCCCTGGCTGGGCAGCACAGTTGGTTAGAGCGTTGTCACATACACCAATGTTGCAGGTTTGATCCCCAATCAGGGCACATACAAGAATCAACCAATGAATGCATAAATAAGTAGAATAAGAAAAACCAGGTTCGTTCGTTCTCTCTCTCTCTCTCTCTCTCTCTCTCTCTCTCTCTCTCTCTCTCTTTCTCTCTCCCCCTCTAAAATAAATTGGGGGAGGAAAAACCTCAGGCAGAAGAAACAGGAAGAAAACTATACAAAGGCATATCATAATAGAATTAATGTGACCTGGGAATGTGGGGTGGGGGGATCTTAAAAGCAAGCAGAGGGGGGAAAACATATGTACAAATGGGAAAAAAAGAATGTAGTCGAATTCTCATAAGAAACCATGCAAGGCAGAAAACAGTGGAACAAAATCTTTAATGTGCAATAAGAAAAACCTAAAATTCTATACCCAGCAAAAATACACTTTAAAAATGAGGGTGACATAAAGATTTAGTTAGGCTTATTTTAAAATGAGACAATTCAGCCCATGCAGAATAGAACTATAAAAAAGACTAAAGGAAGTTCCTCAGGGAGAAGGAAAATAAACGTAGGGATAAGGACACATATGTAATACCTTAAGCAATAAAGGAAATTTTTAAAAAGTTAAAAAAAAGACAAGTATTGTATGATTCCACTCATCTGAGGCATTTATAGTAATCAAATTAATAGAAACAAAGTAGAATTGTGCTTGCTGGGGCCAGTGGAGGGGAGAATTGGAAATCATTGTTTAATGAGGACAGAATTTTAGTTTTACAAGATGAAAAGTGATGGAAATGGATGGTGGTGATGGTTGCACAACATTATAAATGTATTTAGTACCACTGAACTATACACTTAAAATGGTTAAGATGGTAAATGCTATTTTATGTGTATTTCACCAGAATAAGTAATCTATGTTTTTAAAAGACCAAAAAAAAAAAAAAAAAAGAAGAAGGTAGTAAGAAAGGTAAGTAAATGACAAAACATAAGAGGCATTTTTTATTGTTTATATTTATAAAGCAAAAGTAATAATCACATATTGTGTGGCTTGTAGATTTGGAAGTATATTTTTTTATAAAAATAGCACAAAAGCTGGGAGGAAAAAATGGAAATACATGCTTATGTTTCTTACACCATATGGAAAGTATTATATTATTTGAAGATAAAAGTATATAAACTCTACACCAACCATATAGAAAATGAACTAAATATAGTTAACATATTAATAATGAAGATAAAATAGAATTATTTTTAAAAAGAACTAATCTGACAGGAAAAGGAAATGGGGGGGGCAGGGGGGGAGAACAAAGAACAGATAGAACAAATAAAGCCTGAATAGCAAGATAGCAAGTTTAAAGCTGACCATATCAACACTCATTTTATGTAAAAAGGCTGTGTCTGTCCTTCCGACTCATAGCTATGACACGCACTGACCACCAGGGGGCAGACGCTCAACACAGGAGCTGCCAGGATGCACACTAGCCATTTAAAAATAAATGGCACCAAGGACCTGGCGCCCACAAAGCAACCCTCGGCTTCCCCCAAGTGGGACACAGGCTCCACCACCACCCCAGAGCAACACCCCACCAAATCACGGCTAATGTTGCCAAAACCCCATGGCACAAAATGCGGCCCACAGCCCAGCCCAGCCCAGCCCAGCCCAGCCCAGCCCAGCCCGGAAATGGTCACTGTGGGCACCGGGTAATGACATCACCTAGCAATGCCCGGGTTCCTCTCCCCAGTGACTAGCCTCCTTGCAGTTTCTTCAGCCCAGGAACCTGACTTGCTTTATAGCCAGATGCAAACATTTTACAGTTTAACCAAATGGTTGTGAAGCGTTTTCCCATGCCTCATCTCATTTGATCCTCACAGAACTCATGGAGTAGGTAGATAGGAGACTCAGTAGAATCCTATTTTCTTTTCATTAGCAATACCCAAATAGCGATATTAAAATATTTCTTCTAATTAATTTCCTTTCAATGTGCATGAATCTGTGCAGCGGGACACTAGTATAATATAATGGTTCCATGATGGAAATGTTCACTATTTGACTGTGGTGATGGTTTTACTGGTACATATACAAGTCAAAAAATGATCAAATTGTATAATTTAAAAATATAAAGTTTACTGTAAAATAGATAACCAAAGATAGAAAAAATTATAAAATAGATAACTAAATAAGATAGAAAAAGAACACAGTTTAAAATCAGCTCAAATATATGAAGTACTTAGAAATAAATTTACAAATATTCCAAATAAAAGGCTTACATTGTTAAATTACATGAAAAATATGCCAAACTCTATACTCTATGAAAGAAACCTCTTGACCCATAAAGATATATATATATTTATTGAGTCTTCTGTTAAGGCACAAAATAATCTATCTTCCTAAATGGTTAATGTGCACTTGAAAAGAATATGCATTTTAATATTGCTTAAGAGTATTCTATAAATAATATATTTGATCAAGTTGGTTGATAGTGTTATTCAAATCTTATATATACATACTGATATTTTCTTTAATTTGTTTATCAGTCATTCAGAGGGGGATATTGAAATCTCTAATTATAGATTTGTCTAATTCTGCATTTAGTTTATCAGGTTCTGTGTCATGTACTTTGATTCTCTGATATTAAGCATAAACACTTTTAAGATAACTAATGCCTCTTGATAAGTTGACCCCATTATCTTTATATACTAGCACTTTCTCTATCCCTGGTAATATTTATTGAACTGAAGTCTACTTTGTCTAATATTAGAATAGCCCCTTCTGCTTTCTTTTGACTAGTGGCTTCTTGGTATCTTTGGTAATCTTTTACTTTAATATATCTATATCTTTTTTTTCTTCAAATGATAGTATTAAAGAATGTAAGAGCAAGCTTATGTCTTACTCTAAACCTACAAAATCAGTATCTCCAGGGATGGGGGTCCCATGTCATCTTGAACCATGACTAGTGAGAACCACTGCCTTCAGGTCTCAAAAATAAAAATGAGTATTTCATTATACCACAATGGTGGCTTCCATATAGGTGACCTTCACCTATTTTTCTCATGTAGAAAAATAGAAAATATGTGTTTTCTAAAAGAAAGAAGGAAATTAGACCCAGAAAAAGAAGGTTAAGGGATTGATTAATATTGGCCTGTAAGTGCATAAATGCTTTCTATGCAGTGATCTGGGCACGGATGCAGAAAATTTTTAAGAAATGAATAAAATAGAAGAAATATAGGCTAAAAATAAAAACTAGTTCATGATATTCAGCTTCCACATAAATTTTTAGAATCTTCTCAATGTTCATTAAGATAGGTCGTTACTCAGTAGGTAAAATGATCCTAACCAGAGAAGAAACTTTAGGGAACTTAAATTCTCTCTTAGGGGATTAGACCACTCTGAGAAGCTGACAATAGTGACATCAAAGTCCACTTTCCAAGAAGTGCCCATTTATGAGCTGTGTGTCAAGAAAATCCCTACACAAACCAATGCATATACTTTTGTCCCCTAGCTCAGTTGTACTATGTCAATGTAATATTGAGAAACCCCAATGCTATAATTTCCTCTTTGTCAGTCTACCTATAAGCAAAGAGAGGCGAGTAAGAAGGAAGATGAGGAAACGTTTTTAAACTGTTAGAATTTATGTGTTTCAGAAACAAGACTCCTCCAGGTCCTAAGAGTAGTGTTCCATGTCGGTCTATTCTATGTCTGAATAATGGGTTTCAAACATAGGATAAAATGTAGATAATAATCATCTCCAGAAACCAGTGTAATAGCAAGAAGGAAATACTAGCTGAAGTTTTGTTTATATCGTATATTCTGATTTCCCCCAACTGAATGTTGGAAATCAAGATGTATGCATCTGAAAAACTATCACAAATCAGACATTTTAAAATGACTATTTTATTTTCCAAAATTAATGCATGCTCATTTCAGAAAATAGAGTTAAACACACAAAAAGAAAAGAAAAATGATTCATAGTTTCCACCACCCAGAGGTAATTACAATGAATAGTAGGGTATCAACCATCTATTCACTGGCACATATATACATCAAAATGGAAGCAAGCAGTACATATTTGGGGATCTTGAGAAGTACATTCCTTTGCTACTATTTGAATGTATCTGCTATTCCAGCTATTATGTAAGATGAGATTCAGCACCTTAATTAAACATGTGGTCCCAAAGAAATATTCCCAGCCAAAAAAGCGTTCACTTCTACCAAACGTTTCTGGTGAGTACGTGGTAATCTGATTTACCTAATTGCAACAACCACAATTGAATTGTGCCTCCTCTGGATTGCCACCTTGTATTTACGGGGACACCATTTTTAATGGAAATGTCTTACTTTTGCTTTATCCCCAATTATCTTCATTGGAAACCACAATTTCCCATTTAGTTGCAAAATGGATACTTATCAGCAGAGAGCAAGAAATTAAAATTAACGGGTCTTACAGAAATTATTCAGATTCTTCTACTACTTTTTCATAAGTTTTTGTCCCTAAACTGTAGCAATAATAACATTCTTGTATTTTAAAAAAAAATACTATACAACAACTATTATTGTTGCTCATTCTTGCTGTCCTTTTTCCATGACCACAGGGAGCCAAATTGCTAATTATTGGATTTATCATTGGAAATGTTGCCAACGTGGAATTGGAAGGAGAAAACAATCAAGCTTCCTAAGTAGAAGACTGAGCACAAATCCTCAAATTAGCTCTAATAATTAAGGCATCTTGTAAAGGGCTCAATGACAGGATAAACTCATCTGTCCCTAGCACAGGACACATATCAATTACTGTGGGCATGTGGAGACTGGTGCACAACAAAGGGAATAAAAATACCCTTGCTGACAGTCCACACAAAGCATCACTCTGGTCAAAGGCAGCCTCTCTGAGTTTTATGTATAAGCCAAGTGGTTTTGAATAAGTTTAAATGCCCATAGGGGGTTAATTGAAGACTGATTTTTTTTTCTGAATTAATGCTTTTAAAATCTGCTTTTATAATTTCTGCTTATCAAGGATTGCCCTTCTGGTATAAAAACAGAGCCAAGACTCAGTTATCAAATACTATGAAGGGTTCTGTTAATTAGATAGTTTATCTGTGATGAGTTGTTGACATTGAGTTGATGTGTGTTAAATAATTTTAAAATATTCTGTGGGGCACTAACTTGGTGGCTCAAAGCATTGTTCTTCCATTTTTTTTTTTCAGATCCTGCTTTGAGTCCAACTGGAAGCTCCTCGTAAAAATTAATCTGATGGTTATAACACATTTGTTAAATATAGAATTATTCATCTCTCAAAATTATACATATAAGCGGGTAAATCTTCTGGCACTCTTTATTGGGCTGCTCTAGACCATTCTAACGAATGAATTCAGCCTCCTTCACATGCTGGTTGGTCTTTAGCTGCTCAGTACAGACTGCCAGGAAATTCATCATAGCTGTTATTAAACACAATTCTCAGGATTTGCTCTTTTCATAGTATTTCTTTTAAAAGGTTTTTTTTGGTGACTTTTCCTCTGGCTTCTCTTTCTAGCTCCAAATCAGGCAACCAAGGAGAAATCTCAGAAACTGAAATGTTTTCCCCCATGTAGGTAAATTAAAGCTCCAGCTGCTAAGGGTGTTTCTGTCTGTCAATTTTCTTTTTCTAGTTATAGTCTGTGACAGCAGAGGCCAAGAACCGTCCACAGGGAATGGCTTGGAGTCTTAGAACAAGCTGGTATCTTTGTATTTTCTAGACGAAAAAATATTGGACACCAGTCTTTAACATCAGGAAAGCTACTAATTAATTAACCCATAATTGTTAAAAGCACAAATCATTCTTTATTATCCCTGGAGTTTTATTTTAAGCTCCCTTTTAAATATTGATTTTACTTACAACTTGTTTCTTTAAATTTTTGCTATTTTTTCCCCTCACTTATTCTATAAGACACATGGTATACTACAGCAACTGTATCTCATGGAATTCAGAGTCCTAAGTCTCCCTATTTTTAAATTTTAATTAGTAGCCATAATGTGTTCAATCAGAATTTATATGACTTGGAAAAAGAGATGGCTCTTCCAAGGTAGTGAAGTCTCTACAAGTCACTAAACTCAGGACCCTGGAGTTCATATCCCAGTGTGGCCTCAGACACGTTGACTCCCCAGGCCTTGGTTTTTATGTTTGTAAAGTAAGGAACTTAGAATCCACCAGTATGCTTTCCAGTTCTAATAATCTATTTTTTTTAATCAGAGAAACTTACTGTTGTGAAAGAATAAAAATGGATTTTAAGTGAGGAAATACTTGGCAAGCAGTCATTCTAAACTGGTTTTGTTCTATTTCTTCAAAGGAAGTTTCAAAGAAAATTATCAACAAAGAAAGGGTAACATTGGGTATCAGGTAAAGGAAAGGACACCGGATAGGAAAAAGTGGGGACCCTGTTCTAGGGACAGTTGTGCTACTAACAACTTAGTTACCTAATCAACTCAAAATTGAAGAAGACTTTATAATCTTAGTTCCTCCCAGTACAAAAATTCTACGTGTCTATAAAATGGTCCAAAAGCTATGAAGGATACCTGGAAATCTTCTAACAATTATTGACAATAAACTCTGCTCTCTTCTTCTGGTTGGAGAATATTATTCAAAAACATGCTGTCCCTTGCCCTGGCCAGCATGCTCAGTGGTTAGAGCGTCAGCCCTCAGACCAAAGGGTGACAGGTTCTATTCCCCATCAAGGGCATGTGACTCTCTCACATCAATATTTCTCTCCTCCCTCCCTCCCTTTCTCTTCCTCCCTTCTACTCTCTCTAAAAATAAATGGAAAAAATATCCTCAGTGAGGATAACAACATGCTGCCCCAGACCATCAACTCAGAAGTAAAACTTTCCCTTCAGGCCCCTAAACAAATACTACAGCTAAGGGTAACTTCCTGAATCTGCAGCATCTTAGTTATCATGATGAAAACCTCCCTAAGGATTATAAAGGAAGTTGTTCAATGTATTTCTGTTATTCTACTTCTTGATTTCTCCTATCCACTTCTTACCCAGAATATAGCTGAACCTTAAGGACTGGCTAAAATTTAAAATGCAAAGATAGATACAAGAGGAAGACTACCAGTGGAAGCAGAGAGAACACTTCCAGTCAGGCAAGAAAGGGCAATAAAATCTAGGTCATGTTCAGAGAGCAGCTGACTACCCTATTCGCAGTCATAGGATAGATGAAAGTATTGGGGGGGGGGAAACACCTTCAGTCCCCCGTAGTTTAGAAAGACAGGCACTGCTCTCTCTTCCTAAAGGGCACATTTCCTCTTGGCGGTAAACAGTAAGGAGCACATTCTTTGCAACAGGTCTGAAATGCAGATCTTTGAAATGATTCCCACAGTCAGTATCTAAATTTAAAGTTATTTCTATGCCTTTCCTACCCATATTCCTTGTTTTGATCTTGAGTATAAACAAACAAAATAAAAAACAACCAGTTAATTATGAAAAGCTCTTGATGCAGTGAAGAAACAAGAGGTTTGTCTGCCCCCACAGGTCCTTCACTGGGTATAAAATTCGTAAACATTGGCAAGCAGCATGGCCCTCCTTATTGGAGCTTTGTTAGTTACAAAACCCAAAACAGCTACAAGTTACCAGAGTGATTATTCTCCTTTCTATTATTTCACAATGTAAATAGGCCATGATAATTTAACCATCTACTTCATATATGTAAGACACAGTGGAGGACATAGACACCTTAGGTACCATAAAACATTGTGAAGGGAATGTAAAGCATGCAAGTTTATGAGATTTAGCTCCTGCTTAGAACATATTTCATCAGCATACATGGAACACATCAAGTTGAATGTTGCCAGAGAAGGTCTTTAAGCTTAAGCTTCTCTTTCTCCCTTATAGCCCTTACACAAACCTTTGACACTTGACCCTGCATCTCGTGATCATCATCATTACAGCCATTGTTACTACACAGTTATGAAAAATTGTGGGAATCCCTTGTCACGTCCCGCGTGTTTCAGGGTTCCCGTTCAGGTCCGGTTTCTGGAGAAGGCCGCAATCAAAATGAAAAGACGCTAGAAAAGAATCAATTTGGGTAAATGGGGGCCAGGCGGGAGCCCACCTCTAGTGGGAGGACTGCTGCTGCTCTGGCTTTTGCCATCCCTTTTATTGGGGTTCTGAGATACACCCATTGCCCTTAGGCAGGTAATTCCAGTAACAGACAGATTATCTTATCAATAAGGATTTACATGATTATTTGGTGGGGAAGTTGCCTCAGTTACCATTGTCTCATTTAGATAGGGAGTGGTTTGCTCTGACCTTTAGTTTCAAGGTTGACCAGCCTTCCCGGGTTCCCTTTTCACATAACTACAAAGTGTCAATGTTCGGTTTCCGGCAAAAAATATATGTAAAGTATAGACTGATTTGCACCTTGAATTTATATGAACAGCATTATAACCTTTATGGCAGACAGACCTTAGCTGGCCCTCAATGATCCCTGCCTTCTGGTATTCACATCTTTGTGTAATCTCCCCTAGAGTGTGGACTTCCTTCTGACCAATGGGATATGGCAAAAGCGATGGGATATACATGGTTATATTATGTGATTACATACTAGAATAGCACCCAATTTGCTGGCATCTCTCTGTTGCTGGCTTTAAAGAAATAAGCTGCCATGGAATTCTACAGCTGATAGGAAATTAATCCACTAGCAACCAAGGGATCATGGAAATAGATCCTTTCCCATATGACCGTCCAGTGAGAACCCAGCCCCATACAACACCTGATTACAGCCTCATGCGAACCTAAACAGAAGACCCTGCTAAACCATGTTCAGACTCTCACCCCACAGAAACTGTGGGAGATAATATGTGTGGCTTAAAACTACTAAGTTTGTGGTGATTTATTATGTAGTAATCAAAAAATAATATAACCTCCTAGAAGTACACTGTTTAAAACAGATAAGGAAAAACATACAGTTATATCAACTACAAAAACATGAATTAAGTAAGAATGGCTGTGGACTTTTTTACTCTCTCTGCAGGGAAAAAGAAATTGCATAAAACTTGTTGTTTTATTACCAATTAGAGAGGGTAGGCACAGAAATGTCTATAAATTCTCAATGTTAGGGAGCCAAATTAGAGGCCTGTCACATCATGACATCCAACCCGGTAATTTAAGTAGTATTAGGAAAGTTCCCATGTCCCTAATTCTCCTCAACCCAATAACAGAACTATGCCCTTCAGCATTTTAGCCTAAGACTTTGGGTCCTAGGCATATGTATATGTTCCTTGGAAGGAAGACATTTTAAATTATTATCAATCATTTTCACATATTGAGAATAAAATTGTATATGGGGAAGAGCATGAGAACCCTATAGCTCAAGCCTGCTCTATCCTCTGGAGCATGAAATGGAGATTTGTCCTAACTTAAATGAACCCCACTGTGTGAGGTAAGCCTCATTAGAGACCTCCTCTATAATTCTGGACTGGAGGGCACGTATCTATAAAAACAAGAGTGAGAAATCTTGTGGGATGTTCTAGTCTTCTCTCTGCCCTGCCTAGTCTTCTGAGTGTTTATATTCTGGAAAGTAGTTGGAAACTTTTATCCCTGATACATGGGATATAGTTATATCTGATTTGGCTCTCTGATCCTTAGAGTTAGCTTAGTCTTCATGGTGGAGGTGGAATTTGAAATGAGCTTTGAGAATTGTTTAGGATGTTAAAAGGCAGAAATGAGGCAGCTGATATTCCAAGCAGAAAAAAAACAGATACGGGGCGGGGGAAAGAAAAAAAAAAAAGAAAGAAAGGAAGGAAGGAAGGAAGGAAGGAAGGAAGGAAGGAAGGAAGGAAGGAAGGAAGGAAGGAAGGAAGGAAGGAAGAAAGAAAGAAAGAAAGAAAGAAAGAAAGAAAGAAAGAAAGAAAGAAAGAAAGAAAGAAAGAAAGAAAGAAAGAAAGGCGAAAAACTAGAAATAAGAAAGGTAAAAAATTCAGACCGTAATACACATCCTAGTTTGGCTAGAACATGTAATATGTCAAAGGGAACAGTCATGACAATAAAGGTTAAAAAGTAAGTTGAAAGCTTTGAATTCCGGCATGAGTACTTTATACTTAATTCTTTGGGACATGAGGAGTAATGAGAGGTTCTATATAAAGAGAATTATAGAATCACAGCAGAACCTTAGAGATTATTCCAGCAACTCTGTGCAGGTTGTTTTGGAGCTGAAAGAAAGTATCCAGATTGAATCATGAAATGGCTCAGCTCAGTGATTCTCAGACAAGGTCCATGAACTCGTGTGGATCTACTGGCACAACCTGAGGTTCTTTTTGAGGCTTTTGTTGTTGTCATTTGTCTGTTTGTATTCTTCTTTTGATTTAAAAGTAGTGTATATTAAATTTGATGATAAACTTTAAATACAATTCAGGATCAGCTACATGACCACATTATAACTGAATATTGCCACAAATGTCAGTGCTTATGTTTTCCTTCTGTGTATCTTGTTGGCACTAATTACAATTTAAATGGTCATGGACTAAAGAGGAAAATAAGGAGGACTTCAAATGTAAGTTAGTATTCACTCCAAGGGAAAGGCAAAATTTTTTTTCACTCATTTTAATTAAAAAACAAAAGTTATGGGAGAACTATGTTATCACAAAGTACCTGATAGTACACATTGAACTCCAAGAATTTGAATGGATGTTTTCCTTTGCCTCTCTAGACTACTCTCTGTGCCCTTCTCCACTCTGCTCTATGCCCATAACCTTCATCAAGGGGCTTCCTTGCCCTCTGGCTTTTCTGATTGAGTTCAGCAAATGGGAGCTGATAGCAGGAGGTTGAAGAGTGAGAAGAGAAAGGTCGGGCATTTATTATGATGGCTTCATCTCAGCTGGGTTCCTACAAGTTGACTGTATCCCTCTAACAAAAAGCACAACTTCTCTAAGTCATGCTTTATTGTTCAGTAACTGCAGCCACACTCTCAAGGCTCTATTGCTCCTTCATTGGCCTCTACAGTGTCATGGCTAATAATGGCTCTTTACTATTGCTATATTCAAACCTCTTTAGTTTCTTCGAAGCCTGTCTACATATATGCATATTTGCATATATGGAGTAGGCAAAAGTAGGCTTCCAGTTATACAAATAAATGCAATAATCAATCAATAATAATAATACAGTAATAAATTCTGTTTTTCATGTACTCACAACTGGAAACCTACTTTTGCCCAACCCTGAATTTTGTGTATTAAACCCTCTTCAAATACTTCTGACATAAATGCCTTTCATTTTCTGCCTTGATCCATCTGACACAATGAATTTCAATGGCCATGGCTCTGTTTGTATTATATGCATCAATTTGGTTCCAGCAAAGTAACATCATCTGTCACATTAAAATAAATGTGTTACTCTGATTTGTATTGGCTTTATAGTTTCATTTGTAATAAATTTATTAATTTGTTTTTGTTTATCATTATATCTGAGCTCTAATCATAAGAAGCATATACTTGTTTTATGTTTTCACATATTTAAATAAACTAATAAATAATAATAATCGTGTCAATCAACATTAAGGAGGTTCTTAAACTCTTTTCTCCTTCAAAAGAAGGCCATGTACCATTCAAATTTGAGTATCACTAACCTAGCTTATTTCTTCCAACACAGCTTCCAAAACATCTCTGAAAAGCATCATAAAAATTGTCAGAGTGTGAAATAGACAATTGATAGTGAATGCATAGTGAAAGCTAAGAACTTCATAAAATTCATTATGACTCCAGGAACCATGGCTAAAAGCAATTGTACATTCTCCCACCTCAACAGGGTCTGAGAAGGCCTACATGAACAGTTATGCCAATTTTAAACTCTAGGTTGGAGAATTATGCTCCAAAAATCTTAATTAAGCTCGTGAAGTAAGTTCATGATTTGACATACTCCTCTACTCCAAACATATAGTATGAAAGGGAAAAAGATACAAGGCCATATCTAAATATAATTCTGTGGACCAGAAATATATATCCCTGTGGACCAGAATTCATAGAGGTAAGTGAGACTGAAGGTCCTGCCTTGCTGGGCATCAGACCGAGAAGCAGACTGGCAGCAGGCAGTTCAGCGTCAGAAGACTAAAGTGCTCCAGATGAAGAACCAGAGTCAGCTTCACAACTTGTAGCCACAGGTTAGGGGAACTTCTGCTGATGGCTGCCTAGGACTAAAGAAGGTTTCAGGCCTAGGGAATCGGAAATAAAGACACCAGCTTTGTAGTAATGACTGAAACTTGACTGCTGGCTTGGTAAATTAACCCTCAATATCTCAAATATCATAATAGGGCAGGAACTTTGAGCTGTCATTTTATGACCAGGTTCTGGATTCGAGGCTAGGCAGGAGGTAGGATGGCATGTGGTATATCAGTTAGGGCTAAATTATTTTGCAGAAACAAGTGAACCAAAATATCAACAGGTTTAGACAACATTGTTTTTTGTTTGTTTTTCCTTGTGGGTCATTCTCCTTAGCAGCTGTCCTCCAGCAGTAACTTGGGGATCTGAGATTATTCCATCCACATCTCTGCCAATTCAGTGTTCTTTATACCATGATCAGATAGGAAATGTGACTATCCCATATTTTTCCTTCACTATGTTTTGATTAAGTGTGATACATTTTACTTGCACTCACAGCTCATTGGCCAGAGTAGTTACATAACCCTAAAGTAAATTGAAGGAAGGCTCTAAAATGTAGGAGAATACATGGATGAGCCCTCAAAATTTCTGGAGAAGAAGGGAGTAAGCCGAGTCTGAAAAAGAACAAAACTTTTCATTAAAAATAAACTGCACATTAGTGTTTCCAAACATATGAAGAAATCTACCAATAAGAAAGAAACCATAAAACAATAATCAGAACATAAATTTGCTTCATAGGAAATTTATTTCATAGAAAAGATTGACAGACTTCAGAATAAGTATATTTTGTATGCTTATAGAGATAAGTGAGCTAATAACTTCCATTTAGAAATTATAAAAGTAAAAAATAATTTATATCAAAAACAACCAATTAGTAATATTAGAAATATAGCCACTACAATAGGTAGATTAAATTATATATAATTAAAATAATTAGTTACAGTAGGAAAAGGAGTGAAGAAACCAACAGTATGAGAGAGACAATGAGATTTTTTAAATGGTCAGAGAACTTCTGAGAATATAAAACAAACTGAGTGACTCACATTCATCTCATAAAAATCCCAGAAGAATAAAATAGAGAAGATATAGTTAAAGATATATTTGCTGGGAATTTTCCAGAATTGAAGAAACATAAAATAGAGACTATATCCCAAATAACAAGAAAAGAAAAATAAGCTCACAACAAAATCCATGGTAAACTGTAAAATATCCAGGAAGAAAAAAAAAAAAAAGGTCATCTTAAAACTACTGTACAGAAGATTTTACATACAAAGGAATGAAAATCGGTTGACAAAGATATTTTATCTAAAACAATAGAAACCAGAAAACGATGGAATAGCTTCAAATTTTTTTAAAAAAGATGTCAGCTTAGAATTGTATAACTGTTTAAACTATTACTTCAGAAAAAGGGCAAAGTAAACACATTAGCCATCCTACCAAGACATAGTTTGCCACACACAGACCCTCACCATAGACATGAGTAAGGAATGCACTTTAGCAAAAAGGAAAGTGATCCCCAAAGGAACATGTGTGCTATAAAACGTGTGAGGACAAAAACCAACAAGATTTTGGTAAAGAAAAATAACTATAGGTCATAGAAAAGTAACAATAACTAATAATGTATTTAAAAGGCAAAAATAAAATTGTTAAATGCCATAACAAATGGGAGAGAACAAACGTTCAAGAGTAGTTGTAGGATGCTAAGACCTTTGTCTTGGTTGCCTTGTATTGCTTGGGATTTCAATATTAGAAAATATTAGGAAGGGGGAAAAGGCTCAGGGGTGATATATTCATGCCTATCTCCAAATAGGTAGCTGTGGTTGATTTTGATAAAATACAATTTTTTGTGCATTGGCGTATTATCTCCCTCCCATTGATTTTAAAGGTTGAAAAAAAACAAAGGTCTGATCTGGTTTCCAATATTAGAATCTTTTTAAAAATGTTTTCTATTAGTCCAGGTGAGTGATTGTATCTTAACTATTCACAGACGGTATGAATAAGATTATATTTCTGACTTTTGGTAGAGAGAATATAGTATTTTTACCCAGTTTTCTCCATGGACAAAATCACTCACACACACACACACACACACACACACACACACACACAGAATTATAATGGGCTTTTCCTGGTTACTAGGTTGCTACAGCTCAAACACATTACATTATAACAAACTATATGAAGCATTCCAATTGCTTCATAATAGCATCATACTTGAGATTCAATTTACCATCTGCAGGTGGAAAAGAATATGATGAGTTAACTAGTCTGAATTAGTTTAAGGGGAGGGTAATATTCTATGGTCAGGAAAAGTGGGAGATGCTATGCAATATCTACCATATTGAGCTTTAATTATTATGATTGTTATCTGGGATAATGCTATCAAATTTTATTTATTGGGTTCTTTTTCTCTGGCTGAACTGGTTTTGCTGAAAAAAGAGTGAAAACTTCAAGGGAATCCTATCTAATAAAGAGGGAATATGCTAATTGACTGGCATGCCCTCAAAGATGGCAGCGCCCACAGCCACAAGATGGTGGCACCCAGTTCCCTCAGCCCTGCTGGGGTGGCAGGTGCACAGCACAGCCAGGCCTGCCTCCCGGCAGGTCCGGCCACTCTGCGTCCCTGCCTCCGGAGTCCCCCAATCCCCTCAGCCCCGCAGCTGCCCAGGGCCGGCCTGAGGCACAGGCAAGCTTCAGATAGAGGCTGCCCAGCCGCCCAGGGCCGCCCTAGGCTCAGGTAACCAGGGCTGGCCGAGGCTTGCGCTGCCAGCAGTGGCAGCAGCAGAGGTGTGATGGGGCATCACCTTCCCCTGATCGCCGGGCCACCTCCCGCCCCTGAGGGCTCCCCGACTGTTAGAGGGGGAAGGCCGGGCTGAGGGACCCCCCACTCCAGTGCATGAATTTTCATGCACCAGGCCTCTAGTCTCTATATATATAAAAGCCTAAGCAACTGTTACGACCAGAATGACCAGAATGACCGGTCGCTATGACACACACTGACCACCAGGGGGCAGATGCTCAACCCAGGAGTTGCCCCCTAATGGTCAGTGCACTCCCACAGCCAACCTCCCTGGGTTGGCCAACCCCCCATGTTCCCTCCCCCCAGCCAGCAGGCCCTAATTGCCCGATTGGGGCCGGGCCCTGAGCTGGGACGGGGAACTAGGGGGTAGGTGGCAGCAGACACGGCCCCTTTCCCAGGGGGGCCGAGGGCTGGCTCCCTCCTTGGGGCCAGAGGCCAACGTCCCACACCCCATCCCTCCCCCTGGCTGACAGGCCCGCATCAGCCCTGATCGCCGGCCAGGCCTAGGGACCCCACCCATGCATGAATTTCATGCACCGGGTCTCTAGTTAATGTATAATTGGTGTTTGATGATGGGATAAAGCATGTAATAAATTCATGTATATATCATTATTATAAGCAGCAAATAAGTCTGTTATTTAGTAATAGTGATTACAAGACAGAGACAAGCAGAAGAATTTTATTGCAGAAACAGTATTCATTATATAAAAGTTGTTATAACAAGAGCATTGCTTTATAGAGAAGCTCATTGAATGAAATAAGCTTTGTTATACAGAACACCTTGTGTAATGTACTTGGATACAGTGACTATTTTTACGTTTTTTCTATCATATCTTAAACCTAACTCATATGAAATGATCAGTTTCTTATAGCTCTCATCTGTGTCACAAGAAAAATGCAGAAAGTAATAAATTATTAAGAACATTAAAGGAACAGAGAATTCATGCAGTGACAATGTAAAACATATGGAAAATGTGGTTTCAAAAACCATGACTTACAAAAGTTTGAAATTTCTGGACTGATTTCTTGACGTAGAAAAAAATTATAAACTGGATTTTTTAGAACCTATGTAATTAATCATTGTTCTCTGAGACATAGATATGGCTTCCATTAGTTCTCACTATTTAAATTCAATACTTTCTGAAAACCAAAATTCCTAACCAAGAGGGAAGTGGGAAAATATCTGATTTTATTTACCATGAATTAACTCTTAATCATTTAGACAAAATAGAGCTACTTGTAGCCTTTGGCCTCCTGACTCCCAGTAAAAGAAGCATGAGGGATACTATCAGTGTTTGTCCCTAATCAATAACCTACTACTTTGTTATTTATTGCCCCAAGGTATAAGGTGAACAAAAGAACACAAGTGAGACTGAAACTGGGAGAGAAGCCATGTCTGAGTACCAGAAGGCCATCAAAGTTGGAATAAGATATCACAAGTTTGCAGGAAGGAAAAGTCAGGAATCCAAGTATTGTGCCAAGTTCAAGGTACAACACAAATAAGCAGAACAATACAAGGAGAGACAGATCATCTAGTTTAGGGTGTTGTCTTCCATGTTCTTTATCTTCCAGATATAAAAAATTGATCACAGGGTAGAAAAAGAAAAGAAATATACAATTTTACATACATATAAAGTTAGAAAACTAGACTGTTTGTAGCTAAATGAATGGTGATAACATACTAGTATATGACCTGAGCCTGTATAATTTTCAAGAAAGGTAAAATATTTGTTCACATGCCCCATGTGAAGCTTAAGTTGAATTATGCTGTTTGGCTATTGTTTCTTGAGAGATAGGCATCATGTAGTATAGACCAAAATTACAGTCAACAGACCACTTAGCTCTTATATTTCCAGAGTTAATTTACCATTATAGCTACTATAGATTTGTCTACAACATAATTTTTTTTGTATTTTACTGAGTCTATTATATTCAATTATATGTTATTTTGAAGATAGTCTAGTAAAATTGAGCAAATATTTCTAAATAAAAGAAAATCATCATTAGCAGCTTTCACTGCAGAATGTAAGAATAATGGAGAGGCATGTTGATAATACAGAACAATTTCACCTCTGAGACAGAGATTTTCTGTGTGTGATCAAAAGCAAAACAAGCTTACTGAAATTAATATAGGCCATTTTTTTCCAACTCTGCCTTAAGCTATTTCAACCTCAAGCTTCCCATTTTCAAAGTCATTGGGTCTTAAGGGACATGTATTTTAGACTACTATGTCAAATTGATCAAATTTAAAATATCCACAATATACATCTTAAGCAAAATCCATACAAAAAAAATGGATAGTGTTTGTTGGACCTAGATAAATAACCCCACTAAAATAATATTTTGGGTTAAATTCAAAAATTCAAAAGCATCCCAAACATTTAGGTTTAGATGAAAATTTTCTAACTTGTAAAAGTTCATTAACAATAAAATAATCCCTCTCCCCCCCCCCCCCCACATCAACTCTAATTGGTATTTCCATTTTTAGCAATTAAAAATTGATTGATCTGAAGTTTTCTAATTCAAGGACTGACTCAAAATACTAGTATCCACATTATTTATTGTTAGGCCATACTTGAGCATTTTACTGACAAAATCGAGGTTTTTGTGACCTCAGGTCCTTTAATTGTTTATGAGTTCATAAGTACTCATAAAATGGATATGAAAAAGAAACACAAAATTCCTGATTATCATGGGAGTGAGTGCTAACCCTGGTAAAATATAGAGTGTGTAATGTTTGCTTTGGAACTCCTATCTCCCCATTGGCTCTATCACTCCTGTTCTCTTCACCTCAACCTTCCTTCTCTACCCATAATAGTGACAATTTCAACCCAGGGAGAAGAAGATGTGCACAACATAAGTATTTTGTGGGGAAAAAGGGATTTCCAACACAAAGGACTTAATAGTAGTAGCTCTGAAAATAAAACATCTATGTAACTTTAAGGGTGCTTTCTAAAACATTTTGAATTGTCCTGATTTTTTTCAAAAAGCATTTAATTATTCAGACAACAAATGTCAACAACACCAAATCTATTTAGTATCTTGTTTATTTCTGTTTCTATAAATTAATTACACTCAAAATATCATTTAGCAATAATTCTGTTTTTAAAAGGCGTTAGATGCTGAGTGTCAGAACTGGCATCTAAATATTCCACATTCTAAGTTCAAAGAAATGCCAGTATACTCATGCTTCGCTTACCAACGTTTCAGTCAATGGCTTACCACATACACGATGGTGGTCCCATCTATCTATATAATAGAGGAATATGCAAATTAGCTGGGATGCCATAACATCATGACCGAACAGCAAGGACCTGAGGCTGCATGGCTCCTGGCCGGGGTGAGGGACCTCAGGCAGCAACCCCCGCCCAGCGTGGCTTGACAGGGACCTCAGGCTGCGCCCCTTGCCTGGCGGGGCTTGACAGGGACCTCAGGCTGTGCAGGGGTGGTGCCAGCCGGGGCTTGACAGGGGTGGGGCTTGACAGGGGTGGGGCCAGCCGGGTCTGGGTCTCATCCAATGGGGGCGGGGCTGGCCGGGTCTGGGTCTCCTGCATTTTCAAAGTGCATGTGGGTGGTGGGTGGGGACTTGACTCTAGGTCCTGGGGCGCATCCCAGACTCTGACAGGAGGAAGATTTTCATATATATTTTACTAATTTTCTTTCATCTCTGACACTTATAGAGAAAGGGCAAATAGCAATATTAAAATATTTCCTCTAATTAATTCCCTTTTAATGTGCATGATTTCATGCACCAGGCCACTAGTCTATATTAGAAAAGGCCTGTGGCTGTAACGACCAACACCTGGACAGGGGAACCACAGGGAACCGGGTGGGTGGCAGCAGTGGCCAAAGTGAAGCAGCCCAGGTCCCGAGTGCCTGGCGGCAGTGGCCAGAGCAAAGCAGCCCCAATCCCAGGTGCCTGGCCATGGCTGGAGCAAAGCAGCCCCAGTTCTAGGTGCCAGAGGAAGCCGGTGCCAGCAGCTGGGGGAAGGAAGGCCTACTCTTGCACGAATCTTTGTGCATCGGGCCTCTAGCAAGATTATAATAGAGTTGAATTTTCTGTAAGAAATGGAGAGATATGTGGTTCAGAAGAAAAGTTGGTTTTCTCTGACAGGAACAATATCTTTGGGGTGTTGCCTGAAGACATATTTCTCAGAGCATATCCTCGTTAAGTGAGGCATGACTGTAATTGGAGACAGCATCTTTCCTCTAGGCTTATAAGAGACATTATTTCAACATAACCACAAAGACCACCACCAACCTGATCAATATAAGAAAAAGACTGGGTATGACAAATAGGGGGGTGTCATTTTTTTTTTTTTTTGAGAGTGCAAAGTTTATAAAGCTGAAAATTTAGGCTACTGCTTTACAAGAAGAGCAACAACAACCGAGATGGCATACTTCTCACCAAAATAGAGGAAAGCTCTGGAATTATGATCAATGACTATCTAAACAGCCCTGTCTCCCACTAATTTGGCAACTGCTGATAATTTATTTAAAAGTTTCCAGGCTACTACACCAGGAGAATGTCTGATGCTGAGTATAGATAAAGGACTAGAGGAAGATTGTATGAGAGAGGTCGGGGAAAGCCTGCATACCACTATTGACCATGATCCTCAATTTTCTAGGTAGATCTTGAGTAGGATGGCTGGGCTTGAGCTGTCTTGCTGGTATAACCCATCCCCCAAAAGACTGTCTACTAAGTGTACCCCAGCAGTAAGAAGCTGTAAGGTGGATGGCTTGTGAAAAGGTTGAAGCTAGAAGGAAAAGATTAAAGCACACCTGGATCTTGGGGAGGGGGGTGCATTCCAGGACCTCCATGAAACCAAAGGAGGATAATGGGCAGTCAACATTAGAAGGAGGATAGCCATGTTGGAGGGAAACATAAGAAAAGAAGCCATGCCCATCAGAGTACATATTCCTGCTCTACTCTGCATGTCTTAGGCTCCTCCCGAAGTGAACATTTTCCTTTTTTACTGGTCTTTACTTTCTCCCACATTAAGTTGTCTCTTCATAACCTTTGTGCATTGTTCTATCTGGGATCTTAAAACATTCTATGTTTTTAAATGAGGTTTTTATAGGTTGAAAATATCAAATCTATTCTTCTTTAAAGCTAGTTAAACCTCTCCAATTCTAATTCCCCCTCACAGCACCACGAGCATGAGCACAGACACCAATGTCCCCCAACTCTAAGGAGGGTCCTCTTATATTGAATTGCCTTTGCCTTCTAAATTATTCAAGAGCTCATGCTATTTTGGAGGAGAGGTCCATCATCAAGTATATGATTTCCACTCAAGTAATTATATTCTGCTAATTGGGGCTATTTTTATGGCATTCCTGAGGGACAGGTTTGTCTGAGATTGAGAGGGTTATTGTGGACTGTCAGGAACAATGTGCTCCATGTGTGAGCAAAGACCTCTTTCTCTAACATTTCTTGTCCCTTTACAATTCCTTAAAAAGATTCATTTACATTTATTCTACACATCCTCATCCCGCACTCCTGTCTGGGAGAAAAAAAATTTGGAGATGTTATATAGTCCAGAAGAAAGAAAGGCCTTATACAGCCTTACAAGAAGGCCTGAATGGGAGATAGTAGGATAGGGCTGAGTGGGTATTCTAGAACAAGTAACAGTAGAGACAATGCCCCCTCAGATATATCTTGTACAGATATGCCTAGAGCCCAGGTTCTAATTCTCTAAAGGCAGGGTCTTCCAGCAATGTGAGTAAAGGGGGAGGGGTGCATTTCAGTGAAACCTAAGAAGGAGAGTTTCTGCTCATATTATTGAGGTGTAAGGGTCCCTCAGAGCCCTTGTAAAACCAAGGAAGTTGTTCTGGGGTCTGTAGCTATATTCTTTGAGCCTGGTTCTCATGCAGAAACAAAATTGCTTCAATGAGAAGTCACTGAATATTTCCCATAAGCCTTCTTCTTTGCCAAGAATGTTAAGCCTGCAGGCAGAGAAGGAAAATTATAGGAGCAAGTGAGGTGGTAAGCAGTAAGTACACGATAAAGCTGTGTAGTTTCTAGGTGAAGACAAATTGTCTGAAGACTATAAAAACTTTCTCAGTGCACATACAACATTTCATGAACACCTACAACAACAGTCTCCATTGTTTTATTCGTGAACAATCTATTCTATCCTCTCTGGGTTGGTTTTTCTTTTTTTTTTTAATTTACAAAGGGTCAGTTTACACTATACCTTTCTGCCAAACGTCTCTCTACATTATGTTAGTGAAAGGTTTGTTCTGATGAAAAAATACTGAACATAAGGAAAGGGCCAGAACATTATTAAAGATTTGAGTGCTTCCAACTCCTGACTATTATTAAGTTGTTTATATTTTTGTGAACAAAGAACCATGGAATAACATGATTCACAGAGGTCAGCTGCTAAAGGAATCATCATTTCATTGGCACATTGTCAAGTATTAAAGATAAGATTATTCTTACTTTTATACCATTCTTGGTAAATAAAAACAAGGTCCCACACTTAGATAAGAAAGACAACTGCCCACATGAGTGATTACATAACTCAGGTTAAAATTCCCCTATTCAAAAATCTCCCCCTTGGGCACCATTTCAGTGATTTCTAAAATAAGAGATTGATTTTGGGCAATTATCCCATTAACTTCAAATAGCCTTCAAATGGAACAACATAAAACAATACTGTCAACCATTCACATTTCCCTACAAACTTCTTTATGACACTCCTTCTCAGAGAGCTGTTTAGAGAGAGTGGTTTTGAAAAGAGAAATAAGGAAGAAGTTGAGCCAGAAAAGAGAAGACCCTAAGTTCAGGGCACTACAAAGGCAATAACGTGGTGGTGGTGGGGGGGGGGGTATTTTTTTGTTTCATTTTTTTGTTTGTTTTTCCCTAAGCCACTAACGCAGGATGAAAATCCTGCATTTGTGGCTTGGGGGAAAAAAAATCCCATCAGTGGGTAAAATCAGAGGAGACCTGTTCAGATTCTATATGCTGACAAGTAAACTAATTTCTCACTTCACCTCTGGGGCAGAGATGGCTGGTTGCCTACCCAACATCCTTTCTCACTTCCCTTTGTCATAAGATCGACTTCTTGGAGATATAGCAAACTGTCCAGCTGAAAACACTTGTCTTCCCACATTCTATGACCCCTTAAATCATGTCACATAGCCCTTCTCTCTGGAATGTACACAGAAAGGTGTCGCTTTCCTGATGCAGTCACCACCCATTCCTAAATACCTCCTCACTCCTTTATCATTCTTTTGTCTAATAAAATATTGGCGTGAGATATGGCAGCAAGCATCTTTTTTGCAATCATAAGATGCCAGGCTTGAGGCCAAAAGCCTGCAAACTATGCCTGGCAGAAAGAACTGAGGTACCTAGTGGCATTTTTGAGCTGCCACACCTACGCTATACTACCTATTCCCAGAGTTCTTGTTGCAGGAGAAAGAGCACTGTCAGGTAGGGCCACTAGCAGTTTTCTGTTATGTGCAGCCAAAAGCATCCCCAACAGCCCCGCTTTGACATGTTCTGACCATACACAACATCAGATCAGATAGCAGCATATCCTTTATTAAAACTTGCCTCAAGATTTCTCCTCTGGATTTCTGAGCATACACAGAGAGAAATAACCTCCACTGTGATAAACAGATCACCTGTCCAGAGCTGTGTTCTATTTCTGACATGTCACAAAGCATTCATTTATTTGCCCCATTCAACAAATATGTATGGAATGCCTACTATAGTCTGGTTACTAGTGACACATGGTGAACAAAATATATCAAATCTGTCTGTTATCAGAGCTTATGTCTAGTTTTCATAAAAAATGTATTGTTCTCTCAGAAACATATTCATTGCTTGAAGTGGCATTGACTGAATATTTAAATTTTTAACTGGTTAGCCTAGTATCATATAGAACTCAAAACATCCATTCTACATAGGTTCAAAAATATAGTTTCTAAAGTGGAAAAATCTCACTAAAATCATACTGAAGTTTAAAACTGAAGTTTAAAAGCAGGGAATCCAGCCCTAGCCAGTTTGACTCAGCAGCTAGAGCTTTGGCCTGTGAACTGAAGGGTCCCATGTTGGATTCCCAGCCAGGGCACATGCCCAGGTTGCAGGCTTGATCCTCAGTAGGGGGCATGCAGGAGGCAGCCAATCAACAATTCTCTCTCATCATTGATGTTTCTATCTCTCTCTCCCTCTCCCTTCCTCTCTGAAATAAACACACACACACACACTAGGGGCCCAGCGCACAAAATCGCGTGAGACCCAGGACCCAGAGTCCCGCGGCTTGGCGGGACCCAGAAAGAGTCCCGTGGCCACTGCCACCACTGCTGCAGGAAGCATAACCCAGAAACCCACCCACACCTCCAGTCAAGTCCTCCAGAGTCAAGTCCCCACCCATCCGCATGCACCTTGCCGTGCACGCAGCCCCGCCCACCCTGCACACACAGTGTCCTGTCAATCGGTTGTTATGGCATGATGGCATAATGACCACAGGCTTTTTATATATACACACACTAGAGGCCCGGTGCATGAATTAATGCACAGATGGGGGTCCCTCAGCCTGGCTGGTGATCGAGGCCTATTGGGGGACTGGCTGGCCGGGGGCAGGGACCCTGGAAGGTTGGCCCACTGGCTCCCCAATCGGGGCCTATTGGGGAGCTGGCCGGCAGGGGGGAGGGACTGCAGGAGTTTGGCTGGCTGCTCCCCCTCCCCCCCCCCCCCCGATAAAGGCAGATGGGGGGGCTGGTTGGCCGGGGGCAGGGACTGTGGGAGGTTGTCTGGCCACAGGAGGTTGGCTGTGGGAATGCACTGACCACTAGGGGGAAGCTCCTGCATTGAGCATCTCCCCCTGGTGGTCAGTGCGTGTCATAGCGACTGTTCGGCTGGTCAGTCCATTTGTTCAGGTCGTTCAGTTGTAAAGGTCGCTTAGGCTTATATATACATATATAAGGCTTATTTAAAATTAAAAAAATAAAAGGAGGGAATCCACAAAGGTCTGCAATATCTTTTTTTTTTTTTTAATCTTGTCTGAGTAAAGAACTTGTAGACACCTAGGGTTTTAACTTTTTACTTTTCATTTGCTTTGTTTATTATATTTTTCTGAATAACATAGTGGGGGTGGGTGGAAGACAGCCCTTCCTGATGATCAATAAAATGTCAGACATTGTAAGGAGTGTTTGGAGAAGCAGCAAACCTACAAAGATTTAACCAGCCAGGCTTCTCAGCTTCCTGACAGCTTATATCTATTCCAAATTGTCAGTCACATACTTTTTAAAACCAGCCATTACACATTTCATAGGTGGTATTTGAGGAGCCTCTGATGTTTAGGGACCAGCACTTTTTGTGCATTTAGGTAGACACTGATTCTTACTTTGCTTTTCTCCTATGGACACAGAATTCTTGGACTGGTCCCAAGTGTTCCCTGGGCTCCATAGTGCATGAGCCTCTTACGGAGATAGCTGATTTGGGAAGAAGCAGAACATACAAAAACCCTGTATAAATTATAAGGAACTAGAGTGGAACCAGACATACAATAAGTCATTCATGAGTACAACTGACAATGCTCAAAGCTGGATGCACTGTATTTTCCACTAGCTTGACTCCCTGCTATGATTCAGATCTAATAGGATACACATGCTATTTGTTTGTCTTTGTATTGGCAATACACTTATATTGAATTGTATGGCTTCCATACACATGCTAAGGATTGAGTGTATTAATTTTCCTGTTTGGTAACACCAGCTTGTCCTATTTTAATGCAAAGTGTCAATGATGTCAGAATTGTGTTTGAGCACAAAATATGAATATGTGCACTTACGTTTGAATACAGGCCTATGGGTTCTTTTATACTACACTATTAAACATGTGTATACACATATGCCTATCCTATCTAATAAGAAGGAAATATGCTAATTGACCCTCACGCCATTGCAAAGATGGTGGTGCCCACAGCCACAAGATGGCAGCACCCAGTCCCCTCAGCCCCGCCAGCCACTCTACCCACCTGCCTCTGGAGTCCGTTCCTTCAGCCCCCCAGCCGCCCGAGGTGCAGGCAAGCCTCAGATGGCGGCTGCCCAGCCACCCAGGGCCGGCCCAAGACTCAGGTAACCAGGGCTGGCCAAGGCTTGCACTGCCAGCAGTGGCAGCAGCAGAGGTGTGATGGGGCATCGCCTTCCCTGATCGCCGGGTCGCCTCCTGCCCCTGAGGGCTCCCGGACTGTGAGAGGGGGCAGGCTGGGCTGAGGGACCCCCACTCCAGTGCATGAATGTTCATGTACCAGGCCTCTAGTACATAAATATATAATTTGTTCTTAGAGTGTTCCCTTCAAATTCTGCACATTAATGAAGTCTATATGTTTCTCTATTTTCCAAGAAGGACACATTGATTACAAGGAAAATTGATTTAGTCGTGAACTATGTGTTCATTCTCTATAACTTCTCTAAAAGTCTAGAAGTAAAAACCCCATCCTGCATGACATGGTCAGGAAACCACACCTGAATAATCATCCCTGTCCTGTGTTCTTGAGGTAGAGCATAAGGTCATACATATCCTTTAGAACATACTGTTTTAGTTTTGAACCAATTCTAAAAAAAAAAAAAAATTCATTTTTTAAATTTTGTTGACATGAGTAAAACATAATATTTTGTCCTTTAAAGGATTTTATAGGAAGTTTAAAAGCAGGAGAGGTGTTAAGGTTATGTGTGCCACCTTTCTTCACCCTTCATACAGCAGGTACATGGAGACCCACTGTTACTGGCAAGGGTATCTTTAAAAAGTACAGGACTATGAGGAGGGGGGAAGAATTTAGAATTAATTTTCAAAGCTAAAAAAATTAAAGAAAAAATATTTTTCAAGTCAATTCAGCTGGGAATAGATTAAATATATGGTCTTAGTATTTTTCTCTTTTAAGACAATAAGTTTTGCTTTATGACATTGAAGTGTTTTGCCAAAATGTACCTGGCTGTACTTATGACCTTTTCTTCCAATACTACCAAACACACACACACACACACACACACACACACACACACACACACAGTCAAACTAAACCTGAAGACAGGTACATGCATTCATAGTGTTTACATGCAAATTAACCACTTTAATATAGATTATCCTGTCACAAATGATGCATACAAATGGGAAAGAGGTAAAATTCCTTCCTGTCTTCTCTAACAGATAAAGAGAATCACAACATGAGCAATTAATAATTCTCAACTCAGAAGAGATCAAAGGATGGGACACTCTCATGAGCCATGGAATATCAAACCCTAACTGGAGAACAGGTGGAGAGTATGTTCTTTCTCTAGGAAATAGACATTTCTTTTTTTTATATTTTTATTGATTTCAGAAAGGAAGGGAGAGGGAGAGAGAGATCGAAATATCAATGATGAAAGAGAATCATTGATTGGCTGCCTCCTGCATGCCCCCCACTGGGAATCAAGCCCGCAACCCAGGCATGTGCCCTTGACCAGAATCAAACCCGGGACCCTACAGTCTGCAGGCCAACGCTCTATCCACTGAGCCAAACCGGCTAGGGCGGAAATAGACATTTCTATGATATTATAATTGTCATTGCTGAGTCTGTCCACATTACTTCAACCATTCCTGTCATTGATTGACATGAAGTTGTTTGGCAAGTTCCCTCATATGAATCTATGTTCAAACTAAATAGATAAAATATCTAGGACTATTGATGGGGCCTGACACAGCTTGAACAAATGAAATTTTTAAATATACGTTCTTGATTCCGAGCAAATGAGCATGATGAGCTCCCAGAGTCAGTTCCTAGGTTTCCTTTGTTTCTCTTTACTTAATGCCAACACGCCTGAACAACAGGTGTGATGTACCTCACCATAACACTCAAGGTGAAATATACAAGTAAACAATATTTTTAAGACAAATTCCATAAAGAGAATAATAAAAGATAATGCAATCTTACCTTATAATAGACAAATATGCAAATTGACCGCACCTTCGCTACGCCCAAGCCACGCCCACCAACCAAGCCACGCCCACCAACCAAGCCACGCCCACCAGGAAACCGTTGCAGGGACGTTGGGGTGCCGCCGAGCCCAAGGCCGGGAAAGCCGCCCGAGGCTTTCCTGGCCTTGGGCACCGGCAGGGAGCCTGCACGGATCGCAGGAAACCACTGGGGGTCGGCTCCTGCATTCCGTAGCAGGGACGCTGGGTGCTGCCGAGCCCAAGGCCACCACCCGGGGCCAAGCCCCAACCCTGAAAGAAAGAAGGCAGAAGGCAGTGGCCACAGCCAAGGCCTGGGTCCCCGGTGCCGGCAGAAAACTGGTGCAGGCAGCCAGGTGAATGAAAGTCTATTGCACGAATCTTCGTGCAAACGGGCTACTAGTCCTATGTAATAAAAAGCTAATATGCAAATCGACCAAATGGCGAAACGACTGGTCGCTATGACATGCACTGACCACCAGGGGGAAGATGCTCATCGCAGGAGCTGTCCCCTGGTGGTCAGTGCACTCCCACAGGGGGAGCACTGCTCAGCCAGAAGCCGGGCTCATGGCTGGCGAGCACAATGCTAAGGATGTCCAACTGACAGCTTAGGCCCATCAGTCGGACATCCCCCGAGGGCTCTCAGACTGCGAGAGGGTGCATGCTGGGCTGAGGGACCCCCATAGTGCACGAATTTCATGCACCGGGCCTCTAGTTTAAAAATAATAGCCTTTGCCCGTTTGACTCAGTGGATAGAGCCTCAGCCAGTGGACTGAAGGGCACATGCCCGGGTTTCTGGCTTAATCCCCATTAGGGAGTGTATAGGAGGCAGCCAATCAATGATTTTCTCTCATCATTGATGTTTCAACCTCCCTCTCCCTCGCCCTCTCTGAAATCAATAAAAATAAAAAATAAAATAAAAATAATAGCAACAATAACAGGTTTTTTTTACATTTGACAGATGATTTATAGATTAATAATTTCATGGCTGAGTTGTCAGAAAATATCTCCATTTATTATACATGTTTGTTTATTAATTTACAGTATAACTGGCTTCAAAAGTTAGTTCAAAGGTGGTCAAAACCAAGCCTTTACTATGGATTTTAAGTGTACTACTATGCATGGACTTTAAACTTTTATAGAGTTATTTCCCTCAGTTTATTAAATATTCTTCTTAAAATTTCATCTCATGAAAACCCTCCAAAATGTGACTGTATTTTTCTGCTGGGAGTGTGGCAAGTCAAAGAGCTGCTCTGACATTAAAACTGTTGTTTGTGTTTTATCTTTGTTATCAGTTACCCCAAGCAGGCCTCAGAGCTACTTGCCTGGAGCTAGGTCAGGGCAGAAGCCTCTAAGTCAGCCCACTGAGAGTGCTGCCAGCCAGATTCAGACCTTCCTTCTCCAGCAGTAAGTGGGCTTCCTCTGTCCATTTCCACACTTGTAAATATTTCAGTCAGTAGGATCCCACAGGGGCAGAGAAAAAAAGTCTGACTCTTACCCTTTCCTTCTCACATCTTTTCTTCCTCCAAGTAGGGAGGAGGGGAGGGTTTTTTTTGTAGGCTTTGATGCTGAGAAAGGCAAGTGAGGCTTTAAAAACTTGGTACTTTTCAACAGATAATCCTTTTAGAAAGTTCAGCCGCAACATTGTTAGTGATAATGGCAATGCTAATGATAAAAATAAAAACTATTTATTAGCTGGTACTATAGGTCAGTGATTTCTAGACTTTCAAATTTTATGAACCCGAAAATTAAACACAATAAAAAATTTGACAAATTAATATAGAGTTGCTAACTTTTCATTTTCCCATGAAAAGTAATTTGAATAAACAATTACTATCTTTTATCACCTTCATATCAATTTGATACTGAAATAATAGGAAGAATCCCTGAATAGGATATAGTTTCTTACTGAATTGGATAAATTTGGCTTAATAAAATGCTCACTACTTTTTGTTTTTGCCAGCTCAATAATATCATCAGTAAGCACCAACTGATATATATCAAAGATATAAGAATATGCCCAATGAGTGGAGAGATGCTGTCTTTTCAGTTAGTGGTGAGTTTTCTATTATTCTTTTTGTATTCAATACTGTACCAGTATCTTGGGGCCTAGAAAGAATTTGATTAGAATCATTCACCAACATCTTGCTTCTCAGAAATAGAAACCGTTAAAATTTCAGTGACCCTCCAGATTCACTTGTTCAAGGCCTACATTTTGTGGATAAGAAAACCAAGGCCCAGTGGGACCCAATTTCTAAATATCACATAACTTCCCTCAACTTACAGGTGTCAGCTTCCATCTGTCTATAGCCATATGGCCACCTTTCAAATTTATAGTCAACATTGGGGTGTCTCATAAAGACCAGATATATTTACATGTTATTTCAGTTATGCTTGTGGTTTGGTGAACCTTTTGTTGTTAACAAGCTAGATGTCACATTACACAGATAAGGAAACTAAAATCTATAATAATAAAAGGGTAAT
Source organism: Cnephaeus nilssonii (assembly GCF_951640355.1). Taxonomy (NCBI): domain Eukaryota; kingdom Metazoa; phylum Chordata; class Mammalia; order Chiroptera; family Vespertilionidae; genus Cnephaeus; species Cnephaeus nilssonii. The sequence continues at coordinate 39,046,977 of NC_137075.1, read as the reverse complement.
ATGCTAATTAGACCAGATGCCTTCCAGATGTCATTCCGGACATCCTTCCTGACCAAGCTGGGGCGGAGGGAAGCAGCCCTGGTCCAGGGTGCCTGCTGGCAGCCAGAGGAGGGAAGCCTGGATCCAAGGTGCCAGAGGGAAGCCGGTGCTGGCAGCCGGGGAAAGGAAGGCCTACTCTTGCATGAACTTTCATGCATCGGGCCTCTAGTTAATATATAACTAGCCCATGCTCACATTGCTGAGAAGTTGTGGAGTGGCCATTTAGTGAGATCTTATGTAAGTTAAGTTATTTTTATGCTTTATCATACAAATAGCAGGAATTTATTGAGTAGATCCAGGGGCCCAGTACTCTGATTAATGCTACAGCATTTGCCAGGTAGGTTGAGGCTTTTAGAAATGTCATGGGAAGGAAAGGGGCCCCTTGAGCTTCAGCTGCTCTCTTCTATTTATTGAAATAGAGTGAAAAAATATTTTAGTAAGAGAAAGCCAGTGGGGTACATGTCTAGGAATACAGACAGGACAAGTCAGATGGATATGCCCCCCATACCCCAGTATCCTGGCTCAGAACATCTCAATTCCAGGCCGTAATAATGACTCCCGCCTCTAAATTTTGTATCATTTCCTATCCTTGCTTAATTCTTTTGGTACTACTTCATGATATCTAGTGTATTGAAGGAAATTATGATTTATTTTGTCACTCCTTACATTTTCATATGCTTAGATGAAGTACTTCATTCTCCTCACCCTAGTGCCAGCCTGTGTTTAAGTCTCATTTCCTCTTGAGGATAAAGATCAAGAACCATTATTTTGTATAACACATTTCTTTAGAGGCTCAGAAATTAGGTATTAATTACTCTTGTTTTGCTTGAAAGTGCCAGGATTAGGCAAATTGCACAACAGATAATGTATGTCTCTAGCTATATTTTCTTCCCTCTTTCAACTTTTTATCTTTGTTAACCCTCTTCTATGCCTAAGCAGCCCCAAAGGAACTAGCCCCTTGCTACTAGATAAATTTTATTGTCCTTTCTAGAAAATGAGACTTCCCTCAGATTAAAACCCAAATTTCTTCTTCAACCTGACCTCAGCTATAAGTCACCTGTCACAGAAGTTGAGCTGAGGAACTAATTAGCACAAGAGTATGACTAGAAGTTGTAATTCATTAATCTGTTAATGGAAGCATCTATATAATAAAAGCCTAAGCAACTGTTATGGCGGAACTGGAACGACCTGTCACTATGATGCGCACTGACCACCAGGGAGCAGACACTCAACGCAAGAGCTGCCCCCTGGTGGTCTGTGTGCTCCCACAGGAGGAGCACTGCTCAGCCAGAAGCCGGGCTCATGGCTGGTGAGCACAGCAGCAGTGGCAGGAGCCTCTCCCGCCTCCACGGCAGCGCTAAGGAGCAGTGATCCCAGTGGTTAAGGAGCCAGCAGGTGGGTGGTAAGAGCGAGGGGTCCCAGACTGCAAAAGGGATGTCCGACTGCCGGCTTAGGCCTGATAGGACCTAAGCTGGCAGTCGGACATCCCCCAAAGGGTCCCAGACTGCAAGAGGTTGCAGGATGGGCTGAGGGACCTCCCACCCCCAGTGCACGATTTCGTGTACCAGGCCTCTAGTTAGGTTATAATTGGGTATATTTGGAAAAACAAGACTTGAATATATTCATTCAACTTTTAATAAACTCTTGAGTACACATTGCAGTTCTCAACTTTTTTACCATTAGGTAAAGCTTTTATAATTCATTATACTCCCAGGCCACCATGTTTGAAATATCAAACAAAATTTATTTTAAGCAATACTTGGTTTCTTATTTTATTGCACATACACATCTATATCTATTAATCAAAATTTCCAGTTTATCAGGAAGTAACCAGTATGTACTTTTACTAAACTGATAGATTTCCAGCCAAAAAAAAAAATTATCTTTTTAAACAGCCTGTGCAGCCTTATCACTGTAAATGGATAATTTCCTTTGACATTTCAGAATATTGACTGAAAAATAGTCAGAGTAAGCCCAGATTTGGAATCAGTGGTTGAACACTCACTATACACTGAGCTCGGTGCTTAGTGCTCAAAATATAAAACGAAATAAATCAGCGGCTCAGGTTGTCTTTTCTTATATGGATAACCTTGCCTTTTGAGTACACAACACCTGCCTGGATTTCTCACCTCCCCAATGTTTATCTTTCTATTGCCCTTTCTATTGCTCTGCCACTCTTCCTTTGCTGGCAGTAGTCACATGCCCCTGTTCCCCCACCCTTAGGGAGGGAGAGATAGGAGTGGTTTTCCTCTTGTTGATTAGCAGACTCAGCACCTGACCCTGTTTAGAGCGGGCTTGGGTATAGGAGCCAGGGAATCCCCTAGGGCCGTGGTCGGCAAACTGCGGCTCGAGAGCCACATGCGGCTCTTTGGCCCCTTGAGTGTGGCTCTTTCACAAAATACCATGGCCTGGGCGAGTCTATTTTGAAGAAGTGGCGTTAGAAGAAGTTTAAGTTTAAAAAATTTGGCTCTCAAAAGAAATTTCAATCGTTGTACTGTTGATATTTGGCTCTGTTGACTAAATGAGTTTGCCGACCACTGCCCTAAGGGTTGCTAGGGAAGGGAAAGGTAGTTCCCTCAGATGTTTGTTATCAGGGTCACAGCTGTGAGAAGCCACAGCATTTTTGTGATAGCCAGGAGCCCACTGCCCTCCCCTCTTCCCCCCAACCCTACCCCCATTCCACCCCCAGATTGGCTCTGAGCTCTGTTCTGACCAAATCATGATTGTGAGTATTTGGGGGTGGTTGGGTAAGGAGAGAGGAGGGAAGGAATGGAACCAACTTTTATGTATTTCATATTGTGTTTTCTTCAACATGTAACCAACCTATATCTTGTCAATATAGTCAGTAGATCAGTTAGCCTAAAACAAATAACAAACAAAAAAACCACCTAGGGCTCTTCTCAGGACAGAGCCTTGAGTGCTGTTATCTTCTCCTATCCTAAGCACTGAGCATAATTCAGGTACTTTCCGCCTAGAAGGCGGCCTAGCAGCTGCTCTCGGGAGAACAAACAAGAAGGAAGCAGAGTGTGGGGTTAAGGTCATATCCCTGTGATTACATTGGGCCCACCTGGATAACCCATGATACTCTCGCCCCACCTGAGTGTCCCTTTACTACTTACAAAGAACACTTCACTTCTGACACTTCTGGTCACCACATGTGTAGAGGTTTTCTCCCACACCAAGCAACTCTCTGCAAAACTAACTAGGTGTCACATAATTCAACTCATAGGTCAGGGGCTCAGATTCACAAGACTGCCCCTTTTATACCACTCCCCCTGCCCCCTCCCCACAACACACACTTCAGAAGCCTGTCACAAGCCCAGGTTATCATGTGTGCTTCTGACCAACCAGCTGTAGGTGGGAGGGTCCAAGAAACCAATCCTTGGGTTTGACTAATTTGCTAGAGCCAATTACAGAACTCAGGGAAACACTTGCTTAAATTTACAGCTTATTAAAATATGATAAAGGATACAGATGAACACAAAGAGATACATAGAGCGAAGTCTGGGGAGGGTCCTGAGTGCAGGAGCTCCTGTCCCTGCTGAGTTGGGGTCCATCACCCTCCCTACGTGAATGTGTTTACCAACCTAGAAGGTCTCCATACCCCAGACTATTGGGATTTTTTCAGGCTTCTTCAAGGAGCATGATTAATTATTAACTCCACTTCCAGCTCCTCTCCCCTCTCCGCAAGATGAGGGGTACAGCTGACAATTCCAAGCTCCTCACCATGGCTTGGTTTTTCTGTTGACCAGCCCCCAACCAGGAGCCATCCAGGAGCCCACCCAAGGGCACCTCATTAGAACTAAAGATGCTTTCAGTGCTCTTATCATTTAGGAAATTACAAGGGTTTTAAAAGCTTTACCCAGGTACCAGGGCAGAGACTAATACATATATTTATAGTGTCCCACACTGGGTTAAAAATCAAGGTATCAGCAGGGACTAGGGGAAAATCCATTCACTTACCTTTTTCAGCTTCTAGAGACTATATGCTTTTTTTGGCTCCTGGTTCCTTTCAAAGCCAGTAATAGACAGTCAAGTCCACCTCACGTTGCATCTCTCTAACACTGATTCTCCTGCCAACCTTCTTCCATATTTTAAGGATCCCTGTGATTACATTGGGCTCACCTGGATAAACCACAATACTCTTGCCCCAGATCAAGGTCAGCTGATTAGCAACCATAATTCCGCTTGCAACCTTAATTCCCCTTAGCCATGTAACCTAACATATTTCAGAGGTTTCAGGGATGAGGATATGGTAATTTTTGGAGGGCCACTATTCTGCCCACCACAAGAGTATACTGATTACATTCTGCTTTAGCTCTTCATGCTTACAGAACTCAAATAGAAGAAATCCAAATTTTATATCTTCATATATGGTAATTAATTAGCATTATTTAGGGATTACTTCTGAAGTCCAGTTAGAAATCAGTTCTCACTTTTCAGCAGTTGCTAACCATTTGGGAACTTGATTGACCTTTCTGTGTAACAATCCCCTCACTTTAATGAGAATCATAATATGTACCTCATATTGTTGTAAGAATTAAATGAGTTAATTCATAGAAAAAGTTTAGGATGACACAAAATGAGCTGTCCATAAATTATTTATTATTATTAGGTAGCTTTATGATCTATCAAATCTGTTAAATTTACATGTGTTTTTATATAGTCATCAGTCATTATCAACTCATCCATTTATTCAGTCCATCCATTGATACACCAATATTTATTGAACAAGTATTTGAAAATGAACAGCATTTACACATAGTAGGAATAACTAAAATACCTTATAATTGTATAGCAATTCATTTTTACATGTTTATCTTATCTAAACCCATTTAGAAGAAATGGTCTCTGCCTTTTGGAACTTAAAGTCTCTTTGAGAAACCAACAGTTTGCATCCAAATCCAGCCCAACACCATAGACATGGTGTTGGAGTTTTACAACATTGAGAATGGACACTCAGGCCTGAGACTCATTAAGGGTGGGCCTATGGAGAGGGGAACAACACACCAGGGAATGTCCCACCATCTCAAAAATACGGGGTTCTTCTTTCATACAGGGCTGTGAAGACTAGACTCGGCAAGTTAACAAGGCCCCAATAGTCTAAGAGAAAAAGTAGCCAAAGGAGAAAACCATCTATGTAAGGTGTGGCTGTAATACCTCCATGAGTTCCTCCCATCAAAGAGTTAAATCCACTATGCAAATTTCCAGATTTATGCTCTTCCAAATACGGAGTGGTGGAAAACACAAAATTATTTCCGCAAAATTTCTCGGGTTGTAAATGAGAACAAGTTATAGGCCAAGCACGGTGCCTCTTTCCTCCGAGTTGGTATTTTAATATACCCACTTGCTGCCCCATATGGTAATCATTAATTTTATAGTGGCTTCACACCTTAGAGAATATAGTGAGGGGAGTATAGGTAGTATTTCCCAAGATAGAGAAAAGATCAAAATGAACGAGGTGGAATGGGGTACCCCCAAAAGAAAGAGTAAGTGAGGGCACAAGGCGTGTTCCATTCCTTCCCCTAATCTCTTGAATCTGGTAGCCCTTTGGGAGCTTTACACCTAAGTGGATTTCTGGGAAGAGAAGGCCACCATTTGCTCACTTTACCCTGGGGCTACCCAGCTGCCACCTGTCAGCTGAACAGAGGTGCATCAGAGGCCTGCAGTCAAAAGGCAGCAGGATGGCCAATTGCCATGAATTTCTGCAGCAAGTCTGGCATCTTGGCATCTTGCTGCTCTGCCCCTCCCCCAGGTTAATTGCTTGAGAACCTCTGCCTTGGAAGCTGCTTAGTCTACCAGCTTCCGCTGCTGCCCTCCTTTCCCTGCGCACTCTATACCTTACCTCTTCACACCTGGGAAGGAAGGGGAGTTTCTCACAGACCTGGCTCTGCTTGTGAGACCACCCAGGCTCTAATGTAAATGTTTCTCTCCCCCTTTATGCAGCCCCACGGGTAAAGGCAGAATTGCCATGTCCCCCTTGGACTCGATTGCTAGGCAACACTCAGCCATGTGAATTTGTCACTTCTGTTTGGCGCAAATTTCAATTTCACCTCCAACTGTAACAACACTGCTTGATATATTTTAGATGCCACTGTAGGTTGGATGGCATCCCAGGAAAGATGTGAAGTGCTACTGCCAGGAATGAATGATTGGCACTGGGTAAAGCAATTCTCTGAACTCAGCCTTGGCATACCATTAATTGTTAAGTCTGTGCTGCTACCACCAACCTCTTGTCAGAATCATGTCTATTGTAAGCCTCTGCGACAAGACTCCAAATGGTAGAGCTCTCTCCCTAAGAATCATGTCGATAATGAAGTAGTGGATTTCTCAGCTCACAACATTTTACTTCTTCCTACTTTCATTTATTGGCTGCACTTTCATGTGCAAAGAAAAATAGTTCCTCATTTGAATATTACTGAGCTAAGTGTTACTGTGTGCCAATTCCTGTTCTGGCCTTAAATAAGAGATTTACCTTCCCCTTGGTTTCCTCATCACTATTTGCTTTCATTAATACTAGTAGTAGCAATTAAATGTTGCTATGAGGAAATAACTTATTAATAAAAGATCAAATTAATGCTAGATACACTCTGCTGACAATAAACATATAATATTCAACACGTAAAATTTACATACTGACAATAAGTTAGAAAACACACAATTATAATTTTTGAATAAGCACATACTATCACTGGCAAAATATAATGTTATAAGCCCCAAAGCTTCCATCTAATGAAGTCTATTCAATGTTTCTATATATATGTTGAATATTATTTGTCCTTAAAGACACATTCAATTGCCTAGCCGCCTACATTGAATGTCCTTAAATACTACACAATGGCTCAATCAACTCTAAAGATGCTATACATAGTCTGGTATACATAGTCTGGAACACTTTCCTTTCTGTGCTCTGTGCTAAATAATGGTGAAAATAGTAAATCTGTTTTGATTCCCCTTCAGCTCCTCCATCCAGGAACTTTTCAGTCAATTGATTATATTTACTCTCAAATCCAAACATCTTCAGAAAGCTTGAAAATATTTTCCTGGAATGAGTCTAATTAAATAGAAGGAGTCAGTCAGCTCTGAGTAAGAACAGTGTTTCAGACTTTCCGTGCATCCCCTGGTTCATTGGAAACAAAAGAAGTTTCTGTCACAGTGTGACTGAACCATGAAGTGTGCATGTTCTTTTAAGAAAGGCCAAGGGTGCAGTTCTATTTTCTTAGCTCTGCTTTCATATTTATGTGTCTCATTTCCAGCTCATTGCTGATGCCTCAGTTGCGCTATCCATCACCACTTTTATCCTCCTTGTTCCTCAAAAAGAACATAAAATCCTTTTTTATGTGGTGGTAATATTATTGCAAATAAAAGCAAATACCAAAATCTTTATTAGTCTGCCAAAATAATAAACTATTTAATAAAAGCATGCTGTAAAAATAAGGTCATTTGCATCACTCAAGTTACTTGCAGGAAATATAGAAAATTATTGGTCAAAAAAGTACAAACTGACAGCAGTTATTTCTGTTGTTCGTCTGACGTACTGTGCAATAGGGTTAACATTTTTTGATATTTTGCATATTTTCTGGGTTTAAATGCTTTTAATATTGCTCAAAACTGGTTGCACGTTGTAAAATAAAGAAAGGTCTAATTCTCACAAAATACTAATTTCCACTTTGTAAAAAAGATTTTTGGTGAGGAAAAAGGACTAACTACACTGGTCTCTTTTTTATATCTATTTCAAAAATGTAGAAGTTGACCTACTAATAACCTTGATATTCTAAGATTTATTGCTAAATGTTTACCATTTTAATATCCCATATTAATTTTATTTGCTTTGGATTTGTGTCCATGCTTCGGTTGTGTAATGTCTCCTCTCTTTGTATTCACCTTTTGTCATTTCTGCATGCACACAATATAAAATGTTTTATTTGAGGTTAGTTTAACAGTGGAAGATAACAATAAATGTATTATTTCTAAATAAATGTCTAATGTTTGATCTTTTAGCCTACTGTAATATAAACCCACCTAATCTTTTCCCCTTGCAATTTTCATTCTTAGATGGCAGATTTGTAAATATATTATTGATATGTTTGTAACACAGCAAAATCAGTAGCATGGTGAGGATTAAGATATCATTTGTATGATGGTCCTTATATTGCCAAGAACAACCTGTGCACCAGTTCTTCCACATAAAAAGTAAACATGACAATTAAGCAAATATTAGAAATCTTCTCAAAATTACATATTAAGTATTTACGTTACTTGTTCCAAATGACATTTAAAATCAAGAAAAGCTCTTCAAACTCCAGTTATTACTATTTTTACTTTACAAAGCCTTTTGTCTGTGGTTGTTTTCTTTGAGCCACAAATTAACCATTGCCAGTTTTATTAGCCTCAGGTTAACCTAAGAAAATGAGTTGCAATTTCTAGTCTATGTAATTAACCTGAGGGGTAATTCAACTATGAAAATTTGAACATATGAAATAATACCTTTAGAGGTAAACAAAGGCAATTAAATTCAGACACTGTGTGTTATGGCCTGAATTGTGACACACACCCCAAAATAAATTCATATGTTGAAGCCCTAGTGCCCTAGTACCTCAGTATGTAACTGTATTTGGAAATAAGGCCTTTATGCAATCATTGAGGTTAAATAAGGTCATATGGGTGGGTCCTAATCCACTCTGACTGGTGTCCTTCTAAGAGGAGAAAATTGGAGACATGAAGAGAAACCAGAGGTGCACACCAACATACGGACAGCATATGAAGAAGTAACAAGAGGGGAAATGTCTGCAAACCAAAGAAAGAGACCTTGAGGGAACTAACTCAACCAGCACCTTGATGGACCTCTAGCCTCCAGAACTATAAGAAAACAAAAGTCTGTTTCTTAAGTCATCCGGTCTGTAGTATTTCCTTATGGCAGCTCTAGCAAACTAATACATTATGCATTATAAATAGGAATGTTTTAAAAATCTACTTGTTACACCAAATCAAATATGATATTGATTTTGTCCAACTCTACCACCCAATGCATAAAAAACACACAATCCAACTGACTGTTAGCAACTCAATCTCCCCATAGGACAAGAATCCAACCTGACCCCTAAATTCTGTGTTGTTATACAGATGTAGTCTGAAATTTTTGCTTCATATTTGAAATTCTATATTTCATGAGCTCTTAACTTAGGGTCCACAGACCACAAAAGCATCTTGATATTTATTATAGACCACATTTTGTAAGCTTTTGCATATATTCATTGTAATGGAGAGAAGTGTATTATCACAAAAGTTAAGAACCACTTAAATCTTGGGATACTGTTTCTATTTGACCAATCAGTTGGCAATAGAGATTGTTGTTCCCTGATAGAAATAAAATCTAACGGTATGTATTTTATTATTTTGTATTTATTTGTTTTCTGAAATATGTTTTTATTGATTTTAGAGATAGAGAAAGGAGGGAGAGAAAGGGAGGGAGGGAGGGAGAGAGAGAGAGAGAGAGAGAGAGAGAGAGAGAGAGAGAGAGAGAGAGAGAAACATCGATGAGAGAAACATTGATTGTCTGCCTCCTGCATGCCCCCTACTGGGGATGAAACCTGAAACTCAGGCATGTACCTTGACTGGAAACAGAACTGGTGAGCTCTCAGTGCATGGGATGGCACTCAACCAACTGAGCCATACCAGCCAGGGCGAATGCTATGTATTTTAATGAACAGATTAGATAGACAATGGGATAATAAATGAATGAGCTGGCTAGCCCATAGTGAGGTGTTTGACTTAGTGAACAAAGTCATAAGACTTGAAAATTTTGTCAGAGGACCAGATAAGTCGTTTTTTTCTGGTAACCAAATGTTTTCTAAGACAGTTTACTGGCTTGTAGCTTCCATACTCATAAGGATCACATAAATTCTGAAGAATTTGCAATATGGTAGGTTCTAAGGATAATATCTGCACATTTAGTGAATTCTGTTCTGTGCAGAGAAGAGCCTGAGATTAAATGTCTAACCTGGGCCAAGTGCTGTGTCTAAGTCAGTGACACTGTGGGATAGTTCCTAGAAGGTCACAGTTCTTCCTTGACATCATCTGCACCAGATTAAAAAGTTCTCCTAAACAAAGCTAACATCTCCCAAGTAACGGTTGTTGAATTTGTTGACTGTGGGTTTATATAAATTCTTCTTGCCACCACCCTTCTGGCTTCATCAAATTCAGTACAAGGGATTAGGCCCTGGGAAAAACCGTCATGAATGAGAGAATCCAAAAAGCTGAAATATAAAAACCTCCATGCTGCTGCTCTGTGACCCAGCTGTCTGCTATGGATCACACCCTAAAAGTAACATAGAAGAAAGGACATCTTTCATCTCTGCCTACCCCCTCACCTCAAGAATCCATTCTTGCCTTCTTTTTTCTACTGGATACTTGGTGTAGATCTACTCAGAGGGCACCAAAGCAGGTTGTAGCCTCTCTCAGAGGTGCAGCAAGCAGCAGAGTTAGCACCTAGGCCTCTGGGACAACTAGATGACAAGGTCTTTCAAGGGGCCAGCAGTTTTGAACTCTAGCTAGAGAGGCATCAGCTGATTTGTTGCTCCCGTCTCACACAGTGAGTGGAGACATATTCTCAGAAACATTTGATAAGAGGAACTTCTGCAAAAGGGATTAGAATTCCTGCTACTAAAGGCAATTCGAACTTGGAGCATTGTACTCTGGTTATAAATATAAATGAGACAATTTTTACCACATAAGGCACTTGTTATAAATTCCTATTTTACACAGGAAGAAACCACAGCCCAAAGATGATAATGTTCTCAAAGTTCATAGTAGACCCAGGACTCAAACCTGGATTTACCTGGCTCTGAAGCTAGTGCTTTGCCATAACACCAAGTGTTTCCTTGCCTGACCCATCACTTCTTGTTTGGTAAAATTTGGCAGGTCTCCATGCCTATGTTTAATGCAACTACCTAAAAAATAAAATCACCATTCCTCAGGTAAGTAAATTAAAGAGTGCACGCTTGAGGTGGTAAATTAAGCACAGAAAGGGCCTCCCACTAAATGCACATAGCTCTGTTTACACAGTTGAAATAAAATAGTTGTGGAGACAGGGATGGGGTGCGGGAGTGGAGAAAGCCTATCAGTTTATAAAATTCAAGCAAATAGTTCCATATTTTGACTGTGTAAACCAGAGAATCATACTTTCCCATACCCATTTCACTCCCTAATACATGTTGAATAACTACAAGTAATTAATTAATTGAAGAAAAGATGGCACAACATTTTATTAGTTTCTTATCGCTACTGTAAAAATTACCCCAAACTTAGTGGCTTCAAACAACGTAAATGTGTTCTTTTACCATTTTAGAGAGCAGATGCCCAAAATCACCTTCATCTGACCAAAATCAAGGTGTCAGGGGGCTGCACTCCCTCCAGGGGCTCTAGGGGCACCTGATTCCTTGCCTTGGCCCTCTTCCAGAGCAGCATTCCTGCTTTCCTTAGCTCATGGCTCCTTCCCTCCTCTTCAGTGTCAGCTGAGTATCATCTTGCTCTAGTCATCACAGGGTCTCCGGTACCTCTCGTCCTCTGTCCTCTCTCTTATAAGGACCCTGGTGATTACAAAGCTCACCCAGTAATTCAGGAAAATCTCATTATCTCAAGATGCTTGATCTAATCACATTGCAGAGATCCTTTTGGCATTTAAAGTAACATTCACAGGCGGGGGTGAGGACCTACCCAGATATTTTGGGGGGACAGAATTCAGCCAATTACAGGCATTCATATACAAATTTTATTTATTGAGGTATACTGGAGAATTGAAGATCATATTTAGGTATGTTAAGCTAACTTCTCTATGTTATGAAGGGTGTGGTAATAATATTTATCGAGTGCTTCCTTTGTGCCAGGCGCAGCTCTAGATATTGTACAGGTTAATAGCAACAAAACAAATGATCAGATGGTTTTTTTTTTTGTTATGCTATTTTAAGGATGGGGAAACTGAGGCATGTAAAGTGAGATTACCAAACATGCCCAAGTTCACAACTACTTCTTTAAATTATCCAGATTATTTGCATTTATAAACAAGCTCCTTGAAATGTCATTTCTTATTGCCCCTGCAGTTATTCCAGTACTTTGCACAGTACTTTATAGACTTACAGCTACAATGTGTCCTTTGTATCGAAGTTTTTTTCAGATGAACTTTCATTTCCTTGCTTTGGTATTCTTACTTGGAATAACGTCTAAACAATAAACCTGCTAATCTCTTATTCTGCTACCAGTAATGATAATCCTAATTTTATTTCCTGAGCACCTCTCTTTCCTCCGAAGGTCACATAGTTTAGGACAGGGTTACGTAGTAAAAGAAAACAATTTCTCTCACGGAAGAGGCATGTGATAACAGCAGGCCTTGGCAGGTCTTGGCTTATCCTCCATTTCTCTTGTTACCCCTTTTGAAAGTCTTCTCTGGATGTGTTTCTCATAACTTTTGAAACTTCTTTTCATACCCTTGTTTTCAATGGCCCCTTATAGGCTTACACATTGAAATCTGTTTCCCTTATCCTTATAGATCACCCATGTTCTTATTTTGCTTTGTAGCAGGGGAGGGGAGATTAACAAAAAAACAAACAAACAAAAAAACAAAACAAAACAAACAAACAAAAAAAACAGCTGTCATTTAAGATCTTTACATCCATTCCTTAACTTTTGAAGCTTTCTTAAACCTCAGCTATATGATTCTATGTGGGGACAAAGAAGAGTCTTTCTTTTTTTTTTTTTAACTTCTTTCTGGATTTTCAAAGAACGCATATTAAATAGTAGAAAGTTTAGAATTTGGAGACAGTGAAAGTTGCTTGGCCCTAAACTCAGTGGAAACAATTATTGAGCTGTTTTGTTTAGGCTTGGTGTTACCCCAAGCATGCAAGATTTTCTATGTTATTGGATTATTTCCCTTGTAACATTATCAGATTATATAACTTCCTGGTCTCTTCAACTTAATTAAGTGGAGTAACCCTGATGGTGAGAGTTTCATACACTACACCATGGAGTAGGGAGACTGGTTTTCAGCAGACTCTGGCCTTTTAACACCTCTTAGCCCATGACATAATTAGTGATTTATTACATTTCTCCCTATCCCCAACAAAGACATAAATATACCATGGTAATATTATGCAAAAAGAAGTGGCATCTTAATGAAATGGTGCCTAATTGGCTGCAGTGATTGGTCAAGCTGTGTTGAAATGAAACCTATAGGAAAAGGTTGATTTAATTTTTCTAACCATGAACAGCACTGAGAGCAGATGATACTGAGAGAAGGCCCTGTACAGTCAAGAGCCATGAAGTTAGAAGTTAATTAATACAGTGGTGGGAATGCATGAGCTAATTAAAAAGCTGAGACAGACATCATACTTGTAGCTTTATATCAGTCTCAACACTTATTTTAATAGATCTAGAGAAAATCTGAAAGCATTGTTCTTATGTCTAAGTTTAGGGTGACCTGTAAAAGTTTGTAATTACAATGTTATTGAAGAAGAAATATCTGAAATAGAATAGGGAGCAGGTTCCTCAAGTGACTTAGCAGTTTTCAGTAGCATCAACTGTTGGAGTGAAAACAAAGATTTCTAATCTTAGAACTTGGCAGGTGAGTAATAGATTTCTCGATATGGTATTTTGATTTTTGAGAAATACATAGATTTGTGACTTTTTTCTTTTGCCTGCTCCACATTCAGCACATATTTTATTACCCACTTGGGGGGTTGATTACAAATATTTTTCATTAAAAGAATTATTGGTTCTATGTTAACTGAACAGTTTCCTACACCTTTGCCTTTTTTGGGGATCTGTACGATAGTTCAAGTCTGCGAAAGTGAGTATATCCTTGAATATGCTGATAGTATGATAGATGTAGGCTTGTGTGTGTTTGAAATGGAAGAGAGGACCTAATTAAAAAGTTGAGGTTTTTAGTGTTAGAATTTCTGTTTGAACATCATTGGTTTCTGTCACTTTATTAATTTCTTTCTCAACTTTTTTATTTTACTGATTTCAAATGTTGGCAAGAAGGTGCAGAGTTGTTTGAGCTATTTTTACACCCTGCAGCACACCATCTTAGGTTTCTTTAAGTGCGATGAATGTTGTATTAATGAGGGCTGTTGTCAACACTATGCCAATAAAACTGCCAATTAGGACAAGAAAAGGTACTCCTAGAGATTTTTTAAACATAAATTTGCTAGGTAATTGGGTTATATAAAAAACATTTAAAAGAGTAAATTCCCTGCTAATAAAATGCTTTTGAGTCAACTAGATTCTACCTATAAATTTTGCTCTTCCTTGTAGTCTCTCTACCAGCCTTGCAAATAACCCCTTATTCACTTGTCCACTGCAAGTAACCATGTGGGCCTTGGGAGTAATAAAGACTATGAGTTTGCTGTTCACGTAGATGTCTCCTGAGGTGAGGGCAGGTGGGGAAAATATAGAGGAAACCAAATTTTGAAAATTATTTTCAAGACTGATATAACACACTTTACAGATGAAAACGGAAGGTCTTTAGGATTTGCATTATATGATAGGGAACACTAAAGCCATTTTTGCTATGGTGGCAAAAAGATACAAGCCAGCCTCTCAGAGAATATGGTACTTTTCCCTGACAAAGTAAATTGTGAAAATGCCAGATTGACACACCATTCCATCTTACAGAACGAAGTCATCTAGCACAGTAAATCCTTTTAGTTGTCTTTCTTCAGTAGGTCATTCCTCACTTACTGTACATTAATATTTCAAACACAGTATGGTTTGTTGTGAAGTATTGTATGTCTAAAATTCTTAAATACTTTCAAACAGCAGCTAAATTGTCCTTGGTTATTAACATAAGTTTAAAAATCATCAGTACATTTTTTTCATGACCCACATGTTTAGAATCACCGTAATTGTTTAGGAATGGTATAAAAATAACCATACCCTTTGGTTATGGTTATTTAACATTAAGCCAATTCAGTATGCATTTTGCCTCCATAAACTTGGTAATACTCTGAAAAACTCACCTTACATTACTGGTAGCTTGATGTAACCTTTTTTTTTCCTTCTCTATTAGAAGAAAAAAATTACTTCTTTAAAATTGTCATTTTTATTTAAAGGTCATTTAACTCTTTTCTTCTTTACAATCTCACACAAAACAATAAGAGGCCTAATATCTCTGTGTTAGTAAGAATTTTCATATAATTTAAAATATTTTACCTTTCCTTTCTTTCATATCACTCAAACTAAGTTCACCCATCCACTTAATCATTCAATACTGAGTAAATGCCTACTGGGTTAGGCACTGGGACAAATATAAATGTGCTAGAGGCCCGATGCATGAAATTAGTGCAAGAGAAGGCCTTCCTTCTCCCGGCTGCTGGCACCAGCTTCCCTCTGGCACCCCGGACCCGGGCTTCCCTCGCAGCCCCGGCTTTGTCCCGAAGGACGTCCGGAAGGATGTCCTGTCTAATTAGCATATTATGCTTTTATTATTATACTAGTAGATGTAATCTCTTCTCTTGAGTGTATCATTTAAAGTGCTAGCAGGGAAACAAAATAATTTAATAAAAGGACCATGTATAGAGGTGTGTGCAGAATTGAAGAATCCAAAAGGGATGTTGAGACCGGCAGTTGTGGGAAGACTAAACTATTCCTAGTCCTGAAGGGGGAAGGTGAGGAAATGGTGTTACTAGTACTTGTCCAGAGCTACAGCTAGGGAAGCAGGGCGACGAGGCAGAAGAGTTTGGCCACTGCCATAAACACAGCAGGAAGGCAGAAACAACGCAGAGAAAGAAATTCCAAATTGTCTTTTTTATTCTCCTGTGTGGGCCTCCCATTGGCCAAACCCAACAGAATGCCAGAGGGCAAGAGTCTGAGTGATGCAATCCAACTGGATCCACATTGGGGCAGAATAAGATAGAGAGTAAATTGGGGGTCTGAGACGCAGCCTCTAAGGTGGCTCTCAATGAGCCCTCCCTCCTGGTATTCATTCGCTTGTGTAATATCCTCCCCTTGAAGGTGGGATGGACATAGTCACACACTTCTGATGAACAGAATATGATAGCAGTGTTGGAATGTAACTTCCATGACATGGCTTCATTCTGGCTTCCATCTGGGGTTTCCACATTGAGTACTCTCTCTTGCCCTCACACTTGCCCAATCTGTGGGAAGCCAGCTGCCATGTTATGAACTGCCCTATGAGTCCCCTGGCAGGAAAATGAGAAAAGTCTCCAGCCTAGCAAGGAACTGAGGCCTTTAGTCCAAGAACCCACGAGGAAGTAAATCCTGCCAATATCCATGTGAATGAGCCTGGAAGTAGATCCTTCACTAATCAAACCTTTGGGTGAGGAAAATGAGGAGCCCCAAATAGCCAAAGGACTGTCTCAGATTCTAATTGAATGGAACAATTACTATGTTTCCTGGCGAAAAAAATTGTCCTACCTTGAGAATTAGAACTCTAAAACTTCTAGACCCTTAAGTGAAATACAAGATATAATAATGAGAGCGGTAACTCCCACCTGAATGTCTATACTCTGGCCATGGGGAAATGGCACTATATATCTACTGTTAGTTTAAGGCATAGTACATTCGATAGCAGAGCAACCTGAATTCACCAGCTGTTGTATCAGCCTCAGCTGATAAAAATGTATGTTTTTTAATATATTCAAGAAGCTGTAGAATAGCCACAGGATGCGTCTATTGACTTACTGCAGCTGCTGTCAGAATTGAATCAAGACTTTACTCATCACCTGAACTCCACAAGTCCCTATCTGACCACTGAACCGTGGTAGTGTTTTGTATCCTAAGGACTAGCATTATCTGAGTCGCTGCCTAATAACTTCCAGTACTAGGGATTTCCCTTCCCCAGTAAAAATCATCCTGGTAAGTGACCACAGGTTCATGGAGAAGAGCCATGGAGGCCATTTGTGGCCACATTGCGGGGCACATTCATCCTCAAAGGGCTCTGGCCTGCTCCTTAATTAAAGGGCTTCAGGTTTGTGAATGGGCTTACATCTGGGAACTGGGTATGAGTCTAAGAATTCTCATTACAACTTAAGTCAGTTTTTATTTTGTATAAATTAAGAAACATCCTAGATGGCTGCCATCTATTTAATTCCCAGTGAAGTTACGATTATTTAGTGATTGGCACATATCCATGCTGGTCAAAACACTTTGATTACCACCCTGTAAATATGTCTTATTAGGATAATTGTGCTCACTTTTTCTCTGATACTTGGCTCTAATACTCTATGATCCATTTTTATTTGTTCTATATAAGTCAGAGAGTTCATTTTCATGGCAAGATCTCCCATGTCCTTCATCAGCTATTAGGGACAGCCACCACAGAAGTTCTGAAGGATGCTGCTAGTCCCCTCACCAATGCATTTTAGTATGTTCTGATGAAGAAGGTGTCCTCCAGCATGATCTTAGGTAAGGAAGGTAAGAGAATGATGGAGCAAATTGCACATTTAAATCTGTTCTAACATTCGCATTTCTCTATGACATCAAGCTTCCTTTTCTACATTATATCAAGAAAATTATGAAGTCACAATCTCATTGACCACAGCCAACTGTTGAATCCAGGCTTCTAGTAATCAACCATTAGACTCACTCTCAACTGTTCTAAGTAAAATACTAAATCTCAAATCCAAGTAGAGGTATACATGTACATATATCATATATATATATATATATATATATATATATATATATATATATATACACACACACACACACACACACACACACACACACATGGTAAGGCAAAAGTAAGTATACAGTTGTGAGTACACAAAACAGTTTATTCTTGTATTATTTATTAATTATTGTATTGTTTTCTATATAAACAATTGTAAACCTACCTTTGCCTCACCGTGTGTGTGTGTGTGTGTGTGTGTGTGTGTGTGTGTGGTGTGTGTGTGTGTGTGTGTGTGTGATATACAGATGTTCTCAAACTTTAACATCAACCAGAATCACCTGGTGGACTTGTTAAAACAAATTTCCAGGCCCCTGTCCTAGAACTTCTCACTCATAACAGAAAGGGTCTTGGGAATTTGCATTTCTAACAAGTTCTCTGGTGATGTTGATGCTGGCTGATCCAATGACCACACTTTGAGAACCACTAGTTTAATTCAGTCTTACAGTTCATTTGCCTTGACCCAATCTCTTTAGAATTCAATCTAATTCATGCATGCCAGATTTTTGCTTTTACAAATTAGCAAGAGGATTTCCTCCCAGAGCAGACCTTCCAATTTTCTCTCAGAGTTATACTGAGACTTAATTCTCATTATGGCCCTGGAGGCAATAAGGGGTGGTGATGAATGGGGCAGGTGTATCTTGAGGAGAACAGATACCACCTTGAGAGGCAACTGTCCCAAATGAAGTTATCGAACAGTTTCTCCACAAGGAAGACTAGGCCTTAGACAATGGGAGAGAGCTGCTTCATCTCTTAAGAGAGGTTCAAGAGGATTTGGAGATTCTAAGTGCTCATTCTCCTTTATGCCTGCCCAAATGTCCCCATCACAAATCTTAGTGTTCACTTGTTCCCAACAAGTGCCTCTATGTTAGCATAAAAAATATATGAATTCAAAATGTGGACCATAGGTTAGAAAATCTTGCTTAAAACTTCCACACAAACTTCCTTGATAATCCCTTCATGCTTTGTTGTAAGAGTTCAAGCACTAAGCTTATCATTTTCCTTTTATAAGCTTTACATTGTAGAGCTAGTCAACCCATCCCACAATCTTTTAATCATCACTGTCGCCATAGTGATCAAATGCCACAGCCATGTGTGATCTAATGCCTTGCCCAGCTGATACTCCACCCAATATCAATATCAGTTATAATCCAAGTAATTGCGTTGTAACTGCATTTCATGAATTACAATTTATGACTCACTTTCTTCACTTAATTATCTTCTCAATAAACTTGTTCAAATTGAGTCACCTCATTTTTACATACAATATGATCTCTCTCACAATTGCTTCCCCAATTACTTTACATCTTGGTGTTCTTCATATGAGTCCAAAATGTAGTTCAGAAGTATTTAATATAGACAGCTAAAAGTATCCTATAACAATATTCAGTGACAAAACAACTTATGAAATAAAATAATTTTCTAAGAAAATAAATGCAGCTGGAATTTAGCATCCAAAGTTAATTACTTTGCATTTAATGCCTGTTATTCTTTCTTTCACCCAATGAATAAATACCTTTAAGCAATTCCTATGCACCAGGAAAACAAACAAACTATATGAATTCAAAATGTGGACCATTGAAATACAGTACAGCAATAAGGAGGTGGGTAGGTTCTTCTGTTTGCCCTCCCAAGACCCATGCTCCATCCTTCTCTGCCTTTCTCTGTGCCCCAAGATGCTAATCCCTGTGAACTGCATGGACAGGCTTACTTACTCTCTGACTTTCTGTGAGATTCAGCCAGTGGGAGGCATTGGTAGGGAATGGCAGGGCAGATGGGGAAGGAGATAGGGCCATTTCTTCCTCTGTGATTTCCCTTTCTTGATCCACCATTGTGATAGTGTCTGTATCCCTCTAGTTACTATGCTCCTATTGAGTGATTTCTCTTCCATTGCTCTAGCCTCTAAGAAGGTCCAATGACACCATTTTCTTCCTTTGGCTATCAGAATTAGAGGTACTATTATCTCCCTGATGTTGCTAGTTTTTGCTTAATTTTGCCCACAACTCTAATTTTTTTTCATTCAATTTCTTTCAAATCCCAGCTTCCTGCCATTAGCTTGACTGGTACAATAGTATAGGACATTCTTTGCCTTCATGAAACTGACAATATAGACATTTAATATATTATGACTGGAAAGCATGAAGTGCTATGGGACCAAATAGAGGAGTATCTTGCCTAGCCTGAGATATCCAGAAAGGTTTGTCTTGTGAAATCATTTAACTAAGACTAGAGAGGCAAGTGCACGTGTATTTATGTTTTGGCAAACAGAGCCCTCTGTTTTTGTATCAGAGGTCTGTAAACTAAAACTGTTTGAGAATCTTGAAAATTGACCCTACAGAAAACATTTTGCTAGATTTATATTTGTTAGAATAAGGTAAATTTTGCCTAATTCAATTTCACAGTTCATTTTCTTTTACCCTTAAAACCCTTAGAAACCTTCCTAAGCATGCTTGCCATGTCACTGTCCATGCAAATTGGGAAAATTATCTCCTCCCTGAGATAGTTCAGAGGCCTCTAAATTCCAATGACCTTTAAAATCTCAGTAGTTGGCACTAACAAAGGCTTATCTCTCAGCTGGGGGTTCTGTTTCAGGTCATAGGATGGTAGAGTAATGGTTGAATGATTGCCAGTCTCTTGGCAGAGGGGAAAGCGAACCTGAGAACCATGTGCTGGCTCTTAAAGGTTCTTCTTGAAAGTGACTTCTGTTACCAATGTTCATTTCATTGGCCAAAACATATAACATGATCAGAAGGCAGAGAAGGATGGTCTCTCAGCAAGGGAATCCTCCATAGGGAAGGAAAATAGAAAATTTGGCCCAGCTGGTGTGGCTCAGTAGTTGAGCTTCAACCCATGAACCAGGAGGTCACTGTTAGGTTCCTAGTCAGTGCACATGCCCAGTTTGCAGGCTCCGTCCTCAGAAGAGGATGTGCAGGAGGCAGCTGATCAATTATCTCCTGTCATCATTGATGTTTCTATCTCTCTCTCCCAATCCCTTCCTCTCTGAAATCAATTAAAAATATTTTTAAAAATTGGTGAATAGTAACAAAAGCTACTACATCTACCAGATCAGATCTTGCCAATAGATAAAAATCACTTAGTCTTGAAAAGTCTTGGGAAGCAAAAGTCTTTTCCATGAGATACAAATTTAATGTTGAGTTTTTAACTAGGTCTAACTGATAAGACCAAATGTTCCTTTCCATCCACACATTAGTATTCTGCATTTATAGTATTAAAATATTTCAACTGATTGACAATTATTCTACATTTCAAAAGAGAGCAGAATTAAGGACATATAAATTAAATTTACTTTTGCCTAAGAGGGTAAAGGAGTCAGTGGTGAAGAAGAAAGAAAATCCTACAAACAAATCTGGTAGATTAATTTATTTGTTATTTATTAACTTATATCTCCACCTTTTATTTTTTGAAAATATCTGAGGGGATTTAAAAGAACAATCCTTTCTAATTATTTTCAGTATCAATATCCTGAAATATCAAGTCAAATTAATATCCACTACAATTTTCAAAAGAATTACTTATCTGTAAAAAGTGTTCACTTTTCCAAGTCAGAATATAAAATTACACTGCACTAAAAATAAAAATGTTAAAATTATGTGTATATATAGGTACTAACAAAAATTAAATATGGAAAAATTAAAATCAATGTTTGTAAGGAAATACAGAAGAATATTCTTTTGTTTAACTTCTGAAACTATTATAACAATTATGTGGTGAATAATATTAAGCATTTATTGTCCACTACAGGCCTGGTGCACAGATTCTTGCACCAGTGGGGTCCCTCAGCCTGGCCTGCAGGGATAGGGCTGAAACTGGCTCTTTGACATCCCCTGAGAGTCCCAGATTGCGAGAGGACGGTTCTTGAGTGACGCACCCTGGAATCAGGCTCCCTCCTCTCTGGATCCAGGTGCATCGCCAGAGAACCACAGCTGCCAAGTCACCACAGCTCAGCAGCTCCTGTGTTGAGTGTCTGCCCCCTGGTGGTCATTGTGCATCACAGCTACCAGCCAGACGGTCAAATGGTCAGTCACTTAGGCTTTTATATGTATAGACTAGAGGCCCGGTGCACGAAATTCGTGCATGGAGGGGGATTGTCCCTCAGCCCAGCCTGTACCCTCTCCAATATGGGACCCCTCAAGGGATGTCCGACTGCCTGTTTAGGCCCGATCTCACAATCTAGGACTGCTGGCTCCCAACTGCTTGCCTGCCTGCCTTCCTGATTGCCCCTAACTGCTTATACCTGCCAGCCTGATCACCCCATAATCACTCCGCTGCCAGCCTGTTTGCCCCCAACTTCCCTCCTCTGCCAGCCTGGTCACCCCTAACTGCCCTCTCCTGCAGGGCTGATCACCTCCAACTGCCCTCCCTTGCAGGCCTGGTCCCTCTCAACTGCCCTCCCTTGCAGGCCGGGTGCCTCCCAACTGCCCTCTCCTGCTGGCCATCTTGTGGTGGCCATCTTGTGTCCACATGGGGGCAGGATCTTTGACCACATGGGGCAGCTATATTGTGTGTTGCAGTGATGATCAATCTGCATATTACTCTTTTATTAGATAGGATAGAGGCCTGGTACAGGGGTGGGGGCCAGCTGGTTTGCCCTGAAGGGTGTCCCTGATCAGGGTGGGGTTCCCTTGGGGCGTGGGGTGGCCTGAGCAAGGGGCCTGTGGTGGTTTGCAGGCTGGCCACGCCCCCTGGCAACCCAAGCAGAGGCCCTGGTATCTGGAATTTATTTTCCTTCTACAATTGAAACTTTGTAGCCTGGAGCGGAGCCATGCCTGGGGCTCCCTCCGGACCGGCAGCCATTTCTGTTGGGGTTATAATTGAAACTTTGTTGCCTTAAGCGGGTGGGCCCAGCCAGGGTGTGCAGAAAGCTTTGCTTCCCCTGTTGCCGGATGCAACCCTGGCCTGCTCTCTCAAGCTCCATTCTGCCGCCATTTCTGTTTGAATTTGTTTACCTTCTATAATTGAAACTTTGTAGCTTGAGTGGAGGCTTAGGCCTGGCAAGGGCAGGCAGAAAGCTTGGCTTCCTCTGTTACCTAGGAAACCTTGCTCTCTGGCTGTAGCCATCTTGGTTGGGTTAATTTGCATACTTGCTCTGATTGGATGATGGGCGTGGCTTGTGGGCATGGCTTGTGGGTGTATCGGAGGTGTGGTCAATTTGCATATTTGTCTATTATTAGGTAGGATTATTTATCAAATATATCAAATACCCCCCCATTATTTTGATTTCATCAATGCTTATATAGTAAATTTTGCTTGTTTAAAAACCTTGCCTGTTTCATTTCTGTCATGTTTTTTATTGTGGATAAATTAAATCATATCAAATATATGTTCTCCCTCATCATACCTTAATGGTTTTCAAACATCAGTAATTCTCTGCACATGCTCAGACACATAGATGAGAAATGAAAAACATTAGAATTATGTATTCACATAATCCAAAATACAGAATTGCTAATCACAATTAAATTTTAGTCTATTGGGTTCTACAAAAAAAGCAAAGCCAATGTATAGAAATCTTATTGGTAAAATGAAAGCTCAAATTGAAAATGACCATAATTAAAATGTTATTCAGCCCTGACCAGTTTGGCTCAGTGGATAGAGTGTCGGCCTGTGGACTCAGGGGTCCCAGATTCGATTCCTGTCAAGGGCATGTACCTTGGTTGCAGGCACATACCCAGTAGGGAGTGTGCAGGAGGCAGCTGATCGATGTTTCTCTCTCATCGATGTTTCTAACTCTCTATCCCTCTCCCTTCCTCTCTGTAAAAAATCAATAAAATATATTTTAAAAAATGTTATTCAATCAAATTCTAACATATTATTATAATTTCAATGAGAAAATTTTCCAACTTTAAATTCTCTTTTTGTAGGCTAGTTTTTCCAGTTCATCCATCAAGTTGCTCTACTTCAGAGAAATATGTTTTCCATTTAAATAAACTAGTTCACTTAAATATTGCTGTTGCTATTGAGTCACCGTTTCAAATTTAGTTTGTTGGACTTAGCATTCATCTAATTACTCAGAAACACACAGCTGGACATAAAAGGTTATTCATATGCTTTTGCCAGAGCCATGGGATAGTACTAGTATTTTGAATGATTGTAGGCTATGCATGGTCCATAAGGAAAAAGAAATGACAGATGGGCATACCATTTATGATGTGCCCAATATTTTCAAAGCTGTAGTAGGCCACTTTAAAATGATTGATTTAGAATCTAGGGCATTTATATATTTGAACAACATTTTAGAGGGGGAAAAATAGGTGTAACATTGAGTCTGTTGTCATCAGTTTTTAAGCTCATTTTACAGAGAAGTTCTCAATGAAGAGAATCAGTGGTTAAACATGCATTCTCTACATTTCTTGAGAAATGCTCTTTTCCAATTATATTCTTAAAGACTTTTTTCTTCTATAATGGATTATTATTACAGCACTAGAAATTCAGAATGTATATGTACCATTACATTTCAAAATTGCAATCAGTTTTATGATTCTGAAACTTATAATCTGGCTTGAAAGTCAAAACACCTAGGTTCTTGTCCCAGGTTCTGTCACCAACACACTGTGTAGCCAAGCATTAATTACCTGGTATATCTGTGTTTCTGTTCTTTCAGTTGTAAATTAAAAAGGAAATATTTTCTTCAACCTATTTCACAGGGATTTTATTAGAATACTAGAGGCCCGGTGCATAAAATTCATGCACAGGTAGGGTCCCTAGGCCTGGCTGGTGATCAGGGCCGATGGGGGCCTTCTGGCTGCCAGCCGGGGCCTCCCTTCCTCAGGCTGCTAGCCACCGGCCGGGGCCTTCCTTCTTTCTGTGCCACCCCCTGGTGGTCAGCACATGTCATAGCAAGCGGTTGAACTTCCAGTTGGTAGAACTCCTGAGGGGACAATTTGCATAATAGCCTTTTATTATATAGGATATGAAACAGAACTTGTTAAAGTACTCAGAGCTTATCAAAAGGAAGATGATCCGTAAATACATTTAATAATTATGCAACACACCAGATAATTATACATCCCACCAGAAATATCTTCTTAAATAAGAAGTATAATGAATAAATTTATTAAGAAAAAAACTGGGAATAAACTTTTTGAAGAAGAATATTAAATACATCAATTTATCAGTTTAAAAACCTCTAAAGTTCTATGGTGTAATTTTATAAACAAAACATTTGGCAATAGAGATGGAATTGAGTGCAAATATTAGTCTTACTTCCAATGCATTGAATAGGTAACAATAAACTTCAAAAAAGAATATCACCAACGGTCTCCAACTTGCTGAGACAGCTTGAGAGTAGAATCTAAAAGACTTGCTTACTAATTGGGGAAAGATAAGGGAGAGGGGAAGTTAAGAATTACATTGGAGCCCTGACTGGTTTGACTCAGTGGATAGAGCGTCGGGCTGAGGACTGAAAGGTCCCGGGTTTGATTCTGGTTGAGGGCATGTACCTTGGTTGCAGGCTCAATCCCCAGTAGGGGGCATGCAGGAGGCCGCTGATCGATGTTTCTCTCTCATCGATGTTTCTCTCTATCCCTCTCCCTTCCTCTCTGTAAAAAGTCAACAAAAATATATATTTTTTAAAAGAATTATATTGGAGACTAAATAGTGGATCATATCCCAAAAAAAACAATAAGTTGTGAGTTGGAGTAATGGGAGTAGGAGTGTGGCATATCAAGATATTAACCTTAGTTTTCAATGTGTTGGAGATGCAGGTGCCCAGCATTCTTTAAATTAATTATATTCCTATTATGTTTTGCAGAGGTTTCACCTAGTCATGTTTACTAGAATTTGAAGACCCTAGTGTTCTTGATAGAAATCTTTAAAAATATCTTTATTCTTTAATATACAGTAGTTAAAAAGAACGAGATAAATCTATATGCACTGATATAGAATAATGTTGTAGATGTACTTGAAAAAACAAAGTACACAACAGTGAATATAGTATGCTCCCCTTGGTGAAAAATAAAAGTGATATATGCTTATGTATTCATAAACTCATTCTGGAAAGATATGGAAAAATGGGTAATTTGTTGTCTCACAGGAAGAGATCTGGGGGACTGGAAGTCTGAGAAGAGAGAGAGAATAATTTTATGCCTGGCTCTGAAATTTACATTTTGTGACATGTAAATAGTCACTCCAGCTTTCTTTTGAATAGTGTTCACGTAGTTTATTTTTTTATCCATCTCTTTTACTTCTAACCTGTCTGTGCCTTCATATTTAAAGTGAATTTCTTGTAGACAGGGTATAGCTGAATCTTTCTTGACCAGTCTTTCAATGTACATTTTAGGAGTTTAGATATCGGCATTTAATATGTTATTGATATATTTTTATTTAAATCTATCATCGTGATATTTGTATTCTGTCTCATCTTTTCTTCTTCATTTTCCCTTTTTTTCTGCCTTCTTTTGGAGTAAATGAACATTTGTATATTATTCCATATAAACTCCATTTTGGCTTATTAGCTATAAATCTTTGACCCATAAATGTTAGCGTTTGTTTCAAGGTTTACATATGGCAGATACTGTGACAAGTGCATTTATATATATTTTTAATGTAAGTATAAATATTCCTGTTTACAAGTGAAGGAAAAACATTTTGCTGAAATTACAAATTAATGTCTCGGAACCAGAATTCAAACCCATGTTTACCTCACTCCAAAACATACTTTGTAATATTAGGAAAATAATGGAATAGCTTTTCAACCTTTAATATAGCCAGAAGTCCATAAAAAGACATTTAGCTAACTTTTGAATTTGTTGTTTTCCATGATGGAGTACAGAAAAAGCATACCTAAAAGAGATAGAATGAATCTCAAGCATACAATTTTTAACAATGATTTCATACAATTAATATAATACAGCAATTTGTGTCTTTCAGAAAAAAGATTGATCAGTGCTGAAGCATAGACAAAGGAGATTCAGGAGGTAAATGATGGCAATGTCCTTCCGGATATATATTGGGAATAGGATATTTTAGTCAAAATAATTATCTGGCCATTTCAGTGGCAGACATAGTATAGAGGTTAAGACCATCAGAAACTTTAGAACTAGACTGCCTGGGTTTGAATCCTGACTCTGCCACTTTTTAGTTCTAGGACTTTGGAAGATGCTATGGATTGAATGTTTGTGTCACTTGAAATTCATAATTTGAAGCTCTATTCCATAATATGATGTTATTTGGAGTTGCGACCCTGGAGAAGGTCAGGAGGTTGTACGCTTGTGAATGAGACTAGTACTCTTATAAGACGAGACTCTCCCTGCCATGTGAGGATATAGCAAGAAGGTGTCTACCTGCAAACCAGGAAGAGAACTCTCACTAGAACATAATGATGCTGGCATTCTGATCTTTGATATCCCAGCCTCCAGAACTGTAAAAAAGAAAAGAAAAAAAAAAGTCTGTTGTGTGAGCCACCACAGACTATTGCATTTTGTTAAAGCAGCTCAAACTAAGACAGTAAG
This sequence comes from Cnephaeus nilssonii, assembly GCF_951640355.1. Taxonomy (NCBI): domain Eukaryota; kingdom Metazoa; phylum Chordata; class Mammalia; order Chiroptera; family Vespertilionidae; genus Cnephaeus; species Cnephaeus nilssonii. The sequence continues at coordinate 39,019,785 of NC_137075.1, read as the reverse complement.
GTTATTTAACTTCCTTGTGCTCAGTGCCCTCACCTACAAATTGGAATAACAATGTATCCTACTTCACAGGTTTGCAGCAATGTTTAAAAGAGACACTATACATAAAACCCTTCAAGACAAGCAATAACAAGTGTTGGAGAGACAGGTACAACCACTATGGAAAACAGTCTGGTGATTCCTCAAAAAATTAAGAATAGAGCTACCATACAACCCAGAAATCCCTCTCCTGGGTATACCCAAATAACTCAAAATCATGTATTCCCAAAGATATATGCACCCCTATGTTCACTGCAGCATTAGTCACAGTGGCCAAGTCATGGAAACAACCAAAGTGTCCTGCGATAGAGGACTGGATAAAGAAGACGTGGTACATACACAATGGAATACTACTCAGCCATAAGGAAGGATGAAATAGGGCCATTTGCAACAACATGGATGGACCTTGAGAACATGATGCTAAGTGAAATAAGTCAGTCAGGAAAAGCTAGGAACCATATGAGTTTACTCATATGTGGGATATAAAACTGAAACTTGTGAACACAAACATCAGTGTGGTGGTTGCCAGAGGGAAGGGGGTGGGAGTAGAAGGGGGTCCTAATATATGGTGACAGGAGATTTGACTTTGGGTGGTGGGCACATGGTGCAATATACAGATCTTGTAACATAGAAACCCACAACTAAAACATATATTATTATGTTGACCAATGTCATCCCAATAAATTTAATTAAAAAAATAAAATATTACCTTTGCCAGAAAGGATTTTAAAAAAAATCAACAGTGCCTGCCCCATATGAGCTGCAAGTATTATTACTATAGATGCATCAGACACTCATACTATGATGTCCTTACATTTATGCTCCAGATAATTACTTCATTCCTTTTTTCCTAAATCTTCACCAGGCAACCCTCTGATGGCTTCCGGTATGCCATGGCATCAGGGATGTGCCCTGACTTAAGATTTAAATCCTTTCAATGTCTCTGTCACATTTTTTATTTGATTATCTGAGTCTTTACCAATCAGTACCTCATTGAAAGGTGCTGCCAAGGGAGCGGAATTCAGTGACAGCCTGCAGCTTTTTTATTACCAGCAACAGTGTTTGGCTATGGAGAGTTCCCTTTAAGTAAACTGGCAAGGGATTGAGATATTTTTGAGGCTGACTTTCTATTCACCTATTTTGTTGGCTCTACAAACTAATACATAGAGTCATTTATATGGAACAGTTTGAAACTTTGGGATGTGATCTCACAAAAGGCCTTTGAAAGGTGAATCTTGGGCAACCATTTTGCTATCTTATCAGAGGAATTACTTTATAAACTCTACTTGTTGACAGTGATTGAGCTGTAGTTACCTTTACACTATCCATGCAGAACACTATGCATGCAGGGGTCTTGCTAAGCCATGTTTTCTTGAAATTTAGGAAAATTACTCATAGGCAAATGGACATTACTAATTAAAAATCAGTTTTCCCCATTAACATGAGTCTTCTTAAAAACACCTTGCCAGGACTCAATATTAGTATTAGTATGTTATTATGGTCAGGATTAATATATATATATATATATACACACACATATATATATATACACACACACACATATATATACACATATATATATGTATATACATATACATACATATATATGTATATGTATATACATATATATACATATATATATATATATATATATATATTTTATTGACATAAGAGAGGAAAAGAGAGGGAGAGATAGAAACATCAATGATGAGAGAGAATCATTGATTGACTGGCTCCTGCATACCCCACACTGGGGATTGAGCCCGCAACCTGTGCATGTGCCCTGACCTGGAATAGAACTGTGACCTTCTGGTTCATAGATCAATGCTTAACTGCTGAGTCATGCTGGCTGGGCAGGATTAGCATATTTGTTTGAAAGTAAATTAAACTATTCCCTTAAAAAATGCTGTTGTTTATAACTTAGACTTTCATAAGTACAGATGGACTTTCCTTCAAATACTATTAGTTTGAATGAACTCTTTATTTTACATTTCTTACTCCAACAGTGTGTAATGTCAAACAAATAGCATAAATGTTTCTTCTCCTCATTTTGTTATTTTGTGAGTCATTCTGTCTTAGTGGGCAGCCCTGGAGGTAACCCACTCAGATCTCCTTTCAAACATACCTGCTGCAGTGAGCATAGATACCTGACACCTTCCAACGGGGGAGTTCATGGCAGGCCATGCTTCTTTCCCCTGGGCTGCTCCTAGTCTTTGAGCACAGTAGGAGCATTAACCTGACCTTTCCTATAAGCACAGCTTCAGCTGGCCCCAATAACTCTACAGGCACAGAATCCCATCCAGAAGAGAATTTAATAAGAAAAGATCACTTTACAGGGAAGGAGGTATGGGAGTGGGCCCTTGTCCATGGGATCTATCATATCATATACTGTAGCGTTGACATGAAGCTGCCCTCATAGAGTACTTGAAAGGCTTACTGAAGGAAGAGCTAACTGGGCAGCTGAGAGACAATCATTTGAAATGATAACCACACCATTCCTCAGGATATCGTACAGGCACTAAGTCAGAGATCTCTATATGGCACTGTCTCCAATACAAAGGATACATGGATCTGAGAGCCATGGGGTGAGAGCAAGGATGGCCTCATTTATAGTCCCTCCCAAATGACCCACGGGGGAACTTTGTGCTTCACCTCCTAACTCTGGGCTGAGCCGAGTCAGAGATCCTATTATTCAAAGGTTCTCTCTTTTTCCAGGGGTGACAGCAGTGATCCATTAAACCACTAGTAGTAGGACACATTTAACTCTTTGTATCCAGGAGCCAGCAAGCAGGGAGAATTGACTCTGGTTAGCAGAAAGAGATGGGGCTGCTTTTACACCATGGAGACAAGGAGAAATACATGTATATTTCCTTGCCTAATGGTAACTGTGAATGAACACATGCAGAAACCTCAAGGTAAGAAGAGTGTGATGACCAAAGTCTAAGACCCCTTAGGAATGAATGTTTAGGTGGCATGACCAGGTAAGTCAACAAGATCTGTGGGGGCCATAGCTGAGAGAAAGGGGGATGTGGATGCGTAGTGGAGAACAGAGTAAGTACCCGAATAGCCCTAAACAAACCCTTTCTAAGTTTACCCTTAGCCAGAGGGGTTCAAAGAAATCAGCGAAGAGCTTTATGATGAACTGATCGAGTTTCCAGCTGAAGCACTTTGGAATCCACTGCCAAGTTTGCACCAGGCCAAGCTTTTCCTGCACTGCTCTCAGACAATGACTGAGTATGGCAGAAGTACTAGAACTGGGCTGTTCCTGACCAAATTTGGATTCCTCTAATGGACAGCTTTAGGTCAGGATTCCCCACTGGTCTGGTCTATTTCAGAACTTCAAATAAATATTAAACTGGAATAGATTGAACCCACTACTTATACTTTGTCCCTGAGGGTCCATTCAAGCTCAGAGCCTTGTATGGCAGCTCTGAGAGGAAGGCCTTAATGTGGGGAACTATAAAGGTTTTTAAGAAGACACACACATGTAGTAGTGTTACATTAGGCAACCAGAAAAAATTTATTTGGTGACAGAATTCAGATAAAAATCTTCAAAAAGGAAGGGAGAGATGGTGAGAGAAACAATATTTTAAGAGGGTGAAGGGGATCAGAGAAGAGATGCTTAATACAAAGGCACTTACTGAATACCAAGGCACTAGGATGGGTCCAGAGGAGAACAACAGCATCAAGCCAAAGAGTGGGCACCCTTGGATAATTGTCTCAACATGTTTAACTCCGGTATATACACACTATAATGTATTTATTTGTTGAGAATGTCTTAAAGCGTATAAATCCTAGTTGCCAGAGAGAAACAAAAAACATCATAATCTTAAGGATGTAGTTTTAGGAAGAGACTCAGTATTTCCTCTCCCCATTCCCTTGCGGTGTTGTATCGTAAATCAGAGAGCTAGATACAAGACGCCTTAATGAGCCAATTAGTTAGGAGTATTTATTATGCATGGGCTTAGACCAGAATATCTCTGTCAAATTCTGAGCAAACACATAGAGGAAGTTTTCCCTATTTATACCCTTTTGAGCTCTTTGTCTGCAGATTTTACAAAGAGCTCTGTGTAAGTTATTTTTGCAGACAATTTGTGACCTTGGATACAAAATGAACAAACACTTGGCATGAGAATATGGGAATATTATCAGTATTAGTCAATTACGTTAGATGGCTAGCTTGCAAGGTCAGACAGTTAAGTTTTTATCTTTTTCTATTATTCAAACTAAAACAGTTATTTTACAGAATAAGGGACTATCTAAAAATAATAGAGTAGTTCAAATAGCAGTTTCAAACAGCAGTTTTCCAAAGGAGGGATTACTATGCTTCAGTGGCAAATGGTAAGAAAAAGATATCCCTTGGTAGAAAATGTAGAGGGTTTGGGGGTGTTCTAAACCTATTTCATAAAAATCACTCACCATGTTAATTATTTCTAATTCACACAATCTCCTGAAAAACGATGGCAAACATAGCCAGAGTAACCTTCCTGGTGTTGAAATGCCTCATTTTGGTTTTCTATGACTCTGAATAATCTAGCATCATCCTATCCACCCAATCTATCTTCCTCTCTTTTCAATATATCCTCACCATTAATCAGACTGTTTATCTCACTGGGACTCAGCACACCACACTCATTTCTGTGAAGGGGAGAAAAAAAAATTATCTGTTACCCTCTGAGGGTATCTAGCTGGGTATAAGAATTACACTGATATAAGACAGATTAACAGGCAAAAACATACACATTTTATTTTAAAAATTTTACATGTCCATAGGAGCCTTCCCAAGAGAATACCACCCCCTCCCTCCAAAAACATGGTAAAATGTAAATGCGTTTATAGTAGGCTGAACAAAGAAAGGCATTTGTGAAAAAGTAACTAACTATGTGAAGAAGCTAAAAGAGTGATTTTAACAAGTTCTATTTGTACAGATTTATTTCCTTTCCACCTCAGTTCCCTGATGATCTGTCACTGGTAATAACAATGTCTTCTTTCCTCCATGGACAGAGAGGGCACCATACATGGGAATTTTATCTCCTGCTTTCAGAAATAAAAAGGAGGGTCAGATTTTCTTCTTGCATCTGCTATTTCTCAAGTGACTGTAAGTTAAAATAATCAATATGCCAAAGCAGCAGATTTTGAGGTGACATGCTGTGAACTCCTCCACCTGTTACCTTTATTTATAAGGTCCCCCTGTTCCTCCTATTCATTTCTGCCAACCTCCCACATTCTGTCCTTATTCTAGCATTTACCCTACAGATTCACCTCATGGGCCTATTTCTATATGCATCACATACTTCTTACTTTCAAAATATGCCCTCAGGTATTGTAAAGTTTTATTAAATATATTTGTCTTATCTTCCCAAGTAGACTGCAAACTCCTTAAATACTTGACTCACTTAGTAAATATCCATAATTGCATAATTTTAAAACTGCATCATTTTAGATGCTGAAACTGGTATGCAGACTGTCAGTCTCTGCTCTAGTCACCCCATACCAAAAGTATTGAAGTTAATAAGAACATTAGAATACTAGAGGCCCAGTGCACAAAATTTGTGCACTGTAGGGTCCCTAGTCCCTTCCCCCAGCTGGACCCTGGTTATCCTGGTCGAGGGGACAATTTGCATACTACGCTTTTATTATATAGGATAATAAAATGGAATGCTTACTATAACTCTCCTCCTTTTAGTTGGTTCAACTCTTACCTTAAGTCCCACCTTGATGCTCTATTTAATTCTGCAACTTGCCCTTCCTTCTCCTTCCTGATACCTCATAATCTCTATTTTCTTGCAGAGCTCTAACTACTTTTTAACACACTATATAATTTTTAGCTGTATATTGTCTGCTCTCTCCATCTCCATATAAACTCCATGAGGGAAGTGAGCCTTGTGTTATTCACGAATGTATCCCAAGAAACTAAAACAGTGGCTGGTACCTGGAAGGCAATACATAAGTACTTGGTGAATGAACTTAGAATTGAGCCTAGCATTTTCTTTCTGCAAGGCCTCTGCGCTTTGCTGATGAGCCTTAACTGGCTTCTCAGCTAGCTTTTACATTCCTAAAGGGTCAAAACCACATGGAGCCTAGAGGTCTCTGGGCTAGTTACAGATTTACGTTTGGAGAACAGAGGAAATATAAACCAAAAAACTGAAGGGTGCAGTTATTTCTTGGGGTGGCTGAGGAAGCAAAGGCAAACTTCCTCTCCTTTGCACATCCACAAGTGCTTCAACTTGCAGCATGTGACTTTGTACAAATCCAGCGCCACGGTGCTTGGGCCCTGCTACCGGACTTTGCCCTTTTCCTGGCAACTTCAGTGCCCTCACTTAGGTGGTCAGGCCGTGCCTAAACCCACGTTTCCTGGGTCGGGACGTCCCTCCCCCAGGGACAAGGTGCCAATGTGGCCTATGCTCCCTGGTGAGGCAACCCGCGGCAGCTGCAGGGACAGGCGGACAGGCGGACAGGCGGACAGGCGAACAGGCAGCGGAGTGAACACCTGGGTTGAGGCCCCGCCGCGCTTCCACCCGGGCGCGGCTGCGATGACGTCACGGGCCCGCCCGCCGCACGCACGCGCACTGCGACCAGCATGAGGGTCGCGGCTCTGATCAGGTAACGTGGCGCTGGTGCCACCTTCTTCCTCCCCGGGCAGCCCGCAGTCCCTTTCTGTTGATGGGCGTGAAGTGCCGCCGCCGCCGCCGCCCGGGGCCGTGGAAGAGGCTGTCCGTGGGGGAGCGCGCGGCGGTGCAGACGGCCCCTCTGGCCACAGGAAGAGGCGGAGCCTTCGGGCTGGCGCCCAGCCCGGCGGGTCCCGCGGCCTCGGGCTCGCGCCCCTCCTCTCCGCCTTTCGCCGCGCCCTTTGTTTTATGTCCCTCAAACTTGGATTTACCTTGGGAACGGTAGAAACTACTGATGCTTAGGTCTCATGGCCAGAGCGCTGGTTTAATTAGCCTGACACGGCCCAGGGTCGGATTCCTAAAAGTTGTAATTGATGGGAAGTTTGAGAGCCACAGCTTGACTCTGCTTAGCCACCTCCGCCCTTTTCTTCCGGCTTTCTTCCTCCTCTTCTGTGTTAACCTTCAGTCTTTACATCCGGTCTTCTGGGTCCAGCCTGCCACCCGAGGCTGTGTGTATCTCTGACCCTTCACATAAACCCACCTCTCCCTCACCTGTCCTCTAGGTGTGGGTCTGGATTGCTTATGACATGGATGTGTTTTACCCTGGCGCTCAAGGACAGAGATGGAATTGTACCAGTGTTTTTTAAAGTAATTAATAAATTAATTGTTGTTAACAGTGTTACAGATATCCCCCATTTCCACCACCCAGTCCCGCCCCAGCCCAGGACTTCACGTTATTGTTTGTGTCCATGGGTTATGCATATTCATAATAAGTTCTTTTCCATCCCCCATACCCTAGATCTGGTTGCTGTTGCTTCAGATACACATTGGTTGCTTTTAGAATAACCTTATGGTAATACTTCATATTCCAAAAGGAGTTTGAGATTTATGGTAACCCATAATATTTAGACCTACAACAACCAAAGACAGGCCAGTTAAAATGGTTTCATACTCAATCTGAAGATTGAAGCAAAGGGGAACACAATAACAACATTAAAAGGGGGAGTTTAGTCTACTTGAATTTTGTTTGATGAGATTTGGATCTCTATAGAGTGTCTGATCTACATTGCAGCCATGCATTTTCTTTGTAAACCCATTGAAAATTTCATAATATTGTTCAATGCCCTAGGTAGTTGCTACTGACTTATTAAGGTCTTGGCATAACACCCCTTCTCGAATTCTCCAGTTTCTTTTATTTCATTACCACTTTTAGGAGACTAGTGTCAAGAAGTATTGTTATTCAGTGTATTTCTTTTCTAACGTGAATGATTAAGCTTTGACCATTGTGGTCTTCGTTTGATCTAGATAGGTAAGAATAAAAAGTAGTCCAGAAAATGAGTAATTTACATTTATATGCACTTTGCCAGAAGTTTAACCATTAAAGAGACACCAACTGAAGACTGGAATCTGGGAGGAAGGAGAGAAGATTGGTGTAATCCATTACACTAAATACTCTGTAATGTGCATACATTACTTTTATAATAAAACAAATTACAAAATGCATTGTTGGAAAATTCTTGATAAACTATAAGATCTGTATAAATGCTAGGAGACATACTGTAGGTATGAATGCATACATATATATATATATATATATATATATATATATATACATATATATATATATATATATATATATATGTAAGTATGAATACATATATAGTATCCATATAATAATTTATGTGCATATACTAGTATGCTTGGTTATGTATGGAGTTAATTAAATACAATGAATCTACTCTATTTTCGATGTATCCTGTGTGTGTGTGCACTAAAATGAGAGAGAGAGATATGTATGTGTTTTAGAGAGTAAGTGAAATCAAGATCCTTACATACCTTTAGACAGGGGAGGGGAACCTTTTTTCTGCCAAGGGCCATTTAGATATTTATAACATAATCCATGGGCCATACAAAATTATCAACTTAAAAATTAATGTGCTATATTTTGTCAAACATTTAATTAACTCACCTCTAGTGCCTTGGCAGGGCCAGACCAAATGCTTCACAGGCCTTATATGACCCTCAGGCCCTAGAGCAGGACATTCCCCACCCCTGCCTTAGACCATAAAGAACATCATTTTCCTAATACACCAAAGATAGAATCATTGAATTTTACAGTTGAGTGACACTTTGAGGATTAGCTAGGTCATTCTCTAATTTTATAATAAATTATATGAACACAAATACATTGAGTAATGTAGCTTAGTATCCAAAAGTTGGAAACTAAAATTCGGATCTTTTCTGTGGAACTTCTTACATAACATATTCTAATGTATTTTGTGACTTTTCAGGGGATAAGATGATCTGTATTTCCCAAACTTATTTGACCTTGAAAACCATTGTCCTTAGAGTACTTGTTGGATAGTAGTGTTCCATAGAACACAATTTAGGAAATACTATTTTTTTATATGTTTTTATTGATTTAGATAGAGAGGTGACAGGGAGAGAGAAGCATCAATCAGCTGCCTTTTACACACCCCCTAGTGGAGATTGAACCTGCAACCCAGGCATGTGTCCTGACCAGGAATTGAACCTCTTGGTGCATGGGGCAGTGCTCAATCCTCTGGGCCACACCAGCTGGTCAGGAAATACTATTTAAAAACCATATTTGAAAGCTTAGCATTTTAAAATAAATTATAAAGCTAAGTTCTGATTGCAGATGTATATCCTTTAATCTTTAATATTGTAAGGAATTAGAATTGTGGAGATACAACCTTTCATCTTAACTATTCCTCACTAGAGGCCCAGTGCATGAAATTTGTGCATGGGTAGGGTCCCTAGGCCTGGCCAGCGATCAGGGCCGATCGGGGCCTTCTGGCTGCCTGCTGGGGTCTCCCTTCCCCGGCTGCTGGCTAGGGCCTTCCTTCGTTCCACGCTGCCCCCTGGTGGTCAGTGCATGTCATAGCGAGCTATCGGGCTCCTGGTTAAACTCCTGCGGGGACAATTTACATAGTTGGCTTTTACATATATAGATAATATAAAGAATTACATCATTTTGTCCTATGGAAATAGAGCGGTGAAGCTCAGTAGGGGAAGTTGTGGAATACGCATTTATGGGAATATCAGAATCTGAGGAAAGGGATTGTGATGTGTAACTTCATTTTTGTCCCTTACAATCTCTCCCCTTGAGAAGTTCTGGAATGATAGTTGTTACTAATCAGAATATGGTAGAGGAAGACAAATGTTGGGAACTAAAAAGGCAAAAAGTCCAGCTTGTAGAATAAAAAGTCTCTTAGTTTTTTGGGCTATGAATAGGTCTGAACATTGCCTGGGGGTACATTTGCAGATCTTAAGCCAAAATTGGAAAGAAGGGAAACAGGAGGAGCAAGAAAAGGGAAGAGAGGCAATGTTAACAGAAAGGAAGAAGCATGTATGGTGAGAAGCAGTACAGTAGGAAACCCAAATAGCAAAGAGTTTGCCATTCGACCTTGTTACAGATGAAGTACCACTTCTCTTGACTAAGTGATTTGCCTCTACCTTAGGTAAATTTGGAACCAGATTTAGCTCTTTTTTATCTGTTAATTAGATTTGTGCTCAAGCCTTATTCTGCCATCATATAGTGATGGCTGAAAGTTGAAGTACTGCCCGTCTGTCGTAGCAGTGGTTGAGCGTTGACAAACCAGAAGGTTACGGTTCGATTCCCAGTCAGGACACATACCCGGGTTGTGGGCTCTATCCCCAGTGGGGAGGCTTGCAGGAGGCAGCCTGTCAATGATTCTCTCTCATCATTCATGTTTCTATCTCTCCCTCTCCCTTCCTCTCTGAAATCAATAAAAAATATATTTTTTTAAAAAAAGAAAGTTGAAGTACTGATAGTACTGATGTTTAAATTTATTGGTATAATTTGGCATTTCGCTTTCTATCTCTACAGAATTTGAACCCACAAAGTATGTCATACTTTCTCATTGGAGTGGATCTTAGATTTTTAAAAAACATATTTGAGAGAGAGAGAGAAACATCAATGATGAGAGAGAATCCTTGATTGGCTGCCTCCTGCATGCTCTCCACTGGGGATCGAGTCCTCAATCCGGGCATGTGCCCTGACCGGGAATCAAAGTGTGACCTCCTGGTTCACAGGTTAACATTCAACCACTGAGCCATGCCAGCCAGGTAGATCTCAGATTTTTAATTTGATCCTTTAATTGGTGATGGAGGCCAGTTGTTAGATTTCTTACAGTGGAACAGATGTTTTTCTACTTTTTCGAAGAGAATTTCATCTAAAGTATATGTAATAAGTATTTAGCTAGAATGTAAACTTATTTAAATATGTTTTTTATTGATTTCAGAGAGGATTGGAGATGGGAGAGAGAAAGATAGAAACGTCAGTGATGAGAGAGAATCATTGATTGGCTGCCTCCTGCATGCCTCACACTTGGGACCAAGCCCGGAACCCAGGCATGTGCCCTTGACCAGAATCGAACCCGGGATCCTTCAGTCCTCAGGCCAACACTCTATCCACTGAGCCAAACCAGCTAGGGCTGGAATGTAAACTTAAATCATTTTATTTGCAACCAAAGAGTTGTCATATTTTGTTTAGAATGGTCTTTGTTATAGTGGCATATAATCTCATAAGCTCTTGTGAATATCTACTTTAGACATTCAGATTCGTTCACAGTTTGCTTATGGTACAGAAATTACATGTGGTGTTTTGCATTCTACATTAAGGTAGGCCCCCAAATTTTGAAGAGCGAAATAAATAATGTGTTCTATTTGATACCTAATGATTCTATGTTGAATAATGATCAGTAACCTTATATATATCTCTTTATGTTTTAGTGGTGGGAAGGACAGCTGTTACAATATGATGCAGTGCATTGCTGCTGGGCATCAGATCGTTGCTTTAGCAAATCTAAGACCACCTGAAAACCAAGGTCAGTGTATACTTTTATTGGAAATTTTCTAAGTGACTGAAACTCCAACTTTATTATAGTCTGTTGTATACAGTCTACAAAAACATAAAAAGAATTAGGACATCTTTAGCACCTATTAGATGCTAAGTTCAATGCTAAGTGTTTTCAACTACATATTCTTTAATCCTCATAACAACTCCTAGAGCGTTTTATTCAACAGAATACTGAGGCTCAGTTTTATAACTTTGTCCGAGGTAAAAGAGCTAGACAAACTTGCAGAACTGAGCCTTGAACCCTCTTACTTCACACTGTCTTTCTACCAGAACACATTTCCAAGTGTTGCAGGGACTATACCGGTAAATAAGATAGAGCCACTAGGAGCTTGGGAAATAAGACATGTATTGATAGATGATAATGTATGAATTTTATTATAAAAAATTTAATTTAGCTACCTTAGATGTAAGCTAAATGTATGAGACTTGATAGACGTATAAAGTAATACATTTTCACTTTTTGTCTGTAGTAACAAGGACATCCATCAATAATCCACAGACCTCATTTTAGCTACTTTTTTCAAATTACTCAACAATGACGTTTTCTCAATTAGAACATTTTCCTCCTCTGTGTCCATGTGTGCCTGAATTTCCTCTTTTAATGCACCAGTTATTTTGGATTAAGGGTGTACCCTAATGACCTCATCTTAACTAATTACATCCGAAAGGACACTATATCCAAATAAGGTCACATTTTGAGGTAATGGATGTTAGGACTTCAAAATAAGAATTTGGGAGGGATACAGTCAACCCTCAATAATATATCTTTTGTTAACTGGGATATAATTGATGTATTACATTGTAGTAGTTTAAGGTGAACAGCATAATGATCTGGCATATGTATATATTGTGAAATGATTACCACAAGTTTAGTTTACATCCATCACCACATGGTTATAATTATTTTTACCAATTAGACCTTTAAAAAAAGGAAAATATTCAGATTTTTATACTCTTGTATTATACCCATAATATTATAAATATTAACTGCTAAAGTGCCGTAGAGAGAGATTAACACTTGTCTAAGTTTGTTAATAATTTTCCTCATACTTGTAGTAAAATATTTTTATCATTCACTTTACTCATCTTCTTTCAAGACTCTATGCTTGTGCTCTACTGTTATTTTAGGATGAATTAAATGAGTAGTATATATGAAAACACTAATCATTATTCCTGGCATGAAGTAGGCATCCAGTAAATGTAGTTGAATATGAAGCTAGCTCTAAATCAATCAATCAGTTCTTCCTTCTTTCCATCCTTCCCTCCTTCATTTCTTCCTTCCATCCTTCCTTCCTTCTTCAAAGTTGTCAGTCTATTGAATTTTTAATTTTATATCATTTTACTATTTTCTGTTTATTTTATCTTTGCTTTTTATCCCCAAATAGATTGCTTGTAAGCTTCTTCAGAGGAAAGGTCATATCTTCCATGTTCCTTTCATTGTTCCTCAGCACTAGGGACAGCTCTGTGCATCTGGTAGGCATTCACTCAGTTTATTGGTGGACAGATGAATAATAAACTAACTAGGATTAGCCGTAGAATAGCCAGCAGTTATTCGTCAGATGTTCTTTCCTTCTGTGATTAAGACCCAAGTAAAGCTGAAAGTGAAGTGGGAAGAGGGAGATTAAAGATATTTTACCGGAAGAAATAGAACAAGTTCTGTAGAAGGTTGGGGTAAACATATACTCTAGGATTTTGTACTGGGGGTCTGATGATGGATAATAACAGCTTTTTAGAAGTGAGCTGTTTTGAAAACCTCCTATTTCTGTATTTTAAATAATAAAGAGACAACTCTTGACTAAGGATGAGTGGGAACTGTATAGTAACTTCTGTATTATAAAAGAAGAAGCAGAATTTATTTTTAAGGCTATGTTCTGTTACCAAAAGGAAAGAGACTTCTTTATCATTGGTTAGTTAGGCATGTGGGTTTTTTAAAACTTTCTATCTTGAGAGGTCTTGGTATTTAAAAAGCATATATTTGTATAACATATAATACATACTTGACATAATCTATCTAAGTAAAAGCCTAAGCGACCATTATGACTGTTCACCAAACGACCTGTTGATTGGTTGCTATGACGCATGCTCCCACAGCCAACCTCCCGTGGCCGGCCAACCTCCTGCGCCCCCTCCCCCCTGGCTGGCTGGGTGGTCAGTGCACTCCCACAGCCAACCTCCTGCGACCGGCCAACCTCCCACGGTCCCTCCTCCAGCTGGCTGGCCCCAATCGGCCCTGATTGGGACTGGGCAAAATGGTGAGGGACCCCACCCATGCATGAATTTGTGCACTGGGCCTCTAGTCTATACCAATAAAAGTGTAATATGCTAATTAGACTGGACATCCTTCTGGACAAAGCCATGGTGGCGGGGGCCGAGGCAGAGGCGGTTAGGGGCGACCAGGCCAGCAGGGGGGCAGTTAGGGTGCAACCAGGCCGGCAGGGGGACAGTTAGGGGGCGATCAGGCTGGCAGGCAGAGGCAGTTAGGGGCGATCAGGCTGGCAGGCAGAGGCGGTTAGGGTAAGGTGACCAGACGTCCCGCTTTTGGCGGGACAGTCCCGATTTTTAACAATTTGTCCTGCGTCCCGCGGCATTTTAAAAAAGTCCCGATTTTTGGAAAGAATGCACGACAAGCTAGGGAACGGCAGGAGAACGGGAAGGGAATATACGGTTTTCGGCGGCCATGTGGCTATTTAGCCAGGATATGAGTTTTATATTATTTTTGTTAATTTTATAATGTTAAACTTTAATAATAACAAATAATTGTTGAAAACTGATTATCGAGAACTGCTTATCAAAGTTCTCATTGTTGATCAGTTGTTAGAATTCAACCACCATTGTTTGGACTTAATGAACAATGGCATTTTTTGGGATTGGCAACGACAAAAACATTTTGTAACTGTCTCTCAGACGATACACATCGTACTGCGTTCTAGTAAGCTAGTTAAACAAGTGATGTCATTACAAATCAGTTATTCAGATAATTTAGGTAAGTTATTTATTTCATAAGTACATAAATTTTCTTGAATTTAGCAGACAGTACTCGTATTATTTACATTTTATAGTGGCAGCAAAAAGTCTAGCACCGGCCTTGAAAGTGACACCTACAACTTACGTTACGGCAAATTCATGACCTTTTAAACAATGACAGCAATCTACTAAAAAAAATTCACTCAAATGAGAAATATGCCAAAGAATAAAATAATACTATATATAACTTTTTATTTATTATATTTGTAAATTGTACTTATGTTGAAATTTAAAAATATATATTACAATACTATTTTTGCGTTCTATGAAAATTTTTGTTGCTCCATATAGACCAAATTTTTAATCAAGAACCCCCCCCCACCCCCCCCCCCCCCCCCCCGGTCAGTGGTGTCCCGCTTTACCAATGTTAAAATCTGGTCACCTTAGGTTAGGGGCAATCTGGCAGGCAGGGGAGCAGTTAGGGGCATCAGGCCAGCAGGCAGAGGTGGTTAGGGGCGATCAGGCAGGCAGGCAGGCAAGCGGTTAGGAGCCAGCAATCCCGGATTGTGAGAGGGATGTTTGACTGCCGGTTTAGGTCTGATCCTGCAGTCAGACAGTCGGACATCCCCCGAGGGCTCCCGGACTGCAAGAGGGTGCGGGCTGGGCTGCAGGTCCCCTCTCCCCCTGAGTGCATGGATTTTGTGCACCGGGTCTCTAGTTACTATATAATCCATGTTTTAATGGTTCACTGGCAGGGTGGGTAAGATTACAAGCAAAGTACATCTTTATAGTTCACAGTGGAATGAAGACATTTATTTATAATATGTTAGAAAAAATTCATTAGTAAATGTAATATTATGAAGTAAAAACTCATTAGTAAATTGGAATATTATGAAGTAAAAGTTGGAAACTATAGTAATTGTAGTGGAAGAGAATAGATGACTGTGGGTTTGGAGATGGAGAGGGTTTAGCTAATCTTTATTTAAAGTTAGCAGGAAGTTGGTGATTATTGAATTATTATTCATTGATTGACTTCTTTTCCGCCCCAACATGTTGCAAAAGGAACCTTAATGAAGAATGACTGGTGGAGATGACTCCAATGTAAAGTTGGTTAGAGTGAATTCATAGTACTGGGTTTTAATAGGTTGTCTGGAAAGGAATTTATCCTCATCAATGGAAGAATTTGAAGTTGTCATAGAATTCATAAAACCAGCTCTTTAAATTTGTAGTAGGAACTTCTGTGGCATGTTAATTGAGGTGCTTTAGGCAACAGTGGAGCCTTTTGGTTTTACTTGATTTCATATCATTGTTACTATGTACCTTGCATTAATAAAAGTTACAGTGTGGTTAGGACTGAATGGAGCCTTAAAGGAAAATAGTCTTCTAGGTTTTTGGTGTCAGTAAAATATTTTAATGATTGTGCTAACATTAGGCAGTTTCTTGCTAAGTAACTCAAAGTTCTTTAAATATATTAATTTGACTGTATCAGTATTTTTTAAAACTAATACATTTAAAATGTAAGTTTGAGATGAAGGTAGGCTGGAGATTTTTTAGGTAACTTTGGCTGTATCTCTTATTCCTAATGTGACCGGGAGTAGACAGATTTATAATATTGTGAGTGTGGGTCCCAGTCTAATGTGTGGGCTCAGAAGATTGGTGAGCTAAAATGTGATAGCAGATGGTTGATAGTTTTGATTACTGAAGGGGCCACTCCTTACAATATTATTTTCATGCCTTTTGATGGGATACTTTCACATTCAGTGGAATGCCTGGACCTGCGTGACATAAATACACACACACACACACACACACACACACACTCACACACACACACACACACACACAAACACACACAAACATGTATGCCGAACAAATTGTTTTGTAATTTTTTTTAACTTAACATCTTGTGAATATCTTCTATGTCATTAAGTATTATTTTATCATAGCATTTTCTAGATATCCTCTTTGGAATACAAGTACCATATGAAATCTAAGTGTTCTATGAATAGATACATTTGTAAGAGAGGAGAGATAGTTCATACTTTGTCCCTTCAGTGGAGCAACTTAAACACAGTAGCCTAGGAAGAATTGCAGCAAAGACACTTATTTAACAGAGTTTAGCTTCATTTTTAAAAAATTTATTTGACCAGGGAATCCTTTTTTATCAATACCTATTAATATCTATGATATTTCCGTTCTGCAGAATATACCTTAGAGAAAGCTCTTCAAATTCAATTAATGGCTGCATAGTATTTCATGAATATAGGATAGTTTTTAATCCTATATGATAAAGAGCTAATATGCTAATTAGACTGAACAGCAGAACGACCGTCCAGACGACCTCTGGACAAAACCGTGGTTGCAAGGGCCAGCTGAGGCTGCAAGGGGCTGCGAGGGTTGGTCGTGGCTGTGAGGGCTGGCTGAGGCAGCCGGGGCTGCAAGGGCCAAGCCCCTTGCACGAATTTTGTGCATCAGGCCTCTAGTCTGTTATAAATAACTAGAGGCCCGGTGAACAGATTCGCAATTCAGGACTCCTCGGGGGATATTGGAGAGCTGGTTTTGGCCCGATCCCTGCAGGCCAGGCAGAGGGACCCCACCGGTGCACAAATCTGTTCACTGGGCTGGTTTCGGCCTGATCCCCTCAGGCCAGGCCGAGGGAGCCTACTGCACCGGGCTTCTAGTATGCATATAAGATCTTTGGTTAATCTCTTCCTGCCCTCCCTCCTCCCCCCTTCCCTCTGAGATTCATCAGCCTGTTCTGTGTTTTCATGCCTGTGGTTTCCGTTCCTACATTGAGCGTCTGCCCCCTGGTGGTCAGTGCCTGTCATAGCTACCAGCCAGTTGGCCCGTCACTTAGGCTTTTATATATATAGACTAGTGGCCCGGTGCACAAAATTTGTGCATAGGGGTGTGGTGGTATCCCTCAGCCTGGCCTGTACCCTCTCCAATCTGGGACCCCTCAGGGGATGTCCGACAGGCATCAGGCCTAAACTGGCAGTCGGACATCCCCCTCACAACCCGGGACTGCTGACTCCTAACTGCTCACCTGCCTGCCTGATCACCCCTAACCACTCTGCCTGCCGGCCTTCTTGGCCCCAACTGTCCCCCTTTGCCAGCCTGATCGCCCCCAACTGCCCCCCCCCATGCTGGCCTGCTCGCCCCGAACTGCCCCCCCCCCCGCCGGCCTGATTGCCCCCAACTGCCCCCCACCAGCCTACTCGCCCCCAACTGCCCTCCCCTGCCAGCCAGATTGCCCCCAACTGCCTCTCCCTGCTGGCCTGCTCGCCCCCAACTGGCCCCCCCACTGTCCTGCTCACCCCCAACTGCTCCCCCCTGCCGGCCTGCTTGCCCCCAACTGCCCCCCCTGCTGGCCTGCTTGCCCCCAACTGCCTCCCCCCCCCCACTGGCCTGCTTGCCCCCAACTGCCCCCCCCCACCGACCTGCTTGCCCCCAACTGCCCTCCCCTCCTGGCTTGATCGCCCCTAACTGCCTCGGCCCCACCACCATGGCTTTGTCCAGAAGGACGTCCGGAAGGTCTCCCAGAAGGTCTCCTGGTCTAATTAGCATATTACCCTTTTATTAGTATAGATGCTGTGATACATATCTTTGTAAATAACCTTTGTGTATATTCATAATTCTTTTTTTTCGGAAAGTAAAATTATGAGATCACAGAGTCTATTGCAATATATTTCTAAGTTTGTTTTGATGTGACTCAGCTGTTTTAAATATTTTACCCATATACTAGTAGATGTTTGTGGAATCTTGTTACAACCTGTGATGTTAACTTAATTAGCTTGAGTTATGTTTCTATACACCTTTGTAACTGCTTTAAAAATATTGAACTTATATACTAGTGTATTTATATTAGAGGCCTAGTGCACGGATTCATGCACCGGTGGGGTCCCTCACCTGGCCTGTGGGGATCGGGCCAAAATCGGCTCTCCGACATCCTCCGAGGGGTCTTGGATTGCAAGAGGGCACAGGCCAGACCGAGGGACCCTATTGGTGCATGATCAGGGCCGGAGAGGGACTGCAGGAGGGCTCCAGGGCGTGTCCCACCCGTCTTGCCCAGTCCCGATCAGCTGGACCTCAGCAGCAAGCTAACCTACCGGTGGTAGCGTCTGCCCCCTGGTGGTCAGAGCACGTCATAGTGACTGGTCAAATAGTCTAACAAACAGTCGGACACTTAACATATTAGGCTTTTATTATATAGGACTTGAGGCCTGATGCACGAAATTCGTGCAGAGTAGGCCTTCCTTCCCCCAGCTGCTGGCTCTGGCTTCCCTCTGGCACCTGAGACCCGGACTTCCCTCCAGCCCCCAGCAGACATCCGGGACCCAGGCTTCCCTCCAGCTGCTGGCAGGTACCCAGGACTCAGGCTTCCCTCACAGCCCTGGCTTTGTCTGGAAGGTCGTCTGGAAGGACATCCGGTCTAATTAGTGTATTATGCTTTTATTATTATAGATGGTTTGTTGAGACGCTGTATATAAAACATAACAAGAACATCTAAGTTTTTCTCTTACAAATATTTGTTGCTTATTAACTAAGTAGATGTTTAATTAAGGTTTTCTGCTATAACTCAATGACTTTGTGAATAACCTTGAATTAATTTAAAAAACATTTATGTAATAAAATTTTAAATTAAATAAAATTTATTGGATAGATTTCTTTTTAAACATTCATTGTGATACTGTTATAATTTAACCTACTTATTAATAACAGGAAAGGAGCAAAGGGAAGGCCAAATATTATATGTCATTTTTGCAGCATTGCCAGGAACCTGCAGTTTAACACTCCCCAGGAAGCCACCAGTCTGTTCCCCTCAGATCACTGAGGGAAGGGCCTGGACAGGGTGGGAATAGACTTACTCCCCGTAAAGTCTGGGTGAAATAGGGAAGGTACTTGTCTGTCAGTCACACTTAGGAACAGGTCATTGGGTAGAGTAGGCATGGCCACTACAAGTGCTGGAAGGTTTGAGATATTTAATCTCCTAAACAAAGGAGTTCGCTCTCTTGCACTCTTGGCTCCTGGCTCTCTTGTTGCAGGGGGCGTGCATGGCCCACAGCCATGTGCACCCCACACAATGGACTAATGGACTGCAACTGGTGCGTTGCTATACTAGACCCAATTCCAACATGGAATGGAAGCTCTGGACACTGGCTTTGCTTCTAGCCCTACTGAATCCCCAGCTGCACATTTTCCAGGACCAGATTAAGGGAAGTGTGACTTTTGAAACCCAGGGATATAATTCCATGGAAATAAACCTTTCTACCACATCTCATCCTCCCAGGGGGGCTTCTGGAAATGCTTATTCCATCAGTACCCCAAGAATACTATTTCCACTAGCAACGAAGAAAGACCACACTTTTTCTCTGATAACAGAATTACAAAGTTTTAAAAATTTATATATAATTAGAGGTCCTATGCATGAAATTCGTGCAAGGGTAGCACTTCGCAGCCTCGGCTGCCTCGGCTGTGGCTCTGCCCCCCATCCACTGGTTGTTCTGGAAGGTCGTCGTTCCAGAAGGTCATTCCACCATCTGGTCTAATTAGCATATTAGCTATTTGTTATATAGGATTGTATTTATAATCAGCAGTAGAGATTACTATAGCTGATGTTAATTGGATGCAACTAAGGAAAAATGTGCAACTTATTTTATTTCACTTCAGAATACAGAGATATATAGTATAGAAAACTTTTAAGTTATGTGTTAACTGTTCTCTAAGCAGTAAAACTAGATAGACTTTCAAATCCACTTTTTTTTTCCACCCTGTTTTACTGATTATTTCCCCTTTGTTACAGTGGGGTCAGATGAACTGGATAGCTACATGTATCAGACAGTGGGCCATCATGCCATTGACTTGTATGCAGAAGCCATGGCTCTTCCCCTCTATCGCAGAACCATAAGAGGAAGGAGTGTGGATACAGGACGAGTGTACACCAAATGTGAAGGTGATGAGGTTGAAGATCTCTATGAGCTTTTGAAACTTGTTAAGGTATGCAGAGTGACCAATTACATTTACTGAATTTAATATATAATTTGCAAAATTACATTTATTGACTCATTTAGTAATAAATAATTTGTAACTGCTAGTAGCCCAACTGTTCTATGGAAGGTTGTGTGTGTGTGGTTTGTTTTTTTTTTTGTCTTTTTGAGTAGAAAAGAAAATTGTTACTATACCTTTCTATTAAATATTTTTTAAAAATAAAACTTTTGGTATAGTTTGGCACCCAGGATTGTCAGATGATATTTAGCTAAGATTTTTTTCCTTAGGATTTTGAAACTGATTACCTTTCACTCACTTTTTTTTTTTTTTTTTTGTAACAAATACTTTTTAAATACATACTGTGTGCTTGACATATAGTTCTAGGAACTGGGGAATGGGGCATTGCATAAATCAGATAAAATCCTCTTCTGCTGGAGCTTACTTTCCTCTGGAAGGAGACAGACAATAAACAAACAAACAAACAAATGAACAATATGCTTGGTGGTGAAGGGTGCTATGAAGAGGAATGAAAGAGTCAGGGTGATGAGAGTGACAGCAGTGAGTGGCCAAGCAAGACCTTTCTGATATGGTGAAATATAACTAGACCTACAGAAAGTGAGAAACTGAGCCTAGTTTAAACCTAGTAGAAGAGGTATGAATTGCATAATTAAGTCCCTATATATAAGAGTTTGGCAGCTGTTGCATATTCATTGTTAATTTCTCTAGACAGAAAATTTAGGAGGGAAAGTGGGGGTGGAGGGTTATTTATCTAGTAGGCATTATATTCAGTAAGTGTTAATTAATGGAGATTATCTTTTCATTCTCATCGATAGTCAAGTATTTGAATTCAGTTCTGTATTCTTCTTAAGTATGAATTCTATCTGGTCAAGTAGAGTCAATTCATATAAGCATATCGAATGAAACAGAGAATTAAAACCAATATTTCCTGGATGACTTAGCTATTTTATTTTTTTTACAAAGGAAAGGAAGAAAGATTTCTGTCTCTTCTTCTACAAAGGGATATTGCATTTCATTTTCTTAATCTTCAGAGTTCAGCTTTTCAGAAGTTAGTCATGAACCCATGTCATGTAAATTTGCTAGTCCCAAATAACTACTTCAGTCTAAACTTTTAATTTGATGCTGATCAAAGCTTAATATCAATTAAGGATTTTGATTAAAAATATATAAAGTATTTAAATTCCTTTAAAGTTTGCTTGACTAAAGTATTTATTTTGTATATCATATCATTTTCATTTATTCCTTAAAAAAGAAACTGATAGGGGAAACACTTAGAATAATTTCATAATTTACTGTTTAGTTCTGGGTAGCATAAGAAGTAGATACTTTTAAAAGGAAATCAAAGGGACCTGGTTTCTTCCTTTAGGGAAGATACATGCTAATGAACACTATTTTGATTATCAAACAAGAGGGAAAACATAAGAGTTCCACTTTTAATAGTCTTCTCCCCATAAGGGCAACTAGGATCTTGACAGTATGAGATGCTGAGTGCAAATTTTGCATTTTCAAAATTTCTTTCTCAGCATATAAAGAAATTGAATATTAAGTTACAGCATAAGCCAGTATTACAAATTGGTGGGGTTCACACAAGAAGTAATTGGATTGCTTAAAAATCACTGATAACTGATAACTTTGGAGAAGCTCTGTGATAATAACAGCCTTCTAAGAAAGGGAAAGATAATAAATTACTAATCAATTTAATTAAAAATGGTCAGATTAGTAATAATTAAGGAGAAATTTATCTTTCTACCCATGCTATCTTTGGAGAAATGGATGCTTTCCCATTATCTTTTATAACCATCAGTTATGACATATATTAATGCTAATGTTAAATCTTGACAACTTCTGCTTTGAAAGTTTGTACATGATAATTATAACTATAGTTGAAAGAGATGTTATCAAGTTGTCTGGGACCAAATAGTTTCTTCTTTTTCTGTGTAGAAATATTAATTTTACTTTGGGATAGTTTAAGGACATCGATATCAGAAATATATTGTTTTTATGTAAGAGATTGTATAACCAGACTTTAATAGTCATATCCATTTATGAGCCACTGGTACAAAGATTCTAGTAGAGGTCTTACATATTCTAATGAGTAATTAAATAATTATGGAAAAAATGAATCTAGAAGACCTGTAATTTGTCAAGTTAGTCTTCACTTGTAAGAAAAATATGGAACTGCTTTTTTAAATCTTTTAAATATTAATGGAGCATTAAAAGCATTTAGATTCCCTTTAATTTAAACATGTATTTATAACAGATTGTAATTTTGTGATTTTCACATGTAAGTCATTTTTGTTTTTGTAGTTCTTTTTTCCCCAAATATTAGAGCTAACTGAAAAGAAATAGGAAAGATTTGGACTAATTTACAGAGTTAACATTTTCCTAAGTTTTGTAGAAGTCATGAAAACTATTAGAACTATAATAAGCCTTTATATCTCATGCCTCAGATGATTATGACATATATATATAAATATATGTGTGTGTATACCCACACACACACACACACACACACACACACACACGCACACACACACGAGGCCCAATGCACGAACTTCGTGCAAGAGTAGGTCTTCCTTCCCCTGGCTGCCGGCACTGGCTTCCCTCTGGCATCCAGGACCTGGGCTTCCCTCCGGCTGTAGGCATGCATCCGGGACCCAGGCTTCCCTCGCAGGCCTGGCTTCTTACGGAAGGATGTCCAGTCTAATTAGCATATTACACTTTTATTATTATAGATATTCCAAGCTGTTTGCAGAATACCTGATTTTCACATAGTCTTTAGAATTTCTTTAATATTAAAATGTCACTTTAGTTCTCATCTGGAGTAATTTGGCATATAGATAACCTGTATTATTTTCTGAAAATGTAGTATTTTTAAAATTCTTTGTAAATTTTTAAGTTACATAAGCGATGTCGTAGTTACTGAAAGATATCTATAAACCTATCTCTTATAGAGAATATATTTAAGGATCAATATATTATTTCTTTCTCCACTGGTTTAGAGCCACTTCTTACTGGATCTGCTATCTTTCTCTTTCTTGGTTTATTCTCTTACTTAAATGGAGTCCATCTTTAAGAAACTTCCTTAGAGAAGGTACTTTCAAATCCTTACATTTTGAAAATATTCCTATGCTGTCCTCACATTTGATCGATACATTGGTTGATTTAAAAATTTTAAATTGAAAGTCATTCTTCCGCAAATCACTGAAAGCATTGCTTCATGGTACTCTACCATTTTGCTGATGAGAAGTTTGATGCTGATGTGATTTTTGTTCCTTTTTAGCTGACTTGTGTGTTTTTTTCTCTGTTAACTTTTATGATTGTGTCTGCTTGGTGTACTGAAATGTCACAAAAACGTATTGGGCATTGAAGGTTGCTTCCCCTGCATCTCTTCCGCATCTTCCTATTGAGTAGCAGCATATCCCTGACCTTTTTCCCTTAATGTTAGTTCAGAGACGGCATTAATCCAAGTGAAAGCCAGACACAATATTGCATTCTCCGGGGCGTAGTGATTGGATCAGGGATGGTTTTGTTAACCTGTATTGTACCACATAGAATGAAGTCTAGGATGATGGGTGGTTGGCAGAAGATAAGCTCTTTCTCCTGTACAGAGGGATGTGTGGATGTGAGACCTAGAATTGCTATGGTCTTTACTTTCCCCATGAGGGAAGAAAACCTGATGTCAAATCTGATGCAAAAAATGGCAGAGCCAATGGAATTGCCATGTGAGAACAGCTCTGGGAAATGCTTTTATTTGTTTGATAGTTTGGTACCCTGACTTTCTCTATTCCCTGTTTCTGGTACTCTCACTGATGAAATTTTAGACTGCTTAGAATGAAATTTCATGCCTCTTGTCTTTTCTTATACATTTTAGCAATCATATTTTTAGTAGCCAAGAACTTGACTTGTTTTAGATTGTTCCTTTTATATATATATATAACAACCTGTTTCTCTTTCTATGTTATAGATTCCCTACATTTAAATACAGATAGAAATTTTAAACATTGTCATTTATTCCCTGAAATATTAATGTTTTCTTTGTGGTCTTTCTTTCTTACGTTTTGTTCTCTTTCGTATGTTTTGGTAGGCTTTTTTCAAAGGTCTTGGTTGCTGACTGTGAACACTTTTGACTTTGACTTTAGAATTTTTCTAGCCTCAGATCTCACATTTGTTATACCTACAGTTCAGGATAATGTGGCCTAGTCTGGGATCCTTTCTTGGCTTTCTTCTTTTCCATGCGAAAAGTAGATTCTAGCTTCTTCTGTTGATTTATCAGTCATCATCCCTTCTTCATCTGCTTTTGGACTAAAGAAATGAATTGAAATTTTTCCCCATTGTTGTCTCCCCCCTGTTCTCTTTGTTTGTTTTTTTTTTTTTTTTGGAGGTTATACCTTTGTTTTAACTTCAATGGAATCTTTTGATCCAGAAATATGTGTTAATTTTATTATAATGTAATTAATTTAATGTCCTTCCTTAAGTTTAATATTTAATTTCAGTTTTCCTGTTTTAATCTTTGGTACTTTTCTTCTCTCATATTATTTTTCTCATTAGGTATCTTGGTATTGATAACCTTGAATTACTTAATGACGCTTGTGATTTGAATACAACAATAAATGAATAACTACCTTTTTTAATGGAATATTTACTATTGATAGAAAGGTTTATAAATAAATGGCTGGCTTTTGAAAACAGATTTTAAGTTAATATTTTTAGTAAATATCAATTGCCATTTACTCTTTGCTTTGGTTAGAATTCTTTTGATTACCAGGAACAGAAAGTCATATTCAAGCTGGTTTAAATAAAATGAGGATTTTTTGACAATTTTAATAGGTTTGGTTTCAAGTAGACTAGATGCAGGACACATTATATAATCAAAGTTTCCCTCCCTGCCCATTTCTCTATTTCTGTATTGTTGCTGTTTTTTGGTTAATCCTCACCCAAGGATATTTTTTCCATTGATTTTTAGAGAGAGTGGAAAGGAGGAAGGGGGAGAGAGAGAGATAGAAACATCAACATGAGAGAGACACATCTATTGATTGCCTCCCACACACTTCTCGACCAAGACCCGGGATCGAACCTGCAACCCAGGTACTACATGTCCTGGAATTGAACCATTGAGCCACACTGGCCAGGGCCCCTGTTTCTATTTCTTGCCTCTACTTTCTGTTGATTCTATTCTTAGTCAGGACCCTTGTAGGTTGAAGATGGCTCCCAGTTACATTCTAGTAGGAAAAGCTCCCGTCTTCATAAATAGTTCAAAGGAACATCCAATTATGTTTCATTGTCACTCTGTGTCCTGACTCGTATCATCCATGAGCCCAGTCATTGTTTGGAGATGATTTCATTTGACGGGGTAGGTCTAGATCATATAACATTCTTGGATCAAAAGATGGAGTCGCTTGGTTCTGTAGAAACAACAGAACCCATTGTGAGAAGGGTGAATCTGCAAATATAAAGCAGGCTATTGCTGGTACAAGGGTGAACTGTGGCAGGGCAGCAGAGAGCAAGACTTTTCCTGAAAATAAATAGCTTCCAACTGTTTACAAACTACGGAACCATCCTAGATGGTTTTCCTTTCA
This sequence comes from Cnephaeus nilssonii, assembly GCF_951640355.1. Lineage (NCBI taxonomy): Eukaryota > Metazoa > Chordata > Mammalia > Chiroptera > Vespertilionidae > Cnephaeus > Cnephaeus nilssonii. The sequence goes on along the minus strand of NC_137075.1, from coordinate 38,993,689 downwards.
ATATCTCTCTCTTTCTCTCCTCCTCTCTCTTTTCTTCCTTTCTTTCATCTTACTACTTTCAAAAATAGTTGACCATTGGGGCCACAACTGTAAGCTTATACTCTAGGACCTATACATTCAGTTGCTTATGATTTCTTCCCCTTAATAGCATATTTGCATGATAAACTTAACAAGTTCAAAATGTATTCATAATTTTTTTTAACAAAACATGCTTCATTTCCTGTCTGCCCCTCTTAGTTAAAAGCATCATGATGTATCCCACTACCTAAGTCTAACATGAGCCTCACTATTAGACTTCCAATTTTTATCAGTCCCCTCTTACCCCAGCCACCACCATCAGATCTATAGACCATGTTGACATTTCTATGACTTTATTCCCACTGTTACTGTTTTTCATCTATAGTGTGCAAGTCTCCTAACTAGTCAACTTGCCCTCAGTATTGTATTCTGTGCTCCATCTATCCCTTCTACCATATTGTTGTCAGCTGATTTGTATAAATATTTAAATGACCCACTATTAAGATAAAGACCAAACATATTAGCCTAACACAAGAATCTTTAAGAAGAGGTCCTGCAACCTGGCTCAGTGGTTGAGCTTCAACCTATGATCCAGGAGGTCATGGTTCTATTCCTGGTGGTCAGGACACATGCCCGGGTTTCGGGCTCAATCCCAGTGTGGGGCGTGCAGGAAGCAGCTGATCATTGATTCTCTCTCAGCATGGATGTTTTCCTCTCTCTCCCTCTCCCTTCCTTTCTGAAATCAATTCATTCTCTCTCTCTCTCTCTCTCTCTCTCTCTCTCTCTCTCTCTCTCTCTCTCTCTCTCTCGATTGAAATTGCACAAGGAGGCGCCCCGCGGGGTGCCGGGACCTGCACCTGACCCACGTAGCGCTGCATTGTGTCGGCTGGGGTGGGGGCGTGCTCCAAGGTGCACGGCGGGCGCTCGGAACATGCCCCCAGCCGCCGCGTTTGTGTCCGCTGGGGTGGGGGCAGGCGTTCCTGTGTGATGTGTCTCCCTTCCGGCCCAGCCCCAGCCTCCCATCGGCCGCTGGGGCTGGGGGTGGCACGCAGTCCCCTCCCGCCCATCTGTGCACGCAGCTCCTCCTGAGTGGTCGTGACGCCTGGCTAAATAGCATATTCCCTGTTTGTGTGTGTGTGTGTGTGTGTGTGTGTGTGTGTGTGTGTGTGTGTGTATATATATATATATATATATATATATATATATATATATATATATATATATATATATAAAATTTTTTTTTTTTTTTTAAGAAAAAAGAACTCGTCCTTGCAATCCTACAAAAGCTTCTGGGTTCAAGTTATACTGAACTACCTACATTTCTAGGAGATTGTTCTTCACATCTGAGTTTCTGCCTATGCTTTTCTGTATCCTTATCTTTTTGTTTTTCTAAAGAACCCCTTCTTCTTTCATACCCTTCTATGAAACCAGCTCTAATTTAGCATCTCTTGTCTCTTCCATAGCAGCTTGTCTATACCTTGCTGTGCTTCTCAGGACATTGCTAGGATTGTTTATATGGCTATCTCTTGCTAGATTGTGAGACCCTCATAGATATGCTCAGTGTTCTTCATTTTAAATCTCTATTGTCAAGCAGGATTCCTGGCATATGGCTGGCTTTTAAAGCATTGTTGAACAAATTAGTCCAAAATCTATCAATGTTTTAAATGTAATAATTTATATAATGCAGAGGAGCCATAACATTGTTAAACATATGATATAAAATTATTGGTAATTTCATTTTATTTTTGTTTTTCCATTTAGAAGCTTAAATGGAATGGGCATTATAGTGAAACTTTTCAAAATAAGGTATCCATTAGATTTGGCAGTGTAACCACTTAGTGTACCAAGAAAATTTTCCAGCTGCAGAATCCTATATAATAAAAAGGTAATATGCAAATTGACCATCACACCCTCACACAAGATGGCCGCCGCTATGTGGTCACAATATGGCCACCACAAGATGGCCGGCAGGGGAGGGCAGTTGTGGGTGATCAGGCCAGCAGGGGAGGGCAGTTAGGGGCGACCAGGTCAGCAAGGGAGGGCAGTTGGGGGTGACCAGGCTGGCAGGGGAGGGGATTTGGGGGCAACTGAGCCTGCAAGAGAGGGAGGGCAGTTGTGGGGGACCAGGCCAGCAGGGGAGGGCAGTTAGTGGTGACCGGGCCAGCAGGGGAGGGCAGTTGGGGGTGACTGGGCCAGCAGGGAAGGGCAGTTGGGGGTAACTGGGTTGGCAGGGGAGGGCAATTGGGGGCCATCGTGCCAACAGGGGAACAGTTAGGTGTCGATCAGGCTGGCAGGGGAGTGGTTAGGGGCAATCAGGCAGGCAGGCAGGCGAGCGGTTGGGAACCAGCAGTTCCGGATTGTGAGAGGGATGTCTGACTGCTGGTTTAGGTCCGATCCCTGTTGGACATCCTCCAATGGGTCCCAGATTGGAGAGGGTCCAGGCTGGGCTGAGGGACAGCCCTCCCCCCCCCCCCCCAGTGCACGAATTTCATGCACAGGGCCTCTAGTATTTTATAAAAGTGCTGATCAGATACTTTTCAAATCATTTTTGGTATCTGCATGTTAGAAAACCTACTTATGTTGGAAAATTACTTTGTTCATATCTTTCACTTTGAATCTTGGGGAAGGGAGAACACTCTAAGTCATTGGGTGGCTTCAGGCATATCCAAAAGATTTGGAGTGGGAGGAACATATAAGATAGCCTTAATATTTGCAGAAAGTACCCAGATATAGTGCTAAATAAACAGGCACATAGCCCGGTACAGATTGCTCCTGGCTCTTCAGAATTGCACAGCTTGCCTCAAGCCCTGTCTGTTCCCAAGATTTTGGACATTAAACCTGGTCCCTTGGCACAAGAAGTGCTTTGCTAGTATTGATTCTGGGAGCTCTAAACAGAAGAGTTGGAATTAGCGCAGACCAGCATCATTTTGACTCCCAGGTGTGGCTTTATTAAGGCTATGCCATGCCTGGCCCTTGCAGAAGATAAAGCCAGGCATGCATGAGAAAATACACAAGGAAGATATGTCTGGGAGAAAAAAATGTTATTTATTACAGTTTTAAAACTTATCACAGGTTTAGAATCTTAATCTATAGATTCCCCCCTAAAGTGTAGAAAATGTGATTCCCTCATTCTAGCAAAATTATCATTCTGTTTCCTCAACCTTGAATTTTTTCCACTTGGTATCAATGAATGTGAGTGTATTCATACACATATATACTCTTTCTTTTTATCTTTTGCCTGATTCAGTGCCTCTATAAATTAAACAATTGGCTTATGTTTATGTCCTTGTGTTCCTCTCTTCTACGAACTATAGATTTCTTTCCATTTTATCATCTACTCTATATATTTTAAAGTGTGCTCTGTATATTTAACTTGTCTTTCAAATTACTTTCTTTATGCTTTTTAGTCTTTGGTGCATGTGTCCTATTAAGTTTTTTGTTTCTTTCCCTGACTATGCTATCATATATTTTTTAAGAAACTTTTTGTAGAATAAAATAGAAAATATCATAATGCATTGTGGGTAGTAAGGTTAATTATTTTGTGAAACGTGTGTGTGTGTGTGTGTGTGTGTGTGTGTGTGTATGTATTATGTGTATGCTAGGCTGTTACATATATTTCTTACTGGTAAAATAAATTTGAAAGGATTTTGCAAAAGGAATTATATAGAATTGTATGCTTGAAGGGAACTTCAAAATCATTAGGTTGAACAATGATAGTGGAAGAAGATAGATTAGAGAAGTGGAACTCTGGAAATGAGTTCAAATAGAAAATTGAGATAGTAAGGCTAGCTGAAAGATTGTGAAGGACGTGAACTAGAGGAATAGCAGTGGGCAAGGTAAAGATGGGACATTGAAGAGGTAGACTAAAGGGGCTTGATGCTGATCTATATATATAAAAGCCTAATTGACCGAATGACCGCAATGACTGGTTGCTATGATGCGCACTGACCACCAGGGAGCAGACGCTCAACACAGGAGCTTCCCCCTGGTGATCAGTGCGCTTCCACAGTGGGAGCACTGCTCAGCTGAGACCCGTCCTGGCGGCCCACCAGCCCAGTGGCAGCCACTTACTCCCTCCCTCAGTAGTCCTGCAGGTCCAATCTCTGGGGAATGGGCCAGGCACCGATGGACCAGCGCCACCGGCACGATCCCGACAGTGCTAGCAAGCCTCCTGGAAGTCGGCCTCAGGGACCGCTGCCGCATCCCCTCCCTAGATGCTCCGCAAGGAAGAAACAATATGAAAGTGGCTGTCAGTTGGCTCTCGACAACCGGTGCAAAAGTCAGCAGGACAAATCCTGATCCCAGGCCGCAAGGGCATCCCACTGCCCGCCCAGAGGGCTGATCACGTCCCGCCCCACCCCCCTGGGGACCCCAACCATGCATGAATTTGTGCACCGGGCCTCTAGTCTGTACTAATAAAAGGGTAATATGCAAATTGGTCAGGACACCCTCACAGTAACAACCGAACAGCAGGCTGCACAGGGTGACAAGGCCGGTAGGGGGGTTAATGAGGGATGACCAAACGATTGAACAGCAGGCTGTGTGGGGCGACCAGGCTGGCAGGGGGGGAGGTTGGCGGCAACCAGGCTGGTAGGGGGGGCAGTGAAGTGTGACTCAGGCCGGCAGAGGGGGGGCAGTGAGGGGCAACCAGGCCAGCAGGGGGGGGAAGTTGGGGGCAATCAGGCCAGCAAGGGGGGGCCATTAGGAGGGACCAGGCCGGCAGGGAGGGCAGTTGGGGCGACCAGACCAGCAGAGGGGGGAAGTTGGGGGCGACCAGGCCTGCAGGGGAGGACAGTTGGGGGGACCCAGGTCTGCAGGGGAGGGCAGTTGGGGGGGACTACGCTGGCAGGGAAGGGCAGTTAGGGGCAATCGGGCTGGCAGGGGAGCAGTTAGGCATCTATCAGACTGGCAGGGGAGTGGTTAGGGGGTAATCAAGCTGGCAGGAAGAAGCGGTTAGGGGCAATCAGGCAGGCAGGCAGGTGAGTGGTTGGGAGGCAGCAGTCCTGGATTGTGAGAGGGATGTCCGACTGCCTGGTGGATCGGGCCTAAACAGGCAGTTGGACATCCCTCAAGGGGTCCCAGATTGGAGAGGGTGCAGGCTGGGCTGAGAGACACACACCCGCTCCCCCCATGCATAAATTTTGTGCACCGGGCCTCTAGTCCTATCTAATAAAGAGGGAATATGCTAATTGACCATCACTCCATCACAAAGATGGCTGCACCCACAGCTGAGGCCAAGTTCCCTTAAGGAGTCTTAATGAGCAATCAGCTAGGACCTGAGGCTACGCCCTCCCCTGCCCCCGTGGGGCGTGACAGGGGACCTCAGGCCTTGTCACCCACCCGGCAGGGCTTGACCAGGGATCTCAGGCCACACCCCCCACCTGCAGGGCTTGACAGGGGACCTTAGGCCATGCCCCACACCCGGCAGGTCTTGACAGGGGACCTCAAGGTGTGCTTCCCATCCTGGTGCTGGGCTAGGGGACCTCAGGCTGCTTCCCCCACCCCAGCGCCAGGCTGGGGGACCTCAGGCCGTGCACCCCACCAGGTGGGGCTTAACAGGGCACTTCAGGCCATGCCCCCCACCCCAGCACCAGGCCAGGAGACCTCAGACCGCAACCCCCCGCCTGGGTGGGGCTTAACAGGGGACTTCAGGCCGCGCCTCCCGCCTTGGCACCAGGTCCAGGAACCTCAGGCCACGCCCCCCACCAGGTGGGGCTTGACAGGGGTCTTCAGGACGCGCCCCCCACTCCGGCACCAGGCCAGGGGATCTCAGGCCGCAATCCCTGTCCCAGCACCAGTCCAGGGGACCTGAGGCTGCACCCCCCTGCCTGGCGGGGCTTGACGGGGGACTTCAGGCCACGCCCCCCACCCAGCAGGGCTTGACAGGGGACCTGAGGCTGCACCCCCCTGCCGGTGGGGCTTGACAGGGGACCTGAGGCTGTGCCCCCCTCCTGGTGCCGGGCCGGGGGACCTGAGGCTGTGCCCCCCCACCTGGCGTGGCTTGATGGGGGACCTCAGGCCATGCCCCCCACCCAGCAGGGCTTGACGGGATCTCAGGCCATGTCCCCCACCTGGCGGGGCTCGACAGGGGACCTCCAGGCATGCCCCCCCGCCCCGGTCTGGCTGGGGGACCTCAGGCCATGCCCCCCATCCTGGCGCCGGGCCAATGGACCTGAGGCTACATTCCCTGCCCGGCGGGGCTTGACAAGGGTGGGACTGGCCATGTCTGGATCTAGCCCAATGGGGGCGGGGGACCGGCCAGGTCTGAGTCTCACGCAATTTTGAGGCGCATGTGGGTGGGTGGGGACTTGACTCTGGGTCCCGTGGTGCACCCCAGACTCTGACAGGAGGAAGGTTTTCATATGCATTTTACTAATTTTCTTTCATCTCTGACACTTCTATTATAGAGAAAGGGCAAATAGCAATATTAAATTATTTCCTCTAATTAATCCCCTTTTAATGTGCATGAATTTCGTGCACCGGGCCACTAGCATTTAAATTAAAAGTGATACAAATTCTATGTAAGGTACCTTATAAACTGACAGTTCCATAGCTAATTTATTCAGCTTTCACTGGGAAATGTTGATAATCAGAATTATTATAGCTATATATCACAAATACAGGGTGGAGCAAAAGTAGATTTACCCTTCCCTCTGAAAATCATCAGTTTCTTACATGCTTCCATGTCTCTGGATCTATTCTGTTATTCAGTTTATTTTATAAATTAGATTCCACATATAAGTGAGATCATGTGATATTTGTCTTTCTTTGACTGGCTTATTTTGCTTAGCATAATAACCTCCAGGTCCCTCCATGTTGTTTCAAAGGGTAAGACATAGTTCTTTATTATAGCTGTATAGTATTCCATTGTGTAAATGTACCGCCGTTTTTATCCACTCATCTGCTGATAGGAACTTGGGCTGTTTCCAGAGCTTAGCTGTTGTAAATAATGTTCTATGAACGTATGAGTGCATATATTCTTTCTGATTAGTGTTTCAGGCTCCTTAGTATATATTCCTAGAAGTGGGATCACTGGGTCAAATGTCAGTTCCATTTTTAATTTTTTGAGGAAACTCCACACTGTTTTCCATAGTGGTTGTATCAGTCTGCTTTCCCACCAGCAGTGTATTAGGGTTCCTTTTTCTCCACATCCTCACCAGCACTTGTTGTTTGTTGTTTTATTGATGAGAGCCATTCTGACAGGTGTGAGGTGGTACCGCATTGTCATTTTAATTTGCATTTCTCTGATGATTAGTGATATTGAGCCTTTTTTTCATATGTTTCTTGGCCATTTGTATGTCCTTGTTGGAGAATTGTCTATTTAGGTCCTCTGACCATTTTTTAATTGGGTTGTTTGTGTTCTTTTGAGTTGTATGAATACTTTATATATTTTGGAAATTAACCCCTTAACAGATGTATCATTGGCAAATATGTTCTCTCATACAGTGGGTTCCCTTTTCATTTTGATTCTGGTTTCTCTTGCTGTACAGAAGCTTTTTATTTTAATGTAGGCCCATTTATTTATTTTTTCCTTTATTTCCCTTGCCTTAGGTGATGTATCAGTGAAAATTCTGCTACGTGAGATGTCTAATATTTTGCTGCCTACATTTTCTTCTAGGATTTTTTATGGTTTCATGACTTACATTTAAGTCTTTTATCCATTTTGATTTTATTCTTGTGTATGGTGTAAGTTGGTTGTCTAGTTTTATTTTTTTGCATGTACCTGTCCAATTTTCCAAACACCATTTATTGAAGAGACTGTCTTAACTCCATTGTATGATCATGCCTCCTTTGTCAGATATCCTATCTAATAAAGAGGGAATATGCTAATTGACCATCACTCCATCACAAAGATGGCTGCACCCACAGTGAAGCCAAGTTCCCATAAGGAGCCTTAACGAGAATCAGCAGGGACCCGAGGCTACACCCTCCCATGTCCCGGTAGGGCTTGACAGGGGACCTCAGGCCGCATCCCCCACCCGGCAGGGCTTGACAGGGGACCTCAGGCCGCGCCCCCTGTCCCAGCACCGGGTCAGGGGACCTGAGGCTGTGCCCCCCTGCCTGGCTGGGCTTGATAGGGGACCTCAGGCCATGCTCCCCACCCAGTGGGACTTGACGGGGGACCTCAAGGTGCAACCCCAGTGCTGGGTCGGGGGAACTCAGGCCGCGCCCCCCACCCAGCGGGGCTTGACGGGGGACCTGAGGCTGCATCCTTCTGCCAGTGGGACTTGACAGGGGACCTCAGGCCATGCCCCCTGCCCTGGCGTCAGGCTGGGGGACCTCAGGCCATGCCTCCCACCCAGCGGGGCTTGACGAGGACCTCAGGCCATGCCCCTCACCCAGCGGGGCTTGACAGGGGATCTCAGGCCGTGTCCCCCACCTGGTGGGGCTTGACGGGGGACCTCAAAGCACGCCCCCAATCCTGGCGCCAGGCCAGGGGACCTGAGGCTATGCCCCCTGCCCAGCGGGGCTTGACAAGGGTGGGGCTGGCTGAGTCTGGATCTAGCCCAGCGGGGCTTGACAAGGGTGGGGCTGGCTGAGTCTGGATCTAGCCCAAATTTCGTGCACCGGGCTACTAGTTGAGTATAATAGCTTGGGTTGATTTCTGGGTTCTCTGTTCTGTTCCATTGATCTATATGCCTGTTCTTTGCTAGGCTGTTTTGATTACAGTAGTTTTATAGTATAGATTGATATCCAGTATTGTGATCCCTCCAACTTTGTTCTTTCACCAGATTGCTGTGGCTATTCAGGGTCTTTTTTGGTTCCATAAACATTTTTGGAGTATTCTAGATCTGAGAAATATGCCATTAGTATTTTAATAGGGATTATATTGAATGTATAGATTGCTTTGGGCAGTATGGACATTTTAATGATGTTAATTCTACCAATCCATGAACACGGTATATTCTCCCACTTATTTATATCTTCTTCAATCTTTTTTCAATGTCCTATAATTTTCTGAGTACAGGTCTTTTACTTCTTGGTTAAGTTTATTCCTAAGTATCTTACCTTTTTTTGTTGCAGTGGTAAATGGCATTGTTTAGTTTCTCTTTCTGAGAGTTCATTATTGGTGTATAAAAATGCCATAAATTTCTGTATGTTAATTTTGTATCCTGCTACATTGCTGAATTCATTTATTAAATCTAGATTTTTTTTTTGGTGGAGTCTTTAGTGTTTTTTTTGTGTGTATACAATATACATGTCATCTGTAAATAATGACAGTTTCCTCCTCCTTTTAAATTTGGATTCTTTTATTTTTTCTTCTTGTCTGATCGCTGTGGCTAGAATTTCCATTACTATGTTGAATGAAAGTGGTGAAGTGAACATCCCTGTCTTGTTCCTGTTCTTAGGGGAAATAGTTTTAGTTTTGCCCATTGAGTATGATATTGGCTGTAGCTTTATCATATATGGACTTTATTATGTTGAAGTATGATTCCTCTATTCCCACTTTGCTGAGAGTTTTTATCAAAAATGGATGTTGGATTTTGTCCAATGCTTTTTCTGCGTCTATTGATATGATCATATGATTTTTATCTTTCAATTTGTTTATGTGATGTATCACATTTATTGATTTGGGAATATTGTACCAGCCTAGCATCCCTGGAATAAATCCCACTTGGTCATGGTGTATGATCTTTTTAATATATTTTTGGATCCAATTTTATTGAGGATTATAACATGTGTTCATCAGGAATATTGGCTGAGACTAAAATAACAATACAAAAGATTAATGAAACCAAGAGTTGGTTCTTTGAAAAGATAAATAAGATTGATGAACTGCTAGCCAGACTCATCAAGAAACAAAGAGAGAAGACCCAAGTAAATAAAATCAGAAATGAAAGAGGGAAAGTAGCAACTGATACCACAGAAATACAAAGGATTGTAAGAAAATACTATGAACAACTATATGCCAACAAGCTGGACAACCTGGACAAATTCCTAGAAAAATACAGTCTTCCAAAACTGAGGAAGAATCAGAAAACCTGAATAGGCCTATAATAATTGATGTTATAGCCCTGGTCTGTAGGGCTTCACAGGGTAGTTTTACCAAACGTTCGAAGAACTAGCACCTATCCTCCTCAAACTATTCCAAAAAATCCAAGAAGGAACAACTCCAGGCTCTTTTTATGAGGCTAGCATTACACTAATTTCAAAACCAGATAAAGACACTCCAAAGAAAGAGAATTACATAATATAGAGTCTTAATAGCTTCTGTAGGCTTTTGGGCACCATGTCAGATTAAACCTGGCTTAATTAATTGACTGTAAATTAATTGACTTCTTGTATTCTTCTTAGGATCTTTCTCCAGTCTTATCCTGCAAACTCCTACCTACAATCTCCCTAAAGTGTAGATTCAGTCATATTAGTCTCTTCATCATAAATTTTTGTTGCTTACCATCGATTCGTTAGATGCTCTGCAATATGACTTGAACTTATATTTTATCTTTTCCCATCCAGTATTTCTCTACATAGAACCTATGTTCCACCCTAAATTAAACTTATTCCCCCACATAGTTTCTGTCTTTCCTGCATAGTGTTATATTTTAGTGAGAATTAGCTTTCCTCTCCAATTCCTTCTTTTGCATGGCATCTCCTTTTTGATCTTTCTTGATGTGCCCCACTGAGTATAGTATCTTCTTCCCTGGAACCTTTTAAAAACATTGTACCTCTTTTGTGTACTTAATCTTTACATACAGAGCTACTGGTTTTTTGTTTTTGTTTTATTTTATATTGTGGGTTTTTCTTTAAAGATTATAAGTACCTTGAGGGGCAGGTACTGTATTTCATTCTTTTTTTATTTCTTATGGGACTCCATACAGCTCTTGGATTCTAAAGACATTGTGTTCTACTATTCTCCTCTGGAATTCAGTTATTCCATTTGTAAAATGTGGATATATCTTCCTTGTTTTATTTCTCTGTTTTGAGGATAAATGAGAAAATATATGAGAGCCTCTTTAGGTTTCTAGAAATATTGATGCTGTTTAAGATAGTTTTTTCCTTTTTTCTTAGCCTACCAATTTCATGCTAGCCTTAGGTTTCCTCTACCCCCCCTCCCCCATTTTTTTTAGCCCCTTGCTTCCAAAATAATCCAGTGCAGCTGAATAAAGTCTTTTTTTTTTCATGGCATACCAAGTTCCATTAGTATATTATTATTAAATAGTAGCTGCAAGTTGGCATTGAGATGAGTGTAATTCCTCTTGACTTTATTAGTATGTTAATGCAGAGAAGAAAAAGAATGGTAATTGTTCAAATTGTAAAAGAGATTTTAATGGGGGCAAATTTATATTATATAGTGGATTGAATTTATCCTTTGACATTTGTTGCCTATAATTTTTGTCCCTCCTGAGTCTTTTTTAGACTCTTTCAGTCAAATAACTCAGCCTTCCAAGAGAATTAATGTTTCCTATCTAGTTCCCTACATGAATAAACTGAAGCATGGTTTGTTTTGAAAGAAGATAAATAAGTGAACTCAGAGATGACAAAGGCTCTTATTAATAGATGCTTTCTTTCTATTAAAAGTTATTTTGGTGTGTTCTTTTAGGATCTAGCTCTATGCTTGTTTTTAAAATTGAAGCAGCCTGTTTTCTATTAACTGTTTTGTAAAAAGTCTCAATCAGGAAATTCCATTGAACGTTATATGAACTGAGTTTAGGGAATTTAGAATTTTGAAGGAGTATATGAAAAATTAAGAGATTTTAAAAAATGGCTTTTTGAATGTCCAAAGGTAGTGGATTGGGCTATTATATGTACTCCTGTATGTAAGAACAGTTACTTCTCAATGTCAGCAGAATTGTATCACACTTATTCATAGAATTTACAGTGCTGGGCTTTGTGGGTACTTTGTGTACTTACTTGCACACACTGGGTACTTAGTGAACTGTTGTTAAATTAAATTTACTGAACAAAATTAAGCCTATCTAACCTTGACAAAATTCAGCTAATATTGATCATTGTGTATTTCTGTAAAAAGAAGTTGACAAATGAGAAGAAGAAACAACTATCTCTTAGACATTCATTATTTCCCTTGTACAGAATTCTTTGCTACCTACTATAAGATTGGTTCTAGAGACATTGCAAAGAATTCATAACACCAGTTCTCTTATGGATTCTTTTTTATATAGTAACTAGAGGCCTGGCCTGAGCCCTCTTGCAATCCGGGACCCCTCGGGGGATGTCAGAGAGCCGATTTTGGCCCGATCCCTGCAGGCCAGGCCGAGGGACCCCACCAGTGCATTAATCCGTGCGCTGGGCTGCTTTCGGCCCGATCCCTGCAAGGGACCCCACCAGTGCATGAATCCGTGTACCAGGCCTTTAGTATGCATATAAGATCTTTGGTTATCTCTTCCTGCCCTCCCCGCTTCCCTCTAAGATTCATCAGACTACTCCATCTTTCAATGCGTGTGGTTTCTGCTCCTGCATTGATAATCTGCCCCATTGTGGTCAGTGCACGTCATAGCTACTGGCTGGTCGGCCGGTCACTTAGGCTTTTATATAGATAGATAGATAGATTTTGCAGAAAGATGAGGAGGAGAAGGAGAATCATAATCATTTGGTAAATAACCCCTGGTCTTTCCTTTTGAGCCTTTCACAATTTGGCTCCTTTAATAATATTTATTGGTCTCATAGTTATTTTTCTGACTACCTTTACCCTCACCTACTGATTTGAGTGGTCAGATATCCCAGACTTGATCACCCAGTGCTAATAAGAATCAGTCTAGTGGACTTCAATGCAGGATAATGTGATACTTTAAGACAGTATTTCTTAACTAGAGAGGAAAGGTGTTTTGAACTCTAAAATTTTGTTTAAATTTTCTGGGAGAGATCCTGTATTCTATCATAATCTCACAGTGGTCTGTTCTCTTCAGAAGTTTAAGAACTACTGTTTTAACCATCTTGCAGAAAGCTTTGTAGCCTGAGGGTATTCATGACTACTCAAGTCACGAATCAGTTGTCCTCTGAGCCTGTAATACATACTGTGCTGTGCACTGTGAGGTCAGTGGGCTTATGGGATTTCCAAAGAGTGAAGAGGAGAGTAGCATGGAGGTAGCACCTGAGCACAGCCCAGCATGCTGTGCATCTTACAAGGACATGAAGATCTCACAGATAATAAAGTGCAAAACAGCATCTTAAAATTTTAAGTAAGAAGTGATGGGGACCAAAAAAGGTAAAATAGACGTGGACGCTTATGTATTTTGGCAGGTTCTTAATAGGTCTTTGGATTTTATGTTGAAGGAGAGAATGATAAGGATAGAAAAGGCATTGTTCCTGATTTCCTCAAGTGTAGCTTTCTTATTTTGAATTTCTCTAGCATTTAGTTACTCTTTTGGGTAGTTATTACATTATGCCCTGTTTTACACAACTTTTTCTATATCTGTAATAATAAAAGTATAATATGCTAATTAGACCGGACAGCTGAACAACCTTCCAACGTCCTTCTGGATGACTTTCCGGATGAAGCCGGGGTTGCAAGGGCCGAGGCAAGCCGCCGCGGCTACGAGGGCCGAACCCCTTGCACGAATTTTATGCATCGGGCCTGTAGTCCTATATAATAAAACCCTAATATGCAAATTGACTGACCAGCAGAACGATAGGGTGCTATGATGTGCACTGACCACCATGGGGCAGATGTTCAACACAGGAGGAGCACTGCTCAGCCAGAAGCTCAAGGCTGGCGAGTGCAGTGGTGGTGGCGGGAACCTCTCCCACCTCCGCGGCAGCAGTAAGGAGCAGCGAACTGAGCGGTAAGAAGCAGCTTGCAGGTGGGTGGTAAGGAGCGAGGGGTCCCGGACTGCGAGAGGGATCCCAGACTGGGAGAGGGATGTCCAACTGCTGGCTTAGGCCCTGGGGGGGATCATCCCCCGAGGGGTCTCAGACTGCGAGAGGGCATAGGTCAGGCTGAGGGGACAACCCCTCAGTGCACGAATTTTGTGCACTGGGCCTCTAGTATAATATATCTTCCTTGTTAGTTTATAACCTCTTGAAAGCAGAGACTATGTTTTTTAACTTTGGATACTCTGCAATGACCATCATGGCACCTTGTCCATATGAGGTGCTCAAAATTTTTTGTTGTATGTTGTTTTAGGGAAGCTGTTAAGAATTTTCACCATATCACACATTCAACTTTATGGTGATCCAAGGGTGAAATTTCTCTCAGGACTTAGTCTTTTTAATAGTTTGCTTTACTATAAATATTGGACAGTTTTTATTGTATGGAGCTGTACTTTTACTGTAAATCATGCAGCTCATTTGGTTTCTTCTTTATATTGATTGTTAGTAAAACCAGAGCCATATGAAATTTTCAATTATTTTTGTCTTATTGTAATAACTAGAGGCCCGGTGCATGAAAATTCGTGCAATGGAGGGGAGGTCCCTCAGCCCGGCCTGACCCCTCTCATAGTCCGGGAGCTCTCAGGGGCAGGAGGCGACCCGGCAATCAGGGGAAGGCAATGCCCCAATCACACCTCTGCTGCTGCCATTGCCAGCAGCGCAAGCCTTGGCTGGCCCTGGTTACCTGAGCCTTGGGTGGCCCTGGGCGGCTGGGCAGCTGCCATCCGAGGGCTGCCTGCACCTTGGGCTGGCCCTGGGCAGCTGGGGGGCTGAGGGGAGTGGGGAACTCTGGAGGCAGGCGTGTGGCAGGGCTGAGGGGACTGGGCGCCATCATCTTGTGGCTGTGGGTGCCGCCATCTTTGAGGGCGTGACAATTACCATATTCCCTCCTTATTGGCTGTGGGTGCTGCCATCTTTGAGGGCGGGGCAGTCAATTAGCATATTCCCTCCTTATTGGCTGTGGCCACTGCCATCTTTGCGATGGCGTGATGGTCAATTAGCATATTCCCTCTTTATTAGACAGGATAATTGCTGTTGTTTATGTAGTACTACTTGCCAGGCACTGTTATATGCTCTATACATTGTATTCTGATTTATCCTTATATCAACCCTGGTTTATTATCCCTTTTTGCAGATAAGTAAACTGAGATCGGAGAACTTAAGTAACTTGTTCAAGGTTACACAGCTCAAAAGTGGTAGAATATGTACTTTTAATCACAGTGCTCTGCTGCCTCCCAGCATCATATTTATATTAATTCATACAGATATTACCATATTACAATACATATGTAGTACACATATAAACCAGTAAGGCATGTGTTACTTAACAGTGAGTCAGAGGGGCAGGCATGTGGTTTGATAAAGGGGAGTGGGGTCATTAAGATCAAAGTGATGTATCAGTGTTTGATCTCATTTCATTTCAGAGCTCACAGTAATTTTAGATCATTGCTACTCAAAGTGTGGTCAGGGACTGGTGTTAGTCCATGAAGTGTTTGTTATTGGTCCAAGGTCAGCTATTTATAGAAATTGAAACTAAGCATTGAGAAACTTTTATAATCATTGAGAGTAATTTTATATGTGTTGACTTTAATAATTAAAATTTGGCCTTGTATTTTATATCCTCTTAAAATTTAATTTTTGGTAACTCATTTTAATTGTATTTTACAGAAGTTACAGTCTTTAAAGGTTTAGAAAATTTTTAAAAAAGTGGTTCTTAACATAGTTTGGGAAGCACTTTGTAGGAACAGCTTTTCAAGTTTTTAAACTATTGTTTGTCTAAAAAAGAGAAGACATTATCTGCAGCTTAAAATTACATTCTATTTTGTACCTGTTTCTGAATATGAATTAAGAATTCATATATTTTATTACTTTGCCAGTTTCTTGGTTCCTTGAGAAGAAGTCCTAAATTGAATGGACTTTTTGGGGTCAAGGGAATTTTTTATTTTTTTCTTATACTTGGTACTTTTCTCCAGAATGACACATTTTAATTAAGTTCTTGATCCAAGATAATAGTGTGAGGAACTTGTCAATCACTCATAGTTAGAATCTATTTTCTTGACGTATAAAAATAGCTAATAAGGCAATTTGAATTTTTTGAATATTCATACTGTTCCCTGGAATAATATGAAAGTGAAAAAGATAACAGCAACAACAAAACATTGCTGATGATGCCAGATTTTCCTCTTTAAGGAAAGCAAAGGTAGCTTCAGGTGATATTTGCAAAATTAAAATCAGTTTTTAAATTTTGAGTTTTCTTTTTGGGTGGGTTGTGACAGCCCCTTCTCTAATATGTTTTAAAATAGTTTTATCCAAAGTTACAGACCTTAACAGGATTATTCAATATCATACAATCACTATCTCCTCTTTAAAATAATCTTTCTGGTGATCCTCTAAGGTATCGTTTGATAAGGAATCCCTAGCTATGGTATTTTTAAAAGCTGGCTTCCAAATAAAGAAATGGGATAAGGACATGAACAGGCATTTCAAAGAGAAAGAAATTTCAAAGTACAAAAATGTTCAACCTCACTAACTCAAAATTGCAGATACCATTTTCACAGATCTAGAGATGCTATTGGGTTGGAAAAATGGCTTACCCTCATGTGCTGCTAGTAGCCCTGTAAATTGGTTAAGCCTTTCTGAGGGTAATTTCACAGAACTCATCAGATACAAAAAAAATGCACTGTCTCTTTACTAAGCCATTCCACTTTGGGGAATTTATTCTAAGGAAAAAACAAAGGATACACTCTTAGATTTAGAAAATAGTGACATACTGTATAGCATCAAAAAGGAAGTTGCAGAAATATATCTGTATATATTAAGAGAAGGAAATGGATTACCAAAAATATATATAATTACATTTTTGTAAATATATTTGTCCAAATATATGTGTAGGGAATATAAAATGTCTGAAGGACATATATATATGTGTGTATATATATATATATATATATATATATATATATATATATATGTGTGTGTGTGTGTATATATATATATATATATATGGCACTCTTTCTTAAAGTACTAAAAGTGTTTAAATAATTTTTGCACATTTGGATTTTAAAATTTCTTTCTTATAGCAAGCATGCTTTCAGACCTCTTTGTTGAATATTTGGACTCCATTTTAAAATGTACAGAATGGTACAGGAAGAAAGGAAACCCAATAATCAACAGGATGTCGCCATTCTCCAGGTCCTTTTCTGAAGGTTCACCAGGAGCTTGTTTTTCTTTCAGAGCTGGTTCTTGAAAGCTGAGTTTGAGTTTTTCTTCTTCTTTTTTTTTCTGTGACAAATGCCTATCATTTTCTAAACAAGAAAGCCTATGTCCCAGTTAGGTGTGTGGAGTTCTTTTCATTCACTTGCAGCCCTGTTGTGTTAATACTGAATAAGCAGAGACAGCCTGACTGGTGGTGAAAGATGGTAAGCCAGCCTCAGGGCTTTTTCTGGTCAGCCCTAAACCTCTGATTGCCACGTTTTCCTAATTTCCCATTTCCAGGGCATCACTAGAGTGACCTTGTTTGCTGAATATGATGCTCTGACTCTCCAAGATTTTCACATGCATTTGGAAATGGGCGGTCGAGCGATTGTTTACAGGACTCCAAATGAACTGTGCACTCACAGCAAGTTTGATAAACACACATTTCCTCCTTTTATCAGTGAGATTGCAGAATGTGAAGTATGAGTTTCCAGTTTTACTCATTCCCCTCAACTCTTTTCCTGTTTAAAAACTTCTACATACTAATTGGATTCTGATCTGCCCCTGTTTTTTATTCTGCTTAGTGGTAGTTGACGGCTTATTCTAATACCTACCTAGTAAGGTTTGGCAGTTCTTCAAAAATAAACTTTCCATGTACTCAACTTAAAGGAGATTCATCCCAAGGAATGTAATGTGAGCACTAATTAACAGTAATGACTGCTAATCACTTTGCTTTTTATACTCCTTTAGGAGCACTGCTATTATCCAATGTAGTTAAGTAAAATGCTTGTATATGAATCAACAATGCTGAATCCTTTTAGCAGATATTGCTTACAATCAAGCTTTGCATAAATTAGAGTTAACTAAAATTGATTTTAATATGCTGTTTCTTTCTATAATAGTAAACTAAAATATCTAGTTAAATATACTGAATATTAAAAAGACATTACCTGATTTTTGTTTTTTTTGTTTTTTGGTTTTTTTTTGCAAACATCCTTATGGAAGATGGAAAGCAGTATTGCAAATAAATTTTCTCACAGTTCAAGACATTTTCTCTTAGATTTCTTTGAAATTGCATGTGACAAACTCTTCATAGTCACAGCAGCACTTTGATTCTGCTGTAAGCATTTTATCAGATCAGTGAAAAGCAATAGGCTTATGTTTAATTTTTCTGAATTTGTGCCTTTACTTCCTAGAGAATCTTACAGTTTTTTTAAGTTATATAGCCCGTTTATATAAACTTGGTTCATAAGATTGTGTATTCAGTGTTCATTAAAAATGGTTGTTTTGTTAAGTTTAGTGTATATTAGACTATAATAGTCTAGTAATAAAAGCTTTCTGTTTATTTATATGCATTCAACATACCTACAACCTGCCTTGCCTCAGGAGGAGACTAAGCAAAACTCATAAATTAATAATTTAAGGAATTGATACTCAAGTAGCATTTTGATTAAATTAGTAAGTGAAAGCCTTAGAGTCAGTGATGGCCACTTTAACAATGCTTTACTTTTGCCTTTTATTGGTTGAAAATAACTTTTTAAACTAGGGCTTTTATAATAAAATGAAATCTGCATGCCATCTGAAGCCCCTTCTCCTCTTTTTGATTTATGAGTAGGCTACTGTATTATTGAAGAATTTTTTTAACACTCTCACAATTCTGCACTTTAATTTCAGAGAAGGTGTTAATCTCTCTGGAAGTTTGAGAGTGACAAAATGAGTTGCATACAGTTTTCTTAGGGAATTTGGGATTCTTTATTGGAGGCCTTAGTTTTCTGATGATACCTGTATTGATGGTGATTTATCTAACATGTGATGTCATATTATGGTTTGATGTGCATCAATAGAGTATACTGCTTTCTCATTTTACATATTATCTCTAGTTGCCTAGTCATGATGTTGTAATTTTTATGGGGAAGATTAGTAGTGTTTCTACAGAAGTTCAGCAGTTTCGGACATTATTTTTAAATTACCAAAATAAAATAATTTAATTTTCCTTTTAGTTTTGTATTATTTGTAGTGTCAGAAATTTAAAATTTTGGTGAATAAATAAATGGAAAAAGTTAAATGGTAGTTGTTTAATAGGAAGCCTTATATTTTATATACTAGTCTTATTATAATACATTGTATTAAAAACTCTTTGGCTCTACTTAATTGAATTTAGTTTCAAAGAATTGTAACAGAAATTCTGTGAGAAAACAGAAAATATATGGAAGCTTAATTGAATGCTATTCAATATGTACTTATAAGATTTGTGAGTATTGTAACTTATTTATTTTATATCTCAGTACTATTGCACAATATCACAAAATGCATGCTTAAGAGGGAAAACTCCTTTTTCTATTTTGCTTTGAGTTTGAGTTTTTATGTGTAATAAAATTAAATTTAAAAAAGGTGAAGATTTCAGTTTTGATCCTTTTTTGTTGTTTTTTTGTTTTGTTTTGTTTTTATGTAGTATGTTTACTTTCATGTGAGAATGATTGATCTGTAGCTGCTATTTTACCCAAACAGGGGACAAATGGAATTGGCCTTTTAGACAAAAGTATGCAAACAGACTGCATTCTTTCTGCTGATAGAATTATGGAAGGACTGCATGAGGTGCCACATTCATTTTGCTATTGATTGTGAAGAGGATTCTGCACTGGGGTGCTGTTTCTATTGGATAAGGAGGTGCTATGATTAGTTACCTTTCTCGTGAAAGCACTACAAAGGGAAATGCAAAATGTGTGCAGTGCAGTGTTCTCAATTTGACAGTTGTTTTTGTTAAGCCTTTTTTTTTCCCCCCCATTGAAGTCTAGCCTATTTTAGAAAAACATACATTTTGTTTTTCCCCCTTATATTAGACTAGTAGATTTCCATGCATTTTTGACTCTTTAAAGAAATTATACATTACCAACAGTTTTTCTAGCTTCTATTGTAAAGCTTCAAAGCTGATGCAACAGTGCCCTCTATAGTCTTTTAGAGAACAGTAGTTTAAGGTAGAGGATTTGGAATATTCAGGTAAGGAGCAGGATGTTTAAATTTAATTTTTGCCCAGACAAGAGACTCCTTTTTCCTAAGTAGACATTCTTGTTTTTCACTAGCGGCTTTACTTTAAACAAAGGGAACAAAAGACCATTCTGAGTTTTCATTTAGAATTATTGGCTACCTCTTGTTGTTACCCAGTGGTAAATCTCAAGTTTTATCAGACATTCATCAGAGTAATTTGAGATAGAGGAATCTTGCAAGCTGTACTGTCTCTTCATGAAATATCTTTTTGAAGTTGAGTTCCAATAGGAGTATTTTTTAAAAAATAATTTAGTTCCTTTGTACTCCTTTCTTCTATTTAATTAGAGCCTGAGTGGGCTGCCTAGAACTTAACTTTTACTTGTTCCTGAATTGTGTAGCCCAGGCTTTATACATGACATTATTTAAATTCAAACCAAGGGAGTCACACAATGACTAGCATGTTTGCCATTCATTAGCATTGATTTAAATTTTAGATTTTCCTTCCTCCCTTTTTTGGTTACCTTTTATATTATATATGTTGATAGCTAATTTTTTTTGTTGTAAAATACAACTTTATATGAAGATATTAGGTGATAATAAAAGCAGACATCATATTTAGCTATGATTAGAAGAGAAAATTACATGAGCTAAGTTTATTTTGCTTCTAAAAGTATTTTAGTAAAAAGAGCATGACCCAAATCTTAGCTTCTCCATCTACTCACTATGTAATATTGAACACATTTCTTAATCTCCGAGCCTGCTTTCTCATCCTCAAAATGGGAGCTAAAAATAGCTCATCTTTTGAGGTTTTGGTGAGGGATTACAGATAATGTATATAAATTGGCCAAGTCATTATACATGCTCAGATGGCAATTTTATGCCAAAAATCACAATGTGAAGGTAAGTGGAGGGTTTTTTTGTGTGTGTGTGTGTGTGTTTTTTTTTGGGGGGGGGGGGTGTTGTTTTTTTTTAATGGGAAAGTTTCAATATAAATCTAGAACACATTAATGCATTTTAGATTCTTAAAAATTACTATATCATAATTTTGATGATGTATATGAATCTGAAAGCCAGCATGGCATTTCTTGGTGATGTGGACTGACAAAGTGAGATGTACATTAACTTTCAATTCCTTACAGACCTCATTCCCAAACTTCTGAAATAGGCCATGTTTATAAACTTAACTTTGGTAGAAAGACATTTACCCACAAACCAATATTTGGCAACATGTGAAAACTGATAATAAATGAAACTCAAAAATAAAGGAGTCTTTTATTTTTTTCTCTTAATGTATCTGGGAACACTTAGGATGCTTTTCATTTACTAGTGTTCTTAATAGTAATTTAGAAGCCTTATTTTTCACCCAGCTACAAAAAGACTGATAATTAAAAATAGACCAAAGTGGAACTTTTCTGGTAGAAGTGGAGGTGGGGGTCTAATGTTCCTCCCCTTCAAAGGAGCAAGCTTAAAAACCTGTTAATAGTATACCATATATGTGTGTGTACAAAGGCTTTGTTCTTCTTTGGTTTGGATTCAAAGCACCTAATTCTATGCCTGGCACATAAATGCTCAGTTAATTAATGTGTGCTGAAATAAAATATTTTTGAACATCAGGCTTTCTCTTATGACATATAATATTTGAGATCCTATATGTATTAAAATGTACAGTTAATGTGACAGTACAATATTACAGTAATTGTTTCTTTGTGAACCATTTAAAATAAGCACACTTCCAGTTTAATTCATCAATTTATTATTTAAAAGTCAACCAGATGGTTACAACTACAAATAATAATGGGAAATTAATAAAAAATTTAGAACTTGTTTTCAAGATAATTAAAAGATGTTGTATTATATAATAATGGATTTAGGTAAAGATTTAGACACTTCAGATGACCTGATGATAAAAATAATCTTGCACAGAGAACTTATGGATTGAATTTTCTCAACATTCAGTAAAGCACCGTTTTTCTCACGGAGTTCTTATTTGTGCTTCATATTGATTTTGAATAACCTTGAATTTAATATTATAATAAACCACATATTGTTTTTAGTATATCACTTGGGTTAAAATTGAGAACTGCAAAAATGTCTTTTTTTATCGTTATAAAGAAGGAACCAATGTTTGAAGCTGATAAATGAATAGGCTCTTAGTAATAAACTGAATGTGGTAGTTCTTTTTAAAATAAGGACCAGTTGCAGTAAGCAACATATTTAAAGTTAAATTTTGGTTTATAAGACTGACAAGATGCTGTCTACCAAAACAAAAAGAATAATATATTTTTTCTTTGCAGTGAAAGTACCAAATTAAGAATCTGCTTAATTAAAATAATGATAAATGTAGATTACATTACTGAAGATAGTGAAATACAGCTGCTCTGTCTAGTGAGAGCTTGCATAATTTACCAAGACTGTACAAAGAAGCAATGAAGCAGCCACTGCAGACTGTTAGAGGAAATGTTCTGTTTATTCTACATACATTTCTTTTTTTAATTAAAATGTCAATGATAGTTTTATAGCAGTCCTCAAAAAAATCCTTTAAATTTCTTCAAGGTAGTAGAATATAAGATGAGATCATTACTATTGCTGAATGAAACAGATTAAACCTGAGGAAAAAATAGTATACTTTAATTTTTTATTAATTCAGTTTTCTTTATTATGAGTTGATATTTAAATATGTGATGATATTTAATTTTTACAAGAGTATTGCATGAAAGAAATGGGGCAAAATCTTTGAATATACATTTTATTTAAAAATCTCTTGGAGTCACAAATCTTTTGGGTAGAGCTTTAAGTAGTATTATATACAAATAAAGATATAGATATGCATCCTGTGGAATTCTCAAGGTGGGGCAGACAGCTCTGGGTATATTAGGATTATCTGGGTGGTATTTTCTCCTCAACTGCATCACTGGACTGTGATGAGGTCTAATATGTTGCCAGTGTCAGTGTCTAGAGACCAAAAAGAAGTTGAGGAACCAGTTACACTGTATATTTTAATTTTTTACTTTAATGATGACTAATGATATCTTCATAATTATGTATATTTAAGAAAAACAATATTGTGTGTGGCAAGATATGTTGGTGGTTGTTTGTTTGTTTCTTTGTTTGTTTTGCCTCCAAAGGATAAGTGTGGACTCTGGAGTGAGACTTGTCTGCATTCTAGGCCCTGCCACATGATAGCTGTATGACCTTGGTTTAGTCAACTTCTCTTCACTTTAGCTTTCACAATTGTACATTGGGCTAGTGGTAATCCTATCTAATAATCCTATCTAATAAAGAGGGAATATGTTAATTGAACCTCACGCTTTCACAAAGATGGCAGCGCCCACAGCCAATAAGGAGGGAATATGCTAATTGACTGCCCCGCCCTCAAAGATGGCAGTGCCCACAGCCACAAGCTGGCGGCGCCCAGTCCCCTCAGCCCAGCCAGGGCAGCAGGCGTGTGGCATGGCCAGGCCCGCCCCCAGGCTGGTCCAGCCGCTCCGCGCACCTGCCTCCTGAGTCCCCCAGCCCCCTCTGCCCTGCATCCGCTCAGGGCTGGCCTGAGGCACAGGCAAGCCTCAGATGGTGGCTGCCTAGCTGCCCAGGGCTGGCCGAGGCTTGCTTTGCCAGCAGGGGCAGCAGCAGAGGTGTGATGGGGGCGTCGCCTTCCCCTGATCACTGGGTCGCCTTCTGCCCTTGAGAGCTCCCAGACTGTGAGAGGGGGCAGGCCGGGCTGAGGGACCTCCCCGACAGTGCATGAATTTTTATGCACCGGGCCTCTAGTACCTACATAATAGGATAGTCTTGAGCATTTAAGAGCAAAATCCATGTAAAATAGATAATAAAGGAAGCCGTAATAAATGTTAAATATTACTGTATTGTTATTGTTATTATTTGGCACTAGATATAACATTTCTCTTGCATTAGAGCAATAGGGCATTGTTCATACTTAACTAAGTTAGTACGATCAGTGCTTTCTGTCATGATTTATCCGTTGACATAGTTCTAGATAAGTTAACCATGCCCTCTGTGTCTTAAGGCTTAGTGTGGTAGAAATTCTACTGCTCCCTATTTCATCTTTGATTGTCTTTTCTCATAGTGCTTCATGTGCTAGTTTCTTTGGCATTTTGGTGAATGTGATGTCAAAGTTTGTGCATTTCAATATATATGTTTTGGAC
Organism: Cnephaeus nilssonii; assembly: GCF_951640355.1. NCBI lineage: Eukaryota > Metazoa > Chordata > Mammalia > Chiroptera > Vespertilionidae > Cnephaeus > Cnephaeus nilssonii. The sequence goes on along the minus strand of NC_137075.1, from coordinate 38,969,501 downwards.
TACCTTCACTTGATACCAGATTTAATTGAATATTTTCCAGGGTTCAGTTTTCTGAAGGGTCTTTCAAGTGCCCACTTATTAAAAACTTCTCAACTATGAAAGCTTTATAGGCAGAAAATGTACACATCATTAAGAATTTGAAAAATTTATATGTGAAAGTAATATGAAGAGAAACTTCTTCAGATGATTTTATCCTATATGCTTTTTTAGAGCTTCAATGAAATGATAAATGCAAGAAGCACAAAGATAAGTCACACACTATGTAACCATTATTCATAAAGTTTACACATGCAGTGTGAGTTGTAGAATGTTAACATAACACTTTATTTCCTCATAATTTGCTTCAGGCTTTTTGTTGTTGTTGTTGCTAGAGATGTAAATAATTAAGGCACAGTGCCTGTCTCAAGGACTTAGTTAGCATTTGAGTTTTAAGGGAGTAAGTTACTGCTATGTATTCATCAAAATGATTATTTTTGATAAACGCTTAGCTCTTGTAAAAATATTTCATATTTCTTTTAGTGTACCTCTTTGTTCTGACTTGGCATTTATTCTTCCTTGTCTGACCTTTATCACTGAGTTTCTCCTAAGAATCCTGTGGTCTTTAAAGGTTCAGTATTACTCTAGCTGTGCCTGTTTGGGAATTACACTTATGATTCTTGAGTTAGCTTATAATTTTGATTAATACCTTTAAATAATTTATCAGTTATTTTTAACCAATTTAGTCTTAGAGTTTGTATGTTTCTTCCCTATCCTGGTCCTCCCCAATAAAGTGCAGATAATTTTATATTTATTTAGTTTTTAATGTTTCACCACAGTACTACTATAAGGTGTTTGACAAAGTGAAGCTTGGTTTCTCCTGCACGCTATTATGTACAGTTTCATATATTAGGTAAAACTAATTTAGTTTGTGAAGATTTTACAAGTTTTAAGATGCCAAACTTACGTTGATGATTTCTCCTTTATGATTAATTGATAACTGATTTTCTACTGCATGTAAATCACTGCATTCACTGAATTCCTGATTTTGTATGACAGATTTAGTCTGACTACTCTTTGCCCATGTTTTTATTGACTTGGAATCAATTGATCAGTTAGGCAATCTGAAATGGAAATGATTATGAAGCATTTACAATCAAGCAAAGTTAAGGGAAAATATAGTAAGTTACAACTTATGATTACTAATTACTAGTAAGATAGTAGCTTGTTTTATAAAAGACATAGCTTGTGAATTATACAAATACTAGAGGCCCAATGCACGAAGATTCGTGCAAGAATGGGCCTTTCTTCCCCTAGCTGCCTGCAGCGCCTTCGCGCTGGCCAGAGCCGCCTTTCCGCCTTCCCACGCTGCCCAGAGGCCCTGAGTGGCTGGGGTGGTGTGGAACGCCTGCATCGTCACCATGGTGACGTCGCAAGCGTCCCGCCCCGCCCCGCCCCCAGCCGCTAGGTGCCTGTGTATTTAAATTAACCCACCATCTTTGTTGGGTTAATTTGCATGCTTACTCCTGATTGGCTGGTGGGTGTCGCAAAGGTATGGTCAATTAGCATGTTACTCTTTTATTAGGTAGATTTAAGTACATAGATTTCATTATCTGAACAGTTTAAAATGTGTTTTAACTAGGTTTAACAAAAGCAAAGAAAAGAAGCAGTCATTATAGCTATCAATTTTGTAGAAAAGAAAATAAGGATCTTTAAATTTTGTTCTGTTATGATTTGATAGTAACTAGTTTCTTTATATTTAACCTAAGACTTGGAGCAGCCATCCTCAAACTAAGTATTCTTATAATTTATTTTAATAACTTATTTGCTGCAATTATTTGATACTTTTGCACAGTAAAAATAACATTGGCATTGTTTTCTTTATCTAGTTATTAGATTCTAATAGACCTGATTTTTCTGCACTTTTATTTCATTATTTGTTTTCATGCTTAACTACGTGATTTTTTAAAAGCTGCCTGTTATCTCTTATGTAGTCCTAAGAAAGAGTTTTTTTTCTTCTGAGACTAAGTTCCTCATACTCCTCTTGCAGACAAACACAATTTCTTTATTTCGTGAAGAACCATTACCATAAACTTGAAGGGTTTTTATATTGTTCTTCTTGTCTTATTTTTATCTAAATTATTATTTAATTTTCTTTGATACTTATAACAACTGTGTTTTTAACTTAAAGAAAATATATAAAAGTATAAAATATATGAAGATCTTACTTAAAATTCAATCATTCAGTGTTAACATTTTGACATTTTTCACACATATATATTTAACACACATACATAGACATACCCGTGTATGAGTGTGTGTGTAATCATTTGTGTATATAACTTTGTATACTGCTTTTTAACTTTAAGTATCAGGAGCATTTTCCCCATGCCATGAAAACCTCATTATGAACATAATTTAATGGCTACTTAATACTCCATCATGTGGCTGCATGATGATTTCCTTGATGATTTCTTACTTTGTAAATTAGGTTGAATCTAATTTTTACTGTAAATAATAGCACTTTGATATGGGTACATCAATTATTGTCTACATTTTTGAAAATTAATTCCTTAGGATAGGTTTGTAGACTTAGAAGTAGTGGATCAAAGTACATAATTATTTTTCAGGCCATTGATACATATTACCTAATTGATTTCCATAAATAACACCTGTTTAAACATGCATTATTTGTATTGTGAAACTCTCAGTCTCTGTTTAATGTATATGAAACTCAACTTGGAATTCTGTTTTTATAGTTCCTGGCATTTGGTGAATACAAGCTGGGAGTAGCATTCTGCCCATCTTTGACTGCATTTCACTCTTGAAAAAATGCCAAAGAGATATGTATTAGGGCAGTTTAGACATGTAACTCAAAACATAGGTTGATTTCCCCCCCTATTATTGTGAGAAGTCAGTTTCCAGTGATTTAATGGGGCTACCTGCAATAGATAGCCAGCTGCAAAGAGGGCAGAATTTTAATATACTGTATGCTAATGTGCCATGTGTATGAATACAGATGCAGTTATAGATACATATATGTTTGTTTGTTTTTAACAGCTATAGATGTAATGTTATTTGTAATTCAGTTTTCGGATAGGTTCTATTTTCTGAATAGCCATACCGTCTTCTCCTCCTGGGTATCAACTAGTGTATTTTATATTGGCATTATTAAGTTTAGCAGTATTAGGAAATTATTTCCAATTTTCTCTCATCAAATAAATGATGATGGAGATCATAGTAGAGTCATTATTTGGGGGATAAATATATTTAATATATTTTTATTGATTTCAGAGAGTAAGGGAGAGGGAGAGAGAGATAGAAACATCAATGATGAGAGAGAATCATTGATCGCTGCCTCCTGCATGCTCCCTACTGGGAATCGAGCCAGCAACCTGGGCATGTGCCCTTGAACTGAATCGAACCTGGGACCCTTCAGTCCACAGGCTGATGCTCTATCCGTTGAATCAAATCAGCTAGGGCTGGGGTATATATTTTAAATATCAAATGTAATATTTTAGACTCTACAAATAATACTCTAGGTTTAAGCTGCAATTTTATGTCTACTAACTACCTCATAGAAAATACCTTATGCTTCTCTCTCTCTCCCTTTTTTTATTACCTTGTATTATTAGTGTTGGCTATTTTTACTATGCCATTAAAAAAACAACAACTGCTGTTTTGAATTTAGTGAACTATTTAGTAAAATAATAACAATACTAATAGTACTATAATAATAGTAAGTTCATTTGTAAGAATAAAACAAGTAATATTTATTTTATGGTAATTTTTACTAAATTGTTATTTAGAATTTGGAAAAATAATAGATTACCTTTTTAATATTATAACTACCTTTTGTTGTTGATTTCCTTACTTTCTCCAAACTAATTAGGAAATCATGGTTTCTGTAACATATTTGATTTTTAATCCTCTTTTTTAATCTTTGGTAGTTTCTTATCAGTGATATGAAAACGTTCCCACCATACTGGCTTGGGCATGTGTGTGTAAGAGGAAGTGTATGGGGGTGCTGTTGAGAGTGAGTATTGCCGTTCTTCTCTTAGCTCCTAAGAACTCACTTTGTTTTTTCTGCTTTTCAGCTCTAAGCATATATATATATATATATATATATATATATATATATATATATATGGTTACATTCTCTCTTTTCTTTTTCTTCATTCTCATTCTATCTTCACTTTTCCTCTTTCATCTCTCACATGCATCTGTGCTTGCACATACACACATTTACATGAATTTTCAGGTGTTAAAATAAAGATTGCAGGACCTAGACCTAATTTAATGGCTGAAGTTTTACTCACATTTATTCCCTTTCTCTTTTATTATTTAAATTGTGCTCATCTGTAATATTTATGGTTTTTTTTATCAATACAAAATGTTATGTCCTTTACTGTTTTATGTCTCTTACTGAAGATTAAATGGTGGAACCAGAAAAACTCTTAGATCATAGCATCTTGAACTTCAGTATGCATGAGTCATCAGGGCATCTTATTAGAAACTAGAGGTCTGGTACACAAATTCATGCACCAGTGAGGTCCCTCAGCCTAGCCTGCGGGATCATGCCAAAATTGGCTCTCCGACATCCACTGAGGGACTCCGGATTGTGAGAGTGTTCAGGCCAGACCGAAGGACCCCACCGGTGCATGATCAGGGCCGGGGAGGGACGCGGGAGGTTGTCCCGCAGGGCCCCAGGGCATGCCCGGCCCATTCTCACTCAGTCCTGATCGGCCGGACCCCAGCAGCAAGATAACCTACCAGTCATAGTGTCTGCCCCCTGGTGCTCAATGCATGTCATAGCGACTGGTTGACAGTCTGCTGTCTGGTGGTCAGTGCACATCATAGCGAGCAGTTGAGTGGCCTTAGCATTTCATTAATATACTAGAGGCCCAGTGCACGAAATTCGTGCATGGGGGGGGGGTTGTCCCTCAGCCCAGCCTGCACCCTCTCCAATCTGGGACACCTCGAGGGATTTCCGACTGCCCGTTTAGGCCCGATCCCACCAGGATCAGGCCTAAACGGGCAGTCGAACATCCCTCTCACAATCCAGGATTGCTGGCTCTCAACCACTTGCCTGCCTGCCTGATTGCTCCTAGCCGCTTCTGCCTTCCAGCCTGATCACCCCCTAACCATGCCCCTGCCAGCCTGATCGACGCCTAACTGCTCCCCTGCCGGACCGATTGCCCCTAACTGTCCTCCCCTATCGGCCTGGTCGCCCCTAACTGCCCTCCCCTGCCAGCCTGGTCGCCCCCAACTTCCCTCCCCTGCAGGCCTCGTCCCTCCCAAATGCCCTCCCCTGCAGGTTTAGTAACCCCCAACTGCCCTCCCCTGCAGGCTTGGGTCCCCCCCCAACTGCCCTCCCCTGCAGGCCTGGTCGCCCCCAACAGCCCTCCTCTGCAGGCCTCCACTGCTGGCCTGGTGGCCCCCAACTGCCCTTCTCTGCAGGCCTGGTCGCCCCCAACTGCCCTCCTCTGCTGGCCCGGTCACCCCTAACTGCCCTCCCCTGCAGGCCTGATTGCCCCCAACTGCCCTTCCTTGCAGGCCTGGTCCCTCCCAACTGTTTTGCCCTGCTGGCCTGATTGCCTACAACTGCCTTCCCCTGCTGGCCTGATCGCCCACAATTGCCCTTCCTTGCTAGCCATCTTGTGTCCACATGGGGTGGCCATCTTTGTCCACGTGGGGGAAGCCGTCTTGTGTCCACATGGGGGCAGCCGTCTTGTGTCCACATGGGGGTGGCCATCTTTGACCACATGGTGGTGGCCATCTTGTGTGTTGGAGTGATGGTCAATTTGCATATTACCTCTTTATTATATAGGATTACGCTTTGATTGGTTGAACGAATGACTGGATGACTGGACACTTAGCATTAGGCTTTTATGATATAGGATTCAAGGTCTGATTCAATTGTTCTGGGTGGAGCCTGAGATTTTTTTAAACATGTGCCCAGGTGGAGCCAGTTCTGTTGGTCTGAGGCCACACTTGAAGTAGTGAGTTTTTAGATTCTGGTTGCCTATTGAGAGCATCATTTATTTTAGAACCGGGATATGTTAATTTAATGCCAGTTTCCTTGTAAATTAGCTATAAGAGTCTAATATCTAGAGGGATGAGGGGGTTACATTTTCTTTTAAAACATAATTTACCATGTTTCTACAGTTGTTCTCGATTTTAGGAAATGGTAACGCATTTTGATTTAAAAGATCCATGAGTCTTAGATCTTCTGTGATGGTTCCATGTACAGCTACCCTGATCTGGTTTGCTAATAGTGTAGATTAATGAGACATACATCAACGTTTATTTTTGGTGATTTGATTTTATTGTATATCATCTCCCATTGATAGTTGAAAAACTTTTCTGCTGGGAGTTTTGAGAGTGAAGGATGAGGGGTGGGGATTTGGGAGCAGGAATGGATGCTGTGGTATCAATGAGAATTAGGTTACTGCAGAGAAATGCTTTTACTCTTTCTCATTATAGGCAACTGGGTTGAAATGCTTTACCTGTTGAAAGTGAGAAAATCACCCAGTACATATGCAGGAACTGTTCCCATTATGCCTTTAATAAGATGTCTTTTATGTACCTTAAATAAAGAGAGCCACATGGTTTGCTGTACAAAAACAGGCAGCTTCTAGCCATAAGAATGTATCAGAACCTGCAGCAGCTATTAGAAGACGAGCTGGTTTTAGAAAAGAGATGGTATTGCCAAGTTCTGCAGGTTGGTCTATTACTTGCAGTGCAACAGTCAAATGTGACCATTGTCAAAACGCCTGAATCTTTAAACATGTCATTGTAAAGTATCTTGGTTGACAACATTGTTGAGGAAAAATAATCAAATTATCTAATACTAGAGGCCCGATGCACGAAATTTGTGCAAGAGTAGGCCTTCCTTCCCCTGGCTGCCAGCACCAGCTTCCCTCTGGCACCCAGGACCCGGCTTCCCTCCAGCTGCTGGCAGGCACCTGGGACCTGGGCTTCTCTCACAACCCTTGCTTCGTCCAGAAGTTTGTCTGGAAAGATGTCCAGAAGTACATCCGGTCTAATTAGCATATTACACTTTTATTATTATAGATGGTTGGTTCCTAAGATGGTAGAAGCCACTTAAATTCAAAGAAAGGTGGGAAGCCTTTCCCTTGTTGGTAAGCATTGTGCTTGAAAATTAATTGTATTTTAATTTATGACAAAGAAAATTCAATCTAGCATGGATTTTACTTTTTTAAACCTTTTAAAATACTATTTATATATATAAAGGCTAATATGCTAAGTGCCCGTTCGACTGGTTGCTACAACGCACATTGACCACCAGGGGACAGATGCTCAACGCAGGAGCTGCTGTGACGTGCACTGGCCATTTACAGAAAAACGGCACCATGGACCTGGTGCCCACAAAGCAACACTCGGCTTCCCCCAAGTGGGACACAGGCCCTGCTACCAAACCTGGAGCGACAGCCCACCAAATCGCAACTGATGCAGCTGAGATCCCATGGTGTAAAATGCGGCCCACAGCCCAGCCCAGCCCAGAAACGGTGGCTGTGGGTGCCGGGTAATGTCCTCACGTAGCAATGCCCAGATTCCTCTCCCTAGTGACAGGCCATTTAACAATAAATGGCATCATGGACCTGGTACCCACAAAGCAACACTCAGCTTCCCCCAAATGGGACACAGGCCCTGGCCCCCCCCCCCCCCCCGGAGTGACACCCCATCAAATCACATCTGACGCTGCCAAGACCCCATGGCGCAAAATGTGGCCCACAGCCCAGCCCAGAAACAGTGGCTGTGGGTGCTGGGTAATGACATCACGTAGCAACACCTGACTTTCTCTCCCTAGCGACTAGCCTCCTTGGAGTTTTTCAGCCCAGGAACACGACTTGCTTTATAGTCAGGTGGAAACATTTTACACTTTAACCAAATGTCTGTGTAGCGTTTTCCTGTGCCTCATCTCATTTGATCCTCACAGAAGTCCTGGAGTAGGTAGATAGGAGATTTGGTGGAATCCTATTTTCTTTTCATTAGCCAGAAAATGGAGATTTAGAAAGCTTAGAAACTTGACCCGACTGAAAAGAAGTAAGAAATGGTGGACCTTGAAAATGACTTCAGGTTTTCTCACTGTGCAGAATATAGTCAAACACTACTGCAGTTAAATATTTTACCTTTTGTTCTCCCTGCGTGATCTACAATAATAATCTGCTTTGTGTTGATATTTACTGATGTATTGCTGACAATTACCTGAAAGAGAAGTTGGGGTGCTTCACTGGGCTGGAAAAAGTTTAGCTACATCAGAAATCAGGTCTAATTAAGCGAGTTTTTCTATATATATAAAAGGCTAAATTGACGTGCGTATGTACGATACATATAAAACTCTTGCTGGTGCCAATCACACACGTGTGTTTCGATCTGTCATTGTCGATTGTGAATTTGGTTGACACTTCTATTGTAAAGGGTGAATAGCAATATTAAAATATTTCTTCTAATTAATTTCCTTTGTATGTGCATGAATTTGTGCACCGGGCCACTAGTTATTTTATAACTAGGTACCACATTTAAGTTATATTTGGAATCTTATTTGTCTGTGTACTACTTTCAATGAATATAGATTGTCCTTTCTTTAGTAAGCCCACATTTTAAAAGCTTATGTTTTGCCATAATACAGTAGAATTATTTGTGGTAATGTTACAAGTCTCTAAACTGCATGAACATTATCCTGCTGTTTTATTGTTTTATAATGTAAAAGTAAATGCAAGCATTAAGAAATGTGCAGTGCTGTCAGGCTCCTTCAGGATTTAAGAAAATTGCCCCAACTATCGAAGAACTGAAAATTAATCTTTCAGGTCGCAAAGAGCAGTTGTTATAATAATGCCTAGCATTTTGCTTTCTCTTTTCTCTAACTATATGGTGATTTGAGTCAATGCTGAAGAAACTGAGATTTTATTTGATTTCATCAAACTGCTATTGCCTTCTAAGAATTACATATAAAACATCTTGGTTAAAAAAAGGAAGAAAATAGAGGACTCATTTTAACTCTGCATACGCCTGAATCATAAATCTGTTTTTGTAATAGTACAAATTTTGCAGCCCAACTTCTTGATCCAGTTTGTGAATTTGGTATAATAGGCACAAATAGTATCTGTGAAATTAATTATGTTGCGCTACAAACTCTTCAGAAAATTGAAACAAACATACAGACAAAATCTTAAAACCATACTTTCCAGGAAAGTTCTCATGAAGCATTTTGGATTTTTAAAATGTAAGAAAGGAGGTATTCCTTATGATTTTAGCCTTTTGTCCTGTTTTAAAATATTTCCATTTAAATGCAGATTTTGATTTTCCATCTGGGACTAGGTAGAAACCATTTTATTACACTACTAAAAGAATAATCCACTTTAACACAACATTTCTCCCTTAAAGGGATGGTCTTTTCTAGTCATAAGGCATTATTTATCTCAGAATGATATTAACATTCATGATGTAGCGATTTTATCTTGATTTGAAAGATGTTTTGTTCTGGCAGTAAAAAGGATTAGGAAAATGTCCTTTGTATCCTGTTGCTAAAAAAATTGCCTTACCTTGCTAAAGATTAGGTATTAGTAATTTTCAAAGTGTTTTGAGGTGGGCATATGATTTATATTTTTATAACATAAAATCTTTAAGCCCAGTGAAATGGATTGCCAGGCTCATTTCATTGAATTCTTAAACATTGGGTTATACAAATATGTTTTTTAATAGATCAAGTAGCATGTTTGAAAATATCTGAACATCTTAATACATTTTTTTTTGCGTTCATTTTTTTTATGCCTTGTAAAGATGCCTTTTGGATACATAAAGAAAGTGCTAGAGCAACTAGTTACTGCATCAGTGGCATAAATGTGTTGATTTTGCCTCACTTTCTAAATTTATTAAAACTTTAAGATAAAGAGGGATTACATTAATTAAATGGAATGTCTGAGACAGAAGAATAAAAGCTCTGAAGGCCTCTCTGCTATTTGTTGGGCAAAGTCTTGGCGTGCAGAATGTAGCTATCCAAGGCTATAAGCACATTGGGACCCTGTGTGGGATGCCAGCGCCATGCCCCTAGGCGCACTGTCATTCAGCCGACAGATTAATTAACCAGAGGCTGCAGAACCTCCTGCTTTCAGTCAACCTATTCTTGAGGCAGAAAATATAAGGTTTTTAAAACCTGGAACATTAAAAAAAGTGTGTATCTTTTTTAAAAACAAAAATCAGAGTGTGTTGTGACACTTTCTGGAACAGTTTTGTGTATGCACATAAATATATATATATATATATATATATATATATATATATATATATATACTTTTTATATATATTTATATACTTTAAAAAGTATATATATACATTTATATACTTTTTTAAAAAAGTATATATATATGTGTGTGTGTGTGTGTGTGTGTGTGTGTGTGTATATGTGTATAAGTGTATATATATACTTAAAAAAAAACCTTTAAAATCCAAACAGAGTACGACATGTACAGCCCCCAAAGAGAGGGTTTTTCTAATGTCAGAGTATGTCCTAAAAACGTCCTAATTAATGATTTATTAAATCACGTGAGTAGCAAGGTCTTTTTATAAGATTTCTTTTTATCTTCAGCAAGGGCATTTTTATTCATACATCCATTGAGGTGAATAAAGATTTTTACACTATAGTGTTTAAACAACAGTTTTAATAAATAACTTTTAACATGTCTTTTATAAATGAGAAAAAATTGTTTTTTCTTTATGATTTAGCTTATTTTATAATTACATTAAGCATTATTAACTTATGTATAAAATATTAATCCTGAAAATTTCTATATAGAGAGCAAAGTCTATGTTGATAAAATAATGTATTATTTGGGCTTTCAAATTAGGAAAGAAAAAAGGGATAGCTGCATGCAAAAAGAAACATGATTTCATTTTAATTTTTTTAGCAGTGTAGAGTACAACTTCCTCCTCCATCCACTACTCCCCCCCCCCCCCCCCAGCCTTTTTTTCCCTGACACTGTCAGTTTTTTAGCAATCTCACTGGAATTTATTTTGTTGTAGTAAATAAAAGATAAGTCATTATTAAACAGATTTTCCTATTAATCCAATGTATGATTTCCTTTTGCCATAGGTTCTTTTAAGGGCTTTTATCCAAAATAAAAATTCATTAAAAATGCAATTAAAAAAATCTATTGTTAATGACTGCTTGAGTGACTGGCTCATAATTGGCTCATTATAATAAAAAAAGCAACTGTTTAAAAATCTTGACAATGCAATACAGTATAGAGTGAACATTTAGTGGTAAGGCCCTATGCGATTACAGGACTCTGGAGGTGAAGCGGAGAAGCATGCAAATCTGAGACTCCTGCACAGCTTTCTCTTGTACACCAGTACAGTGAGTTCAGGTCATGACCTAGCATGGGCTGTGGAAGTAAGAGCTCCTCTTATTTATAGTGCCCCTCACTGAAGAGTAAACTTAGGTAGTGTAGTCCACTTAAATGCTAGTACTCAGACTCCTCTTTGTTTCCCTTCTGCAGAAATCTTTTCAGTTGACTTAGATTACAAAGTTGTAATCAGGAAATCTTTAGTTCTGTTGGGGCTAACCTAACAAAGACAATATTGTCATACAAGCCATCATTATTACCTGCCCTTTGTTAATGCAGGAAAGCATGTAAGTATCTATTTTTCAAGCTCCAGAATTTTTGTTTAAGCATTCCTAGAGATTTGTTTTTATTCTAGTACTTCGGTGATTTAGTATTTGTATTGAATTATTTTAAATTAATTTTATTGTTATGCCATATGTTTTAAGTAAGATAAAAATATAAATTTGGTGATGCAGGAAGTAAAGTAAACCATACATGATAAGGTTTTCCTTAACAAATACAAGTTTTATTTCTCTTTTTGTGAATTGAATTTGATATATTGTAGTTTTAATGATGAACTTTGTGATGCCAAACATCAGCTGTTCTCTGTAGAGTATAAAATTTTAAAATACTGACCAATATAAATAAGAATGGTCATTAAATCTTTGCATAGAGTTCCACCTATGAGGCAAAAATCCTAAGTTCCAACAGTAGTTTAAAGGGCTTCTTTAATGAGCCCTGTATTTCCAAAATGCTTTTCCTGTTTGAGGCTAGAAAAACAGTAAAAGTTTTAAAGACTGACGACAACTCCTGCTTTTGTTTAGTCTACAACAGCAATATTAATGTTGCTTTTTTGTTCTGGTGAGTGACTTAGGTGTAAGTTTTCATTATATATATTAAAAGTTGAATTATTTTGAACTCTGAACTTTAGACCAGCCCATGTGTGAACCTTAGCATATAAAAACAGGACAGTAACTTCGGGATCAGAATCACCAAAGACCACTTACAGTATTAAATAGAATCAAACATTGTTGATATTTGAATTTATATAAATTAAGAAAAAAGCTCTCACTGAGATACTCAACAGTTTTTAAAGAAATAAGCCACATTTAATTGACTTCATTGTAATTTAAGTAACCAAACTGCTTGGGTATTTTATCATTACTCTGCTCTGTTTGTGCTACTTGCATTTCTATCATCACCTTATTTTATAACCTTTACATTTTTATTTTCTCAATAGAATTAAGAGGAAATGACTGCAGAGGAAACAACCATTTAAAACATACTGGAAATCACATTGCTTTTTGGTTGAATTTTTTTAAGATCTACTTAATGCAATTTACCTTTTCTGTTATAGCAAAACTGAGCAATGCAGTTTCCCACACTTGTGGCTCAGTGAGACAGCTTCAATCCACTTCACACTTTTATTCAGTTGTACATGTAAGCTGATGCCTTTGTGATTTATAAATGTAATTTAATAAACCATTTGGTAAATGCCATGGCTGTGTCATACTAGTGCCAAAATATTTTATATACCTAGGAATTAGTGTAGTAGGGAAAACTATTCAGCCTAACACTTCAGTGTTTGTTTCATGGGGAATGTTTGGTAATATTTATAATTTGATGGCTATTTATGATCAACTCTTGTGGCTTGGATACAGGCTTTACATTTATGACTTCTTTTTGTCTTAATGTATTTTATTATTTACTCAAAGATTGCTTGTGTAGATGCTAGAGTTCTTTGTTTACTGGCACTTCAAGAAAGAGAGTCTATACTTGTATTAATTACTGGCACTTCAAGAAAGTCTATACTTGTAAAAATATCCTCTGTGTGTTACTAAGTTTTTAGGCATTTCATAGGCAAATAATGATTAATTAAGATTATGATATCTTCTATGATTATTAATTTATCTTCCTATGTCCAGGGCACATTGATTTTGAATATTAATGAAGAGCTATATCTGTTCATTCATCAAATGTGTTCTGAGTGACTGCTTTGCTCTTGGTACTGAATACAAATATCAATAAGAGAATGTCCCAGCTCTCTCAGAGCTCATCCTCTAGATCAGTGGTCGGCAAACTCATTAGTCAACAGAGCCAAATATCAACAGTACAGCGATTGAAATTTCTTTTGAGAGCCAAATTTTTTAAACTTAAACATCTTCTAACGCCACTTCTTCAAAATAGACTCGCCCAGGCCGTGGTATTTTGTGGAAGAGCCACACTCAAGGGGCCAAAGAGCCGCATGTGGCTCGTGAGCCGCAGTTTGCTGACCAAGGCTCTAGATTACTAATGATAGTCTTATATGATATTGTGATGATAGTTATTTTATTCTTTTAAACAAATGGTGTACGAATATAGAAATGTTGGGAAAATACAAATTAGGAATGATTTATCAAGAGAAGATAAGAATGACTTCCCAAACAGAGAACATTCTGTGTGGAGCAAGGGATATGACAAAGTGTAACATACTTTTCAAAGTTTAGTGATTAGATGATATGTATGAGTAAGTAATGGCAGGAGTAAGACTGAGAAGGTAATTTGGACCAGGTTGTGAAGAGTCTTGTGCGCCTTGCTGAAGACTGGTGATCTCATTCTGTAGGTAACGGAGAGTCATTGAAGATTTGAAGTGAGAAGCAAAATGGATAGATTTGTATTTTGTAGTTAGCATAGAGGCAGCATAGGGAGAGGAGAGATGGAGCCTAGGTCTTTCGAATATACTCAGAGTAATGTACCTCAAAATAGAAAGAAGTGAAACTAAATACAGAGAAATCAAGTCTGGATAAATTGATGATAGTGATTATCAGCATATAATTACTAATCAAAATCATGTGTGTAAATTTGCTCACCCAGTGAATGAAGTGTTGCATAGTGGGAAAGAACTTGGACTCTGGTACCTGGTTTTCCACTTACTAGCTATGTGACTTTAGGCAAGTTACTTTACCTCTCTGTGCCTCAGTTTCTTCTTCCATAACACAGAGATAAAAACTGCCTACCTTAACAGAGTTTCAGTGAGGATTGAATGGGTTAATGTAGTGTTAATAATTATTATTGTTATGCTATTATTTAGAGTTAAGAGCAGGTTGTTGTTTTTCCCCCATGAAGTGTTTTGATAACAACTAAGAAATAGCTAATCAATAGAAGGAAAGAGTTTTATGAAATGAGAGAGATTGGTATGTATTTATAAATTAAGAAAATGTAGCCAATAGAAAAGAAGTTATTGAAGGTACAAGTTATTGAAGGTACAAGTGATTGAATAAGATCCAGGAAGATAACGACCTGATGGTGTGAAGAGCACAGGTTGCTGGGTTAGCTCTCGACAGAAAAATAAAGATATATTTAGAAATGAGACAGCTGCTATTTTTCTCTGAAATCTTAGAGACAAGACCATCTACCTCAAATGGGTGGAGAAGATGGAAGTAATTAAAGGATTTGAGAACAATTTTAAATATTTGGAATGATTTATTAGAAGAAAGGGAAGGGGGATTGGGGATTGCCGAGCTGCCCGGAGCCCATGTGTGGTTGGAAATCAGAAGTTTAAAAGAAGATAGTTTTTAAAATTTAACTGCAATTAAATTGAAAAGAAAATTAGGGGTGTTTGGTAGTAAGATCACTGTTTTGAAAGTAACTTAGTTACATCAAAGGTAAGTAGTAAATATCTTTTATTATGGAATATATAAACAAAGCATTCCAAAAATTGTTGCAGACAATAATTGCTAAATAAAATTTCTATGAGAATAACCTTTTATACTTCAGAGGAGAAAATACAACATTAATATGAATTTAAATGAATACAGCTGTTCAAAGTCTACCTTTCTGGGCAACAAACAAAATATAATGAAGTCACTTTATGATGGTCACTTAACTATATCACTGATGAAAGAATCACATGCCAAAAGCATAGGATCAAACAAATGGCACTTCCACTCTACAATCAGTAATGACGCCAACTAGAAATAGATGCCTACATGCCTACTTAAATGAATTAAAAACAAAATGAGATATCCACGGGTAAGTTTAATAAATGTCTGCGTAACAACATATTGTTACATTTTTTTCTTTTTACGTAATTTACTTTAGGAGTTATTTCAATTAGCTTTTTAAAATTTCAAATATCCCTTTTTAAATTTTATCCTATATTTAATTTGTAAAACAGTGGTGGGTTTTTTTTGTGTGTGTGTTTTCTTTTTTTAGAATTGAGAATACTTTTAAAATACTATCACTTTGTTTAAGTTAATTTATATTACAAAGGATTAATAAATACCTTAATGTCACTTACTTACTTTTCTTTAACTGTTGAGAAATAGAGTGCTTGTAATTTTGGATTCATCAATAGAAAACTAAACTCTGAATGGGAGATTATTTGTTGGTAGGGCAACAGTGGTTGAAAATAATAATGTAGAGGTTCTGTTGGTATTTGTTTTATTTTCTACCCAGAGTCTCATTTACCAGTTTATACCCCCACCAGCAATGTGTCCATAGAGAGTTCCAGTTGCTCTACATTCTTATCAGCACTTAGCATTGATAGTTTGCTTGTTTGTTTTTTAACTATTTAACCTTGTTATGGAGCTCTGCCTTGTTAACTTCTGAATATGGATTAGGTTATAAAAAACTTAGGAGTACCTTCTCTAGTGCAAGGAAACTTGCTGTATGAGAAAAAAAAACTTTTTAGAGAACAGAGTTGATTCTAACTATATCTTGATGGTTTCCAAAATGTGTAAATAGCTGGAAATTTACTCTTGAACAACAGCAAAAATTAAAATTTCAGTATTAAGAAAAACTCACCAATATCAATTTCTTGTTTTCATGATATTATTTTATAGTTTGATTTTCTTATGTCTCTTTAATTTCATTTATATAACAAATATTCATTGAGAACTTATTGTGTGACAGGCCCTATGCTCTCTGCTGGGAGTATAATGGTGAGCATCTGCTTAGAGTCTAGTAATTAATGTCTATGTTAATTACTAATTAATTACATAATTAGTTATTAGTGTCTACAGACATTAATCAAATAAACCATCTAAAACATGAAACTGCAGCTATGACAGATACTACAGAGAAAAGTACAGGAGGCCATGAGAAGGAATTTAATCTAGTCAAAGATTAGGAAAGGCTCCTTGAGGCTTAAAGTGTAAGAGTTTCTCCATTCAGATAGTATCTGAATAAGTGCTAGAAAGGAAGAGTGTTGCCATCCCAGAGACAGCCAAGGCCCCTAGCAGGCAGGAGAGCAGCCTGGTGAATAGTATTAGGCAGAGAGAAAGCCAGTGTGGCTATAGTGCCCAGAATGAGTTAAGAGTGAATGTGAAGCGGCTGGAGAAGTAGGTAGATTTGGGCACCAGTTACATAGGTTGTTTTATTTGTAAGCATTCATCAAACCATCCCATTTGATACACTTTTTTATATGTATATTACATTTCAATTTAAAAAATTTACTTAAAAAATATTTGCATGCACATCAATGAACTAGAGGACCAGTGCACGAAATTCATGCACGGGGGTGGGGGGTGTCCCTCAGCCCGACCTGCACCCTCTCCAATCCAGGACCCCTCGGGGGATGTCTGCCTGCTGGCTTAGGCCCGCTCCCCACGGACATCCCCTGAGGGGTCCTTAGCGCTGCCATGGAGGCAGGAGAGGCTCCCACCACTGCCACTGCACTCACTAGCCGTGTGCCCGGCTTCTAGCTGAGCAGCACTCCCTCTGTGGGAGTGCACTGACTACCAGGGGGCAGCTCCTGCATTGAGCGTCTTCCCCCTTATGGTCAGTGCATGTCATAGCGACCAGTTGTTCTGCCATTTGGTCGATTTACATTAGGGTTTTATTATATAGGATAGTATTCTAGTACATGAATATGCCATATTTTATTTATTCATTCTACTATTTGGGTTATTTTCAGTTGTGGCTTTACAGAAAGTGCTGCTATGAATACTTCTGTATATATCTTTTGGAGTACATATGTACCCATTTCTGTTAGAATGTTTGTAGGAGTCAAATTGCTAGATTATAGGGTATGCATATGTTCAGCTTTAGTAGGTTTTTCAAAATGGTTTTACCAATTTATACCCCCACCAGCAAAGTATGAGAGTTCCAGTTGCTCTACATTCTTGTCAGCATTGACATTGACAAATAAATAAGTGTTAGTCATTCTGGCAGTATACAATGTTCTGCATTATAGTTTTAAATTGCATTTCTCTACTGAAATTGAAAATCTTTCATGATTTTTTGCCATTTTGATTTTTTTTTTTGGGGGGGGCGTAGTGCCTAGTCAAGTTTTTTTGTCCATTTTAATATTTGATTCTCTGTGTTCCATATTGATTTAGGAGTTCTTTATATTTTTGATACAAGTCCTTTGTGAGATAGATGTATTACAGATACTTTTTATTCTGTGGTAGAACAATATCTTCTACTCTTTTGATGAAAAATAATTAGAATGATCAATTTTTTCTTTTAATGAGAGACATTTTTATACCTTGTTTAAGGAATCTTCCCCCATCCCAAAGTCATGAAGATATACTCCTATTGTCTCCTTTAGAAGCTATTGTTTACTTTTTAAATTATTGTGGCTTTATAATAAGTTTGCTATCTGGTAGTGTAATTTCTCCAACTTTGTTCTTTAAAAGTGCCATGGCTATTTTCAGCTATTTTAGAATCAAGTTGCCAGTTCCAACAAAAATAATCTGTTGGAATTTTTATTAGGATTACACTGAAGCTATAGATTAATTTGAGGAGAATTCATGTCATTTCATTATTAAGTCTTTAATCCATTAGTGCAGTACACCCCTCCATTTTTCTTGGTGTGGGTCTTCTTTAATTCCTCTCATTAATGTTTTGAAGTTTTCTGTGTAGATGTCATGCACATATTTACTTAGACTTATGTCTGGGTGTTTTGTGATGCTAGTGCCAATATATATTATTTTGCTAGAACTGCCATTACAAAGAAACAACAGAAATATATTTCCTCACAGTTCTGGAGGCTAGAAGTCCAAGATCAAGGTGTCAGTAGAGTTGGTTTCATTCTGAGGCCTCTCTCCTAGGCAAATGGATGACCCTCTTCAACCTGTGTATTTACAAGATCTTCCTTCTGTTGTCTGTATGTATGCCCGTGTTCTAATTGCCTCTTCTTATAAAGACATCAGTTATGTTGGATTAGGGCTCACCCATATTGGGTTAGACTTCTTTTACTTTCATTATCTCTTTAAAGAACCTATTTCCAAATACAGTCACATTATGAGGTACTGGGAGTTAAGATTTCACTGTAAGAATTTTGGAGAGACACAATTCAGCCTATAACAATGCTATCAAATTATTTATTGCTGCAATATAGAAATGCAATTTTAATTTTGAGTATTGACCTTATATTTAGTGACCTTGCTAAATTTATTTATTCTAATGGTGTTTCTGTTAATAATCTTGGATTTTCTACATACAATATTTTACTTAACAGTCAAATACAGCATTTAATATTTGTTAGGTAAAATATTTGCTGTGGGCTCTTTGTTGATGTTTTATCAAATTATCTCTTTCTATTGCTCATTTGTTAAAATGTGTTTAAAATCATGGACTAAGTTTGAAGCTCATAGGCTATTTGAATGTTAATTGCTGCTATAATGGAGGAAAGTTGATAGGATTTACTAATGGATAATTTTGGTATGGAGAATAGTGGAAGAATGGAATTTTTTTGTTGTTGTTGTTCATTGGAAATTGGAGCTTTGTGGTGTCTCCTAGTTTCTGTGAAATTTAAAAGGAATGTTTTGGAGGACAATGGGAAAATTAGATTGAAGTGTGGGTTTCATTGAAAAAGTTAAAAACTCAGCTACTTAGTATTTCTAAAACTCCAGATATTTATTCTCCTTAACTATTTTCACACTGTTTTTATTTCTTTAGTTTTTGCCAAATAGGTATCCAGTGTTGTTAATTTATTTTCAGTTGACAATAGAAATAAGTACTGTGGTTCCATTGCTGTGGTATTTTGGTGTTTGGTTCTCCAAAATAATGAATATATGCAAACAAACTGCATTGCACAAATCGTTATCATTTGGAGCTATCCAGAAATCATAAAATAGTACATCACAGACTTCACTTTGGGTCATTGAGATGACCAAGAATAGTCATAATGATAGTACTAATAATAGCAGTAAGAGTAATAATAACTAAAAGTAATATTTTTTGAGCAACTAAAATTTTTTTGAATAGCCATTGTTCTAAAGGATTTACATGTATTAACACAGTTATTACAATAACTCTCACAATACTATTTTATTCTTTCTTTTTTACAGATAAGGAGGCTGAGGTGTAGAAGGATAAGTAACTTGTTTCATCCAGGCCTCACACAGCTAATAAATGGTGGAACTGTGATTTGAACCCAGATAGTTGGCTCTGAAGTTTCTCTAGAAACCTGTTATGTTATGCTAGGATAGAAATCTTTAATGTTAATAGAATCTAAAAATTGATGTATAATAATACATTTTAATCGCAGACTCAAAAATACAGCAAGAGAAACAAAAATGTTATTAAAATACTCCCATTTGAAATACAAGAGTTCTCTACATTATCACTTCACTATTTGCCCCTGTACATGTGTTAAGTACATAGTTACTCTTCCTCCTGTTATTCCTAAACCACTCAGTCTAACCCTTGTCCCAGCACTCCCCTTCCTACCAACTCATTTCATATGCTCTTGATAGCAAAAAGGCTGTCCTGAAGTGAAATTAGATAGAATGAAGAGTTATGGTCCTTGGTTTCCATATGAATAAATCAGAGTTGAATTATTTAATCTCTAAAATTCTGGAATTGCTAAACCTAACCTTCAAGATTCTTAAAAATGCCTGTAATGATCCTTCAGGTGTTTACCCATATGGGTCTGTACTTATAAAATTCTGTCTTGTGTCTTGTTTTAGTGTAGTGGTTATAAGCCCAGACTCTGGAGCCAACCTGTCCTGGTTTAGATCCTCGTGCCATAGGGCATTAGTAGTTGTATGTTCTTGAGCAATTTACTTAATTCCTCTGTACTTCAGTTTTGTTATTTATAAAATCAAAAGAAAAAACACACACATACCTTATGAAGTTTTAGTGAAGATTAAATAAAATAACACATGTAAAATTCTTAGCAGAGAGTATGCGCTTAAATTTAGCAAGTCAGTGATTTGTTAGCAATGCTCTCATACTTGAAAATCTCAGTCACTGGTGGCCAGTGGAAATGATCTTTTAGGAAAGTAAAATGTCCAATCTTAGGAAATCTTATTTATATAGATTACTATTACTAATAAAAAGGCAGGGAAATAATTTTCATTTGTTAGCTGTCAAGCTGTCTGAATAAAAAAGCTTGAATAACATGATAGGTGAATTAATTATCTTGCTTCATTTGCTTCATGTTTGATGTTACCGTGACAGGTCAGATGACTAATTTCAGTAACAATCTACTTTGCAGAAAATTTTTTCTTTATCTACAAATGCAGTCATTTCACTTTTAGCCAAGCCAGGTAGTCAGTTAAACTTATGGTGTTCTTGTTTACTCTTTGCCAGACACTATGTAGATATACATTAATTTTCTCTTCTGTGGTATTGCACAGCTTTTTATCTGTCTCCATTCTTCCATTCTTTAAATATATATGTATCATAAAATTCCCAAAGCAAACTGAAATGGCATAGTGTTTTTAGCAATGTGGATTTTGTCAGACATTACATTCTTCCAGATATATTTTTTAAAATGGAAAGATGGCTCAACATTTTATATTATTATTTTAGATGAAATGCGCAATATGTTGTTGACATTGTACTGAAGTAAATACTGTATGCTCAATTCTCTCAGGGACCCTCATGAAAATGAGATGCATGTCCCAGGAGGGTATCTCAGAAAAGACAAATTCTAAATAAAGTAGCATGAATGAAGAGGCACACAAGAATTTATTATGAGAAAATATTACTTTGTATAATACTGGACCTAAAGAAAATGAGGATGTGGCTCTATGTGGTTTCACACACACAATAATTAATATTTTCCCTTTTTGGTTTTTATATTTAACATTTTATTATGTAGACAAAAACAATTTTATTCTATGTACTCTGTTGTATACTTCAGGATTTTCTTTATCACATATGAAGATATTTTTAAATATTTGCTTTTTGAGTAGATATTTTTGCTGACTATTCAGAGAAATGCAAACATTAGAATGATAAAGGTCCTTTTCAGTAAGAGTTTAGACAATCAGTTTTGGTTTTAATTCTAGTTCATATTTATTAATATGCATAACATTCTTTTTATGTTATGTATTAGTTAGGTCCCTGGTTATAAATGACAGAAACCAAGTTAAACTCGTTTAAGATAGAAGAAACATTTTTAAGGACAGAAGTGAATCTCATGAAACCAGGACTAGAGATTATAGCAGATTCAAACTCTTAGTTCTCAATTCTGCTTCTCTTTGCTCATCCACTTTATTTTCTCTGAATAGACTGATTTTCTCAGATGTGGTAGAAAATAAAGCTGCTCATAGTTTTCAAGATTGTAACTCTCTTTTTAAGAGTTCATCTTAGCCCCGTGGTTGGCAAACTGCGGCTCGCGAGCCACATGTGGCTCTTTGGCCCCTTGAGTGTGGCTCTTCCACAAAATACCACAGCCTGGGTGAGTCTATTTTGAAGAAGTGGCATTAGAAGAAGTTTCAGTTTAAAAAATTTGGCTCCCAAAAGAAATTTCAATCGTTGTACTGTTGATATTTGGCTCTGTTGACTAATGAGTTTGCTGACCACGGTCTTAGCCTAAGACTGAAATCTTTTAGTTCCAATTTCAAATTTCTGAGAAATAAACTATTGCCCAGCTTGGAGTTTCCACTATGGAACCAATTAGTTATTGCTGTGGTGATGAAATCCTTCCTATCTAATAAAAGAGTAATATGCAAATTGACCATACCTCCGTTACAGCCACAAGCCACGCCCACCAGCCATGCCCACCAACCAATTAGGAGCAAATATGCAAATAAACCAAACCAAGATGGCTGCGGCCACAGAGAGCAGGAGGAAGGCTTGGGTTTCCCCGGCAATGGAGGAAGCCAAGCTTTCCGCCTGCCCTTGCCAGCCTAGGCCTCCACTCAAGGCTACAAAGTTTCAATTATAGAAGGTAAATAAATTCCAACAGAAATGGCTGCAGCCACAGAGCTGGAAGAGCAGGAGGCTAGGGTTGTCCCCGGCGATAAAGGAAGCCAAGCTTCTGCAGCCTTGACTGGCCTAGGCCTCCGCTCCGGGCTACAAAGTTTCAATTATAGAAGATACATAAATCCCGACAGAAATGGCTGCCTCCATGGAGCAAGCAGAAGGTTTGGCTCTGCTCCAGGCTACAAAGTTTCAATTGTAGAAGATAAATAAACCCCAGATACCAGGGCCTCTGCTTGGGTCGCCGGGGGGCGTGGCCGGCCTGCAAACCACCACAGGCCCCTTGCCAGGCCACCCCATGTCCCAAGGGAACCCCCACCCTGATACAAGACACCCTTCAGGGCAAACCAGCTGGCCCCCACCCATGCACCAGACCTCTATCCTATCTAATAAAAGAGTAATAAGATTGACCATCACTACAACACACAATATGGCTGCCCCCATGTGGTCAAAGATCCTGCCCCCATGTGGACACAAGATGGCCACCACAAGATGGCCAGCAGGGGAGGACAGTTGGGAGGGACCAGGCCTGCAAGGGAGGGAAGTTGGGGGCGATCAAGCCTGCAGGGGAGGGCAGTTAGGGATGACCAGGCTGGCAGAGGAGGGAAGTTGGGGGTGACCAGGCCTGCAGGGAAGGGCAGTTGGGGGGGACCAGACCTGCAGGGGAGGGCAGTTAGGGGTGACCAGGCCTGAAGGGGAAGGCAGTTAGGGGGTTCCAGGCCTGGAGGGAAGGGCAGTTAGGGGGGACCAGGCCTGAAGGGGAGGGCAGTTAGGGGCATATAGGCTGGCAGAGGAGCAGTTAGGCATCAATCAGGCTGGCAGGGGAGTGGTTAGGGGGTGATCAGGCTGGCAGGCAGAAGCGGTTAGGGGCAATCAGGAAGGCAGGCAGGGAAGCAGTTGGGAGCCAGCAGTCCTGGATTGTGAGAGGGATGTCCCAGATTGGAGAGGGTACAGGCTGGGCTGAGGGACATCCCCCCACACACACGAATTTCGTGCACCGGGCCTCTAGTCCTCTCTAATAAAATGGTAATATGCAAATTAACCATCACTCCGCTACATAAGCCACGCCCACCAGCCAAGCCACACCCACCAGCCAATCAGGGCGAGTATGCAAATTAACCCCAATCCAAGATGGCTACAGCCACAGAGAGCAAGGTTTCCCAGGTAACAGAGGAAGCCAAGCTTTCCATAGCCGTTGCAGGCCTAAGCCTCCACTCAAGCTACAAAGTTTCAATTATAGAAGGTAAACAAATTCAAACAAATGGCGGCAGAATGGAGCTTGAGAGAGCAGGCCAGGGTTGCCGGCGGCAACAGGGGAAGCAAAGCTTTCTGCACACCCTGGCAGGGCTCACCCGCTTAAGGCTACAAAGTTTCAATTGTAGAAGGTGAATTAACTGCCACAGAAATGGCTGCCGCCCCAGAGGGAACAGCAGGCTTGGCTCCGCTCCAGGCTACAAAGTTTCAATTGTAGAAGGAAAATAAATTCCAGATACCAGGGCCTCTGCTTGGGTTGCCAGGGGGCGTGGCCGGCCTGCAAACCACCACAGGCCCCTCGCTCAGGCCGCCCCACACCCCAAGGGAACCCCCACCCTTATCTGTGACACCCTTCAGGGCAAACCAGCTGGCCCCCACCCGTGCACCAGGCCTCTATCCTATCTAATAAAAGAGTAATATACAGATTGATCATCACTGCAACACACAATATAGCTGCCCCCATGTGGTCAAAGATCTTGCCCCCATGTGGACACAAGATGGCCACCACAAGATGGCCAGCAGGAGAGGGCAGTTGGGAGGCACCCGGCCTGCAAGGGAGGGCGGTTGAGAGGGACCAGGCTTGCAAGGGAGGGCAGTTGGAGGTGATCAACCCTGCAGGAGAGGGCAGTTAGGGGTGACCAGGCTGGCAGAGGAGGGAAGTTGGGGGCAAACAGGCTGGCAAGGGAGCAGTTAAGCATCAACCAGGCTGGCAGCGGAGTGGTTATGGGATGATCAGGCTGGCAGGCAGAAGCAGTTAGGGGCAATCAGGAAGGCAGGCAGGCAAGCAGTTGGGAGCCAGCAGTCCTGGATTGTGAGAGGGATGTCCGGCTGCCCGTTTAGGCCCGATCCCACCAGGATCGGGCCTAAACGGGCAGCCGGACATCCCTCCAGGAGTCCCAGATTGGAGAGGGTACAGGCTGGGCTGAGGGACAACCCCCCCGCCATGCACGAATTTCGTGCACCGGGCTTCTAGTCTATATATATAAAAGGCTGATATGCTAAATGACCAACAGTCCGATCGGTCGTTTTGACGCGCACTGACCACCAGGGGGGCAGATGCTCAACGCAGGAGCTGCCGTGACGCGCACTGGCTATTTACAGAGTAAAGGCACCGCGGACCACCCACAAAGCAACACTCGGCTTCCCCCAAGTGGGACACAGGCCCTTCCACCACCCCAGAGTAACAGCCCACCAAATCGCAGGCGACACTGCTGAGACCCCCTGGTGCAAAATGTGGCCCACAGCCCAGCCCAGCCCAGAAACAGTGGCTGTGGGTGCTGGATAATGACATCATGTGGCAATGTCCAGCTTCCTCTCCCTAGCGACTAGCCTCCTTGGAGTTTCTTCAGCCCAGGATCATGGCTTGCTTTATAGTCAGTTGGAAACATTTCAGACTTTAACCAAATGTCTGTGAAGCCCTTTCCCTTGCCTCATCTCATTTGATCCTCACCGAGGTCCTGGAGTAAATAGATAGGTGACTCTGTGGAATCCTATTTTCTTTTCATTAGCCAGAATGGAGATTTAGAAAGCTTAGAAACTTGACCCAACTGAAAAGAAGTAAGAAATGGTGGAACTTGAAAATGACTTCAGGTTTTCTCACTGCACAGAATATAGTCAAACACTGATGCAGTTAAATATTTTACCCTTTGTTCTCCCTGCATGATCTATAATCTGCTTCGTGTTTATATTTACTGCAGTGTTGCTGACAATTACCTGAAAGAGAAGCTGGGTTGCTTCAATGGGCTGGACAAAGTTTAGCTTCATCAGAAAGCAGGTCTAATTAAGCAAGTTTATCTATATACTAGCTGCCCATTGCAGGAATACTCCTGCAAGAATAGGGCTTCCTGCAGCCTGAGCGAAGCTCCCACCCATCTCCGCTGCCTCGCTCCCTCCTGTCTACTCTGCCTCGCTCCCTCCCATCCATCTCCGCTGCCTCGCTCCCACCCATCTCCGCTGCCTCGCTCCCACCCGTCTCCGCTACCTCCCTCCCACCCGTCTACACTGCCTCCCTCCCACCCATCTCTGCTGCCTCGCTCCCTCCCATCTCCGCTCCCTCACTCCCTCCCGTCTCCACTGCCTCGCTTCCTCCTGTCTACTCTGCCTCGCTCCCTCCCACCCATCTCCGCTGCCTCGCTCCCACCCATCTCCTCTGCCTCGCTCCCTCATGTCTACTCTGCCTCGCTCCCTCCCATCTCCGCTGCCTCACTCCCTCCCTTCTCCGCTGCCTCGCTCCCACCCGTCTCCTCTGCCTTGCTCCCTCCTGTCTACTCTACCTCGTTCCCTCCCACCTGTCTCCACTGCCTCGCTCCCTCCCTTCTCTGCTGCCTCGCTCACTCCCTTCTCCCCCGCCCCGCCTGCTTCCCTCTTTTCTCCGCCTGCCCCGCTTGCTTACTTCTCTGCAGCTTTGCTCTCTTCTGCAGTGCTTGGCTTCCTTCTCCACTGTCTTCAGTCTTCGCTCTGCGCCTGGATATGCAAGTTAACTGCCATCTTGGTTGGGTTAATTTGCATATTGCTCTTGATTGGCTGGGGGGTGTGGGTGGTGAGCGTGGATTGTGGGCGTAGCGGAGTTATGGTTAATTTGCATATTACTGTTTTATTAGATAGGATATAAAAGGCTAAATTGACTCGTGCATGCTCGATACATATAAAGCTCTTGCTGGCGCCAATCGCACACGTATGTTTTGATCTATCATTGTCGATCGTGAATTTAGTTGACATTTCCATTATAGAGAAAGGACGAATAGCGATATTAAAATATTTCTTCTAATAATTTATTTTCTATGTGCACAAATTCATGCACCAGACCACTTGTAATCTTATAAAAAATAGCTGTAGTTGCCACATATATGGTGGGTGGGTATTTTTTAGAAAATATATGCTGGACAGATAGCTAAGTATGTATTTACTACATTCAATGACTGATATTACAAGCTTCTAGGTGATTTTATAAATTGCTATGCACAAAGTTGCAGTATCAATTTTGTACTTTTAGGGAATTAAGTAAAATCCAAGTCTTATTATTTCTGAATTACAGGGTTAGTGACCCTCAACCAGATTTCTTAATTCCATTTTTCTGATTATAATTTTCTCTCCCATTTTTTCTTTGCTTTTATTTTTAATTTTTATTTTCTTTTTTTTTTCTTTTTGTTGTTTTCCCCCCCATTATTTTTTATTCTCTTTTATAGCCCCACTAGAGGCCCAGTGCACAAAATTCATGCATGGGGGAGGTGTCCCTCAGCCCAGCCTGCACCCTCTCCAATCTGGGACCCCTCAAATGATGTCCGACTGCCCATTTAGGCCCGATCCTACTGGGATCGGGCCTAAACCGGCAGTCGGACATCCCTCTCACAATCCAGGACTGCTGGCTCCTAAATGCTCGCCTGCCTGCCTTCCTGACTGCCCCTAACTGCTTCTGCCTGCCAGCCTGATCACCCCCTAACCACTCCCCTGCCAGCCTGATTGATGCCTAACTGCTCCCCTGCCAGCCTATATGCCCCTAACTGCCCTCCCCTGCAGGCCTGGTCACCCCTAATGCCCTCACCTGCAGGCCTGGTCCTCCCCAACTGCTCTCCCCTGCAGGCCTGGGTCCCTCCCAACTGCCCTCCCCTGCAGGCCTGGTCCCCCGCAACTGCTCTCCCCTGCAGGCCTGGGTCCCTCTCCTGCAGGCTTGATCGCCCCCAACTGCCCTCCCTTGCGGGCCTGGTCCCTCCCAACTGCCCTTCCCTGCTGGCCATCTTGTGTCCACCTGGGGGCAGCCATCTTGTGTGTTGGAGTGATGGTCAATTTGCATATTACTCTTTTATTAGATAGGATAGAGGCCTGGTGCACGGGTGGGGGCTGGCTGGTTTGCCCTGAAGGATGTCCCGGATCAGGATGGGGGTTCCCTTGGGGCGTGGGGCGGCCTGAGCGAGGGGCCTGTGGTGGTTTGCAGGCCGGCCATGCTCCCTGGTGACCCAAGCGGAGGCCCTGGTATCTGGGGTTTATTTATCTTCTACAATTGAAACTTTGTAGCCTGGAGCGGAGCCAAGCCTTCTGCTTGCTCTGTGGCAGCAGCCATTTCTGTCAGGATTTATGTATCTTCTATAATTGAAACTTTGTAGCCTTAAGAGGAGGCCTGGGCTGGCCAGGGTGTGCGGAAAGCTTGGCTTCCTCCATCACCGTGGGCAACCCTAGCCTGCTCTTTCCAGCTCCATGGCTGCCGCCATTTCTGTTTGGATTTATGTATCTTCTATCATTGAAACTTTGTAGCCTTGAGTGGAGGCCTAGGCCGGCAAGGGCAGGCGGAAAGCATGGCTTCCTCCATTGCCGGGGAAACCCAAGCCTCCCTCCTGCTCTCTGTGGCTGTAGCCATCTTGGTTTGGTTTATTTGCATATTTGCTCCTGATTGGATGGTGGGCGTGGCTTGTGGGTGTAGCAGAGTGGTGGTTAATTTGCATATTACTCTTTTATTAGATAGGATAGAGCTTTTATTTTACATAATGTCCAATTTATTCCTTCTTTTTTCTTTTCAAATGGGTTTTTAATTACTTAACCAAGCAAGCAGTTTATGCTCTCCTAAACTCCAGAACCATTTGGAGAAGAACAGTGCTAAATGGGAAGGTTTCTGGATTAGTAAGCAGGAGTCTGGGGGTAAGTTTTGAATTCAACACTTACTCATCATTTCGCTATATCTACATATAGCAATACTACAGTAAACTGTTAAGTTTATCATAGCCTCATGGTGAGAAGGATTAAGTAAGATAATGTATATGAAATTACTTCATAAATTCAGAAGTATTTTATTCAAGCAAGTTATTAGTTTGACATTATTATTATTAGACATTTGACTTTGACACAGAGAATGAATCATGGGAAAAGGAAGCCTTGCCTTGTCAATTGATCAGACTGATGAATGCATATGATTT
This sequence comes from Cnephaeus nilssonii, assembly GCF_951640355.1. NCBI lineage: Eukaryota > Metazoa > Chordata > Mammalia > Chiroptera > Vespertilionidae > Cnephaeus > Cnephaeus nilssonii. The sequence goes on along the minus strand of NC_137075.1, from coordinate 38,940,877 downwards.
GGTGGAAGAGCAAAAAGTACTTAAAAAGAGCTGGCCATATTCATATCTATAAATGAAAAATTATATTGGCTGTGAAAGATTGCTTATATCTGAAGATAATCCATGATGTTTTGAGCAGAGAGTGAACCACAAAATAAACTTGTTTTTGTAATGACCTGATCTTATAATTGGGTTGACAAAGGAGATTAGGACCATTTAGTTATTTTAACATAATAACATACCCAGACACAGGAATTGTGTAGTAATGATTTAAATATTAGTAAGATAACAAATGGCACAAATAACCTCAATCCTTGTTACCAAGAATTCCTAATTCTAAACTTTTTATATTCCCCATGTGCCATCCTATCCTATCCCCCCTTTCTTCCACTACCCATTGAAATTTTTGGCTCTACTACTTACTAGTTATGTGACCTCGGAAAAGTTATTTAACCCCTCTGTGCCTCAGTTTTCTCATCTTTAAAATTGGAATAATATTAACACCTACCTTAGGGGATTGTTGTGAAAATTAAACTATAGTAATACATGTTAAGTCTTTAGAACAGTCTCTTGTATATGGTCAATAAATTTTAACATTATCATTTCATTGTTTTTTCATTTAATGACATTTTTTATTATTTTGTTACTTTGTAGAAACTTAGGAAATTTTGTTAAATGTAAGAAATGCTTCCATTTATATCTGCAAATAGTATTTTCTCTCTCTTTTTGAATTTTTTATTATGAATAATTTTAAATATATATAAAAGTAGAAGGAATAGTGAAAATCAAGTACCCGCTCCTTATTGCATTTAGCAACCTCTAAGATGACCTCCAAATATCTCTGCTTCCTAGGGTTCATGGCCTTTTATAATCTTCTCCCCTTGCTTATGGGCTGGACCTACTGACTTCTGACTAACAGAATACAGCAAAAGTGATGGGCTGTCATTTCAAGATTAGGTTACAAAGCGACTGTGTTTTTTATCTAGTGTGCTTTCTTTTCTGTTATCTTGCTCAACTACCACGACGTTAGTCAGCTGCCATGTTGTGAGCTGCCCCATGAGGCCCATGTGGCAAGGAACTGAGGAAGGCCTCTGGCTAACAGAGAGTGAGCAACTGACACCATCAGTCCAAAGGTCCACAAGGAACTCAATTCCTCCAACAACCATGTAAATGATCTTGCCCCAGTTGGGTCTTCAGATGAAATCACAACTTCATAAGAGACCTTACACCAGAGGTGTCAGGCTAAGCTGCACTTGGATTCCTAAAGCACAAAATCTGTGAAATAATTTTTTTTTTGTTCAAAGCCAATATGTTTTGGGGTAATAAGTTTTAAGCCAGTAAGTTTTTCTTAAACAGCAATACATAATCCAATCATCTTTGAAAACTCACGGTATTGCCCAACTTGTTTCATCTATATCTTCCTACCCCTTATTTCTTGTTGATTGTTGTTTTATTGTAGCTTTATTGAGGCATAATTTGCAACATGCTGTAAAATTCATCCATTGTTAGTGTTAATTCACTGATTTTAGTACATTTACAGAGTGGTGCAATTGTTGCTGCAATCCAGCTTTAGAAAATTTCAACCACAACTAGTTTCCCTGTATCATTTGCAATCATTCCTTGTGCCCAAACCACAATCCCAGGTCACCATTTCCTGTCTCTATGCATTTGCCTCTTCTGAACTTTTCTTATAAATGAAATCATCCAATGTGTAATCTTCTATATCTGGTTTCTTCCACTTAGCATAATGTTTTTTAGGTTTATCAATTTTGTACATATATCAGTAATTCATTCCTTTTTGTTGCTAATAGTATTGCATTATATAGATACGTCACATTTTGCTTATCCATTCACCAATCAATAGAAAATTGATGTTTCCTAGTATATATATACTAGAGGCCTGGTGCACGAAATTCGTGCATGGGGTGTGTATCCCTCAGCCCAGCCTGCACCCTCTCCAGTCTGGGACCCCTTGAGAGATGTCCAACTGCCCGTTTAGGCCCGATCCAAATAGGATTGGGCCTAAACGGGCAGTCGGATATCCCTCTCACAATCCAGGACTGCTGGCTCCCAACTGCTTGCCTGCCTGCCTTCCTGATTGCCCCTAACTGCTTCGGCCTGCCAGCCGGATCACCCCTAACCACTCCCCTGCCAGCATGATTGATGCCTAACTGCTCCCCTGCCATCCTAATTGCCCCTAACTGCCTTCCCCTGCAGGAATGGTCACCCCTAACTGCCCTCCCCTGAAGGCCTGGTCCCCCCCCCCAACTGCCCTCCCCTGCAGGCCTGGTCACCCCCAACTGCTTTCCTCTGCAGGCCTGGATCCCAACTGTCCTTCCCTGCAGGCCTGGTCGCCCTCAACTTCCCTCCTCTGCCTACCTGGTCACCCTTAACTGCCCTCCCCTGCAGGCTTGATCGCCCCCAACTGCCCTCCCTTGCAGGCCTGGTACCTCCCAACTGCCCTCCCCTGCTGGCCTGATCACCCACAACTGGCCTCCCTTGCAGGCCTGGTCCCTCCCAACTGCCCTCCTCGGCTGGCCATCTTGTGTCCACATGGGGGCAGCCATCTTTGATCAAATGGGGGCAGCCATCTTGTGTGTTGGAGTGATGGTCAATTTGCATATTACTCTTTTATTAGATAGGATATGTATAATGTTGGTAATATGTATATTGTTGTCTATTAGATATAATTTGCTATGAACATTCACATATAAATGTGCATATGTATGGTTTTATTTCTCATTCATAAACACCAGGAATGAACTTATTGGGTCATGTAGAAAATTGATGCTTAACTTGATAAGAAACTGCCAACTGTTTTCAAACATGACCACACCATTTTAAATTCCCACCTGCAATAAATGAGGATTTTGTTTTCTCCACATTCTTGCCAGCACTTATGATTGCCTATCTTTTTTATTGTAGACATGCTAGTGAGTGTGTATTGGATTCTCATTGTGTTTTAATTTGCATTTCCCTAATGACTAAAGATGCTGATAATCTTTTTATATGCTTATTTCCCATTTATATGTTTATTTGGTAGAGTATTTAAATCTTTTGCTTTAAATTGTTTACATTTAAATTGTTTACGTTCTTATTCAGTTGTAAGAATTCTTTATATATTCTGTATACAGTATGTCTTTTATCAGACATATGATTAGCAAATTTTTCTCTCAGTCCATGGCTCATCTTTTCGTCTTCTTAATGCAGTTTTTTGAAGTGTGAAATTTTTAAATATAAAGAAGTCTAATTTGTAAGTTTTTTTTTTCTATTATGAATTATGCTTCTGGTGTTATTTTTAAGTGAAGACCATTCATATTTTCTCATTTGTTTTTTTCTAAGTGTTTTATAGTCTTGCTCATAACTTTAAGTTCGTGATATAATATATATATTGTGTGTGTGTGTGTGTGTGTGTGTGTGTGTGTGTGTGTGTGTGTGTGGTGTGAGGTAAGGGTCCAAATTAATAATTTTGCATATGGATATCCAGTTGTCTCAGTACTATTTGTTGAAAAACCATCCTTTACCCCATTGAATTGCCTTGAAAAGTTTGACAAAAATCAATTGACTATAAATATAAAAGTTTATTTCTAGACTCTCAATTCTGTTTCATTGACCTGTACTTGTTTGTTATTCCAGTACTATTATCTTGATTATTTTGGTTTTATAGTAAATTTAGAATGTTTCATAATCAGATAGTGCTGTCTCTTGTGTCTGCCTGCATAGCCTTACCATCAGCCAGGAATGTATAGCTAGCTTGGGCCCTTTCAGGTGTCTACTGCATGTATGTGTGCAGAGCTTATCAATTAGTTCTATGCTGTCTCATTTTGGGATCTCCTTGTTAAATATCTGGTTAGTCTGAAACTCCATTGTTTAACCCAGCTAGGACTGTAGCCTCAGGCTATCTGAGGCACTGGTCTTCTCACTTCATTTGCCAGGGAGATCACAGTTGTTACTGACAATGCTGCTGGGTGTGGGGGATTTTCTATGTCCCACTCCAAATCTAGTCAGCTTCCTCTGTCAATAAAACTGCCATTTTTCACAGCTTGCCCTGCCTTGGTATGGGAGCAGCCCCCGGCAAGAATGGCACAGACTCTCGAAGTTCAGTAGTTTTTCGTATATAACCACTTCTTAATTGGATGTATACCTTTGTTCAATTTTCAGAACTATAAGATAGTTGTTTTTTGACAGTTTGTCCAGGTTTTATCATTGCTTTGGTGGGGAGGATATTTGTTAATAATCTACCATACTGGAAGTCCTGCCTTACTTTCTCTTTTTAACCTTTTATGGACAACAGTGTGGTGATGAGGGAGGGAGGGAAAAGAGGTGGAAGAGGGCCTAGAAGGGATAAATGGTGATGGGAAAAATACAATATATTTTCCCTTTTAAAAAATGTTAAAATAAGGTAAAGTAGTATAATGACTCCCTGTATTTGTTAAACAGCTTCAGGGAAAATTAAGCCATATCCCATCTTGTTTCATTTAATACTAGATATTGTATATTATTTATAAGTATTTCACTATCTTTAAGAGATATGGTTTCTTTTTAAATATAATGGAAATACGATAAACACACATTAAAACAATTCACAATTTTTTCTTAACTTGTTATATAGCCACTCAGTCTCCAAATTTCTAGTTGTTCTTTAAATGTCTCACATTTTTTGTTTGTTTAGTTTTTTCAGTTGTTTTGTTTAAATCAGGATAAAAATAAGTTTTATGTATTGTAGTTGATTGATATGTCTTTTAAGTCTCTTGTAATATATATGTTTTCTCTTTCTTTTTTTAACTTTGCTGAATAAACTAGGTCACTTATAAAATCGCCACAGTGTAGTGTACTGTTTCTTTGTTTTTGTGATTTCCTATAAATTGATAGTTGGATCTAAAATTGCCCTGTCCAAATGATAGCTATTAGCACATGTCATTATATACCTTTAAGTTTTAATTAATTAAAACTAAGTAAAATTTAAAGATTACTCTCTCAGTCTCACTAGCCACATTTCTTTCTTTTTTAATTTATTGTGGTGACATTGGTTTTCAGGTGTACATTTCTATGATACATGATCTGTATATTGCATTGTGTGCCAACCATCCAAAGTCAAATCATCTTCTGTTACTATATATTTGACACCCTTTACTTTTTACTATCCCCAATCCCCCTTCCCTCTGGTAACCATAATACTGTTGTCTGTGTCTATGAGTTTTTGTGTGTTTGTTTTCTTGTTTGTTCATTTGTTGCTTTCAATTTTATATGCCACATATTAGTGAAATCATATACTTCTTAACTTTTGTTGTCTGACTTATTCTGCTTAGCATGATACACTCAAGGTTCATCTATGTTGTCCAAAATTGCCAATTTCATTTTTTCTTATGGGTGAGAGGTATTCCATTGTATATATGTCATTGTATATATGTACCGCATTTTCTTTATCCAGTCACCTATTGAAGGACATTTCGGTTGTTTCCATGTCTTGGCCACCATGAATAATGCTGCAATGAACAAAGGGGTGCATATATCTTTGGGGATAAATGTTGTTGGGTAGATACCCAGAAGAGTGGTTGCTGGGTGATATGGTAACTCTGTTCTTAATTTTTTGAGGAACCCCCATGCTGTTTTCCACAGTGGCCATGCCAGTTTATATTCCCAACAGCAGTGAATGACTTTTGAGGTGGTATCTCATTGTAGTTTTGATTTTCATTTCACTAATAGCTAGTGAAATTAAGCATCTTTTCATATATCTGTTGGCCATTCGTATGTCTTCTCGGGAGAAGTGTTCACATCCTCTACCCATTTTTTTAAATTAATTAATTAATTAATTAATTAATTTATTTATTTATTTATTTTTGTTAATCCTCACCCGGGGATATATTTTCCATTGATTTTTAGAGAGAGTGGGAGGGCTCGGGGGAGAGGAAGAGAGAGAAACATGATGTGAGAGAGACACATCGACTGGTTGCCTCCCACATGTGCCCCAACTGGGGCTGGGGGATAGAACCTGCAATCCAGGTACGTACCCTTGACCAGAAATTGAACCTGCGACCCTTCACTGTGCAGATTGACACTCTAACCACTGAGCAACACCGGCCAGGCCAGCCTCTGCCCATTTTTTAATTGGATTATTTGTTTGGTATTGAGTTGTATGAGTTCTTTATATATTTTGGATATTAACCCCTTGTCAGAACTGTTTCAAATATCTTCTCCCATTCAGTTGGTTGCTTTTTTTGGTTGGCGATTTCTTTTGCTGTGCAGACGCTTTTTAATTTGATACAGTCACATTCGTTTATTTTTGCCTTTACTTCTCTTGTCTTTGGTGTAAAATCATCTCTGAAACCAAGGGCCATATGTTTTCTTTTTGTAATTGATTGTGTCAGGTCTTACATTTAAGTATTTGATTAATTTTGAGTTAATTTTTCAGTAGCAACATGGGGCTAGTAATTACTATATTGGAAAGTTCAGATTTCCATCATGCTAAAAGCTCTGTTGGAAAGTGCTACTCTAGAAGTTTTATCAAATTCAGGTTTGATTTTTTTTTTTTAAGACTACCTCACAAATGGTTTTATGTTATTCCATGAGGAGACATATAATGTCTAATGATCTTTTTTGTGATGTTAGCAGCTATTAATGATTGTTACTTAAATTTCTTATTTAGAAGGATGTTGCAAAATGATGACATTAATTATTCTCTCATTCTTGCTTCATTTATTAGCTGGAATATTCTATAAAGAGAGACTTTTCATTACCTATTATTTTGTTACCCAGTGATATCTTTCATATAGGAAAAACAGGACAAATTCTTAATTCTTAACCTATTTGAAAATATTTTCTTAAAGATAATGCATGATCTTAAATATAAGGTAGTTTAAATTCTCTTGTTAGATTATTTTAATGAAATTCTTAAGTTAGCTATTAGCATGCTATATGTAAAATATGATAGTGCTTTTTTAAAACAAACATTTCATTTAAGGATAAAATATTAAACTACTATAGGTTTTACAGGCATCCTGTGTAAAAATCCCACAAATATACAGGGTGTCCCCAAAAAATGTATACATACTTTAACAGCTAATAGCTCAGTTTTGAAAATGAAATATATTTTAATAAACATTGCCTTTATAATTATGCAAAGTGTGTTGTATACATTTTTGGGGACACTCTATATTTGCTAGTTTATATGGGATACAAACCTATATAACCTTTAGATTTAATTGTTTATATGGGATAGAAACCAAATAGCCTTTAGATTTAATTATTGTGGTTGGTCATTGGCACTTCATCATTGCAGAATAACATTAGATTATTAACTCTTGGGAAGCTTCTCCATGCCTAATTTAGTTTTAAATATGTCATCATCAGGTCTCCGATGAAGATCATCTTTACATAGGACTCCCTGAAGGAATTGCCTAAAGGCAAATGCTCCATAAATATTTGAGCTTTTGAAGTGAGAAAGCAAAAAAAAAAAAAAAGTTTAAAAAAATAAAGTGAGAAAGTGCAATATGTATCTATGTGTGGGTGCAAATAATCATCTACCTGACATTGGATTTTTTTAGCTAATGTTATATAAGGTTTTCTTGTTGACTTGAACCCAACCCAGGAGCAAAATCTGATTATTACTGTAAAATCAGAAAATTATTCAAGATTAAATTTATTTTCTTTTCTTCGAAGTTTAATATAGTTTACATCAATCATCACATACCAAAATAAGTTGTACCATTAAAGTACTTTTAAAAATAGTAACATATTCACTACTCAGGAAAATAGATTTTAAAATGTACTAAATTGCATTTATAATCCAATAATAAATAAATTATTTCCATAAATAACATTATTCTTATTTGCTGTTTAGTTTCTTTTAGAGGAAGGACCTAGTACTGTAATTATAGAGTCCAACTAAAACGATAATTTTCTTTTTAGTTAGAATTTTAAGCCTTAAAATTGTTACGCTTTTTGTTTAAACAAGCTGTTAGCACTCTTGCATAGATTTGAAGTTGTGGAGCTTTCCAAGGGACAGTGTATGACCATTAATGTGAGCCATGCAGAGGTCAAAAGGAGCATGCATTAAGGAACCCTGTAGTATGAGAGAGAGCAGAAAGCCCTGGGGAATGCTGGAAACAGCTAAATTAAGTCACCTCTTTCTTGGTAACCAGTTTGAATTTCATCTTGTAACCCTATGATAATTTTTTAGCTGCTCTTTGGTGAACTCTGAAATGTGTAGAAGTCTTGGAGAAGCATTAACCTAAGATTCAACACAGTATTTTAAGCACTGTTAGTCCCTGATCGACTCCCATTGTCAAAGGGTTTCCTGAAAGGTATACATTGCTGCCTGTAGCAGTTGGGAAAGCAAAACCACTTCCTCTGCACTTCAGATAATTCTTAACCAGAGCAGTGACTTCCAAGGTTCTGTATTAAGCTTTTCAATGTATTGAGAATGAAAACTTTAAGATATAATGATCTTATATCCTTATGTGTGTAGTAAATTTGAAATTCTGTTGAAACTTTAATTTGTGAGCGTTTCTGATATTTAGCAGCTTATATATGTGTAGAATTGGTCCAGTTTTCCTCTTGTCACAGGTGTACTTACTGAAAAGTTGCAGTTGATAAATAGGAATGAGAATCTTGCAGCAGTTGAATACATTATCTGATCATAGTACTTGAAGGGAAGAATAAAGATGACAGGGTATTAATTTGAAATTTTCTTTGTCAGAGGGTTTGGGACTCCTGTTCTGCTTTATAAATGGATTTTTCATAGCTACTGCCCATTATGTATTTCAAAGATAATTTTCTATTCTTTTCAGATGTGGTTTCTTTCTTACAGTTGTTACTGATACACCAGTTTATAACATAGCCTTCTTCTATAGTTAAAGCAATCTTAATTAGGAATCAAAGAATGCTTTGAAAATCATAATATGCTGTAAAAAGTTTAAGAGTTTTCCAGCCTCTATCTTATAGTGGTAGGAGCTTTTAAATTCTCTTACTAAAATAACCAGGCCCTCATATTATGTATTATTTTAATAGTAATATTACAAATGACTATTGGTGCTCAGTGTCATAGGTTAAAAATGATCTGCTTAATTAATTTAGGATCTTGCTATTGTTTTAGACTATCCCAGATTTTTTAAATTGGTGAAATTGAATCATTTTAGGCACTAGATAGAACTGTGTAGACAATTGATCTTGAATTCATATTCACCTTCCTTTATCAAATCATTAAATACTTGGTTTATTTGTTATAATTTTTAGGTATCTTAGATGTAGTGTTATGATAATTAGCTCTTTTTCAATATAATTTCTGTGAGTATCTAGTTTTATGAATGCCACTTCTCTAATCCACTGCATATTTTTATTATCTTCATGTAGGTTTGTTTATATATGCATGTGTATGTTCGTATGAGTGTATGGGTAAAATACCCCTTTTCTCTAAATAACATTTTTTTCTTTAGACTTTTAGAGTAATTTGAATGTTGAATACACTATTTCTTTCTAGACAGACATTGTAACGGTGGTAAGCAGTTCTGTTTAGTTATAGGCTTATCAGTAACCTTTACACATAATGTGATATTGTCTGAATGTCTTATTTTGTTCAGCTTTCCCTGGCACTGATGAAGCCTAAGGCTGCTGTTTCTTAGAGTTACTGATAATTTTTTATCTGATTAACTGACACATTTAGTTGAAATCAGACACAGCCCTTAGGCTGGGCATGGATTTAATTTAAAAAGTATCAAAGGTTTGCTCTGTGTGCTATTTAATCATCATGTTTATCAGGCAAAGAAAAATTACCGGAAGGACCATAGGGAGAGGGTTATCTTAAGGAGCAGTAGCTTGGGAAATTGATAATAGCTACAAGGTAATTTACTGCTAACTTTTAGATTCATTAATATAACATTTCCCACTAATAATTACAGTACATGTAATATACTAATTAAATTGAAAACATTATCACTAATTTTCTTTTTGCTGAACCCTAAGATGGCTAGATAAGAAGTGAGAATGTGAAATTGAAGAAAACCTATGTAGTCACACCAATTTAAACAATTGGTTAGTTGGCCAGTTAAAACATTTTAGAGATAGAAAATGAAACGACTATGCATGTTCAGAAAAACTCATTTTAGGCTGTGACAAGGAAATGAAAGTTCTAAATGAATGAAATCACCATGTACTGTAATTTTATAAAATATTACACTGGTCTGACCTGTAAAAGTAATACATCTACAGGAACTAATGTATCACTACCATCCATGTGTATGATGGCACCACTCTAATGAATGAATATGCTGGGTTGATGGAGTACATTGAGCTATAGGGCCTTTGCAGTACCTTGTGTTTATTATATATCTCTTAACATTTTCATAATGTGATTCTTTTTTTTCTTGGAAAAATATTTCATGCTCTGTAACAAAGCACAATAACTCCAGGTTAATATTTAAGAGAAAACCTACTCCCAACCCTGCCATGATCTTTTAACAACAAAAGTCTTAAAAAGGATTTATTTAAATTTTTATGTAATTCAGACAATAAATGTTATACTTTGATATATAGTTATTATATAATTGTATATTTTAATCTAGCAGTAAGCCTCTGGGGTTTTTTCTTACTTTCATTAATGATATGCATAGGGTATAATAAAAACTAAAATAATATAATCATTTCAGCTTATATAAAAAACAAAACCTATAATTAAGAAGTCTTATGTTTGTAGTTATAATAAACTATTATGCCACTTAAATGTCTTTTGTCACAATTCACAATGTATTTTTTTTTATTTTGTTTGGTTTTTGAAAGTCTTAGGTTGTGTTCATTCTTAGAACAGAGTTTAGTAGTTTCCATGGAAGGGAAAATATAAAAAATTGAAAAGCTTTCATAACTGGAAATGTGGATAGTCTTTTGCAACCTATATTTCATAGGTTATTTTTCTTAACACTTAGTGTTCTATGACTGTTCTATAATGAATTTTTTGAACACTAAGTAAATGCATTGAGATTTCTCTGTAATACACATTGTTACTGGCAAGTGTAATTCAATCTGAAGTCCGTCTCTCTTATACCTGATTAATCATAGGACCTTATTTTAAAGACGTTTTTCACCTTTAAGTAATACCATAGGATGGATCTTGAAGACTTTGTAATTGCAAAGTTTAATGTAATTTATTTTTTCTTCTGTACAGTAAATATAGTGTAGTAACAATAAGTTAAAATAATCAAATTGAAAAAACAGGATCTTGTGTTGTGTGGACTTTCAGAAAAATTGAGATTTTTAGATTGTGTCTAAATGATAGTGTTACAGTTTTCTGTTATTTCAGAATTAAAGATTATTCCTAGTTTCTTTTATGTACTAATTTTTTTGATAATCTCCTTTAGAAAAAGTGAGGCTGTGTTTCATTTGATTTAACCCAGCAGGACTTAATCACAGTGTACCTTCTCAGATCATCTGTTATTACATCATACTCACTTTAGACATGACCATATTTATTAATCTCAACAGCTCAGTATCAGAATAGACGCAAGAAGAAGTCTAATCTCTTATTTACCAATGAGGGAACTGAGATCCAGAGAAGTTAGAAATCTTGGCTAAAGACCCATACTTAGTGATTATCAGAAATATAGACCCTATAAGATACTATTTCTATCATGGGAACTCAGTCACTTAGGAATATTTACTACCTTTATAAATCATTTAATAGTTTTTATCATTTAAAAGAGCTATATATTTTTAAGCTTTTAAAAAATATATTAATAAGCCTTCTCTTGTCCCAAATCTTTGCTTTTCATTTCCTCTAGGTACCGTCTGTAGCCACTTACAGCAATGTTTTCTTTTATAAAAATTTATTTTGTTTTTTTATTTACTGTTTTGTATTATTAATTCTCTATTCATATATCTTTTATCCAGCGACATGAAAGCCTCTTGAGTGTAGAGACTGTGACTTATATTGCTTCTTAATATTCTTCACATTTTTTGTTTTTGTTTATGTTACTACTGTTATTATTATTTTTGCTCTGCCACTTTCATCCTCTTTTTGACTGTTTTTTATCCAGTATTTTTTTACATTAACTTCAGATTACTCTGTGCTTTATGCCTAGAAATTAATGATGTTAAAAAGTTAACAGTCTTCAGTTAAAAAAAATGTTTAAAAAGAAAGAAAAAAGGAAAATAAATAAGTAAAATGTTAACAATACAACTCTAGCAAAATACAAAATTCTTCTAAAGCAACATTGCAATTCTGTGTTTCTTTAGCAACTGCATCAGTAAAGTTTGCTTTTCTGTATTTGACCACACAATATCAAAGACTTCTCCTAAGAAATATATAATTCAACTTAATCAATGTGTCCCCAATAACATTGCTGTCTCTTTAATTGCAGCCAGCCGGATGTTATCTTAGTCAATGCTTAGTCTGGAAAGACCTTGGCAAGTTTGGAATGTTAGCTCCGATTCGTTTCTCCAGTTTTATGATTTCTGAAGATCTTCCATTGCAGAAAGAGTTCACAGAAACTAAATAAACATTCATGTCTATAGCTTCTGAAATCATTACTGATCTTTGGGTTTATTTCTAGGTCTGCCCTAGAGCTGATATGTGGCCCTGAAACTACAAAATCACACCAGCGATCTCTTGGATGTGTGTGCAGTTTAATATATGGAAATAAGACCTATAAAAGACTATCTCCATGTTTTTTTCAACTCTCACTCTATCCTATCTCTATTCTATATAATATTTAACATCTCAGCTGGAACCCGGATAACTGTGCATTTAGATTAAATATATTTTACTATTTCTGCTGATTCTGTGCTTCATTATTCAGATGTGGGGATAAAGCCTGAAGGAGAGATAAAATCAAGGATGGTGGTAGCTGTTTAAGGTTTTGTTTTTTTGTTTTTTCAATTCTTCCACATGTGGTGGTTTGCAGGTAGCATGAGGAGCAGTATTCTAATTAGTCCCTTCATAGACCTGGGCCTTTATGTCACAACTTTTGATATCAAAGATCTTCTGAATGAAGACATTTCATGCATTTACTACTTTTCAATGCAAGTATGGAACTGATATTCATTAGATAATGCTGGCTTATTGATGACTAATATTAAATTTTTCTTTATTTTAATTCTGTACATTTACATAGTATTCAAATATGGTTTGAAACATATTTGGCTGGTGGTAAGCATTCTTTTTTTCTCAGGAACGCTAAAATGAATAACTAAAAGATGATCTACCAAGAAAAATTGGCAAATAGATTTGTGTTTTGACTTAATTAGCTTAACCATGTGCAGGCCATCAGCAGGTTAACCTTAAAAGAATTCTCTGCCTTGAAACTTTTATTTTATGGCTCTGGGTATTTTTTAATTTTATTTTTAGTTTATCGAGAGCAAAGAAGAGTTAAGAATGTAATTGGTCATCAGTATTTGCTTCTCCTTGTGCAATTCCATATGTTTATGTGGTAACATTTTGCTAGAGTTTTAAACCTAGTTGTAATAGCACTTCAGGCGATAAGATGTAGATCAGGACTAATTGGAATTTTACCCTTGAATTTTTCTTTCTTAGAGAGAGGGGAAAAATTAACTTGGTTCATAAATAAGTTTCCTGCCAAATTTGTTAAGGGCAAAGATTTAGGGGAGTTTGCTATTGATGTTGCTGTTAATTTTATCTACTGATTGAATAGTCAATGCATTTACCTGCTTTAAAATTTTAAATGTTCTAAATATTCATGAGGAGCTCTTATTTTTAGCAACAAGTTGGAGTGACCTGTGGACCTACTACTTGCAATAGGCAGTCTTATGGGACTGAGCCATTAACCTGTGGGATCTGATGCTATCTCCAGGTAGATACTGTCGGAATTAAATTGTAGGACACTAGCTGATGTTGCAGTATTGCTTGGTATGGGCAAACCCCCTCACAGGTCTGGTGTCAAGAGTGTTGTGAGTGTGGTAGTAGTGTGAGAGTGAAGGTGAAACACAGGAGGAGCTGGATTTTTCCTAACACAGTGATTAAGTTATTTCTGATTTAGGCTTTTCTTTTCATTTCCTTAATGAAAGGAATACATAACTGGATGTTGAGAGACCTGAGTCCTTGTCCTGATAGTGATACCTCTCATTTATTTGGTGAACTTATGAAAATCACAGCCCTTGCTTCATCATTAAAAATGGCACCATGGTTTTTTCATACCCAGGATTATTACCAGAATTCATGAAAAAATGAGACGCCTCCTATTTGTTTAGTAATCTATGTGGCATTTACTAATTAGTGTACATAGTTTGAAACCAAAACATCTTAAAGACTGCTCCTTTTTTTAAAAAAAAATTATAAGAACATTTTTGGGAAACCTGGGAGAAAAGCAACTTTCAATTAGACATGTGTGTGTGTGTGTGTGTTTTTAATTTATAGGTGTGACATTGGTTAATAAAATTATATAGGTTTCAGGTGTACCATACTAAGGCATCATCTGTATATTGTGTTGTGTGTTCACCACCCCAAGTCAAGTCTTCTTCCATCACCATTTATCCACCCTTTATCCTCTTTTACCTCCCCCCATTCCCTTTCCCTCTGGTAATCTCTATACTGTTATCTATGTCTATGACTTTTTCTTCCTTATTTATTTATTTATTTATTTATTTATTTATTTATTTATTTTTGCTTCATCCCTTCACCTTTTCACCCAGTCCCCCAACTCCACTCCCCTCTGATAGCTGTCAGTTTGTTCTCTTTATAAATCGATTTCTATTTTGTTTGTTAGTTTGTTTTGTTCATTAGATTCCACATATAAGTGAAATTGTATGATACTTGTCTTCCTCTGACTGGCTTATTTCACTTAGCATAATACTCTCCATGTCAAATTTGATCTAGGATGACTAACAATTTTTAAATTTCTCCATTGAGGTTGGAACACACTATGTAGCAAACAGCTGATTTATTCAAAACTGGGAGTGTAATACTGTGGCAACTAAGATGGAGACTCAAAATAATACATCCTTAGTTTTAAATGAAAATAAATAACAAATGATTATGATTCTTTGCAATTTATTTGTCATTTAATTTTTAGCCTTAACAACTTTTTCTCTATTTAACTGAGAGAGCTCACAAAGGGAGAAAATAATGCTACAAATGACTAAAACTCTGTCTTGAGTTCACAGTTTAATGGAAGAACTCCAGATGGTGATCATTTTCCATTTTAAAATGTTTTATATTTAGTGATGCTAGAAAAAACAAAAGCCTTTTTAACAAATCAAAAAAATTTTAGTCAGATGCCTGAATATGTAGAAATTCTAAGTGTCATTTTCAGTATTATTTCATATAAAATAGTATTCATTTCTGTTATTTCTATGAACCTGGATTTGTATAACTCTGCTAAAGTGAAAAATGTCTTCGAGCAATGTTGTTGCAAATAAAAGGGTTTTCTCCTTATTTTATAGGGAAAAACATTTAGTGTTTTACTGGCCATATAAATTTCATGTTTTGTTATACAGGCCCTAGAACATCGTAGGCATTCACAAATGTTTCTTATTTAATAATGTCATGTTGCCAGAAGTCCAAATATTGCCACTCAGAACTTTATAATGCAAGTGTGCTTCTTTAATGAATGGTTCATATTATAAATGTTAGAATGCCTTTCAGATGAAAAACACTTTAAATTCAGTAGATCATTTTTTTTCTCAATAGGCAAGAACTCATTAATGGAATAATACTGGTAACTGAAGCATTTTTCAAAGAAAATAATATCCCCAATAAATGCAAGCTGCATATCTTCTCATCTTTAGAATAAGTAGGCCTAGATTTCATTTGTAAAAAAGGACAGCTTCTTTTTATTTTATCTTGTTGGCTTTGTGAACAAATAAATATTGAGTGTACAAATGTAATTTGGGTCTAGATTTCTACCTTTAAACCCTCCTTCTAAACTTGTAATGATTACTATTACCATATGGCTGAATGCTTTCATCATCCCAATCTCTGTGTTGGGAGCCTTTTAACTGTGATATGGTAGAGCTTTGCATTTGAATGAGAATGATAAATTAGGTACATTTCATAGTAGAAATCCATTTCTATCCTCTTATATCTATGTTCCTGATACTTTCAGGTACTGATTTTAAGAGTAGTCATTATGCAGGCTTTAGGACTAGGTTATAAACTCAGACAGTTCTAGTTCATACTTTTGGGGATAAGAATAGGACTAATTAGCCCTTATTTATTAGTTGTTTAATATGGAAGGTTCAATCACACAATCAGATACCAAAGGGAGATAGATGATTAGGATTGTGTGGACTTGTTAGCTAATAAAACATATATATATATATATATATATATATATATATATATATATAATTTTTTTTCCTAGAACCTGAGATGGAAACAAGCTTAAATGTTTGAGGAACAAGAAGAAGTCCAATGTTGATTATTGGCGTGAACTGGGAGGATAATAGCAGGTGGTGGTGTCAGAGAAGTTGGCAGGGTCCAGGTCATATAGAACCTTGTATATTATCTACAAGGAGCTTGGTTATTACTCAGAAGTAGTATGCAAAAACATTGGAGGATTTTCAGTCAGGGAGCTACATGTTTTGGTTTATATTTTGAAAGAGCAGTGGTTAATCTGTGGAGATAAACTGTAGTAAAGAAGATTGAACTCAGGAGGCCAGTTAGGAAACTATTGCAGTAGTCTATTTGACAGGTGATGGTGGGTAAGACTACAGTGGTGATGGTGGGGGAGATGAGAAGTCATTGGATTCTGGATATTCTTGGAAGATGAGGCTAATAGAACAATTACTTAATAGATGTTAAATTATAAGGGAAAGAGAAATCATGGATGATTGTAAGATTTGGGGCATAAACAATAATGTATTTGCAGTGCTATTTCCTAAGATGAAGAGCCATATGGAAGGATCATGGGGTGGGTGGGAGTATGTGCCTGAATCAAGAGTTTGTTTTGAATCTGTTCAAGTTTGAGATACTTAGTAGACACTGACATGATCATTAGAGCTGATATTTGGATTCTGGCCCTCAGAGAGAAGCAGGAGTTATTAACTTATGGATAATATTTAGAACCATGATGAAATATTGTGTATTATTATAGCCAGAGAAAGGAAGAGAGCTGAAGGCTGAGCTCTGGGCACTTTAAACATGGGTTCAGAAGAGAATAGGTTATGAGGAAATGGAGAAAAATATATAAACTCTTTTGAAGTGTTCTACTTTAGGTAGAAATAGTGGTACCTGGAAGAGGACATAAGTTTTCAGCAGCTATGACAGCACAGCGTATTCTATAATGATGAACATGAAGCAGGAGTAAAAATCGATGGTGCAGGGAGGGAAAAAGATCTAGTCCTTAAACTGTCCAGATGGATTGGGTTCCTGATAAAGAGATACTCAGGCAGGATCAGTTTACCCATTTTCATAGAAAGGGGAAAAATCTAGTGATACAGATGTTGATTGACTGAGAGTTGAGAGGCCTTAGTGAAATCTTTCAGGCTTTTGTTTTTCTTTTCTAAATGTTTGTAATGGTTTTCCCAAAAGGAAAAATTCGCCTATGTATTCTGGATGATTATGCTTTTATTTACTTACTAGAGGCCCGATGTGGGCCTTCCTTCCCCTGGCTGCCAGCACCGCCTTCGCTCTGGCCGGAGCCGCCTTTCCGCCTTCCCATGCTGCCCAGAAGCCCGGAGTGGCTGGGGTGGTGCAGAACGCCCCCGGCCACTCGGCGCCTGTGTGTGCAAATTAGCCCGCCAACTTTGTTGGGTTAATTTGCATATTCACTCCTGATTGGCTGGTGGGCATCACGAAGGAATGGTCAATTTGCATCTTTCTCTTTTATTATTGTAGACTAGAGGCCCGGTGCGCGAATTTGTGCACAGGTGGGGTCCAACCAACCTGCCCTGATGGGATGCAGGAGGTTGGCCAGCCAGCCCCGCCCCCGATCTGGGTGGGGGTGGCCGATCGGGGGTGGGGCTGGTTGTGGGGAGGGGCCACAGGCAGTTGGCAGGCCAACCCCACCCCCTGGTTGAACTCCCAGTCGAGCTCCCAGTCGAGGGGACAATTTGCATATTAGGCTTTTATTATATAGGACTTTTGTATTCAAAACCTAGAAGTAAAGATAAAAAATTTTCTGTCATTCTAAATAGTTAGCAAGTTGTTCAATATCATTTTTATATAGAGAATCCTTTCCCACCAGTTTTCACTGTCAACTTTATCATGTACCACATTCCTATACACACTTAGGTTTCTATTCTATTTCATTGATTTGACTATTCCTGGGTCAGCACCACACTGTTTTAACTATAGCATTTTCAAAATATGTTTAAATACCTTCTAGTGCATGTCTAATCCTTGTCTTTTCAAGTTGGGAGATAATAGTGAGCTTCTTAGAATGTTCTGCATTTGTATGTTACAAATCTACACTGGGCTCTTCAGGTAGAGAGGATTGTGGTTTAACTCATCATGTCTTTCTTTTGATGCAAACTATATTGTGTTTTGGCAACTCTTCTTTATAATTTGTAGGATAGTCTTCTCCCTAACCTCATTGTAAATAAAAATTTATTCTTTTAAAATATTTTTATTGTTTAAATTATTACAGATATCCCCATTCCTCCTACCACACCCTCTTTCCTCTGGACATCACCACATTGTTGTCTGTGTCTATGGGTTGTGCATATATGTTCATTGTGAATCCTTTTACCTTCTTTGTTTGTAGGTTTTTTATTTCTTCCCTTCATGCCCTTGGTTTCAGAAAAGGAAGATTTGTGAACATAGATACCTATATTTCCTAGAGTTAGTTTTTATTTATCTCTAAAATGCAACCTTAGGCAGGGATTGGTCCTTCTCTGTTAATTTTGCTAGTTCTCCATAAGATTCAAGTCTCTCTCCTTCTAGCAACATTTTCTCCTAGGATAGCTCGATTATTTATTGCATTTCATTTGTTCTTTGTTCTTTGACAATATTAATTGTAGTTATTGGATTTCTGCTCTCTCTCCCTTATCCTTTATTTTATCTGGCTACAAAATTTCATCTTTTTTATTGTTTCTTCTGTTATCTGAGCAAGTGTCTTCATTGTATCTGCCACCTTGCAATTTTGTTCTTCTGTGTTACAGATTCTGGATCCTTACTACTTTTCATGCCAAAATTATTTTTTTGATTGTGTTTTCTTTACAATCTTTTTTAATTTATTTTTTAAGGTATTACAACTAGTAGTACATATGTCTTCTTTTTTTCCCCCCATTAACCTCCCCCCAGCCTCCCCTACCCCTCGGTACTTGCCCTCACTCCCCACCCCAGTGTCTTGTGTCTATTGGTTGTGCTTATATGCATGCATACAAGTCCTTCGGTTGATCACTTAACCCTTTGCACTCGCTTGCTTTTTTCTCGATTCCTTTATTCTACTCGGGATTTAATTTTTTAAATACCCCAGATTTTACATAGCGCGGCAGTAGAATAAAAAACTGGAGTTTCTTTTCATACAAACTTATTTATTTGGATTTTTTTATATTTCAAATTATTGATACATTCGAAGAGTAATTTTAATCTCGACATCCGAGTGCAAAAGGTTAACCCTCCAACCCTCCCCTACCTTCCCCCTGTAGTTAGACAGTCTGTTCAATGCTTCTTTGCCTCTGTCTACTTTTGTTCAATAGTTTATAATGTTCTTTATATTCCATAAATGAGTGAGATCATGTGGTATTTATCTTTCTCTGACTGGCTAATTTCACTTACCTTTTTTAAAAAGTTTAGTTATCTTGTTATTTTTACTTGCCTTTTCAGATCATTTTCTTTTCATCTTTTATTTCATTTGTTTCTTAAATTCTATTTTGTACACACAATAGTTTCTAAAACTTCACTGTTTTTCTTGTGACAATTTTTCCCCAAAATTATTTACCCTGTATGATCAGTCCTCTGTTCTCCCCACTCTCCCTGCCAACACAGCAGCTTTTGGGAGGCAAATGGGTGGGGCTTTTTTCTGCTTACCCAAATTGGTGTAGTGGAGCTGTGCATAAATTTTGGTTTTAACAGGCACTAGCATCTGTCCAGGGGCAGCTATAGGTACTTTTAATGGCTATTACCAAGCTTCTAGGCCTGATATTTCTTTATAGCCCCTGTCCTCTTCTCCAGAAACATATTAACTAAAGTTTTTTTATATCTTTGTTTTTCTCTGTAAACTAACTTAGAATTCAAAAGTGTTTTATTTAGGGTATTCAAATGCTGGAATCGTGTGGAAGAAATAAAGCTATGTAGAACTGAATAATTTGTTCAAGAATATTATGTTCCTCTTTTTTAATGTAAATTTTTAGAAATTTCCTGTTGTATATTCTTGGCAAAAAACAAAAATCAAGAAAAATAAGGTTATGTAAAGTAAAAGTATAAGTTCCTTTTCCTGTTTCTCATTCTTCACTCAGTCCAGCTTTGTAAGGCAAGTCATTACTTAGTGCACCATGCATTATTTCAGGTAGAAGAGTTGGTCTTTCTTTCCCTAAGAAAGAAAAAGTTCATGAGAGCTGAATTCCTTGCATTGTCTTTAAAAGGCCAAAGGTTTGGCTTTGTTTATACATGTTTAGCATGTGCATACATGTGCCTGCCTATCAACATTACCAGTTTTGAATAAATCAGCTGTTTTCTACCTAATGCGTCCCAATCTCAATGGAGAAACTTATAGATTGCTGAGATTCTGCCACATTAACAATTAAAATGTGTTCTAATAAGCATGATTGACTATCGGTATTCAGCCCTTGGATTCTTAAGCAGAGTGTTGATATATTGGCTCTTTCTGAATAAATCCTTGGCATAACTATCACTTTGCATATAAGTAGGTGTAGAAGTAATGGTAATAATGAAGCTGTGTTTGTGCCAGTCTGTGAGTATGTGTTTACTTTTGCAAGTACCTTCTCTATTGTTAGGTTTGGCCACATAAGTCAGATAGCTGCTGGACCCACCGTCTCATCAGACTTGCAGGTGTGTTTTCATTGACAGAGATTAGGGATGCAGTTAATTTTATGTAAATTGTACCTCAGTCTAGCTTTTGTTTTGTTTTGTTTTGTTTTTAACAAATCTCATAGGGAGAGGTTCTCAGTTGTCTTCAGGTTGTAGGGCATGCTTCAGAATAGTTCGATCTCAACTTTTCTAGCCTTTGTCTCTTCCACTTCCGATATGTGCTTTTCCACTACCCTAAACTGCTGACCATTGCTGTGCACTAAGCCCCTTATTTTGTTGCTTTGGCGAATATTCTTCACTCTTACTGAACTGTATTAGGGTTCTCTAGAGAAACTGAACTGATAGGACAAAAAATATATTAAAGAAGAGTTCTTATAAAGGATTAACACCTCTGATTACAGAGACTATATCCCATGATCTGCCATTTGCAAGCTGAGCTGAAGGTAAGAATACTGATGGTGTAGTTCCAAACCCAAAAGACTGAGATACAGGGAAGCCAGTGAAGTAAATCACAATCCAAGTCCAAATGCCTAAGAACCAGGAGTGCCAATGTCAGAGTCAAAAGAAGATGGGTTTTCCAGCTCAAGCAGAGAGCATATTCGCCCTTCTGCCTTTTTGTTCTATTCAGGCCTCAACCATTTGGATGATAATCCCCCACACTGATTAGAGCTATCTTTTTAAAAATATTTTTATTGATTTCAGAGAGGAAGGGAGAGGGAGAGAGAGATAGAAACATCAATGAGGAGAGAGAATCATTGATTGACTACCTCCTGCATGCCCCACACTGGGGATCGAGCCCACAACCTGGGCATGTGCCCTTAGCCAGAATCGAACCTGGGACCCTTTAGTCCGCAGGCTGACGCACTATCCACTGAGCCAAACCAGCTAGGGCTGATTAGGGCTATCTTTACTCAGTTTATCAGTTCTTATCCTAATCTGTGCCACCAAACATTCTCACAGAAATATTTCACCAGATATCTGGGCATCACTTAGCCCAGTCATGTTGATCTGTAAAATTAACCATCACAGTTTAGTAGGCTAGTGTTGAGAAGTGATCATGAGCAAGCCTATCAGGTTAGGCCTTTAATCCATAATGCTAGTGATGGTGGTGCTCAATAGTAGTTAGCAGTAGAAGTAATAACATAAATAATTATAGAAGTAGTTGTAATAATGAAGGTTATGGTAATGATAGAAGAAAATATTTACTGATTGTTTACTAGGTACTGGACACTTATTTATCTGAATTATTTTACTCAATCGTCACAATAACCCTAGAAAAAGGGAACTATTATCCTCACTTTATGGATAAGGAAAATGAAACACACAGAAATTACATAACTTATTACATAACTTATTTAAAATCACAGAGCTTATCAGTGGTAGGGTTAGATTTCTAATGGGTTGTAGTAACCATTATTGGTGAACAAGTCATTAGTTAAACCTATATTTAAATGGTGGGCTCCTCCATAAACTCTTGGCTGCCCTAACATCAGCTCTGCCTTGCACCATGGTTATCAAGTATCTGCAGATCAAGATTAGACAGGAAGAGTACAAGGCTCACAACATTTGATAGTAACTAGTTTTTCTAAGTTATTTTGTACATTTTTCAGTACCAAAACCAAACGAAACCATTAGCTTTATCCCTGTTTCTTGCAGTGTCCCACAGGGAAGAGGATTAGTCTATCCAACAGGGAAGAGGACTAGTCTATCTAAGGGATAAACAATTGGACACATTTTGGTTTTTCCTCATTGAGAATTTTAACCCTCTTTTATATTATTGCTACAATATTTTGTAAACATTTATTTTTAGTTGCTTTATTTAACTTTTCAGGTCAGAATTTTTTTATACTGCTCTTATTTTTCAAAGATGTTCACATTAAAAAAATAATGATCTCTATTTAGACCTACTTTTGAAGAACAGTCAGAATTCAGCTGGGTATATAATTCTAGAGCTGATTTGTTAGGTATTATCATATAGAAAATAAAAGAGATGGAAGTGGAAGAGGATTTCAGAGAATGCATGTAGACTAAGAAGAATTAAATAATTATTATTTTAGTGTTGTAGTGAGCATTAAATGATAACCATAGAACATTAGCACATTTTAAATGGATAATAAATTCCAATTATTATTTTAAAAGTGATTTGACTTAGTTAAAAACACAGTGGCTCTTATCTATGTTCCCATGATCTATAGAGATACACACACACACACACAAATACTTAGTACTTTATATTTTTTGTGGCAGAACTGAAATTTAGATCTCTCAATAACACTGTTCACTACTCTGTGATCTATGCCATATTTACATTTAATGAGGAGCACTATGCCTTGAATTTTTCTAATGAATACAATGACTTTTATAAAAAGAAAATGGCTAGGAAGGTTAGAGAAAGGTTATAAGCAAATGTTCTCACAAAGTTGCTGAAATAAGAAAGTAAAGGAAATAGCTCTTTTCCTGGACACTTTATCTAATAGAGTCATTTTATTTTGGGGAGGATTGACAGATATTTTTCAATCATTTTGGAGGGGAAATTTTAAATTGGCTTTATCTCCAAAGACATGAGAGATTCCTGTTGTGCATTTTTGTTTATTTATTATAGCACCCTTTTAGACACACTGGGTTGTTTCAGTATGTCTTGAAATACTACATTTGTTTTTATGTGAAACACTATTATTTTTCTTTGTAGGTTTCCCAGGTTTGGAAAGACGAGAGTATTAATAATGAAGTCATGTCTCTGAAGTAATTTCTTCTGTACCTCATATGCTAGGATGGATTTTATTTTATGCCTATTCAGAGAATTTCTATTTAGTTTGTTACTAGTAATTACCCCCCAGTCACTTTCTTCAAATTTATTTTCTAGATAATAGTTCCCTAGTTTATACCTGTATTGTGTATTATTCTTCCCTAAGTGTATTGTGTTACACTTTTTTACATTAAATCTCATCTTAGACCTCTCCTTCCAAATTCCCAAGTTGTCCATATCCATCCATGTACTTGATTGATCTTCCTTTCTTTTCTGTTTCATCCATCCTAGGTTTGTATCTTCTGCAAACTTGATCATATTAAATTTACATTCTCCTCCAGGTCATTAATGAGCATGTTGGATAGACTAGTCCTCTTCCCTGTGGGTCATTGCTGGATATCCTTAGTTGTAACTCTGTTGATCATAATTCATTGCTTCCTTCCCATCATATATTTTTTTATCCACTGTTCTATTCTGTTCTCCAGGCAATAGCTGTACCACCTCTGCTTCCCGGGTGCTCCTCTTTTTTATCAATCATCTTTTTCTAAGATACAGATACAAATCATTGTGTTCCCTTATCTACTTATGCCATTGTTTGTTTGTTTTTTAAGATAATCTGGGAAAATATTTTCCTTAAATAGAAATTTCTCAAAAAACTTCCATCAAACATCAGTGAGTCTTTACAAGTATGTTAAGTGAGAAAACATTTTGGAAGTCTTTTGCATATTAAAGCTGCCTTAGTCTTTACCTTTTCCATGGAAAATGGTGTGTAGTTATTTGGATTTTAAGTAAAAAGAATAATTAATTTCTCCCCAGCTGAAAGGATGACTTAAATGTATGTATTGTTTTTCCTGAATGTGGATTGCATTTTCAGTAAATTATTCTCCTTCAAGGTGGTTTTCCAAATGAGACACACTTTATTTATAATTTTCAGGTCATGATGCAGAATCACATGTTTATTTATTTTTCATGTTATTTTTTTTTCTTTATTTTTAGGAAAAAGAAGAAGTGGAAGGGATATCAGTAGGCGCTATACTTTCTGACTATCAGCGTGTTCGAGTAGAAAATGTGTAAGAACATTAGTTGTCCTATATTTATATGTGCATGTATTTTAAGAATGTGAATAAATAAAACATATAATTGTATCCAGATAATAAATAAATATGATATCCTATATGCCCATGGAACTATCTGTTTACTTGAGTAACAAAAGTTGCACTTTTATTTTTGTTCTATTCTTATATCACACGTGGATAAAACTCTAACTTACTTACCATAAGGAAAAAATACAATATTTATAATAAAAAATTAAGGCAAAGCTTTTTAAAGTAAAAAGTATTATTTTCAGTTTTTTGTCATTTGAATCAGTACACTCTTTTAACTCCTTATCATTTGTAATAAAAATCAGGAGCTTATAGAAGGAATGCAATAATATCTTAAAGACAAAAAAAGAAAAAAGAAGAAGCTTATTAAGGACTCTCCCCTTCTTTGGTCCTTAGGATTCAGTTCTTGGCCAAAAGTATTCATGATTGAAATAATTCTATATAAAGTCATTCAACTTTCAAGGAATTTTTAGGTTGTTGCTCCCCACTCTTTCCCACTCCTAAGGAATGTAGTACTAGTAAATCACTGTCTGTATGTACAAATACCAAAACAGTTCATTTCATTAATCTATTAAAAAAACATATAAGGTCAAATGATAATATGGATTATTTAATGTTTGGAAAAATAATACAAATGAATTTATTTTTCATTTTTAATTTATTTGGATAATCAAAATATCATATAGAGGCTTTATGTGTAATTATATTTGCAAAAAAGAAAATGTGGACTCCAGTATCTTGGGCAAAACTTAACCTCTAAATAAATAATTTTGACACTCAAAAGGGTAAATAGAAATAAGATAAAGAATGTATTTATGTAATGGTTTCATATTCTTGACAAAGAAATCTTCATATTGACTCTCATTAAAAACTTGCATATTAATGGACTTGAACACTTAAGTCTAAATTTTTATTTTATTTGTTTTCTCTAATTCCACAGTGAATTTAAGTCAGTTAAAAATACAGATTTTAAAAGATAAATGACAGGAATGCAAGGCAAAGCATAGCCAAAGGTGTAATTTGAAAGTTTTCCTTACCTTCTGCCTGCCTACATTTAAGAACAACTGATTTATAGATGGAGCTGCATTCTCTATCCCTTAAGCCATACATAGAAATAATATTATTCTCTGCAGCAGAGGACCTGAAAATACACCTCTCCCAAGAAGACATATAAGCACTCAATAGATAATATGAAAAGTGTTCAACCTCACTGATAATCAGGGAAATGCAAATTAAAACTACAATGAGATACCACCTTATACCTGTTAGAGTGGCTATTATCAACAAGACAAGCATAACAAGTGTTGGAGAGGTTGTGGAAAAAAGGGAACCCTCATTCACTGCTAGTGGGAATGTAGACTGGTACAGCCACTATGGAAAACAGTCTGGCGATTCCTCAAAAAATTAAGACTAGAGCTACCATATGACCCAACAACCCCACTCCTGGGTATATACCCGAAAAACTCGAAATCATTTATACGCAAAGACATATGCTCCCCTATGTTCATTGCAGTATTATTCACGGTGATCAAAACATGGAAATAGCCAAAGTGCCCTGTGATAGAGTACTCGATAAAGAGGATGTGGTACATATACACAATGGAATATTACTCAGCCATAAGAAAGGATGAAATAGCGTCATTTACAACAACATGGATGGACCTTGAGAACATTATGCTAAGTGAAATAAGTCAGACAGGAAAAGCTAAGAACCATATGATTTCACTCATATGTGAGATATAAAACTGAAACTTATTAACACAAACAGCAGTGTGGTGGTTGCTGAGGGTTGCTGGGGAGAAGGGAGTCCTAATATGGGTGACAGGAGAAGACTTGACTTTGGGAATCAAAGCCCTCAACCCTGGCATGTGCCCTTGACTGGAATCAAACTGGAACCCTTCAGTCCGCAGGCGGACACTCTATCCACTGAGCCAATACAAAATCTTTGTTTTTTTAATAAGTTCAAACCCACATGGTTTAATGGGTAGCCAAACTAGATAGGGCTGACATCTATTGATGAAAGTCAAAAAGCTCAATGAAAATGTGCTAATGATTAGGGGGCTAAATGAAAGAAGGGCCCATAGCATACTAATGGATAGAGGAAATATTTTTCTCAAAATGCAGTCTCAGGAACACTTAAACACATGATTAAAATGCCCAGACTTTATAATATGAAGCATATCTGCAATAATTTTATTCTTGAAATTTTTAAAGCATTGGTCTACAGACTCAATTTTGAAGTAGCCTATTGGGAGTTCATTGGTCTACAAACTCAGTTTTGAATTAGTCCACAGTTTGTAGTTTGTGTTGCATCACTATATTTTCAAGATATAATGCATTTAAAAAATGTCACTAGCTCAAATGCAACAGTGATTTACAGAGGAAATGTATTTGAGGCATGATAAATTGTTAAAAAAATTTAACTAGGTAAAGAATTTTGACTTAAGTCTACAAATAGTCAACAGATTGTGGATATCAAAGCAACAGTCAAGAATTTTGCAATAAGGACAGAAAGGAATGAATTTTTTTAATTAAATAAATCTCAGCTAAAAATGGTAGGAGACTAGTTTGACTAGTAGGCATTAAATATTGGTGAGGACAGCAAGAAATGTAATGCTTGTGTTACATCATTAGTTTCAGTTTCATCATGTTTATATTAATTGCCTCAGCACAGCACTATATGCTCTGGGACATTTTACAAAGGAAAATTATATAAAACAGTCTCTACAGTAAGGAAGGTTTTTTTGTTTTTTTTCTTCGAAAGTCAGGGTATATGTACATGAAAAAAGTAGTGATATATTTTTTTAAATCTATTTTTATTGATTTCAGAGAGGAAGGGAGAGAGAGAGAGAAATAGAAACATCAATGATGAGAGAGAATCACTGACAGGCTGCCTCCTGCATGCCCCTCACTGGGGACTGAGCCCGCGACTGGAATCAAACCTGGGACCCTTCAGTCCGCAGGCTGATGCGCTACCCAGTGAGCCAAACCAGCTGGGGCAAAAGTAGTGATATTTTTAAGGCCATGGATGAGTAAATGACCAAACGTGGCACATTTACTAAGTTTGGAATTTTCGGAGAGAAAGAGATCAGTGTGGGCTAGAGTAGTCAGCCAGGGAAACTTGCAGACATTAGAGATGGTGGGTTTTAGAGCTAAATTTCTTGTTTGAAATCTAATCTCAGTCACTTATTGTGTGAAATGGGCAAGTCGCTTGGCTTTGACTACCATTTATTGAATACCTATTTTATCTGAGCATTGTACTACATTCATTATATTACTTTTAATCAATTATAGTGCTTGAGAAAGTGATATTTACACAGGTGTATTAAGCAAGAGAAGAAGGTAGAGAGCCTAGTTAGTATTAGGCAAGAGTGAGCAGGGTAGTGGTGGCAGCTGGAGTGAGGGGAGAGTAGTAGGAATAAGGTGTGAAAGCTAACCAGGCTGAGGTCCATGTAGGTCAGTGCAAGAACTTTTACTGAGTGATGAAGAGGGTTTTGAGCAGAGGAATCTCATGATCCATTATGTTTTAAAAGGATCACACTGGCTGCTGTATGGAAAACTGATTTTAAATGGGCAAGGATAGAAACAGGGAATGAGGTTAGGAAGGCATTGACATGAGATATAACGGTGCCCCAGTCCGGGTATTAGTGGTGGCATTGGTGAGAAGTGATCATATTCTGCATTGTGGTAGACTGCATGAGGAATCTGAAGAAGAGAGGAGTAAAGGATGACTATACTTTCTAATCTCTTAATTGTATCAAGAACTTTGAAAGAAAATGTCTTTGTTCCTATTTATGAACTAGGAAACTAAAGACCTATAGCTTAGTTTTTACTTGCTGGAATCACATAGTTAGTGAGTGCAGAAGTAGGTTTCATTTGTCCTGACCCCAAAACCCATATTCTTTTTACTGCACCAAAATGTAAAATATGTAGTACAGTACTTCAATATATTGTACCATTTTTTCTTTTTATTTTATTTTCTGGGAGTCAAATTCTTGTAAAAATTTCAGTTAGTAGATAAAAATAGTTCATGTAACCATAGGTATTGTAAATTTAATCAACATATGATTATTTTATTAGGCTAAATTTATTTGCCTATTTTGCATATGCTTTACAATTTTGATACTCAAGAAGTTCTGAAAACAAAGACAATTATCCATTGACATTTGGAAGCTTTTTTACATAGATTATTAAACTTACAGAGAGTCTTACTAAAATTAATACTTCTAATCTGCCTGGAGATTTTATTTTTATCTGTTTATGCATAGCCTGTGGAAATTAAATAATATTTTTGTTGTATATATATATAATCTCCATTATACAAAACATGTTTTTAAAAACATTTTAAATGCTAAAATCCTTGAGAGATGCATTATGTTTAAAATCAAAGTAATGTATACAAGTATAGAACATTAAGATATCATCTGATTTTTTTTATTTTTTATTTTATAGGTGTAAGAGGCTTAATCTTCAGCCTTTAGCTTACCTTTGGCAGAGAAAACAAGAAGATTTGCTCCGAGAAATGATAGCATCTAACATTCAGGCGATCATCATCAAAGTAGCAGCTTTGGGTATGTAGCCAGACTCAAAAGAGAGCTGTCTGTTACCACACAGATAATGAGTTCACTAATAAGCAGTTATAACAAACAAGGAAGAATGATTTAGAATATCAGAAGAAGTTGAGTAAGGGTAACTTTTAAAATGGGCTTTTGACCATTTACCAAAGTAATTAATAGTGAGCCTTATCATTTTATTTTTAAATATATAACTGCCTCTAAAACTGGTATTGCATTATAGACTTTTAAGTTCTTTCTATAGGATTTGGAATTCGGGTTCATAGGGTACAGGAAATACAGGTTGAATTTTTAACCTTTCAAAAACTATATTTGGCACAACACATGATATTTTCCTTGTATTTTGTTAACATTTTAAATAATGTTAAAATAGAATTATTGGCTTTGTTTGTGATATCAGAAATAAGCAGAGTAGTGGGTTTTTGTTGGGGTTGGTGAGAAAATGATATTTGAGAGGATGTCATTTGATCAGTTACCATAGACACAATGTAGTAGGCAGGTGGTAATCTGATTCAAATATGGATATTACACATGAACACATTAATTTGTTGTTTTGCATTTTTATAATTCATTTTCAAGAAACCATAGGGTTTGAGCCCAATACATTTATTTCATGAACCTATTACAGGAAATGCCCTGGAGCCTTGGGCTTCTCAAAGCCGAAATCATTTGTGTTTACTTTTGTGATCCCTGAAATAACGAGGTCTCAAGCTGTGGAATATTTACAAATAAATTCACATTTTAGACAGCATTAAAAGAAAGATCCCATAATATTTCTCCTTGCTAAATACCAACCTACTCTCTTCTTATTGAAGTCAAGGTCTCATCTTTAGTAGAAAGGCTTATTTAGAGAATCTGCAGTTGATAAAAAGAGAAAGATTGAAGTGTGTTGTGTTCTTATTTTTGAGAAAAGGTTGCTAAGCAACTCTTATGATTGGAGTTCTCACTATAGGTATATCTGTAATATAATTTTCTATATGAATCTAGAGTATGGTCTCTCTCTTGGATTTTCTAAGATTGCCTAGTTCTTTAATGATCTTTATGTGACATCTCTCTGGACGGTACACACTCAATCCCTTTTTCTACTAGAGAATGGATAGGATTAGAACCCACAGAGAAACTGCCTCATTAGAAAGACAGAGCCAAAGAATATGACCTTGCTACTTTGATTATAGTATATAACTGATACTGTATGTCTTTTTAGTTGTATGTGTGGATGTGTGTGTACCTCTAGATAGGGGTCAGAAATGGTGATAATTGTATTAAACGTTAGGGTAAAGTATAAAACTGAGCTAATGTTTTCTTGGCCTCTCAATGACAAAAGTATAGATTTAAATTTTTTTTTCCTGTTAATCCTTACCTGAAGATATTTTCCCCTTGATTTTTAGAAAGGGTGGAAGGAAGGGAGAAAGACAAAAGGAAACATAGATGTGAGAGAGACACTACTGATTGGTTGCCTCCCACACACGCCCTGACCAGGGCCGGGGATCAAGCCTGCAATAGAGGTACTCCGACCGGAATCAAACCTGTGCCCTTTGACCGGAATCAAACCTGAGACCCTTCAGTCCATGGGCTGATGCTGTATTCACTGAGTCAACCCGGCTAGGGCATAGATTTAATTTTAACACTTATAGCACATAGTTTCTATTGCTTACCTATAGGTATGCAAAGATCATAGTTATTCTGAAGAACAGTATTAAAGGTTTGTTGAATGGTACATATCTTCTAAAGAGGCAGAAAAATATAAAAGATGCATTACAGGCTCCCATCTTTTTTTGGTCCTTTTAAAGTTTTCAGAAAAGGTTTTAGGCCAAAAATGGGACAGTAGATCCTTCCATGGGGAGAGGGATTCAGCAAAGTTTTGTGGCCCTTGACATTATGGAATGGTCTTAGAAAAGGATTGATTCTACATGAATTATACAAATATATTTCTGATAATTGTGTTACATAACCTTGGTGTCTGTGGGCTCAGTGAACTCGTGAAATTTTTACATAATAGCTTAATATTTTACAAGTTTCTGGTTTTTAGACTTATTTAAAGAATCATTTGAACCTTTGATTTAAGAACAGTCCTGCCTTTTAGAAATATTTACTTTTAATTATATGAGTATTGAAAACATTCTTGCTATATAATGTTAAATTTTCATAGATCAAGCAAGGCTTCCATGTGTTTTCTAGTCTCTCCTCTCCCACCAAGTACTTCATTTCCCAGGATACACACCAGAGTTGATGACTGATCACCTTCCTAGATCACTTTTTTTGGGCACATGTATATGCATGTGTAGAAATATTATTGTTTTATAGATTTTCTAATACTATGCGAATGGTATCTTAAGTCTGTATTGATTGGGAACTTGCCTTTTTTTACTCAACGTATCTTGGAGATTTTTTCAATGTCAATAAATATAGATCTACCTCATGTTTTATTTTTAAGTAACATTTTATTGAAGTATAGCATAAATGCAAAAAATTGAACAAATTATTAGTAAATAACTAAGAATTGATGAATTTGATGAAATTTGATGCATTTTCACAAAGTGAAAATAACTATGTAATCAACACCCAAATCCAGATATGTGGCATTTCTGATATCCTCCTAGTCAGTATTTGCCAAAGGTAACAGCTTTCCTGACACTTAAAGCTATAGGTAGTTTTTTCCTGTTTAATTTAATATGATTGAACCATATGCAATTGTGTCTGGCTTCTTTGGCTCAACATTATGTTTATGAGATTAATCCACATTATTGAATAAAGCAATCATTTGTTTACTTCTCATTATGGTATGGAGGTCCATTGTAGGAATGTACCACAATTTAATTGTCCATTTTACCACTGATGATATGTAGGTAGTTTCTAGTTTAGTGCTATTACAGTGGTGCCCTGTGTCCCATTTTGGTCAACAACAGGCCACATATGCAATGATGGGCCTAAAAGATTGTAATGGAGCTGAGAAATTCCTATTGCCTAGTAACGCATAGCCATCATAATGTAGCACAATGCATTACTCATGTATGTGAGATACTGGTATAAACAAACCCACTATGTTGCCAGTCATATAAAAGTATAGCACATACAATGATATACAGTACATAATACTTGATAATGATAATAAATGACTATGTTACTATATTTATTATTCTATGTGTTTATTATACTATTTATATGTATTTATCATACTATGCTTTTTATTGTCATTTTAGAGTGTACTCTTTCTATTTATTAATAAAAGTTGGTTTTTAGCAGTAGCCTTGTACATCTCATGTTTACTACATCTCTTGATTGCAAATTTTCTATTTTGCTTGATTTAATCTGGTGTTGTTTTATATAGTAACAGGCTGTACAGGCTTGTAGCCTAGGAACAGTAGGCTGTACCATGTAGCCTAAGTGTGTATAGGCTGTGCCATTTAGGTTTATGTAATGTTTGCACAACGATGAAATCACCTAATGATGCATTTCTCAGAACATATCCATATCATTAAGTGGCACATGACTGT
This sequence comes from Cnephaeus nilssonii, assembly GCF_951640355.1. Lineage (NCBI taxonomy): Eukaryota > Metazoa > Chordata > Mammalia > Chiroptera > Vespertilionidae > Cnephaeus > Cnephaeus nilssonii. The sequence continues at coordinate 38,908,106 of NC_137075.1, read as the reverse complement.
ATAAATAGTGCTATGAACACATGAGGTCATCTTATACATTTTCTGCCCAAGATCTAGATTTCTAGTTTTCATTTCTTCAGAGTGCACATATTTCTTTTAGTGGGAATATATATATATATATATATATATATATATATATATATATATATAATTACCTCATGAGCTCATAATATTTTGAAATCAAATTCAGGACTATGTAAGAACAATAACAATTTGGTATTCCATCTGTACTTCCTTTCTTTCACAGTGAAAAATCTCTGACTCAAGGACACAGAATATATTATTTATTAGAAAGTCCCATAATTATTGGGAACAAAAAAACCCACAAAAACAAATAGCAGATCTATAATATATTCTTTCTAGTAACTAGTATAAATTCCCTGAAAAGAAAGGAAGAATACCTCATATAATTTTATAAGCATCAACTACAGACCTTATGGCAAAAACAAACAAACAAAAAGTCATTATTGGTATTTACTATCTGGAAAGAGTCCTTATCTTTGGATTGCTTTTGGCAGGATGTATCTGGTAACTGTGATTAATTTTGGTAAACAAACCTGGAATCTTTGGGCTTGGGGCATGGTTCCCTGGAACATGTTATGTAAGGTATATAAGTATCTGAATATGGAATAGAGATGTTTTATGACTGAAGTAGCTATCTTTTGCATAAGTGATGCAAACTACATGCATTTTAACCTAGGTCAGAGCAGGTTCAATGTGTCTAGAAAACACCAATGGTTCTCTCCCCTCTCTGCTTCACCTGGCCCTTTGATTGCTTGTATTCTTGAAATTATTAGTAAAGCTTTACACTAGGTAAGGTCTCTGGTATGTTAGAGTCTTTGTTATTGTAAATTGGCCTAGTCAATTAGATATTTTTTCAGTCCCACAGATATATACCCTTTGGCAAGAAAAAAGAGAAGACAGAAAATCGTGATGTGCACTTAACTATTGTTTCCAGCCCTGGTAAAAACAGGACTCTTTAAAATAACAAAACAACAAAAGGAGAGAGAGAGAGAGAGAGATGGTAGTTAGGGGAAAAACAGGAGACCATATTTACCCATCTCTGGGAAACCTGCTTCTTGAATGTCATATTTGCTTACAAAATAACTAAATTGATCACTACAAAAACCATATAGGTAGTTGGAGACGAAGATCAGGTGGCTACTGAATGCTAAGAGTATTCTGTTTAACAATTAGGACTCTTTGTAGAAAATAACAAAATCTTGGGGAATAATTATTGTCATGGATTATTAGAATTAACAATCAGGAGGCCACATCACTATTCTGGACATCATTGAGTGTAAAAGATTATTTGGGTTGAGCAGATGAATGGTATGAGAGTTTTCTCTGTGCTTCTGACCTGCAATAGCGGGCAAAGGCTTTGACTTGGTGCTTATACCCTGAGAGGAGTAAGTTCCTTACTCCTTCCCCAAACTACAAATGGAGTTTTTAAAGATAAGAATAGGAATGATCCAATTGCAAGTAACCCTATACGGAGGGAGACATAATTTAATGTTGCTGGCACAAAAGATGGCATGATGGGAGTAGGTCATGAGAACCTTGCTCTTGGGAAGGTACAAGAATACTCAGGGGCAGTAACAGATCTGCTGTCTTAGTCACTGTGCATAAGGCTGTATGGTGGAAAAAGTTCTGAGCCATCCAAAAGAAAGAAGGCACAAAGGAGAGAAATAAAAAGTGGAAGGAAAACAGATAACTTGCTCAACTGGGTGTTGTTTAGATGGCTTCTTAGAAAAATGGAAAGAAAAATGGAAAGAAAAATAGGAAATTGATGTTTTAGGAGATGGGAGAGGCATTCTGGAACCACCTTTTAAAACTTTTTTAGCAAATTCACTCTATCTGTCCTAAGCTGGAGGAGTTCAGCCCAATTGTGAGGATCATGATTGAGAATGGAAAATAATTAAACAGTGGGCTGAATTTATTCTCTCAGTTAAGCCAAAGAATCTGTACACGCGCGCGCGCACACACACACACACACACACACACACGCACACACACACACACACACATACCTTCTTAGGATTGTTAGATACTGGGCTCAATGAACAGTAATCCCTAAGGAAGTTAGGGATTGAACACCAAAAGACTCAAAGGTGAAACTTGTAGTGTATAGAGATGCTGTAGTGCAGAAAACCAAAGTAGGACTAAGGTTAAGAATTAAGGAGAGGGTGACATCAGCATCATGCAGAGTGACATGATCCCTTTGTCTCTCCCCTTCAATCTACAACTATTGAGGCATCTATAACCCAACAAAGGTTCCTCTGCTCAACACACTAGTATTCCTGAGAGACTCACACATCTAGATCTGAAGATGAACGAATTGGAATGCATTGGGGAAGCTGAATGGGGGGATGACAGGGATGGTGCCCATGATCCTGGTTCCTTGGCTCCCATGGCTGAGAATATAGTGCCAGTGAACAAGATGGGGTCCACGACTCTGGACCCTCACCACAGCCCCAGCAAAGGAAAAGGAGGGTAGCAGTGGTCGCTGGCTCCCTCTCCTGGCTGTAGCAGTGCCCTCAGCAGAGATCCAGGTAGCAGCAGCAGAGATGATACAGGTCACTCTGGCCTCCTGGCCACAGTGGTCCCAGCAACCATAGGGAACCAGGCAGGAATGGCAGTGGTGCCCTAAGACTAGCTCTTCCCCCACTCTCCCTACTCCCCACCCTGGCAGCAGGCCCTAAGACTCAGGTGACCTGGACACGGAGAGGGAACCCACCTTGTAAGGGACCCCGGCAGAGATACTCTGATCAGTGACACCCAGCACTACAACAGTGGCAGCAGCAAGGCACCGGCAACCCAGGAGGCACAGGCAACACCATTAAGAGAAACCACAAGCTTGCACTGTAGAGTCACCTATTGGAAGACAAAAGAAAGGTCTCTGATTATCAGCCTGCTGAATTGTTAAAATAAAAATATCTAAATAAGAAAGGTGTCTTCTGTTTCTAGTGCCTCAGCAGAGCAACCCACCCACCAAGTACCACGAACAACCATGGTAATGTGGTATCACAAAAAGAAAATGATATTTTTTTAAATTTCTTTATTGATTAAGTTATTACATATGTGTCCTTATTCCCCCATTACCCCACCACACTCATGCCCTCACCCCCCTGGTGTCTGTGTCCATTGGTTAGGCCTATATGCATGCATACAAGTCCTTTGGTTGATCTCTCCTCCTTACCCCCACCCTCCCCTACCTTCCCACTGAGGTTTGACGGTCTGATTGATGTTCTCTGTCTCTGGATCTGTTTTTGTTCATCAGTTTATGTTGTTCATTATATTCCACAAATGAGTGAGATCATGTGATATTTATCTTGACTGGCTTATTTCACTTAGCATAATGCTCTCCAGTTCCATCCATGCTGTTGCAAATGGTAAGAACTCCTTCTTTTTTACTGCAGCGTAGTATTCCATTGTGTAGATGTACCACAGTTTTTTAATCCACTCATCTACTGATGGGCACTTAGGCTGTTTCCAAATCTTAGCTATGGTGAATTGTGCTGCTATGAACATAGGGGTGCATATATCCTTTCTAAATGGTGTTTCTAGTTTCTTGGGATATATTCCTAGAAGTGGGATCACTGGGTCAAATGGGAGTTCCATTTTTAGTTTTTTGAGGAAACTCCATACTATTCTCCACAGTGGCTGCACCAGTCTCCATTCCCACCAGCAGTGCACGAGGGTTCCTTTTTCTCTGCATCCTCTCCAGTACTTGTCGTTTGTTGATTTGTTGATGATAGCCATTCTGACAGGTGTGAGGTGGTACCACATTGTCGTTTTGATTTGCATCTCTCGGATGATTATTGACTGAGCATGTTTTTATATGTCTCTTGGCCTTCCTTCTGTCTTCTTTCGAAAAGTATCTATTTAGGTCGGTTGCCCATTTTTTGATTGGGTTGTTTATCTTCCTTTTGTTAAGTTGTATGAGTTCCCCTTGATGGTTTCTTTTGTTGTGCAAAAGCTTTTTATTTTGATGTAGTCCCATTTTTTTATTTTCTCTTTAGTTTCCATTGCTCTAGGAGCAGTATCAGTGAAGAAATTGCTTCGGCATATGTCTGAGATTTTGCTGCCTGTGGATTCCTCTAGTATTTTTATGGATTCCTGTCTTATGTTTAAGTCCTTTATCCATTTTGAGTTTATTTTTGTGTATGGTGTAAGTTGGTGGTCTAGTTTCATTTTTTTGCATGTAGAAAATGATAATTCTTCAGAAGCCAAACTCAAAGTCATAAAAGACTGATCTTTTATGATAGATAATTCAAAAATAGCTGTCATAAAGAAACTCAGTAAGTTAAAAGAAAACTCAGAAAGGCAGTTCGATGAGCTTATTAAAGTTAATGAACAGGCCCTGTCCAGGTGGGCTCAATAAGTTGGATTGTCATCTCATATACCAAAAGGTTGCAAACCAACATTAGGTTTACACTACTTAGTAAAGTTATCCTTCAGATATGAAGGAGAAATAAAAGCTTCCCCAAACAAAAGCTGAGGGATTTACCATCATAAAATCTGCATTATAAGAAATGTTTTAAGGTGCTCTTCTACCTGAAACAAAGAGAAAAAAGTATACAAAACTTAAAATTAAAAAAAGTATACAAAACTTTGAGTAAGGTGACAAACAAGCAGAAAATTGCCACTCTTTTTCAGAATAGGATGCTAAACATTTAATTATAACATAAAGGTTTAAAAAACATTAAAAATAATTATAGCTACTTTAATTGGGTAACAAATATACAACATAAAAAAGGAATAATTTGTGACAACAAAAACTTAAAAGGGGAGTATGGAAAGGACAGAACTTGAATAGGCAACTGAAGACAAGTTGCTATCAGAAGATAAAGGATGACTTTATATATGAGACATTTTGAACAAACCTTATGATAACCACAAAACAAAAATACAGAGCTGAGACACGGAACATCATAAAGAGGAAATGGAGGGGAAAAACCATGTAAACCCATCAAACTAAAGTAGCAGGTGGTCACAAGGGAAAAGAAACAATGGAGATACAGAGCAATCAGAATATGAAAGATTAAATGGCAGTAGTAAATCCCCATCAATAATCACCCTAAATGTAAATGCACTGGATTCACCAATCAAAAGGCTCAGAGTAGCTGGATGAAAAACAAAACAAAACAAAAAAGACCCAGCTACTGTATATGCTTCCTTCAGTAGACTTACCTTAGCTCCAGTGACAAACATAGGCTCAACGTGAAGGGATGGGAGATGATACTCTAGCAAATAGGATCCAGAGAAAAGTGGTGCTACCTCCTCAGGGAATTGTCCAAGGTCCTTCTATCACTTGGCAGATATGAACTCCTAACAAAATGTTGGGCAGAGGTCAGGGTCCCTGTTGATCTCCTCCACAGCACATTTCAGAGCCAGGGGCTGCTAGTAGTGTTGTGGAGCCACCATCATTTACACAGGTGCAGAAATACAAGACATTGCCATTAGCAGACTTCCCTTTCCTTCCCGAGGAACTGAGAACCCAGGGCCAGCCGATCACACAGAGTGGCACCCTGTTGCATTTTTATATACTAACAGAAGGGAACTATCAGAGAAATGAGGAAAACAATCCCAGTTATAATTACAACAAAAAGAATTAAATACCTAGGAATGAACTTCACAAAGGAGATGAAAGATCTTTACACTGAAAACTACATGGCATTGTTGAAAGAAACTGAAGATACAAAGAAATGGACAAATATTCCTTGTTTCTGGAATAGAAGAATTAGCATTGTTAAAACGTTTCTATTACCTAAAATAATCCACAGATTCAGTGTAATTCCTATCAAAATCCCAATGACATTTTTAACAGAAATAGAACAAAAAAAAAATCTCAAATTTGAATGGAACCCCAAAAGACCCCGAATAGCAAAAGCAATCCTCAGAAAAAAAGAACAAAGCCGGAGGTATCACACTCTGGGATTTCAAACTCTAGTGCAAAGCCATAGTAATCAAAACAGTATGGTATTGACAGAAAAACAGACATGAAGACCAGTGGAACAGAATTAAGATCCCAGAAATAACTCCATATGTATATTGGCAACTAAAGGTCACACAAGCCAAGCTTAGAAAATGGAAAAAGGGCAGTCTCTTCAAAATTAAATTAGACCACTATTTTACACCATGCGTAAAAACTAATTCAAAATGGATTAAAGACTTGAATGTAAGACCTGAAATAATAAAATACATGAAACAGAACCTAGGCACTAAGTTTCTGGCCATCGTACTTATTGTGAATTTGACTCCAAAGGCAAGGGAAACAATAACAAAAATAGAAAAATGGGATTACATCAAGCTAAAAACCATTTTCACAGCAAAGGAAACCATCAACAAAACAAAAAGACAACCAACCAAATGAGAAAAGATATTTACAAATGATATTTTTGATAAGTGGTTAATATCCAAATTATATGAAGAACTCATTCAACTAAAAAAAAAACCAAACAACCCAATTAAATGATTGACATAGAATCTGAATAGATAATTTTCTAAGAAAGATATACAGATGGCCAACAGACATGACAATATGTTCAGTCGCACTCATTATTAGGGAAGTGTAAACCAAACCATAATGAAATATCACCTCATACATGTTAGAATGGCTGTTATCTAAAAAGCTAGAAATAACAAGTATTGGAGAGGATGTGGAGAAAAGGGAACCCTCAGACATTGTTGGTGGGAATGCAAATTTGTGCAGCCACTATGGAAAACAATAAAAATAAAACACTAATTCAAAAAGATATATGTACCTACAGCATTATTTACAGTAGCCAAGATATGGAAACAACCTAAGTGTCCATCAGTGGATGAATGGGTAAAGAACTGATACACACACACACACACACACACACACACACACACACACACACACTGGAATGCTACTCTGCCATAAAAAAAAAGATGAAGTATTGTCATTTGTTACACCTAGAGGGTATTATGCTAAATGAAATAAGCCAGATGGAAAAGGACAAAAACCATATGATTTTGCTCCTGTGGAATATAAAACAAAAAAGTTAACAAAAGAAAAGCAAACACATAGATACAGACAACAGATTGGTAGTTACCAGAGGGCAATGGGGGTGGGGAAAAGGCAAAATAGTAAAGAAGGTCAAATGGATAGAAACTAGACTTTTGGTGGTGAGTGCATAATAGAGTATACAGATATTCAGTGATAATGTTGTACACCTGAAATTTCTATAATGTTATTAATCTAGGTATAATGGAAAACATTTCTACTGCCTACCATTGCTTGATTTAGTTTTTCAAATACAGAATATGTTAATGTAAATAGAATTCATTTCAGGAAATTGAAACACCACCTTTGAAGGAGATGTATTTGGGAAAGGTATAATGAATCGACATTACTGATAATTCCTCTCTGGAATTATTTATGGAAAACTTATGACACCAGGCATAGCTCTATTTGGTGTACTAAATGACACTCTCATGTGACTATATTATTTTAGTGTAAAACAAATTTCCTAAATTGCACAAATATTACTCATGTACCATGGTAATAATCCATGTTCTGGCTTGATTACTATTGCCTCTGTTTTTTTTAGTTGTTCTGTAGGGATTTTTGGTGCTGGTCTTGGAGTACTACATCAGACCAAAATAATATTCCTGAAAGCTCATTATGATGAAAAGGACTTGCTAGTCTAAATAGAGACGCTAGAGGGAGCTCTCTTTTAGTAGACTGGCTGCATCTGGAGTTGGCCCAGGAGGAACAACAGAGCTTTAAATGACAGGACTAATAGAGTATTTCTTCTAATAGAACATCATATCAGTCAACAGTGCAGGAAGAATGACTGTATCTTTACCCAAGAAAGACTATTGAATGTTATAATCATTATGGAAGTTGTTGTTTTTAAAGATGAATGACCAGGAGTGTCTGTCACAAGTCAAGCTAAGGATGCCAATTTATGGGGATACCATGGTTAGCCTAGATTATGATAGACCATTACTAGACAGTGAGGCCTTTATATTTGTTAGCTTATGGACCAAGAACCACAGATATAAAGGGGATTTATCTTTCCCATGGTGCACTGGTTTAGATTAGACTGATAAAGGAACAACACAGTGTTGTCCTGAAGAGGGTAAGTTGCATAATGACATCTGGAAGCAATGACTATTAAAACCTGTACTGTGATATCTGGGATATAGTTATATCTTCAAACCAACCCAGAATTTACTGACCAATCTCTGGTCACTATCCCAGTTACTATAAATATGAATGTGCAATAAGAAAAGTTATTTTTGTTGGGCAAGATATGGTACTGTAATAATAATTCCAATTGACCTCCTATGCTAACCTGAACTGGGGTCTAGCCCATGTGACAAGGAAGGACCTGAAAGGCTGTTCTGATGGTCCTGGACCTCTCCCTGATTTGCTGAGCTGTTTGATTACTTCTATCCTTTAATGATCAGTTAAGGTTGATACTGGATAAGGTCTCAGGTTTGTGAGTTTGGTTTGACAATCCAGTCTTTTGGTTTAACTCACTTTCTCATTTGTTTTGAACCACATTACACATTTAGAGTTGTGAAGAAAATACGTATATGTTTCTGCAAAGTTAAGGCTTCCTGAGCAAATTTTGCAGAAACTTGGGACCTAGGCTACTAGCAAGCATTAGGATTTACTGTATGACTGGATAGACAGTGAGAACTCCAGGGAAATTTACTTCTCTGGAGGTATGTGTTTACATTTCTAGGGTGGGAAAATGAGACCAGGACCTTGGATACACCTCCTGGGTTGTCAAGCTGGAGATACTAGTTTTATCCCTCCTCCCAAGATTTTTTTTTTTTTTTTTTTTTTTTTTTTTTACATTCCAAAGTATGAAGACACAAATCCTTTACTTTTCCAAGGACATTCAGAATGGGAGGGGGAATAACTGTCATTTTCCCTAAGTGAGCATTCAGATTTATTTTTTCAGGACTCCTTACATACAGTAGATGCAATTACTTGAAAGATCATATTTCATTCTCATTACATTGCTCTTGAAGAAGGAGAAGAACCAGAATGTAATTATCTACTTACTGTATGTAAGTAGTAGTACTATTATGCTCTGCTCCAGGAAATTCATTTTAGCATTCAACATATTAATAGATATTAAAATTTTAACAACATATGGAACAGTCTCAGAATAGCAATGCTAATACCACCACACTGATATGATTGTTGAGAAGAGTTAAAAATAATTTTTACATATGCCTTCCCAAATTTTCCCTCCCATTTTTAAGAGTTCCATATCTGTTTTGTTTGAGAGTTTAACTATTATATGCTATATACTATTTTTAAACAATTTTATAGTTATAATTAACATAATGGGCAATTCACCCATGTAAAATGTACAATTCATCACAATCAAATTTTAGAACAATTTTGTAGCCCCAGAGAGAAACCTGTATTCATTAGCAGTCATTTTCCATTTTCCCCCAATCTTCTTCTCCTACCCCCAGTTCTTTGCCCAAGAAACTACTTTGCATCTTTTTATCTTCATAGATTTGCATGTTCTGGACATTTCAAATGAATAGAATTCTACAATATGTAGTATTTTGTGACTGGCTGCTTTCACTTGGAATAATAGTTTTAAGTTTCTTCTATATTATAGCATGGATCAGTATTTGGCTTATTTTATCGCCATATAATATCCCATGATGAATTGTCCTATATATATATTGTTTGATTTAATTTGTTAGAACTCTGTTTTGTTAGAACTCGCATTTATGTTCACAACAGGGATTGACCTATAATTTTCTTTCCTATTAATTGTAGATATGGGTAATAAGTGTTTACCTGGGCCTCATAAAACTTTGCAGTATTTCCTTTTTTTCCCCCAATGTCTGAAAGATTTTCTCTAAGATGGTATTTTTTCTTTAGTATGCTGAAGTACTTATTGCTTATGCCATCTGAATGTGGAGATTTCTTTTGGGGAAAGTTTTTAATTAGAAATTCAATTGCTTTGTTAGATTAAGGCTGTTCAGAATTTCATTTCTTATTCAATTAAATAAGTTGTGTTTTTCTCTGAATTTATCAATTCATTCTAAATTTTGAATATATAAATATGAAGTTCCTAATGTCTTCTTACTGTCTTTTTGTCATCTGTGGAATTGGTAGTGATGGCATCATCTTCATTCCAGTTGGAGATTGTTTTTTCCTTGCCTTTATTGGTCTTGTACAGGCCTATTGATTTTAACCTTTGGATTTTGTTGATTTTCTATATTATATGCTAGTATTCTATTTTATTAATTTCTGCTGCTGTCTTTATCATTCCTTTGTACTTATCATGTCATTTCAATACCGGTTTTATCACTTCTTAGCCTTGCAACCCAGATAATTCATCTTGACGCAGACCTTCATTTTCCCAGCCTCCACTGAACAATGTTTTAGCATTTGTTCTACTAAACATTTACTACTAAAATGGGACAATATGTGTGAAAGTTTCTGAATCGTTTAACATCTTATACACATTAGAAAAACTCAGTTCAATCTTACTGAGTATGGAAAATCCCTTCTTTCCTACTCTTTGTTTCTTTCCTGTGTCTTCCTTACTCCTCATACAAAACATATCATGTCTGGTCACCAGATGTGTGGAGGTTTTTCCCAACACCAAACAATCCTCCGTGACACCAGCCTGGTGACCTATAATTCAACTCAATTCTGACACTGTCTATCTGAAGATAGCATTAAACTCGGGTAAAGGGCTCAGTCCCATAAAACCATGATCTACTTCAGAAGCCAATCACAAGCTCAGGTTAACACCTCTGCTCCTGACCAACAGGTTTCAAGGGCACTTCAGATGCCAGTCCAAAGTTTAGGTTGTTACCTGTGCCTCTAACTGACTGGCTATGGCAACCTCTCCCTTTGGATTCAATTAATTAGACTGTCACAGAATTCAGGGAGACATTCACTTGCATTTACCAGTTTATTATAAAAAGATATGAGAAAAGATACAGATGAACATTACAAAGTTGGTTCTCCTGGCAACCAGCCCCATCCTTAAGCAGGGTCCAAAAGTTATCTCATTAACATAACAAAAGACACATTTATAGCTCTCATTACTACGAAATTCCAAGGGTTTTAGGTGCTCTTTGCCAGAAATGGACAAAGAACAACTATTTCTTACTATAAATCACAATATCATAATGCCTAACATCAAAATGCTCATCCTCATTATATTTCATTGTTTTGGATATTTGTAACAAAATTGTTGTTCCAAGAAGATATGCCCTGTTAATTGGGCTTTTGGAGCCTATGGCACATTACTGTTTTTGCATCTTAGTTTAAGGATCACCTTTTATTTAATTGTGGTTTAATTTGGTTTTTAAGAAAGAGTACTAGACTCAAAATTAAAACATGTCATTTCAATACCGGTTTTATCACTTCTTAGCCTTGCAGCCCAGATAATTCACCTTGACGCAGACCTTCATTTTCCCAGCCTCCACTGAACAATGTTTTAGCATTTGTTCTACTAAACATTTACTACTAAAATGGGACAGTATGTGTGAAAGTTTCTGAATAGTTTAACATCTTATACACATTATTATTACTGCTAGATAGGAATGGGGTAATTATGAGCAACTTTTGATATTCTGTAATATATGTGAACAAGTAAAATTAGTGGGTATGCTTTTCTCATCGATTTTATTTGCTGTTTTATTTTCCTGTTTGAAAAAAAAGAAACTTTTTTTTGGTACTGCAACATAAATCCAGTACACCTCTCCTTCTTGTCTTCACCTTTGAAAATCATTGGAAAGTTCCCATGCAACAGAAGGAACATAGGCAAGACAATTAAGCCTGTGGTTTTCAATGGAATGGGAGCTAAGATGTCTTTTCTTTTTGACAAGTTCAGAAAAGTCAGTGTCTAAACTGTAGTTAAATCTTGAGGCTTTTAGGCTTCCTATGCTATATTTGTTAATCTCACATATTTATTTCCTTTGTTAAAGGTATTTCAGATCAGATATAGTTATATTTTGAGAAACTAGAGCAGTATTTTCAAATAACAGTGTTTTTAAATGACCATAAAATGTTTAATATGAAAGATAGGAAATGAATATTGACATTGATGATGACTTACACTAATTTTTTAGGAGGGAATCTTTGTATTAAGCAGTTAAAAAAAAACATAATTATAATTATGCACAATGTTTTTGCACAAAGTCCAGGTTTTTAAGGGCTTAAAGAGCAAATACTGAAAGTACTGTTAGATAGTAATTAGATTCAGATTTACTTCATTTTATTGATTTTATTTTTTGGCTACTGGATAAAGAATGATCATATAAGAATAAATTTCTCACCTGCCTCAAGCAGGAGTAATTAGACATAATGGAGCCTGTGTGCTCTGGGGCCATTCAACTGTGCTTCAGTAATTGCATATTTTCTAAAGAATGAAGGTTGCTTAACATATCAGGTGACAAAGCAGTTGAAGTACAGGTTATCTGTTTATCTTTTAGTTAAAGAACTATATGTACATTATAAACCAAGCGGTATTGAATGCTTTAACAAATAAAGGACTCCGGTCAGAAGTGAATGCAGCTGATAGGATGGAATTATTATATCTGTGTCTAATTCATTAGCCTTACCATTTCTTCAAACCACTTATGTTCTTTGCTTCCCTTTATTCTATTTTCTTTCACTGAAAAAGTTCAAGTTTCATTTAACATATATTTGAACAAGTATTATATTATGATAATTTCTTTTTTTAATTTAATCTTTACAAATTTACAAGGTTGACTTTGTCCCAGTCCTAGATCCACATTAACGAATTAATTTTTTCCTCTAAGTATATCTTCTTTTCCCCAAAGACTGGTTCTAACTGTCCTGTCCATAGTCTCGTAGGATCTAGTTTGATATTACCAAAATATTGTCCATATTAGGGATAGAATTTTTTTCATTGCAGATAATCTTTTCAATAGTGAATTCTGTTGATATTTAAAATGTGATTTAATTTATTTGTAGTTTTTCAAAGACACTCTTATATAAAATCAACAGATCTTATGTGTACATGAGAATGTGTATATGTGATATAAGATAAAGTCTACAAAAAAGAAATTCATAGGGGGAAAAAAAAAAACAAATAAAAATGGCAATGGAGTGGCAGCAGATATCTCCAGAAAGTGTTAATATGAAAATTTTAAATTTTCTCTTTTATGTTTTCTGTATTTCCTACAATGAATAGAAATGGCTTTTTTAAACAGGGGAAAAGATGGAGTGAAAATGGGACACAGAAATAACTATAATTCAGTGAGCAGAGAGTGACCAGAACAAAGACAAGAAATAGTGCCAAGGAGGACTATTTAAAGGAACTATATATTTAGCCTGAAGTGAAGGTAGCAGGTTACTGGACCAAGGAGAACAGGGGTTTTTATAGCAATCTACACTCTTTCAAAGGCTGCTGGTTCTTCCTGTGGCTTCAGAACACAGTTATAAGAGCCAGTGGAAGTTATATAGTGTAACAGGCCTTGGTTTGGTATCGGAACTTTCTAACATTTGGATCGCTCAAATAGTGGCATAGGAGGTTACCCCAGGCCCTTGTGTGAATTTCTTCAAGCTTCTACTGCATGGCCCTGGCTCTTCTTTATATAATACCCTCCTTCGTGCTGAGATACAGGAGTAAGCAGAAGTTACAGAATTGAGCTAGCTATAAGGGTACTTTGCTTTTCAAGGGCAAGTCCGTCCTCCCATAATGGCTTCTGGCTCTGTTCTTAAAGGATGGAGGCTTGTACCATTGGATAATTTCAGAGAATATGCCACTGGCTCTGAAGGCATTTCTGTAGAGGGCATTTTAGAAATGACTTAAAGGCAAATATATACTTTTGGTGACCACTTTGAAGGCAACAGCCCTTATTTGAACACATAAAAGTCTGTCTTATTACTTTATTACGTGTTAGTTTTCATTAAAATCTGATGCTTACACAAAGCACAATAATAAGAAACTTAAATTCAGTTATGGCTTTCAGATTCCATTTGGTAAGTTAAATTTTGTTGTGTGCTTATCTTGCCATTGCCCTTTATTCTCTTGTTTTCATCTCGATTTAGGAGTACATCTTCCTCCCTACTGTTACTCTGCGTCTTGTCTATAGTGAAATTTGTTTGATTGTTTTTAATTTGAAGAGGCTCTCTACCTCTGGAAGAGGTAATCCAATATTAGAAAAGGAAAGAGAAATTGTCCCTGAAACTTTATTTTCATTCCTTAGCAAGTTTTACAATTAATGACAGAAGTTTCTCTGGTGGCCTCTCCGCCCAAAGACTGTGCTTATTTATTTTCCCCAGTAGTCTCATGTGACCTTGTTAAAAGCCTCATTTACTGGTTTACTTCTATCTGGTATTTTATTGACATTTCCAGATAAGTTTAATAGGATGGAGAGAAACAGTGTTCTCTTTATAGACTCTGTGGTGATTTGACCTTAGCAGGTTAACCTTATCCTGATGTTCTGGGGAGCTCTTCTTAATTAGACTCTATCACTTTCTCCATTATCACCAGGAGAGCCACTGCTCTGTAATTCTATAAATCTTAATTTGTTTTTCTTTCCTTCAGAAAAGATACCATATTAGTAAAATCGCAATATTTGGAAACAGTTGCTAGTTTTCCGGATACATTGCATATCCTCATCTGTAGCTCAGCCATTTCACACTTTATTTCCTTCAGAAACTCTCAGTTGAATACCATCTGGTCATGGTGATTTATTGCTGTGGAATTTTTCAAGTTGCTCTCTTATTTCCTCCTAGGAGATTGCTCTCCGCTAGTGCCCCACTGATTTTCTCAGAAAGTGACCTTGGAATAGTCGTTTCCTGGGTATCCTCTACAGCAAAGGTCACACCAAGTAAAACTGCATTAAACTCTGTGCTGTTTCTCATTCTCCAACTTGCTGTCCTCCCTGCAAGTCCTCAATGTTGGGAAGAACTCATGTCACCTTTTGTCTTTTTATTTTTCAAATTTATCCTTTCCTTGACAATATATTTTTGGTGTTTAATTCAGAAAAAAAATGTTGTGTTAAAAAATGTTCTAAATACTTTCAACATGTTCATTAATGTCTGGGTGGAATTGCTTGCATGTGTTTTTTTTTGTGTGTGTTTTTTTTAAGACTATCCACAGATTTCTCTTTTGACCTTTCAAATAATGGCACATATGTCTCTCATAGTCAACGTCCTTATCTGTCTTCCAAGCACCATGGATAGTATTTTAGAGTCCCTAATTGTCGCTTAAAGGGCTGCTAACCATTTTTGTTTTTCTTCAGATTTTAACATATATTTTTAAAGCCTTACTCTTTGGATTAACACTAAGAGATGCCCATGCTAATTAGAACATAAGCTTTAATTGTGCAGCCTTCCCGGGAGCTGAGTTCACTCCTACACACGCTCACCTGTGGTAATGCCTATGTTCCATTAATAAAAGGTTACTTAATGTGCATTCAAGTATAGTTAATTGCTGTGAGAAATATATTTCTACCTTTATACAAAGTACTTTAATACAGGATTTTTAAACTTAAAACTCAAGTATTGAAGCATCAAGAGTTGGGCTTTTAACATTTCTAAGTGTGTTGTAAATTACCTACTATCTTAAATTGAGGGGGAAGGGGAATCGAGATTTAAATATCAAATTCCGAGTATGTGATATAATCTTTTCCTCAGATTTAAATACAAATACTACAAGCCCCACAGCGACCCATCTCTGAGTGCAGTGCCTTTTGCTCAGGCTGTAAAGGGGGAGTAACAGATTGTAACAGCAGAGGAAATAAGTACTGATTCTGTTCATTTTATTGCTAACATATCTTTTCCTTTACTAGATAAGTCAGGCTGTTAAAAAATAAGTTATGCCTATAACTATTTGGTGCTGGTATGGATATGTGCTTTGAATTTTTGAATAGATGAAGAGTCTGTGTATTTCAAAGGTATTTGTGTGGGTGTCTGTCTATGTGTGTATAAAATATTATATATTGCCTTCCAAGAAATAAATACTATATTGTTATTCTAGAACCTGTCTTTCTACCTTCATATCAACTAAATAGCTCCCATTGCCTCTATTTTAAAAAAATTAAAAATACACAAAATGCAGCATTCACTAATAAAGATCTTATTTTAAGACATATTGTTATAAAAGTCCTCTGTAGTAACATCCATGGCTGTGTCAGCTTACACTAAGACAACTTTCCAATGATATATAACAATTAAACTGAAAATTCCTCTGGAAAGATAACTCCACAAGTCTTTTTTTCTATTTGTCTATTTAGTAGTAAGAATGTTTATACTCTTCAAACAAATATTTATGTTTAGTGACTTACTACCAATGTAACTTCATATTTGCCATGGTTGGAAAGTGAGACTTCTTATCTTAGCTGAGGGCTAACAGTTATTTATTAAAACTCCTTAGAGCAAGGATATGTTATAAAGTTTGTAGGGTTTGTGCTCTAATGAGTTATCTTTCAGATAGGTAATATTGTATTGGCTGATGTCTCAATTTTTTGATATGTATATAGGTCACAGTCAGTGTAAACGTACATAAGAACCAGGTGAGCTATTGCATCTCACAGTGCAAGATCTTGTGGTATGTGTTATAATCAGGATTCTCCAGAGTCTCCTGACTCCTTTTTCTAGGAAGGTATTGTTTTTACTGGAAAAGTCTTAAGATAGACTTTCTTCTGAATTTGATTTTATTTTTACTCAAGCAGACTTTAGTTCAAGTTCTGGGTAGTTTCATTCCTGATATTTTCTTCTTCCTTTATTCAGCAATATTTTCAATGGAGTTTGGAAAGGAGGGGGAAATGTATTAACCAGGGACCCTCAGAGAAACACAACCATTAGGATACAAAAGAGATGTATTCTGAGGAATTGGCTCACATGATTATGACAGCTGAGGAGTCCCACAATCTGCTGTTTGCAGTTTGGTGACTCGGGAAAGCCAATGGTATAATTTGGTCCAAGTTTGAAGGCCTGAGAACCAGGGGAGCAAATGATGTAAATCCCAGTCTGAACGCAAGAGAAGATGAGATGAGATGTTTCATTTCAAGTACTGAGGCAGAAAAAGAAAGGGGGGAAGCAATTTCTCCTTCCTCTGTTATTGTTCTATTCAGACCCTTACTGGATTGGATGATGCCCATCCACATTGCAGGGGGAAGGGGTAATCAGAGACCACCGATTAAGATGCCAGTCTCATCAAGAAACACCCTCACAGACACACACAGAAACAATGTTTAATCTGGGCACTCCATGGCCCACTCTAGTGATACATACAATTAACCATCACAGGAAGAAAAGAAAAGAGTTAGATGCCCATGCTCTTGTAACTCTCTTGCCCAATGACCCAATCAAATTTGCATTTTGGGCAGCTCTCTAATTACAGTGTGCATTAAAGTTTGATATTCATCAAAGTTATTTCCTGTGCTTTCTCTTCTCACTTCACATACTCTTCTTGAGTAATTTCATCTCATGTCTTCTATTTCAATATTAGTATCTCCAGCCCGGACCTCTATGCTGGGCTCTAACTCCATATACCTAATTGTCAATTAGACATATCTTCTCAGGTTATTCACTGGTACCTCAAACATGTCTAAAATTGAATCTGCCCTTTACTTTCCTTCCCACGTTTTCTTCTGTTCTATTTTGTCTATATCTGGAATAAGTAGTGTTTTGTTCCACCATCTTTTCATTTTATCAGAATCAGAAACCTGAGAATCATCCTTACCTTTTCTCTTTTCTGTATTCCCCATGCCCAGTTCATCAGCAAGTACAATATATCCTACCTACTATATGTTACTCTCAAATCCGTTCTCTTCCTTCCATACCTATTGCCTTGTCTATTACATCCTCTCTTGCTAACTACTGCAGCAGCCACTTTATTTGCCTTCTTACCTTCAGTCTTGTTTACTGGCAAGGAATAATTTTTCCAAAAGTCAAATTGGATTGTCATTCATCTGCTTACAATTTCTGTCTTCTCTGTGACCTTACATTCAGGTATAAACTCTTTAAAATGAAACAAAGGGTTCTGTAGGATCTGTTTTTGTCACTTTTTTAACATCAACTTTCACCCCTGCAGACACTCCAGACTCATATCGAGGTCCTTTCAATTTTCAATACTCATCATGTTGAAAAAACTAATAAGGGTTAGGAAGGTATTTCTAAAGTAAATATATCAAATTCCCCTTTAAATTTTTTTGTTTGAAACATATCTTTTTATTCATTTTTTAGATGTTAAACTATATGGTATTTTTAAAGGTTTAATAAAAGGGCCCTTTGGGCGATCACCAGCAAGTATTGGTTATCATTAACTGCATAATTATACTTACTGTGATTTATTGGTCATTCATTTCATGGATGCTATCATTTTCAAAGTGAATCCATGAAGTACCGTTGTCTCTTTTATTACTTACATTGAAGCGAAATGCTAATTCATAGATTTCAGAAACCAATTACATGTTGATATGAATCCTAACACAACCTATAAGATAGATAAGCATTTAGTATTCTAATTGTAGAAATGAAAAATCTGGAAACTGAAATAAGAAATTTCCCCCAATAGTCAAATTTTAAAATGTGAGCTCATTTTTACTTTAAAGATTACATAATGTTTCTTATCTGTTCTTTTAAGCACAAATTTAGTCATTGTATTTCTTAAATGCTCAATTATAATATAGTAGTGTGCTCAACTAGAGTCTGGGAACAAAAAAAAAGTTATATTTACCAACATAACCATTAGAACTTTTTAAAGTGAATCTACTTGTTCTGGTGGCCAGTGAGCCTGGAAGAAATAAGAAGGGATCGTGTGTGTGTGTGTGTGCGTGTGTGTGTGTGTGTGTGTGTGTGTGTGTGTGTGTGAACTTCAAAATGCATGGGATATTCCATTCCTGTCTCCATTGAATTTATCAGGAATTATAGGCAGACTGGAAATTACTTCTCAGAGTGATTATACCTTTTCTAATATCACCTACTGATTTTACAGTAAAATTCTAGGCTACAAAAGTTGAGATGTGAACACAATTCATTTTACTTGACTGTTAAAAATAGCATTATCAAACATTTTGTGATGTTTCTCTCATATCATATATTTGGCTGTCCCGAAGAAATAAACCTCCACTTGGTTTCATGACAGTAGATAATAAATTAACTGATATAATTCAGTTGAGAAGTTGAAAAATGCATTGAAAATAATGGGGCATAACATCATAGGGCTAACATTTATTCATAGATGATGCAATTAAATAAAACAGGCATTAACTTCAAGGTCAGTCAGTAAAGTAATAAAATTGAATATTTTAATTGAATTGTAATTGCTTCCCATTGATACATGCAAGTAAAGTAAAATAGATGTCAGCTCTGCAAATTATGGTTCTTCCTTTTAATTAATTTCTTAATTCTACACAGAGTTATCCAGTGCCTAGGTCTTGTTCTGGGTTTATTCACCCACCCCGTTTCCATCAAAGAATGTCTATAAGATATGATGAAATGGTTAGGTGTCAGGATTTACAGTAAAATTTTTCTGCACTTTTGGGAAAATTTTGTTGGTAACTTAAAGTAACTTTTTTATTTATTTGAATTAAAATGTACTCTGAATATAACATCATCCTGGATCCTATGGATTGTAATTATCTTTATTAATATTTATATTTCTTTATATTTACCGTATATTTATGTCAATATTAGTAAATATAATTACCTCAATAATTATAAAGATTTTCATAAGAAAGATAGATACATTGAGACTCTCACATTCTATAGCTGACTGATTCAGGAGGTAAAGTGAACAGACTATTAGGTTTTGGTGAAGCCAGTTTATGTCCATTCATGACCCAGGCACCTAAATTGAATGAATCTAAAAATGAACCATCTTTTTCAAGCACAGGAATAAATTGAAGTTGAGTTGCATTGGAAAAGGCCATGGACCATTGTGGCTTTTTCACAAACTTTTCAGTCTCTCAAAGGGTTTTAATATAAACACAATCTTATCCTATCTAATAAATAGGGAATATGCAAATTGACCATCACGCTGTCACAAAGATGGCAGTGCCCATAGCCACAAGATGGCGGCGCCCAGTCCCCTCAGCCCCTCTGAAGTCCCCCAGTCCTTTCAGCCCTGCTGGGGGGGGGTGGCAGGTGCACAGTGCGGCTGGACCCACCCGCAGGCGGGTCTGGCCGCTCCTTGCGCCTGCCGCCGGAGCCCCACAGTCCTTTCAGCCCAGCTGGGAGGGTTGGGGGGTGGCAGGCGCAACAGTGCGGCCGAACCTACCCTCAGCCCCCCAGCCTCCCAGGGCTGGCCTGAGGTGCAGGCAAACCTAGGATGGTGGCTGCCCAGCCACCTGGGGCTGCCTGAGGCTCAGGTAACCAGGGCCGGCCGAGGTTTGTGCTGCCGGCAGTGGCAGCAGCAGAGGTGTGATGGGGGCATCGCCTTCCCCTGATTGCCGGATCGCCTCCTGCCCCTGAGGGCTCCTTGCCTGTGAGAGGGGGCAGGCCAGGCTGAGGGAACCCCCCTCCAGTGTATGAATTTTCACGCACCGTGCCTCTAGTCTATATAATAAAAGCCCAGTGACCCTTACGGCGGAACGATCAGAACAACCGGTAGCTATGATGCACACTGACCACGACGGGGCATACGCTCAACAGAGGAGCTGCCCCCTGGTGGTTAGTGCGCTTCCACAGCTGGAGCACTGCTCAACCAGAAGCCAGACTCACAGCAGTACTAAGGAGCGGTGAGCCAAGTGATAAGGAGCAAGCAGGTGGGCGGTTAGGAGTGAGGGATCCCAGATTGCGAGAGGGATGTCCGACTGCCAGTTTAGACCCAAGGGGTCCCCAGATTGTGAGAGGGCGCAGATTGGGCTGAGGGACCCTCCCCCCCCCCCCGCATGAATTTCATGCATCGGGCCTCTAGTATATAATAAAAATCTTCATACCACATCCCTGACTAAAATAATCCCATAATCATCCCATGTATGATATTTTCAACTGATTTAGAAGAGATCTCAGATCAGGGTGGCTTCAGGCCATTGATTTTTCAAGGACAATAGCTTTAATTGCCAGGGATCTCCATCTGAAATGCATGTCATTTGGGCAGTGATCATGAGGTCTCCAATGACTTGTCATTTTTACAAAGGTGTACTTGTATGATGAACACAGATTCATGTGGAAAAACTGTGCCCAGTGTGGCTTAAGTTTACATATTTTATTGACTCCCTTATCTAAAGGCAAGCCAAATTACTTTATCCATCATGGAATGCAGCTGTCTCTGAAATGAGATGTAACAGCTATTTCTTACCTTAATAGTTCAGAACCGGGATTTGATGACTCTACGATGAATTAAAAGACTGCAAGAAAAATTGTAAGATCATCAGTGTGATCTTCCCGTGCCCACCTGTAGACAGTGTATGCTCTTAAATTCCCTTTCATGCTTTTTAGACAGCCATTTATTTACTCCTTGATCCTTGTAGAGAATGCAAACCATAAATTCTTAGATTCAATCATGAAAGACTTAAAATGATTTTAATGATGTGTAACCTAGAGCCTGAAAGCTCAGTGTTATATGTGTGGGTTGTGTGACCCATATGTATATGGGAATCAAGAAATTAAATGGAAGGGAGGCTAAAAGATGACATCTAGTTATACTGGCCTTGTATATTCATGCTTTGAGTTTTCCAAATTCTTACTCTAAACCCATAACAGTAATAGATGAATATCTGAAGGAAGAGTATGAAAGACATAGTTAAGGTGGAAAACATAAACAATTCTGTGAACTAGAAATGAAAAGACACATTCGATAGTAAGCAGGACTGGAGCTGTGGGATGTAATACAAAGCTTCAGGAAGCAAACAGGTGGGAGATCATAATCCTGTGGGGAAACAGACTGAAAGTGCCCCATATGTGGGAGAACCTCAAAGAGATAAAGAAAAACATAATACCCATTAAAGAAAAAGCAATCAATTAGAAAAATAAATCACCCAGAAAGAAACAGCAACCGTGTGATGTTCAAATAACTAACTAGAAATTTGGGGAATGAAACATTTAAAAACCTCAGTGGGAAGAATAAACTCTAGAGGAGCTAAGTCAGAGGGAATGAGTGAAGCAGAAAAAAGTAACTCACCCAGAAGGAAGAGGGACAGAGGGGGACAAAATGAAAGAGCAGTTTAAGAATATGGAGGATATTGGGAAATTACATTATTTGTATATTAGATTTTTCAGAAAAAAATAATTGAAGAATGTGAAAGCCGCAACCTGCACAGCTAGGGTTCAGGACCTGGAGAAGAGCCGCACACAAATGAAGAGAAGAGACAAGAAATGTGAATTTGGAAATCCTGGGGGGCCAGGCGGAGAACCTCTCTCTAGTGGAAGGGTCTCTCTGGTGCCCAGGTCCTATTAGCTTTTTATTCAATTTTAGATACATATCTTGCCTGTAGGCAGGCAATCCAGTAGCAGACAGACTACCTTAAAGGTCAGTAAATATTAGTAAAGATTTACTTTGAGACTATTAGGTCAGGAAATTGCTTGAGCCACCATTGTCTCAACAGAACAATCGGTGCATAGCTTTAGCCCTTGCCAAAGCTCAAGGTCCATCAGCCTTCTGGATTCCTTGTTTGCACTTTCATGATAGTGTAGACCAGTGGTCGGCAAACTCATTAGTCAACAGAGCCAAATATCAACAGTACAATGATTGAAATTTCTTTTGAGAGCCAACATTTTTAAACTTAAACTTCTTCTAATGCCACTTCTTCAAAATAGACTCGCCCAGGCCGTGGTATTTTGTGGAAGAGCCACACTCAAGGGGCCAAAGAGCTGCATGTAGCTCGCGAGCCGCAGTTTGCTGACCACTGGTGTAGACAATGGATAGCTTCCAGCATCAGAAGAAAGGGCAAAAAAAAAAAGTATTTGCAGATATAATAGTTGAAAATATTCTAGGCTTAAAGAAAGAAGTTTTGTGATTGAAAGTGCATATCAGGTGCTGTGCAATAAAAAGAGCATAAATCTCATTAGGAACAACTAATGCTTGAAGGTGTATTATTTTACAACTAAACTATTATATAATGGTGAGGGTGAAGTAGGATATTATCAGACATGACAAAACTAGGAGTTTATCACTCACAGATTTTCAGTGAAAACTAAAGAATAGACTTCAGATGAGAAATAGACTTCAATTCCAGGAGAAATTAATAAAAATGGAGAGCATAGACATTGTAAAATATGTTGGTAACCTTAATTTTTCTTGCACAAAATGATGGAACTAAAATTTAACATTATAACAACTAAAATTGAGGAGCTTATTTAGTGTCTAGTCAAAACATAATCATTTCTCTTAGTCAAAGGGATGCTAAACATAAAGTCTTAGATTTATATTCTAAGAACCATAAATTTTTAGATAGTACATCTAGACTAAAATACTGTAGCTTTGAATGTATGTTAAAAATTACAAGTGCTTACTGAAAGAGTAGAAATATATGCTTCCTAATCAGAGAAAATAGACAAAAATCTTTTTTAATCCAATATGAGGCAAAAATTAGCAAAGAAAAAAAATACAAAACTTAATGTAACAGAAAATCTACAATAAGATGATAGAAACAGGTCCAGACATATAATGTAAAATAGTTCATCTCAGTTCCTTAGAGTAGTGTTTATAATAGGATACATTTTTAAAAATCCAATTATATGTAGTTTATAAGAATCTAAAACAAATACAAATTTGAGAATAAATAATGGGAAAATATTAGCAAAGGAAAGCTGGTGGTGTAATGTTGACAAATAGAATCTATATATATAAAAGCCTAAGCTACCGCTCGACTGTTAGACCATTCGACCGGTAGCTATGATGCGCACTGACCACCAGGGAACAGACACAGGCATGGAACAGACTGATGAATCTCAGAGGGAAGAGGGGAGGGGGGAGGACAGGAAGAGATTAACCAAAGATCTTATATGCATACTAGAGGCCCGGTGCCTGGATTCGTGCACCAGTGGGTCCCTTGGCCTGGCCTTCAGGGATCGGGCCAAAACTGTCAGTCCGACATCCCCTAGGGGTCCCGGATTGTGAGAGGGAACACGCCAGGCCGAGGGACCCCACCAGTGCACGATTCTGTGCTCCGAGCCTCTAGTATAAGATAAAAATCACATATGAAAGGTCAGTCACTCCTTATTGATAAAAGGAATAGTCCCAACAAGAGTATTAGAAATTATGAATTTGTATACACATATCTATATAGCTGTCAATTAAATAAAGCAAAACTGACAGAATTACAAGAGATTATTAAAACCAAAATCATAATGGAAGATTTTACCACCTTTTATTAGAAACTGATGACTTATGGAAACCAAATTATAATAAGGCCATAGAATGTTTGAAATGCAGAATTAAAAATTGTGATTATGATTTTGTATGCTTGGGTACAGAATCTTGCTTTCAACAGATAAAGAACACATTTTTCAAGCACAAATGGAACATTCATAAAATTCAACTATGTTCTGAATTACAAAGGAACTTTACTGAATTTTGTAAAATTGTCACAATAAAGACTACAGTCTTGATCACAATGCAGTCAAATTAGGAAACAACACAAAATAGTGAAAATAAACAAACATATTTAGTCACAAGAGTAATCCTACATGACTCAGTAATAATGACAAAATATTGAAAACTGAATGATAATAAATGTGCCACTTTTCACATCTTCTGGGCTGCAGCTAAATTGGGATTTAAATTCTTCTATTTAAAAATAAGAAATGTGTAAATATAAATGACTCAAGAAACCAGAAATAAAGGAGCTATTGAGTGAACACAAAACAGGAAAGGAAATGATAAAAGTAAGAATACAATTTTTAAAATTAAAATGGGAGAAAACATTGAAAACAATACAAATAGCTGGCACTTTGATGAGACCCTGAAACTGTTAAATACCTGACAAGATCTATCAATAAAAGAGCAATCACCAATAAAGTATTCTGCAATAAGAAAATTCATAAAACAAATGACAAACCCTAGGAAAAAAAAACAACACTGTTGATAAGCGCATGACTAATGGCCTTGGTTTAGAAGTGTTTCAATATTATTAAAAAAGGATGGATAGTCAATTAGAAAAATGGTCAAAGAATATGAACAATAAATTTACAGTAAAAAAAAAGATTATAAATCTGGCCATAAATGTCGGAAAAACATGTTCAACCTCAATCATACAAAAGTAAAGATATACAAATAAAAATACTAATGAAGGTAAATACCAATATTTTTATCAGAATGGCAAAAGTTTTAAATTTAATAAGATTTAGTATTGATAAAAATGTTGTGGAATGCATCTCAGTAGATATGGACAAAGTATTTATAAAATTTGTTCATGCACTAATAATCATATTTAACAAATATAATCATAAAAACAATAAATCTTAACAAGTGATGTACAGTGGAAATATCCTTAACCCAGCATAGGAAAACAGCATAGTATGGTACTAAAAGCTTGGACTCCACAGCCAGACTGCCTGGGTTTGAATCCTGATTTTATTTCTTGGTAGTGGATGACTTCAGAGAGTCACTGAAATTCTCCATTCCTCAGTTTTCTCCTATGTTAAATGAGGACCATAATAGTACCTACTTATTGGGTTGTTTTGAGAATTCAATTAGTTAATATTTATAGAGCACTTAAAACAGTGACTTGTACATAGTAAATACTATATAATTTGTTTTCTTAAATAAATAAATTTCACAAGGAAAAGTAATTTCTAACAGCCTTTAGGTTAATTAGCAAACTTTTATGTTGCCTATCCTATATAATAAAAGGATAATATGCAAATTGACCCTAATGGCAGAATGACCAGAACGACCACTCGGCCAGTCACTATGATGCGCACTGACCACCTCTCGGTCCCTTTCCCTGGCCAGCAGGCTCCCATTGCCCAATGGTGAATGGGGAACTGGGGCTGGGTCGTGGGGGATGCAGGTGGCACCAGGCCAAGGCCCCCATCCCACTGGCCGCTCCACACTAGAGGGAAACCCGTGGCAGGGACGGGACCGGCGAGCAGGCAGGAACAGCTGATCTCTCTCAGTTCCTCCCCCCGCCCCCCTGCCGGCAGGCTCTGATCACCCCATGGCAAAAGGGGAAGCAGGGGTGGGTGACAGTGAGGGGTGGGGCTGGCTGTCAGCAGCCGGGGAAGATGGTCCTGATCGCAGGCCAGGCCTAGGGACCGTACCCGCGCATGAATTTCGTGCACTGGGCCTCTAGTCTAAGATAAAGATAACTAGAAGTTGTAGCCTCCAGAATTATGGGTTGTTAAAAAAGTCTGTTACTGGCCAATTAACCATGTCTAGTAGATTAAACAGACACTTGTATATTGCACTGGTAATACTGAAATAGTGTAAAGTAAATTGTAGGTGACATGACATAGACTTACATATGAATGCCAACTCTGTTTGGCAGAGGCGGCATGTACATCAGTACCTCAGTAGGGAAGGGATTCCACAAACAGTAGTTATTATCCATAAACAAGAGAGACAGTTATACTCCATATATGATAGCTAAAAGTAAATTCTACTTGGATTAAAGATTGAAATGTGTATAGCAACATTTTAAAACTGAAAAGGAAATATAAAAGACTAACATTATGAACTTGGGCAGGGAAAGGATAACATCTCTGTGATGTTTTAATAAAGATTAAGCCAACTTGAACATTGATCCCAAGATGAATCTGATTATTCAAATTAATTGATTCAACTGTAAAGAACTATTTAAATATGAAGTTTATTATGACTTGAAGCAAAATGGGGAGGAAAACGATGAAGTAGTCTTTTTGTTGCAGAAAATAATCCATGGGCAGGTGTGTTTGAAACTAAATTATTTCGAAGAGCCATAATTTCTTCCTGTGTTTATAGATTTAGTGGAATTTTGACTATCTCCCAATTCAATCCCTTTCTTTCTTGTAGTTGGTTTTACTGATTGGGCTTTACTTCTGGATGAATCCTGTATATCAGGGTCTGGGGACAAATAGCCTTTTGCCACTTTCTTCTGTTGCCTGGTTGGCTTATCTTTCATTTTTGGGACAGTAACCATGGAGTGCAATGTTTAACTTTGGTCTGGTTAGTACCATCTTTTTCTAGCTGTCTCATACCATTAAGTGAGTCCCATGGTCGAGTATCTGAAAACTTGTAATGCCATTCTCCCATGTGTTGATCAAGTTCAAATAACTTGGTAGATCCACTCTTTATTTTTGTTTTCCAATCTCTGGCAGATTGTCTTTGAGCTTCCTCTGAAACTTACTTCTGTAGAGTAGCTGCGGTTTGGTCTTTTGCATTTATGGCTCTAGTGACTTGCTGCAAGAGTTTCACTACTTCAATCTCCCTGCTCTTCCAATTTTACAATGTGCCTTATTAATCTCCATTGCTTAAGATCTAGTGTTAAGTGCCAGAAAACCTCTGAATTATCAGTCTTTTTGTCATTCATAAAAACTTCACTATCCCAATTGCCTTCCAGGGTAGCCAAGACTTCCTTTCCCAGTTTAAGTTTCCCTAATATCTGATTATCAAAGGCACTCACTACCACCTAGAAATGGCTTTAAATTCAAGTATTGCACAGTATCTAGTTTTTTGACATGTAATATTGACTGTTCCACCAAGCTCCTGTGTCACTGTGCATAAATAATTCCTTTACAGTGAGCAGATGGCATTATTATTTCATAATCTTCACCTCTATTCAAGAAAGTTAATTGTGCTTCTTCATCTAATATTGCAGTACTAATATAAAAGGCAGGTTGGACACCTGTTCAGCAGTATAAAATGTTTTGCTGTTTGTTCTGAATGAATCCACAAATGACTGAAAATCTCACCAAGTATATGATTATAAGGTTTCTTCAGTCCCTTTGGCCTTTTATAGAATCCTGACAAATACCATTTCACTACTTTCTTCAAACAGAAATAAGGATTTTTCTTCCAGAGCAGCCTCAGTAGGAAATCTGCATGACAGTAATCATATGAAAGCTTATTCAGAAAAGAATGTAGGACAAAATAAATGTAGGACAGGTTCATGCCAGGACGGACTTGTCTCAGCAGTGCCCAGATAAGGCTTTGGTTTTCTTTAGACACAGTTGCTATTTGAGAGACCTCACCTCCCCTCCATGTCTCTCATGGCTCTGCTCAGTGTAGGTGGTCTCCTTTAAAGGCTCAAGAGGCTCAAGTTCGATATTTTGTGTCATCTTGCCTTCTGATATATGTGTCACTTTCTTCGCTTTTCCCCATCACCTCATTGTCAGGCTCATCATGCTCTTGGTCATTTTCTTTATTGGATTTGTCAGAATACATATCTTGGTCCTCAAAATGCTGCTGTTCAGCCCTAATCAGTTTGGCTCATTGGATAAAGCATTGGCCTGCAGACTGAAAGGTCCCAGGTTCGATTCCGGTCAAGGGCATGTACCTTGGTTGCAGGCACATCCCCAGTAAGGGGTGTGCAGCAGGCAGCTGATCGATGTTTCTCTCTCATTGATGTTTCTAACTCTCTATCCCTCTCCCTTCCTCTCTGTAAAATATCAATAAAATATATTTTAAAATAATGCTGTTGTTCAATTTCATTATCATTTAACTAGAAGTTGTCGCCACTGTGGAAGTTGTTAGCATGTAATAAGCAATACAAAGTCACATGTGTGCTCTCTGATGAAATGCTCAATTCATGTTCCTTTTCTTCCCTGGTCATTGGATGTTTAAAAAGACTAGGACATTTCAAAGCCAACTCCAAAACATCCATTCAAAAGAAAAAGAAAAAAACAAAAACAAAAACAAAAAAAATCCATTCAGCACCTTCCATCTGACTCCAAAGTAGCTCAGATGATCCTGCTAGGTAAGGGCTGAGTTATGGATCCAACTCCTTCACCTTTTGGACCCTTTACCGCCCAAATAGACTGCTCCAAAGGATGAAAAAATTTGAAACAAAAGCCAAAGCCAGCCTTTTTTTATGGGTGCTCAACAATTTCACAGACATTCAGAAGGACTATTCCTACCTATTGACCATTTTGGGGGGCTTTATAAATCAGTAGCACCCTGGTTTCAACACACACCAACCTTGGTCCAGCTCTTTAAAGGACCACGAATCTTCAGCCAATCAGCCATAAGAGTAACAGAAGGGTCTGTGATTGTACTGAGTGACTTCTTCACGGCTCTTTTCTTCTCGGGAACTTTTTTTTCCACCTTGAGATATTCTTGTTCAGTGAGCTTGCTTGAAGCTGAACTGCCCTTCTCCAAGTCATTTTGAAGTTTAGATTCAGACTTGCTTTTGACATAGAAAGAGAAGAAGCATTTTTATTTTGAGAAATGTCTTCCCTTCCTCTTTCAAAATCCTGGCTATGAGGACTTGATGGACTTAAAAAATTACTCATACAAATCTTTGGTTGGGTTGGATAAATTTCTTTCCCCTGGCACTGACTCATCTTTCCTGGTGTCAGAAGTTGAGATTCTCCACTGTTTGCTACCACAGTTGTGGCCCAACGACATCTTTCCTATCACCAAGAAGCATCTCTTTCAGCAACTTATGAATGTGGCAAGATCGAAGTTCGGTCAGCTTCCCATCTGCCAAACCTACCCCCACAGTGAAAGAAGATAAGATTATACTTCTCTTTCCATAATGCTAGCCATCCTGTGAATCTGGAAATCTGGTGTGGAGCCCTGGGATTGGCTGGGCATTGGGAGTCCATTCTTCTGGTGCCCTGCATGCGTCTGGTCAGAGCCCAGGTCCAGGCCTCAGTATCACCACTGTGGAGGGACTGAAGGCTCCAACCTCCAGTGGGGGGCGGGACAGGGCGGGAATTCCAGCCTTCACCTCCCCTCTGTTTGTCCTGTATTAGTGGTGGCTGCTACTGCTGCAAAAGCCACTGGTTCAACATTTTTAGGAGACTATGCACAT
The DNA here is from genome assembly GCF_951640355.1 of Cnephaeus nilssonii. Classification (NCBI taxonomy): domain Eukaryota; kingdom Metazoa; phylum Chordata; class Mammalia; order Chiroptera; family Vespertilionidae; genus Cnephaeus; species Cnephaeus nilssonii. Next base: position 38,878,253 of record NC_137075.1, on the reverse strand, counting down.
GCTATTGCTACATAATGATTTTTCAGAGTTGTCTCTGTCTTTACTTGTAAAATACATTGTTACAGAAGTGGTCATCAAAGTGAAATATTAATTTGATGGTACAACTATTTGTGTTTATATGCTACTAGTGGCCTGGTGCATGGATTCGTGCACATTGAAAGGAAATTAAATTAGAAGAAATATTTTGATATCGCTATTCTCCCTTTCTATATAATATAAGTGTCAGAGATGGAAGAAAATTAGTAAAATGTATATGAAAATAATATATAAATTGATTAATATATAAACAATAACATGATATAACAAAGACATGATATAAAAATAACAAAAACATGATATAAAGACAACAAAACATGATTTAAAAACAACAGTGATAAAAACAATGACTGATAAATTGATTAAACTTATTCTAATATCTCCCTGTATACCACATTAAGAGTAAAAACACAGAGTGCTTGACTAATTTCCCTTGTGATGAAGTATTTACAGCTTTAATATCGTATGCTCTTCAAACTCTGGAGAAAGCAACATATAACTGACATGTCCAAAACGGGTTCGGGTAGGAATATTCCTACTTTGTCTAGAGTTTGTCCTTGTGATTTATTAATAGTCATCGCAAATGCTGGCATCACAGGAAACTGTCTTTGAATTAATTTAAATGGGAGGCCAGTGTCAGATGGGGACAAATCAATTCTTGGAATCAGAACAACCTCTCCTTGCGCAGATCCTGTTAATACTTAGTTTCGAGAAACACACGCATGCCATTGGTGCCAGCAAGAGTTTTATATGTATCGTGCATGTGCAAGTCAATATTTATTTTTAAATTGCCAGTGTGCGTCATATGTACCAGCCGGTCAGGCAGACATACGGTCAGTCACTTAGCCTTTTAGTATATATATAGATTATTAAGTGAATTAACTAGATAAGCCTATCATTCTACCACTCTTCTGTTTTCTATTTATTCTCTAAGTAAGGTGTTTGCAGTTCAGATAAAATAGGTGTGAATCAGAAAATTCTCAGTTGTCCATGAGTTAAAAAATAAAAATATGTAGACAACTTGTAAAACTTAACACCAAACAAACAATCCAATCAAAAAGTGGACAAAGGACCTGAATATACACCTCTCCCAAAAAGATATACAAACAGCCAATAGATATATGAAAAAATATTCAACCTCACTGGCAATTAGGGAAATGCAAGTCAAAGTTACAATGAGATACCATCTTACACCTGTTAGAGTGGCTATTATCAACAAAACAAGCAATAACAAGTGTTGGAGAGGTTGTGGAAAAAAGGAAAATGCAGACTGGTACAACCACTATGGAAAGCAGTCTGGCAATTCCTCAAAAAATTAAGAATAGAGCTACCATGTGACTCAGCAATCCCTCTCCTGGGTAGATACCCGAAAAACTCAAAATCATGAATTTGCAAAGCTATATGCACCCCTATATTCATTGTAGCATTATTCACGGTGGTCAAAACGTGGAAACAACGAAAGTGTCCTGTGATAGAGGACTGGATAAAGAGGATGTGGTACATATACACAATAGAATACTACTCAGTCATAAGAAAGGATGCATCATTTGCAACAACATTCATGGACCTTGAGAACATTATGCTAAGTGAAATAAGTCAGATAGAAAAAGCTAAGAACCATGTTTTCATTCATGTGGAATATAAAACTGAAACTTATGAACACAAACAGCAGAGTGATGGTTGTCAGAGGGAAGGGGGTGGGGGAGAGTAGGGGGTCCTAATATGAGGTGACAAGAGAAGATTTGACTCTTGAGTGATGGGCACATGGTGCAATATACAGATCTTGTAACAGAAATCCACACGTGAAACTTATATGTTCATGTTGACCAATGTCACTCCAATGTATTAAATACAATTTAAAATATAAGTAATAATAAAGAAGAGGAATAAAAATTAAATATCAAGGATTTAAATTTTATATCTTTGAAATGATACTTGTTTTTGTCTGTCCTAATTACATACAATTCCTAAAAAAAATTTAAAAAAAATTGAAACTGCATGTGGTAGTTGACACAATGCAATTGAAATGAATTGGAAGAAAACATTTTTCAGGAACAAGAAAAACAGTTATCAAAAGGGAATAAGAAAGTAAATATTAGCAAAGTACATTTTATTTTAGGGTCAATTTAAAATATACACATACTGGTTTCTAAGTGAGGAGGGGTTGAGGGAAGGGGATGTGTCTTTAAACTTTTACTCAGACATTTATTTTAAAAATTAAAACTTTCTTGGCAGGTTTAAGTCCAGATAAGCATCTTGGAAAAACCCTGGATCAAATGGAGCCTCATCTCTTAGAGGTAAGAACTTATACTACGTGTTTCTCAAAATGTAGGCATCTGTAGGCATCTAAAGGGTGGAAAAATAGTGCTGTTATAATTATGAAATCAAATTTAATCTAGAAAAACTCAGATATATTCATGATACATTTTTATTAAAACCTTAAAAGTTCTAATGGGTATGAAAATGTCTAAAATTGTAGAAATTACTTAGCTTGCTGGCCTAAGTAAAAAAAAGTAAGCTGTATAGAAAAAGAAATTGTTCTATTGGAAAGTTTACTTTTATTGAAATGGACATGTTAGGCTATACAAAAAGTCCTATACTTCTAAAGTATCTGATAATCTTTGTGATTAGATGTTTTTTCATCAGAAATGTGAGTAGAAACTTCCTAACTTAACCTCTTTTACCAATTAGAAAATTAATTTACAGAGTGGTAAAGAAGTTTCCCAAGATTTCAAGTTACAATTGCTTAGCCCTTATTGTTGTCAAATCCTAAATGTGTTCTAAACATTAAAGAAAGATTCAGTTATTTTCACTCTTTTCTATTAACTGTGTTATACAGAGGTGGGTAAAAGTAGGTTTTTAGTTGTGAGTATGCAAAACACAGAATTTATTTTTGTATTATTATTTATTAATTATTGTATTATTTATTTGTGCTACAACTATAAACCTACTTTTCCCCACCCTGTATTTTACTAGAGTTTTGGGGCAAATGTTATGAATAGTATGGTAGTGTTTCATGAACTGGAATAATATAATTATTAGAGTTTTTTATTCCGCAATCATGATGGAAAAAAGAAAATCACCCTATTTTTGTGAAAGAACTTTTATGATCCCCTTTAATGGTATCATTTTCCCTCCCATACTCTTAATTCATCAGCATTGTTAATACCATCGCTGTGATGTGAACTGTCAGCAGTTACACTCTTCATTAACTTTATGGCTTTCACATTTTCTTTAGTTATTTATATTTGATTATTTTGTAGTTTATCAATATGTACCAAATGCTTAGAAATTCCTAAGATGTTAATTCCTTCTTTCTTTCATTAAGCATTATTAAGGACCTAATAATTTCTAGACCAGTGGTCGGCAAACTCATTAGTCAACAGAGCCAAATATCAACAGTACAACGATTGAAATTTCTTTTGAGAGCCAAATTTTTTATTTTTATTTTTTTTTTTTAAATATATTTTATTGATTTTTTACAGAGAGAAAGAGAGAGGGATAGAGAGCTAGAAACATCGATGAGAGAGAAACATCGACCAGCTGCCTCCTGCACACCCCCTACTGGGGATGTGCCCACAACCAATGTACATGCCCTTGACCGGAATCGAACCTGGGACCTTTCAGTCCGCAGACCGACGCTCTATCCACTGAGCCAAACCGGTTTCGGCGAGAGCCAAATTTTTTAAACTTAAACTTCTTCAACGCCACTTCTTCAAAATAGACTCGCCCAGGCCGTGGTATTTTGTGGAAGAGCCACACTCAAGGGGCCAAAGAGCTGCATGTGGCTCGTGAGCCGCCGTTTGCCGACCACACTTCTAGGCAAATAGTAAAGATTAAAATAAAAATGAAATGATTATATAATTATGATAAATTATATTTGATTTCTAAACAAGTTGGTGTTCATTTATTTAAGTCTACCTAATGGGCATGGTTACTTTCCATGCCCCTCTGATTAGACTCTTCCTAAGGTGATTTGCTTTATGGTCAGCATTGTATGTATGTTCACATCTCTAAACAAGCACTAGGAAATTCTAAAACAGTGATCAAGTATATCACCTTCTGGTTCCTCCATATCAACAACACACTTGAGGCCTTGTCTTTCTAGACTTCTCTGAAAGAGAGTATGCCTTCTTGAAACTGTCATCCATTGGCTTCTATGATGCCATTCACGCCTAAAACCTTCTGAGTACTTCCTTAGCTTATTTTGGGGGCTTACCATATATATTTCACTTCTTATATGTTGTGGTTCTACCTATAGCCTTCCTCCTGTGGTGACATTAAATATCCCCTGGACTTCAACTGCCAATTTTATTCTTATGCCAATTAAGTCTGTTCTTCCATTTCTTCATATGCTCCAGGCATATGTTAGCACCTTCCTGTCTTAGATGTCCTCAAGCACCTCAACATTGACTGCAGAACTGAACATTTCTTTCCTAGCAGTGAGGGGTCCCGTTGTCTACTCAGTTGTCTAAGCCAAAAAAAGTGAATTGTAATAAATGATTTCACATATTCCATTATTTATGAACTAAAGGCCTGGTGCATGAATTCATGCACTGGTGGGATTCCCTCAGCCTGGCAGGTGATCAGGGCTGATCAGGGTTGTCTCTCCCAGTCCCGATCGGGGTGATCGAGGTCGGATAGCCGGAGGAAGGGACCACAGGAGGTTGGCTGGCAGTGGGAGGTTGGCTGTGGGAGCGCACTGACCACCAGGGGCCAGCTCCTGCATTGAGTGTCTACCCGCTGCTGGTCAGTGTATTGTCATAGAGACTAGTCGTAATGGTCGCTTAGGCTTTTATATATATAGATAAGGCTCCACGTTCTTTTAATTCTATCATCTTACTATCTTATTATCTGTCTCTTTTAATCCTTATTGTCACTGCATTAGGGTCTGCCCTAGGTTATTGCAACAATCTCTTTTCTTTTGCTTTTTTTTTCAAGTGTATTGAGGTGACATTGGTTAATAAAATTATATAGATTTTAGATATACAATTCTACAATACATTATCTGTATATTGTATTGTGTGTTCACCACCTCAAGTCAAGTCTCTTTCTATCATCACTTATCCCCCCTATTCCCTCTTGGACCTCCCTGTACTCCCCTTTCCCATGGGTAATCACCCTACTGTTGTATCTATGGATTTTTTTTCTTTAATTAATCCCTTTACCTTTTACACTCAGCCCACAACCTCTCTTCCCTCTGACAACTATCAGTCTGTTCTCTGTTTATGAGTCTGTTGCTATTTTGTTAGTTTATTTTGTTCATTAGATTCCACATATGAGTCAAATTATATGGTACTTGCAGTGTTATTTATGATGATGGACAAAATTTGGAAGCAGCCCAAGTGTCCATCAGTATAAATGAGTGGATAAAAAAGCTGTTGTACGTTTATGTAATGGAATACTACTCAGCCTTTAAAAGGAAGGATATCTTACCCTTTGCCACAGCCTGGATGGACCTGGAGAGCATTATGCTAAGTAAAATAAGCCACTTAGAGAAAGACAAGTACTATATTGCAGCAATCTTATAGCTTAAGTCTATCTCCCACCTGCCTTACCCCTTGTCAATCCATTGTTTACAGTACTGCTATCATAATATATATGAAATACAAATCTGATCATATTACTTTCCTTATAAACTGTGAGTCATTTCCCATTGCCTCAAAACAAAATGTAAACTCCTTAACATGGCACATTCTGTCTTTCGGGAAAATGAAACTTGTAAGACAACCAGTCTCCTACATCCACCCTATCCTTCATCAATTTAGAGCTGTTGATGGTTTCCCTAGAGTGTGTATCCCCATCTACTTCCATGGTCCACTTCCCTTCTCTGCATGCTTTATCTCTCCTTCACTTCACTAAATCCAGCAATTAATACTGTGAGGTTTTTCTTGCTTAAGTAAGCCTCCTTTGAACTGCCATTTTTTCTTTGCTAGTGTGTAGCACTTCCCTTGTATTTTATTTTTCTCTTAAATCATGTTTATTATAAAATTCAGGCATGTAATATATAAAAAATGAATTCAACAACTCTAAAATAATGAAAAATCTTCCACTTAATCAAAGACCCCAGTTTTCTGTTCTTTTCCAGATCAACCACTCTTTTGTATTCTAATATATCTCTTCAAAAACATTTTTGCGTATGTAAATATATATGCATGTGTTTATCCATTTTTACCTAAATTGGAATATAAAATGCACATTATTTTTCATCTTCCATTTTAACACATTAAAAATCCAGGTCATTTGTTTCCACAACATCATTGTGTTTTATTACGTGGATAATATATTGAACCTGTTTTTTATTGATGGTCTTTATTCTTTACTGGTATCTTTTGTCTTTTGCTATTACAAATAATGCTAAATGAACATTATTATATGTATGTTTTGGGGGCATGTATGAGCTTTTCTGTAGAATAAGATCCTAGAATGGAAATCCTGGGTCAGAGGGTATATATGTTTTAATAGATATTTTCAGCTTTGATGGGATAACTTGCATCAGACAAACTCAATACAAACAACTAGAAAAGTTGTATGAAATTAAAACAAAAGTAATATTGGAAGGCATTAAGGAATGATAAAAACTGAGATAATTTGAATTATCAAAATTCCAGAGAGGATGAAAGCTCAGACTATGGTCTCCTTTCCCATTAAGGCACTTTCTGATTAAAAAATAATGCAGGGATGCCAAGAAGTTGAGGAGAAAACTTCAGCTGAGAAGCTGAGTAGGGCTTTCATTAGCTTAATATGCTGTGGAGACAAAAATCAGAATTCAGGGCAAACCGAAGCAAAGTGGACCTGGCTAACTCTGCACGTTTTCAGTTGGACTCTAAAATAGGCTGTACCCTAAAAATTAAGGCAAACTGGAAAAAGCAAATACTTACATCCAACTTTGAATTGTATCAATCCTAGACTGAATTAAAGAAATCTGATCCTACTCTTACTGCCTCTTTCTTTCCTGAGAACGACAAGGTGGTTCAAAGCCTCAGATTATCTCTAAAAGATTTCACATACAGATTCTAAAGGCAGTCAAAAATTACCAAGCCAGTAAATTTATTCTTTTTAAATTACCAACCATATCAGGAGACCCGATGAGCTAACCAAAACAGAGAAAGACACTCAATAGAAAGAGTCTCAAAGGATATTCATTTAATCCAATTATCAGATTTAGACTTTAAAGTGCCTATGAACTATTTTAGGGGAGATTTTGAATTTATATAAAAGAATCTAATTGAATTCTAGAACTTAAAATAGAATACCTGAAATTAAGAATACAATACATGGGTTTACCAGTATAGTTAATACAGTTGTATAGACAGTTAAGAACTGAAAGAATAGGTGATATAAAATATCCAGACTGAAGCACAGAGAATACAGGATGGAAAATCAAGAAAAGATTATAGCAGACGTAAGGGAGAGAAGTTTATCACACATATAATTGGAACTGCAGGAATGGAGAAGAGAGAGGGAAAAGTGGAAGTAATATTTGAAAAAAATTACTATAGAACTTAGCTGAGCTTATTTTTGCTTATTTTTTCAAATATCTTTTCAGGATGGTAAAAATTTCTCTAAAGAGATGAATGAATATTGATGGGTAATTTACATTTTAAACAGGATTTCCTCCCAACCCCAAAAATAGTTATCTAAGTGTCTTTTTCTCTGGCTTCTCCATAGTCTAATCTGTGTGTCCACGAGCTCGCCATAAAGTGAGTGCTTAATACATTTTTAGTTAGCAATTTGTTTCTCACCTCTTTCACAACAGTTATCTTACACAATCAAGATTTTCATTCAGACTACCCAATGTCCTCTTCTTTTTTCCCTTCATTTTTGCACATACTCAGAAAAGAAAATCAATTGCTTGATATACTAAGAGAACAATGATTCTAATGTAAAAGCAAATGAATCATCAAACACTATCTTCTTTCTGCAAATAGAGGGTATTTTTAATTTATTGTCTTAGATTCTGTCTTCTGTATTATTGCCTAAGATAAATCAGATTTTAAGGAATGCCTATATCTCCTTGTCTTTGTGAATAATGGTATTAACCTCATTAAGTGACATAAAAGAACAAATCCATATTTATTTTTCAATTTGTTGATTCAACACTCCTAAAAAGGTCAAGGAATCCAAAAGAAGGGCAGGAGAAAACAGACAACCTATAGACTTGTACAGGGTGGCAGAGAAAGGTTAGTGAGGGACCCATTTTGTTCACCTGCCTCAGATCTCCTGAGCCACTTCTCATGTATCTCTTGTATAATGTGGGTCAACATGACTTTTTAATATAGTAAATCAAGTTAGCTAATATATTACCCCTTTGCTATAGTGTTAATATTAATATGAGTTAATATTTTTGTTTAAGAGGATTTTGCATATTATAATGATTTTTCTTGCAAAAATGAATATATTTTTAATTCTTTAATGTTTAAAGTATTACATATATCTCCTTTTTCCCCCATTCACCTCTCCCAGCCATTCCCACACCCCAGCATGTGCCCTCACCCGCCTACTGTCTGTGTCCATGGGTTATGCTTATATGCATGCATACAGGCCAACTCCCCTGCCTTCCCGCTGTGTTTGGTCAGTCTATTCAATGCTTCTATGTCTCTGGATCTATTTTTTTTATTAGTTTATGTTGTTCATTATATTACGCAAATGAGTGAGATCATGTGATATTTATCTTTCTCTGACCTGCTTATTTCGCTTAGCATAATGCTCTCCAGGTCCATCCATGCTGCTGCAAATGGTAAGACTTCCTTCTTTTTTACAGCAGCATAGTATTCCATTATGTAGATGTAACACAGTTTTTGCTGCTGATGGGCATTTAGGCTGTTTCCAAATCTTAGCTATTGTAAATTGTGCTGCTATGGCAGAAACGAATATTTAATTGTGAGAATCACAGAAGTTGGTGGCAGGGGTGATGAATGGAAGGCAATACCTTTAGGCAAGAGTCCTTTTAATAGTTCATTCAGACCCCATGGGTTCAGATGTAAATTACCTCTGTACCCAGGAGCCCAGGTGCAAATACCAATTCTACTGCTTACCTGAAATGTTGATCTAGTTCCCACGTGTAAAATGGAAGTAATAACAATAGAATGATATGTAAGGTGCTTAGCTCAGTATCTGGCACATTCTAAGTGTTCAATAAATGTTAGCAATGTTTACTATTATAAGTAAAATTTGCCATTACTAAAGAATAATTCTGAAAATTTCATCTCTGTAAAATATATAGAAAAATGTTAGACACTACAATTAGAGTAATATTTAAAACTCTCAAGGAATTATTAACTGGTATATGTCAAGATGTAAGATAGCAATTCTACCAGAAAAGTGACAAAGGCTATGGAGAACCACTATACAGATAAAGAATGTCTCATAACCTAATATGGATATGAAGAGATGCTCAAACTGATTCAGTATTCAGAGAAATACAAGTTAAAGCAACAGTGAGATGTTACTTTGTACTAGTTTGGCACAAATGAGAAAGATAGATAATGCCAACTGTTGGCAGGTGGGGATTTATACAACCGCTCTAAGAATGTAGATTGTTATTACTATTGTGAAGGGCAATATTGCAATGCCTAGATTAAATATCCATATCCTCCTGGAAGTAGTAATTCTGTCAGTCCATAAGAGGACATACGTGAGAATAGTCTTTGCAGGGTTATTTTTTATGGTGTTGGGGTTGTTGGAGGCAATATGAATGTATATTTCTGGAAGAGTCAGTAGTTAAAATGTGGTAGGTTCCCATTATGAAAGACAAGTCTGCAGTTAGTAAAATATATTCAATGTGCATACAACAGCAAAATGCCGGATGAATAAAATCAACATTGAAATAAATTAAAACTATGGGCACACAAAATAATAATACATTTACAAGGGCATAAATAGAAGATAACATTAAATATTTTTGAATGTTTGCCTATGATAAAGAAAAAATGGAATATGGAATAGAGATAAATGGCAATTTCTAAAAAATAACATAGAAATACTTGCCTATTGCTGAAAATTTGAGATATGATGAAGTGTAGGGAAGCAAATAAAAAAAAACAGTTCTTTTGCCTGATGAACTGCTAACATGTTGGTATATTCCATAATGGATTCTTTTCTGAGAGCTTCTTGTTCTTCTAGTTCACAGAGTTAAATACTTGTACATGTTTTATTTACATAACTAGGTTCAACTATACATAAAATTTGTCTTTTTTCCCTAATGTTAAACAATGCTTATTTTTCCACATAACTAAATCTACTTTGAAAATCTATTAATTAATGGCTGTGTAGATTCCATCATATTCATATTCTACATCCTATCTAATAAAAGAGTAATATGCAAATTGACCATCACTCCAACACACAAGATGGCCACCCCCATGTGGTCAAAGATGGATGCCCCCATGTGGACACAAGATGGCCAGCAGGGGAGGGCAGTTGGGTGGGATCAGGCCTGCAAGGGAGGGCAGTTGGGGGGACCAGGCCTGCAGGAGAGGGCAGTTAGTGGCAATTGGGCCAGCATGGGAGCAGTTAGGTGTTGATCAGGCTGACAGGGGAGTGGTTAGGGGTGATCAGGCTGGCAGGCAGGTGAGCAGTTGGGAGCCAGCAGTCCTGGATTGTGAGAGGGATGTCCCAGATTGGAGAGGGTGCAGGCTGGGCTGAGGGACACACACACACACACACACACACACACACACACACACCGTGCACGAATTTCATGCACCAGGCCTCTAGTATGACTATATCATCAAGAATTGAACAAATTGTTTCTTGGAAATATTTGTTATTTCTAAATTATTTTAAATAATGTTATTTATTAAAAAATTATTATAATTTCATGACTCAATGATTATCTTTCCTAGTAAATCTTTTTTTTTTTTTTAGAGCGAGAGAGAAACATTGAGGTGAGAGAGAAACATTGATCTGCTGCCTCCTGCACATGCCCCAACTGGGAATTAAAACTGCAACCTGGGTATATGCCCTGACTGGGAATCTAACCTGTCACCTTTTGGTATAAGGGATGGTGCTCCAATCAACTGAGCCACACTTGCCAGGGCCCTAATAAACCTTTATGTATATTCCTGATTATTATTTTCTTTAAATTCCTAGGTATGTAATTTCTGTATCAAAAAATACAACTTTAAAGCTTGTACATTTATTAATCTAAATTAACTAGGTTAAACGTCTTTAATTTCTGCAGGTTGCTAAAATAATCACCTGATAAGTGAACAGTGGATTCTGTTTATATTTGGTGTTCCCCACCTCCCAACTAGGATTATTTTCTCCGTGTTCAAAAAAGGAGATGAATTTTATTTAAAAGACTAGAGGCCCAGTGCACAGATTCGTGCACATTGAAAGGAGGCCAGTGGGGCGCTACTGGGCGAGATGGGCCGGACACGCCCTGGAGCCAACCTCCCGCAGTCCCTCCCCAGCCAGCCACACCTGGGGTGGCACCAGGGCTCGAAGGGTGTCTGCGGAGTGAACAGGATCCCTCTGGCAGTTGGGGTCCCTCGGGCTGGCCTGTGGAGATTGGGCCGAAACCGGCAGTCCAACATCCCCCGAGGGGTCTCGGAGTGCGAGAGGACACTCTGCAAAGTTGCTCTTGCTTGGCAGCTCCTGTGTGGAGCGTCTGCCCCCTGGTGGTTAGTGCGCATCATAGCAACTGGTCGACCAGTCGACCGGTTGCATAGGGTTTTATATATATAGATTGTATCACCCTGGCCCGTGCAGCTCAGTTGGTTGAAGTGTCATCCCATATACCAAAAGGTGGCAAGTTTGATTTCCAGTCATGGCACATACCCAGATTGTGGGTTCCATCTACTGTCATGGCGCATTCAGTAGGTAACAGATTGATGTTTCTATCACATCGATGTTTCTCTCTGTCTCTCTCTCTTCTCCGCTTCATCTGTCTAAAAAATAAAATAAAATTTTAAAACTTGCATCAAATTTTAATGGTTAAGAACTGTGTCTTTAAATGTTTAAGAATATTGCTATTTTTGTGAGATTTTACAATGTTTGTCAAAGTTCGTACTCTAAAATAGTTCTTCAAATTTTGGTGCAGAAAACCTTCCTAGTCTTCCCCTCCTCCCATTAAGCCATCAGATTTTTTTATCTCTTAAAGGTGATCATTTGATATTTTCCTCCATATCTCTAAATTACATGTTTATATTAATGCTTCATGATTCCCCTCAGCCCTCCCCCCCCCCCCAACTTTAGCCATATTTATTGACATCCCACTCTAGAATATGCAGATTTAGCTGTCTGAACTCCCTTTGCCTCATCACATATGTGCACTTATTCTCTCCTTCCATCTTCCCATATGGTTATATTGCAATTCTAGTTGGGTCAATAGTCAGTGTTTACATTACCATAATTATGAAAGCCCATTTACAGCTGAGTTAGGTAATAAACTAATAATAATAATAAACCTTTCCTATACAACTTTTTATTTTTCCCCTTGAACTAATTATTGTCTTGTTTTCTTCATTTATTTAGTACTCTATGTACTTGTCACTAATTCAACACTATATTCATTGCCAGTTTTCTAATTTCTTATCCAGATGTTCAAACATATTAAGTATTTTGTCAGTTTCCTCCTCTTGTAGAAGCCTTTCCAGGGCCTTCTGACTTGGTGTGATCTAGACCGGTTTCCTTCTATACCTGTAACAAGGCTGTCACCCTAGCATCTAGCCATAGTTCTGGAGGTCCCTTTACCTTCCTTCTGTGCTGGAGCTCTTGTTTCCTGGATCCAATGTATTTCTTTTCTTTGTTTATTCTTATTTTTGTAAAGCACATTCTCTAGAAAATTTTAAAGAAAGCGTCCATAGGAGGTATGTATTTTTGAAACACTGTGCAATTATATAAATGTCTATGTCCTTTTCCCACATTTGATTGATTCTTTAGCAGGTCATAAAATTCCATTTTTGAATATGTTCCTCTGGATCTTGATAGTATTATTGTACTTATGACAGATTTGGTAGGCTGTTGAGAAGCTCAAAGTTATTATCATTGCTGACTGTTCATATGTGACCTGAATTATTTCTCTCTCCATCTCCTCTATGTGAGTGTGTAAGCTATTTCTTGAAGTCTTATGCACTGTGACTTGGGTGCTTACGTTTTTAGCCATTGTGCTTGGATAAGTAGAATTTTCAGTTTGAAAATTTCAGTTCTGGGAAATTTTCTTGAATTGATTCAGTGGTATTTATCACCCCTCTGTTTTTGCTTCATGTTATTCCTATTAGTTAGATGTCTCTTTTTCTCTCCTACTTTTATCTAATTTATTTTTGCCCTTTCTGGGAGAATTTCTTAATTTTACCTTCAAACTTTTCAATTAAGTTTTTTCATATCATATCTTTAATTTCTAAAAGCTCAGTTTTTGTTCTCTGAAATTTTTTTAATCTATAATACTCTATCCTTACTATAATGAAATCCCCTTTTTTTGTTCTTGGGAGGTTTTTTGTTTTGTTTTTTAGTTTCCTTTTCCCCTGCATAGTCTGTTTTTTATATTATTTTGGTCCTTAGATTCCAATTTAGAGATGTCTTTGCTAATCTTTGGTGTTCTGCTCATATTTAAGAGTAGGGCCTAACATGTTTATATCAAGCACAAAGTGTGTTGATGGGGCTTTGTGACTTGATTTTCACTATAGGGAAGTAATGTTGGTTAGGTTCCCAAAAAAGGGTTCTCTAGTCTCTAGTCTTGAAGTGAAGGCATGTTGTTGCTTGTTTTTGTTTTGTGGGGGGTTTTTTGTTTTTTTTTTGGTTTTGTTTTGTTGTGTTGTTTTTTTTTTTTAGTTGAGCAGGGAAAATGGGTAGAGTTCTCAGAATCTTGTGTGCATAAATTAACTGAATCCCTCTATTTTTTGTATAATGTGGTGCCTCTGCCCTCAGCTGTGTCTCATTTTTCTCAGGCCAATTCCTCTATAGAGAAGAAACCTCCAGTGTTCTGCTAGGTGGAAGAGAGGCAGTTGCCAGTCAAGAGGGAAGGGATCTAGGGTTCTCTGCTTGTTAAACAGACTGCCAATCAACCCTTCTTATTTTGGTGCCCTTTTCATTTCCCTTCACCTCTACAGGTATCCAGTGTCCACAGTTCCTCACCCTGTTGTTTCAGAGGAAGGAATTATTTTGCTGTGTCAATTGGGTTGATCCTCTGCATTCTCCAATGTTGGCCTAGGACTCAGTGTACCTTGTTCTGCTAAACTGGTTGATTCTATCCTTTCTCTCCTCTGTTCTCCATCTTTGTGAGTTACGCCTTTTTAAGACATATGTTCCAGTAAGGTTTTAGAAGGTAGGGAGAGTAGATACATGGATTCAGTCAACCATCTTTACCAGCAGCCGCTGCTCTTTTTTTTAAATATTTTTATTAATTTTGGAGAGGAAGAGAGAGATAGAAACATCAATGATGAGAGAGAAGCATTGATTGGCTGCCTCCTGCATGCCCCCTACTGGGGATCAAGCCCACAATCCTGAGCATGTGCCCTTGACCAGAATCGAACCCAGGACCCCTCAGTCCACAGTCCTGATGCTCTATACACTGAGCCAAACCAGCTAGGGCAGCAGCTGCTCTTTATTCAAGAACTTTCTTAAGATTATCTAACTAAAAGTTGTCTGCTAGATGAAGAGTGAAACCATATTACATTTAAAAATTGTGAATATATAGATTGGGTTGCTTTTCCAGGATTGTCCCCATAGAATTGGGAAATCTGACTTCTAGCCTGAGTCATTGGTAAGCAGATGTGTACTGACTACTTAAGGAATATATACCACTCTTTTGGGTGCTAGAAGCGCTCAACCAGAGTAAGTGCAATGCAGATTTCAAGTGTAAAGCTTTGTTTCAAGCTCTATTCTGTATATCAACTTGTCTTCCTTATGATTTGACAAAAACACAATTTGCAATCCCAGCTACCTATCACTTAAACAAAAAGCAAAAGAGAATTTCACCAAAGTTGATTTGATGTTATGGGTGAGAGATAAAGCATTTTAAGCCTTGTTCTCTACAGTGCTGAATTTATGGAAAGGAATCCTCTTAACTGACCTTGAGAGTCAAGAAGAGGCAGAACATCTTTGACAGGAAATTTTGAATTTTTAACATAACTGAGTTGGAAGGATATATGAAACTTTATAGTTGAGATATCCAATAACTATTATAAATATAAATTACAAGGTATATTAGAAGGTACACTAAGAAAGTAAAAAAATATGTGCCATAGAATTTCAGAGGAAAAGCTCACATGTTGTTGAGAGAATGCTGAGTAATTTTAGAGATAAGTTAACAGCCATTCTGGACTTAAAAGATATGTAGATTTTTAACTGGCTTGATTGTTTGTAAGATATTTTGAGAACTGTCAGAGGAAGCTGAAAAGGAAGTTAAAGCTGAATGGTGAAAGATTTTGACTATGAAGAGAGGATTTGATTATTTAAACAATGAAAAAACTGGAAGGTTTTAGAGGAAAGGAGTACAGGTGTACTTTAAGGAATTTGACCTTTAGTAGTGTCCATCGATTGTTGCTGTGAAAGACGTGGAGGTCCTCCATAGTTAGTGGCTGTTCCAGTATATAACTTTGAACGTGTCCCTCACATTTTCCTTAGTGTGTGTTGTGGATGAACCCTTAATTGCCGATGTCATGTGGTACTAACTGAATTGAATGATAAGTATTTGTAAGGGCTTCTTATGTGCCCAGTAATTGCTATAAGGAGTAAAAAAATAAGCCAATTATTTTGAATTTTTTATGGAATATAGAGTCTAACAAGTAAGGGGAAGGTGTAAGATGGCCATATAACCTGGAGTAGCCAAGGGTGATGTCATGGAAAGGTTAGCACCTAGACTGGTTTGAAGGATTGGGTGAAATTCACATGGATGATGGCAACAAAGTGAATCAATATGATGAATGAAGATACCTTGGCAAGAAGACATGCAGGGACAATGAGGGATTTGGTTTAAATGAAACTAAGAGCTGGTGATGGTAGATTAATAAGAAAGAAGGTGGGGATTTAGGGCCCAACCATAACTAGCCTTTAGAGATGGACCAGCCTATTTGGCATAAGAAATAACAAGATTTAGAAGGCTTATCAACAATGATTCATATTATTAAAATATGTCTCAGGAAATTTAGTCTGGCAGCAGTATTTATGGATTTGGAAGAAGAAGAAGTTGGAAATGAAAAAGAGTGTAAGATGCTGATTTAGGAAACAGGTGTGAGGGCTTAGAGTGTGAAGTCCCTGACAGTAGGGATGGATAACACAACTGAAAGAAAGATTTTGACAGAAGAATGAAAAAGAAATTAGCACCAAATTTCCATAGCTGGGAAATGAAGAATCAAATATTAGTCCACGCATAATGACTGGGGAGATTAGAAGCACATATTTTTGTAGAGAAGAAGAGGATGAGAAAGAACATGATAAGCTTGGTTTTTAACATACTGAGTTTTAAATGGTAATATAAACCAAAGGAATATGTTTTGAAACTATCATCTTGGAGCACAATTGAGATGATCAGGCTACAGACTTAAGGTTTGTTATTTATCATCATTTTGTAAGAGTTAGGACATAACTTTAGATTCTGCTTTTGTTCAGTTCTAAGCTACATAACGTTTGCAAATCATTGTAGTTCTCCGCTCTGGAAAAGGGAAAATAAAATTAGTAGGTATTTGGTTATTTTTTATGCTCTGCACAGTACATTAAGCTTTTCTATGGGGTAGGTCCTGTGTCATCTCTATTTCACAGATCAGCATCTGATGCACAGATAGATTGTATGACCTGAGATTGCACAGCTAGAAAGTGACAGCTAGGATCTGAACCAGCGACTGTTTCCAAAGGTGCTGCTCTTACCCAGTTATGCAATGCTGCTTTCATTGTGCCTCACTACAGATGTGCCGTACCTGTTTTTACAGTTGTGTATTTATGAAGTGCTTACTAAGTGCCATATTCTATGCTAAGTGAGGTTGCTATAATTTTTTATTGAATTTATTGGGGTAACATTAGTTCACAAAATCATACAGGTTTCAATTGTACAACTCAACAAAACATCATCTGCACACTGCATCGTGCACCCATCATCCCAAGCAAAGTCTCTTTCTGTCCCCATTTCCCCACCCCCTCACTTTGCCCAGCTCCACCTAGCCCCCATCCACTTTCCCGCTGGCTATCACCACACTGTTGTCTGTGTATATGTGTTTTATATGTATAATATGTAAATAAATATATGTGTGTGTGTGTGTGTTGCTTAATACCTTCACATTCTTTCATCTAGTGCCCCAACCTCCCAACCCCCCTCCCCTCTAACAGCTGTCAGTGTTCATCAGTTTATTTTGTTAATTAGATTCCACATATAAGTGGGATCATATGGTAGTTGCTTTTCTCTGACTGACTTATTTCACTTAGCATAATAATCTCTAAGTCCATCCATGCTGTAGCAAAAAGGTAAGATTTTATTTTTTCTCATGACTGATTAGTATTTCATTGTGTAAATGTACCACAGCTTTGTTATCCACTCATCTACTGATGGGCACTTTGACGGTTTCCGGATCTTAGCTACCGTAAATAAAGCTGCTATAAACATAGGGGTGCATATATTCTTCAGAATTCGTGTTTCAGTGTTTCAGGTTGCTGGGTCAAAAGGCAGTTCTGTTTTTAATTTTTCAGGAAAATGCATACTGTTTTCCATAGTGCCTGCACCAATATGCATTTCCAGTAACAGTGCATGAGGGTTCCCTTTTCTCCACATCCTTGCCAGCACTTTTTATTTGTTGATATATTGATGTTTACATTTTATAGATGAGAAATCACTAGAGGATAAGTTACTGTTCCAAAGTCACATAGCTGGGAAGTAGCTGAACTGGAATTTATTCTTTAAATCTATCTGATTTCAGAACCTATATGCTTATTTATTATTACTGGTACAAGTCATTTTGAGGCCTGACCGGCATGGCTCAGTGGTTGAGTGTCGACCTATGAACCAAGAGGTCACAATTCTATTCCCAGACGGAGCACATGCCTGGGTTCCGGGCTTGATCCCCAGTGCAAGAGGCAGCTGATCAATGATTCTCTCATCATTGATCTTTCTGTCTCTCTCTCCCTCTCCTTTCCTCTCTGAAATTCATTATATATATATATATATATATATATATATATATATATATATATATATATATTTTAAGTCATTTTGAGGATTACTTTCTTCAATGTATAAAGCAAATAGACTTTAATTAGTAGTGATAGTGTTAGTATTAGCAGCAGCAAAGTAGTGTAAAGGTGATGCTTGAAGCCATGGAATGCACAAACCATCTGAGGGACTGAAGTAAGAGAGAAGAACATCTTATAGAGAGAATTATGAGGGTTATTTATAAGTTAGGAGCAGAAGAAGGGAAAGGAATCAGAGAAGTATAACAATGGCTTAGAAAATTTGGTATCATGGAAGCCTGAGGAGAGTAATTGCGGAGATTAGAGACATCCGTGGTATCGCATGCCACGTAAAATTTGGAAAGGGTAAGGTCATTGGACTCTCCCAGCAAACGGCTTCTCATGCTGAGACACCAGTAAGCAGAGCCACCATCCATCCAGTTTCCCAGTGCAGAAAGCTGGGAATTGTCCTTATTTATTTTTAGCTTTTTTCACTCCTCTGTTCAATTAATCATTCTTTAGACCTCCTAAAAGTCTTTCAAAATATCTGCCCTCTCCTCTCCATCCTCACTGTTACTTCCCAGGGTCAGGAAATCTTACCCTCCTGCCATGATTCCTCCAGCAGCTTCTCATTTCTCTCTGCTTCTTGACTTACTCCCCGCCAGTCCATCTCCATTGTGCAAACAGAATCTTTCTCAAGACAACAGCAGTCAGGTCAGTTTTCTGCTGAAAACCTATCATGGCTTCTCATTGACCTTAGGATCATGATTCAGCATGGCTTGTGAAGCCCCATAAGATCGGTCCTCTTTCTAGCTTTTCAGCCTTATCTCACTATTACTCTTCTAGTTATGCTCCAACTTTGCCAAACTTTGTGCTCTGGATGTTAACACACACTGTTCCTTCTGGAATCATTTTCCTTCTCTCCTGTCTTCTCTCTTTTTCCCTCTTTCCCTCCCTCACCCCCTCTAATATTTCCCGGTTCCTTATACTTCAGCTTAAGTTTTACTTACTTTGAAAAACCCTTTGAGTTCCTTCTAGTTAGGTCTCCTGCTGTACACTCCACAGCACTCATGCATCCATCAAAGCTACCACTACCCTCTATTGTAATTGCTTGTTTAACGTTCTTTCTATACCTCCAGACAGTAAGCTGTTATATGTATAATTTATGTCTGCTCCCGTTGTTATCCCCAGCACTTAAAACAACGACAAACCTACAGATATTCAATAAGTGCCTCTTCAATAAGGGCTAAGGATGAATATATGCAGCATGAAATTATTTTGTAAAGCATATTATTTGTAGTGGATTTTATGAACCTCATAGTTTTCTCTAGATGGTGGGGGCTACAGGATGAGGATGAAGTACAATTTCATTTGCCTTTTTTTCCCTCTAATTTTAAAATGAGTAACAGATAAATCAGTCTGGTTTAAAAGGGGAAAAAATGATGTAATTAGAAATTCTCACAGGATTATTACAATCTTTTAAAGTGATAGAAAATTAAACAAGGAAAGTATGATGCCCTTACCCTTTCAGTTCAATAATCAGTAGCACTCAAATTGAGTTATTATAGATAGGAATATTTATCTATATAAATAAGTGTGTCAGAACAAAATAGACCCACATAAGTAATTCTCATTTATTAGGAATTTACTTTTTACATGCTCAGACTCCCAAACATTCTTATAAACCATGCAGTGACCCAAGTCATTCACATCTGTTCAAAATGTTTTTTAAAAAGCTTATCTTAACAGCGGTTACATGGAAAATTAATGTTCCTGTTATCTGCTCCCATAAGAACCACCCTCCATAATTCTGTGTGCTGATTCTCTGCTTTATGACCTATGGTGAAATCTATCTACTTTGCTCCTGTGAGTTCTTCTACAGAAGTTTCCTTTCCCTCTCTTTGCTTGCATTTGGCTTTACAGTGTCATTCACATTACTACAGATCCTTGGAGGGAACAGTAGAATTTTCGTAGATTCATGTGTCAAGTCCCTAAAGACACATAGTCAGTAGTTGAAATGTGATGGATTCAGAATGATAGCACAACCACAAGAATAACCAAATAAATAAGTGCATAGTGTGCAGGTAAAACTAAAGCTAGGCCTTGGTCCCAATGCTGGCAGTCACAGAGAACATCTGTGTTGTCACTCTTCCTTTGGCCTAGGAAAGGCAATAAGCAGGGAGAGCTCTGAAATTCAAAATGAAGGAGAGGGAATCTTAGTGATGAAGCCTCTACACAAGAACAGGGAGATTCTGACACAGCTAGTGAGCATGCTCCAGCTCTGATTCCAGCCGTGGACAGCCAAGCAGATTATTTTACTGTCAGTATAATTTGAATAATATAGCTTATATTTAATACAAATCACAGGTGTGTGTTTTCTTTGTTTACTTGTTTATGTTTTTAATTTCGGGTTTAATTAGGTGACATTGTAAGCTATTCCAACCTTTCTTGGAGATGGATCTTCCTAAAGTTTGTGTGCAGCTTGAGAACTTCTTAGCTCTCAGTACTCTTGGAACTTTACTGCTACCAATAACCTTAAGCATAATAACCATGTTTGTGACTTCTTGTGTTCACAAGGAAAGGCCTTAGATTGCTTCTCTGTGTCTGTCACTAAAAATGCTCTAAACACAATATATTTTTCCCTTCCATGTATAGGTCAAAGGGCAGGGGGAAAGCACCAGTTTGGCTGCATATATTCTCATTTACTACATAATGACGTAGTGCCTGTCTTTCTGAGCCTCCCTTTCAATCTAAAGCAAGTGTATCCCTAAAATGTATAGGATTCTTTAAGTTTTCTCATTATACATAATAATGTAGGTTGCATTCACCTTTTGTAGGGGCTTGGGGATTATTAAAAATCCTGTGCTTATGATAACATTTTTCAAATGGCTTTAAATACATGTTTTAAGCAGAAATATAAAATAATTTTTCTGTAGCTTACAATCTATTTTGGAATTAAAGTTTATTACGTGGATATTTTTTAGGATAAAATAATATGTTAAGTGAGCATTGTTGCTATCTAATTTTAAGTTTACTGCTTCTTTTTCTTATTTTTATTTTCAGCTTTCTAAGAAATATGGAGTCCATGTTTGTGGAGAAGGTGGAGAGTATGAAACGTTCACTTTGGATTGCCCTCTATTTAAGAAGAAAATAATTGTGTAAGATATCATTTCAGCATTTTCTTCCCTTTCCTTAAATTTAAGTGATGGGAGAACTTAACATTAAGCCCGAGGCAACTTTTGTTGGGAGAAATAGAACATGTCCTTTAAGTTCACAAACACTCAATTTGTTTAATACCAGTGAAGTCGTCTGAATACCTAAATCAATACTGACAAGACGAGGCCTTCATAGAAGGCTATAAACTTTTTAGACACCGCACTTTCGTTTACTTGCTGATTATGGCCTGCAGTAAAACTGGTACCTACACACTGACACTTTTATCCTTTCATGAAGTGTGAATTGCCTGTATTATTTATCTTTCATTACAGCTACATTTGATAAACTGCCACATCAGTAGCCTGTGGGTTCCATTAACTCCATCCTCTTTCTCCTTTTTTCTGACTTTAACAACATAGAATGGTAACACTAAACATCTCTCTTCAATTATTTGGGGTTATTTTTACAAATAAACTTTGTTTTTTAAGTGAATTCAGTTTATGGTGAGTAGTGTGATTTCTTTGCCATAAATTGTTAAAATTAGTGTAACGAAAAACAGGAACTTTCTCCAGTTTGTTACATTATTACCCATACTCTAATTTATGTCGCTCTTCTCATGTGCTGAGAGAGCACTTTATCTGCTTCTCCTAAGCTCCTCTGCTTCTTGGAAAAGATTGTCAGAATTATGCTTGATTTCAGAAACCTCATCTTATGAAAGATTAGAATTCTGTATAGAATGGACAGCTTCAATATTTTCAGCAGTAAGAGGTGACTTCTTTGTACATAGTAATAATGAGGGAAGGAATGATCTAAGAAAATCATGACAACTTTAGGTGAAGTTTGTAAAAAATACACTTACCTCGTGAAACATGGCCAAGACACTTTTATTACTGTATGTGATAGTCACTCACTCTTGCCGCTTTCATGTTCTCCTAACTTTTTTCCATTAATAATCATCAACATAATAATTTCTTTGGCAAATATTTATCAAGTACCTATTATGTCCAAAACTTTCTTCTGGGCACCATCAATGTTCAAACAGTTCCTGCCTGAAAAGGCTGGAGGAGGACACATCTATATATATATATAAAAGCCTAAATGACCATTAGACTGTTCGACCAGTACTATGACTTGTACTGACCATCAGGGGCCAGACGCTCAATGCACAGGCATGGAAACATGGAAGAGACTGATGAATTTCAGAGGGAATGGGGGAAGAGGGAGGGCAGGAAGAGATTAACCAAATATATTATATGCATACTAGAGACCCGGTGCTCTGATTCGTGCACCGGTGGGGTCCCTCAGCCTGGCCTTCGGTGATTGGGCCGAAACCAGCTCTCTGATATCCCCTGAGGGGTCCTGGATTGGGAGAGGGCACAGGCCAGGCTGAGGGACCCCACCGGTGCCTGAATCCATGCACT
This sequence comes from Cnephaeus nilssonii, assembly GCF_951640355.1. Taxonomy (NCBI): domain Eukaryota; kingdom Metazoa; phylum Chordata; class Mammalia; order Chiroptera; family Vespertilionidae; genus Cnephaeus; species Cnephaeus nilssonii. The sequence continues at coordinate 38,855,541 of NC_137075.1, read as the reverse complement.
GTGCCTGTAGCCTGTATATATTATTATACAAGATGGTAAAGGGTACAAGTAATGAGAGTAAGTTCATAAATAGAAGATATTTCTCAGACTATGATGGTCACAAAACAATTCATGAATGAACTGTGCATTAGATGTTATTTCTATGAAATAATACTCTGGTTATTCAAGAAAAGAATTTGCATGCTAGGGTGAAATTCTATCTAATAAAAGAGTAATATGCAAATTGACCATTACTCCAACACACAAGATGGCTGCCCCCATGTGGACACAAGATGGCCACCACAAGATGGCCTGCAGGGGAGGGCAGTTGGGAGGGATCAGGCCAGCAAGGGAGGGCAGTTGTGGGCGATCAGGCCAGCAGGGGAGGGCAGTTGGGAGGGACCAGGCCTGCAAGGGAGGGTAGTTGGGGGCGATCAAGCCTGCAGGGGAGGGCAGTTAGGGGTGACCAGGCTGGCAGAGGAGGGAAGTTGGGGGCGACTGGGCCTGCAGGGAAGGGCAGTTGGAGGGGACCCAGGCCTTCAGGGGAGGGCAGTTAGGGGTGACCAGGCCTGTAGGGGAGGGCAGTTGGGGGTGACCAGGCCTGCAGGGGAGGGCAGTTGGGGGTGACCAGACCTGCAGGGGAGGGCAGTTAGGGGTGACCAGGCCTGAAGGGGAGGGCAGTTAGGGGCAATCAGGCTGGCAGGGGAGCAGTTCGGCATTAATCAGGCTGGCATGGGAGTGGTTAGGGGGTGATCAGGCTGGCAGGCAGAAGCTGTTAGGGGCAATCAGAAAGGCAGGCAGGCGAGCAGTTGGGAGCCAGCAGTCCTGGATTGTGAGAGGGATGTCCGACTGCCCGTTTAGGCCCGATCCCAGTAGGATCGGGCCTAAACGGGCAGTCGGACATCCCTTGAGGGGTCCCAGATTGGAGAGGGTGCAGGATGGGCTGAGGGACAACCCCCCCCCCGTGCACGAATTTCGTGCACCATGCCTCTAGTTATAGTATATAGTATAATTGGAAACTTGCAATATATTTACTTATTATTATGGTCCTAACCAAATTAGAAAAGAAAAAGAAAAAAACATGATAGGAGAAAAAATGCCAAAGTATAGTGCTTTTCCTGTTTACTTGGCAAGTTGTGGTCCTATATAGCACCCAGAAGACTTTATGGTCAACCTAGACTTATAAGCCATGTGCTTCTGTGTACTACATCAGCAGAAGTTACATTTGGCATAGTGCTTTAGACCTGACAGATGCGTCTTTTTCTCAGCCTCCTTTTGTAGACAAGGAAACCTGAGCCTGGCTGGCACACTGGCATGAGGGGCCTTAGTCATGCTATTAAAGAGAGAGATGACAGGGGAGGTGTCTTAGAAACCTCTAGTGCCAGAATGAGGCATTCAGTTCACCTGAATGATCAGTTACGGAGGCAACTTCTGTGGGGGGGGTTGCTCTGTGGGAGTTCTTCCTGATAAGATATACCTGATAAGAGCTAACATACAGCTGTGTGCCTGAACACAAGCACAAATGCTGTCCTTTTATTCTTACTTATTTATCAGGAAATTAGTCATCTGATTCTAATGCTTAAGCATCTCCTTTGCTTTTCTCTTCATAGGCTCTGTCTCACCTCAGTTTCATCATTTCCTTACGTGATTCCTTTTACATTTAGGGTTATATTGATAGGTACTTATTTATTGCCATTTTAATTCTGTATGGCTAGGTTTCTCTCTCTGTTTCTTCTCATTACAGCAGTCCCTTTAGCATTTCTTGTAATGCTGGCTTGGTGGTAATGTACTCCTTTAGCCTTTTTTTGTCTGGGAAGCTCTTTATTTGACTGTCTATTTTGAATGATAGATATAGTAATCTTGGTCTTAGATCCTTGCTTTCCATTTCTTTGAGTACTTCATGCTATTCCCTTCTGGCCTGTAAAGTTTCTGATGAATATCTGACAAAATAGACCTCCAAGTGAAGACCATAGCAAGAGATAAGGAAGGCCTCTTCATAATACTAAAGGGATTGATACAAGAGGATATAACTCTGGTAAACATATATGCACCCAATGCAGGAGCACCCAATATATAGAGTTTCTGATGAGAAATCAGGTGTCAGCCGTATGGGAACTCCTTGTGAGTTTTCTTTTCTCTTGCTGCCTTTAAGATTCTCTTTGTCTTTAATTTTTGGCATTTTAATTATGATGTGCCTGGGTGTGGGCTTGTTTAAGTTCTTCTTGCTTGGGATTCTCTGTGCCTCCTGAACTTGTGTGACTTTTTCCTTTACCAGGTTAGGGAAGTTGTCTGCCATAATTTCTTCAAACACATTTTCTATTCCTTTCTCTCTTTCTCCCTTTTCTGGCACACCTGCTATTCTAATATTGTTACGTTTCACATTATCCCACAGCTCCCTTAAGCTGTCCTTTTGTTTGTATATTTGTTTTGTTTTGTTTTTCTTTTTGGTTCTCTGATTGAGTAATATTTTCAACTCTGTCTTCTAATTGACTGATTTGATCCTCAGCTTCCCCTAATCTTCAGTGTACTACTTCCATTTTGTTCTTTATTTGTGTTATGTCATTCTTTATCTCAGACTGTTCTTTATTCATAGTTACTATATCTTTTTTCATGCTGTTGAGCATTTTTAACATCATTACTCTGAACTCTGTTTCAGATAAGTTTCTTATCTCTGCTTCATTTAGCTCTTCTTCTGGAGAATTCTCTAGTTCTTTCATTTGTGGGCTGTTTCTTTGTCTCCTCATTTTTGTTGTCTGTGTTTGTGACTATGTATTAGGTAGATCCTCCACACCTCTCAATCTCTAGTGCAGGACAGTGTTAAAGACTGTTTCTGACTAACATCAGGCAAAGACTCAAAATCACCAGAGACCACCTCTGCCTACAGACTGATAGAATTGCCCCCCCCCCCCCAGGCAATCGTCCTCAGATGTGGCAAGAGTTTTTATCAATAGGGTGGGACAGTTGCTTCTGCCTGGAGGCTAATTGTTACTTTTAATCTCTTAAGTGGCCTCAGGGCAAGGTGTTTTCCAATAGGGTGTGTCAACTGTCTTCCCCCCCAAGCTAGGCAAATGTCTACATGGGAAAGATGTCCTTTGCTGTGTGAGGGAATGACTCAGCCCAGGAAACTTGGGGTGTCTGCCTTCTGAGCTCTGTCCCCCAAGTCCCCAGTCCTGGGTTCTGCTCTCACAGCACCAGTCTACTTCACCCTCCCTCTGCTGGAGCACAAGGAGGGTGGCTCCACAGGGAATTTTGTGCATTGGCCCTTTAAGAAGGTGCCTGAATTTTCAGCTGCCACTCCCTGGAAGACAGCACCCTACTGCTTTTCACAGCTAGATGTTATGTGGGTACCCTTCTCAGTTTTGGTGCTTTCTGCTGGGGGCCCAGCTCGAGGATTAGATCCCAGAGTTCTCAGTGGCACCCTCCCACAGCTGAGATATCTCTCTGGGACTTCAAGTGCTGTCTGTGGGTGCCTGGCCAGCCCTTTCATGCCTCTGCCGCTCCTACCAGTCTCTATGCCAGTGATGGCGAACCTATGACACGCGTGTCAGCACTGACACGCGTAGCCATTTCTGATGACACGCGGCTGCTGAGGCGGCCGCATGCCGAGAATGAAACATTTGCTGCTCCTGAGGATGAAACATTTGCGAAATAATGTTTTTTCCTCCAAGTGACACAGTACCCGAGTTATGCTCAGTTTTTTGGTGAAGTTTCACACACCAAGCTCAAAAGGTTGCCCATCACTGCTCTATGCTTTCTCAGCTTTCGGTCCTCAGGTTCTCTCCTGCAATTTTTGTTGATTATTTAGGAAATTTTTCTGTATTTTACCTAGTTGCAATTCTAGTTTGTTCCTGGAAGCATGTTCGTACCGCATCCACTCACTCTGCCACCATTTTTAATCTCTTACTTGATTCCTTTTCCTAGATTGGCTTCCCATTTCTCCTCACTTTGCTTAATCCTTCCATTTTTCGAGGCTTTGGCTGCCATTGCTTCAGTACTTGTTCTCCTACCTGAACTCTCACAACACATAGTTGGCACTAGCAAAATATCATTGAATTAAATTGTCATTTACTGTTGTTTATTTTTATATATATCCTATTTTATTTACTTTTATGTATTCCAATTTTAGGTTATAGCTAGAGTTTTAGGTTGGGACATATCCTAGTTTCAAAAGAAAAAGAATATCATCTGCTACATATAAAACCTTTGTTCCTCTATAAAATAGAAAATGTCCTATCATAGCTACTGGTAAATGTGATGCTGTAAGTGAATATGCATTGCACACTCTAAAACCATATGTAAATGAAATTTATTTTATTTAGAGATAATTTTCTATATGACATAATTAAAAGATTTAAGTTTAGTCCTGTAACTATTTGTTAACAATTGACCATTAATAATATTTGATCCTGTAACTCAGAATTCACTTTTGGGACAAATTTAACAATTTTTCCTATTATATTTGATGTAATGTAATTAGCATACAACTAATTGATTATTAATCCCATTTCAAATGTCTGATTCAATCCTACCTAATAATAGACAAATATGCAAATTGACCATACCTTCGCTATGCCCACGATTGGCCAGGAGGCACGCGGGGGCGGGGGGGACTTGGGGTGGCCGGGGTGGCCGATTGGGCTGGCGGGACACTGAGCTCCCATCGCCAGTGGCGGCTCAAGCTCAGCGTCTGCGCCATGGCTGTGCTGCGGCACAGAAGGGGCCTCTGGGGCAGCAAGCTCACGTCCCACCGAGGACCATCAAAAGCGGGGGAGCTGGGTGCCTGTCTGCTCAGGCACCAGGTCTTTCAGAAGCCTCCGCTGAGCCGGAGGCTTCTGAAAGGCCTGGCGCACTGGGCCTCTAGTTCTTTTATAAAATGGGGAAAATCACCTATAAGAAGAAAAATTAAAATTTTACATGCAAAAATAACTTGATTATAATCAGGGATTTATTTTTTTTTAGACACAGGTTGACTCTTTTTTGTATAATGAGAATTTTAGAGAAATCAGGTGGTTCTAGCTGTTTATTATCAGATGCATTTTGCTTCAAATTACAGTTAATGTTTTTAAAATCTTATAGGAAAGACTGGTATAACAATCTTAAAAATTCTAACTAGAACATTTTACAATTCACTTTTTATGTCAATTAATATGTGAGTTTCTAAGGAGCCTTTATGTAAAGAATTATAGCCTCGCCTTTAGGAGAAGTGGAAAATTGTAGGAACTCAAATAAATAACCTCCTCTCTTATTACTTCTTACTTCAAATATGTTCGTGTAGCAATATCAGAACTAAAATCCTAATATTAATAAAAATGATCATTTTCTTCCCTTTGTGAATGAACACATGGTTTTAATGTCAGTTTTAATACAGCCACATATTTCCATTTGAGTTATCAATATTACTATACTACTGCTACAAAGATGCTACATATGGGATGGATGGATGGATGGATGGATGGATGGATGGATGGAATAATTGGAAGAAAGGAAGAGAGGAAGGAAGGAAGAAAAGAAGGGCCAAATTCTCTCCACCTACCCATTCAAGACACAACTCAGCACAGAGCATAATAATGTGGCATTTAGCAGTGATGATGCATCAAGTATTTTCCTTACTGCCTACTCACATCTATTCTTTATCACCTGGAATTTATTTAAATTTATGAACTGTTTTTCTTGTATTTAAGTTTTTAGATCTGTGAAGCTTTATTTTTATTATGCTAGAGATATTATATGGTGTTATGATATATATGTGTTTCACATGTTATACATGCAGTATGTGTGTAGCACAAAGTATGTATTTTTGTGAAGACAAGTACTTGAAAACCCAGTGTACTAGTAGGTTTGTGATAGTTTCAATAGATAGTATGTAAGTGTGAAGATACTTAATAAAGTTTAACTGTACATTTAATTTAACAAATGTCTGATGAGTACCAGTATACTGAGCCAGTGGAAGAGATGAGGTGGAGGGCAGGCAGACAAAGATGAACAAAAGGAAGACGAATACACAAAGTCATGATTATAATGTAGTGGATGTATTATGAAAGGGCTATCAATGCATTAGCAAAGGATGGGCAGGAGAAAACAGCACTCTGAGGATGCCAGGGCAGGCCTCACAGAAATGACACTGGAGTGCCTGCGAGGGGGTGTGTCCACAGGGAATATCAGTGTGCAGTTGTCTTTTTAGAAGAGAGGTAGGAATCAAGACCACGCTGAGTCTCAAGGGATAATATCAGTGTCTGTTTGTTTGTTTGTTTGTTTGTTTGTTTGTTTGTTTTGAAGTGAGAAGGTAGAGCCTGACCTCACACCTTGGGAGCATGGCATCAGAGAACAGAGGCTGAGACCTCCTTCTGCTGCCCCACATCAGTAAAAGGGAACATGGCCAGCTCGTGGCTACAGAGAAGTTTCAGCTGTAGAGAAGATATTGAGCACACTTGTTTTGATTCTATTAATAGGGAAAGGGGAGGTGGGAGGCCAACTGGGAAACATTTTTGTTGTGGCATAAGTGGTATTAATTTTCTGGGTTACTCTGAGGGTATTCCAGCGGATTCTGTGCTATTTTTCAGAGAAATCCATTAAGCAGATCAGAGATCCTGGAAAGCTGGGTTTCAGATGATAGTTTATGAAAGAGAAAAGAGCAATAGTGGCATTATTCTGTTTGGAACTAAAAACTGTTCATTTGAGATCTAGTTCCTTCCCAGTTGACTCTAGCTTTGTATAAGTGAGTGAAATGATTTCGGTCAATTGGAAATTAAGGATTTTATGGAATACAGAAAAATCATATTTCTCTTTGTTTAATGATTACAGTGTTATATATTTTCTGTGGATAATCTTGATTCAGAATGGAGTAGTTGCATCAATTGAGCTATTTGCTATCAACCTTCTATTTCCAGTGGGGATAACTTGCATGAGAAGGAAAGGGCTGAAACTCTTTCTCCTAACAGCATTGGTTGGGTTAATTATAGTTTTGGTGCATCCTGTTAGCAAGGATATCAAAACCAAACTACTTAGATTAGGCGTAATTAAGGCTCAGGATCAGTTTCCAAGGCTGCTATCAGGAACAGAGGGACTGAAATTTAGAGTAAGAGTGAGATTGCACACAGGAATTGGAATTTGAATCTGATTGAGGAGCCAAGTGAAGGGCCAGCACTAGCCACTCCGGAGTCAATGGAAAAACAGCACAAGTAGTGCTAACAAACCAAGAGCGGTGGGCCCAGAAGGTCAGGTGGTAGAAAGCAAGAGGGCCTTCTCTTTATTTTCTCCTTCTCCTACTGCACATCATACCTGGAGGCAAGTTCTGGTTGATGGAGACCCTGAAGTCCTGGTAGTATTCTGACTCTTAACGGATTCTGTTTCTATTAGAAGTTTCTTTTTAATATCATAGAAGTCCTTTTCTTTTTTATTTTCTTAAACACTAACAAGATGCATATTTGATACTAAAGGGTTATGAATGGTAGTTGACTTTTGTATTTTCATAAACATTTTTTTTCTCTATCTCTGATCTTTCAAGGGGAAAGTAAACAGATTTTGCCCACAAAAACTTAGTATTTTGGAGCCAAATATTTTGAGGTTTCTTCTATTGCCACCAAATAACTGCATTTCACAAGTTGATTCAAAAAATATCTTACATTAGTTGCAGAGTCAAATAAAGTAACAATTCATTTTGCTTTACTACAATTGGTAAAATGCTAACAATGTATTAATATAAACAGTGGAACTAGTGCCTGAGGCATTTAAGAAATATGAAGAATTTCTATTTTTAAATTTTAGCTAAAATGCAAAACACTATTTCTTTATTAATAAATAACAACAAAAATAATTAGTTATTAGAACTTCATGCATAATCTTAGTTATTCATATGTGCTTCACAGGGTATCTTTGATGAAAGTTGAGTTAATTTACATGTATCCATATGGTGCCAGCAAGCAGTTCATACCATTTTACCTGAATGTGGTAATTACTATGTCAGGCAATCAATTTTAATAGCAATGATATTGCAGTGTGAAGAGTTCATCTAGAGCTTAAAATCATCACCAGTGCTGCTTTTGTGAAGGATAATTGAGATGTTGTGTGAAACACTGAATGTATTACCTCATGATAATGAAAAGAATAATGAATATAAAGCACTATTATTTGATGGTTAGCCCATACCAAGCAAATTTTTAAAAATAAAATTGAATAAGAGTTTTAAGTCTCAAAATTGTTCAGAGAGCATTGAGTGAACCTGAAAGTTGAACTGTGTGTCCTCATAAAGATAAAAAGCTTTTTTATTTTTCTTCAAAGTTTAGTATTCTTGACCCTTTTCTCAATTAAATGCTGGGTTATTAAAAATAGATGTTAATTACTAAGTATTGTATACTAGTGGAAATAAATGCAAAATGAGGATTTTTTTGGTCTCTTCTAGTCATTAGCAGGAGTGATTTGACACAATTTATGTAGTAAATAAATGCATTATAAAATTTTGTATTTCAGAGATTCATCAGAAGTAGTCATACATTCAGCTGATGCATTTGCACCTGTGGCTTACCTACGCTTTTTAGAATTGCACTTGGAGGACAAGGCAAGTAAACCTGAGATTCCCAGTGATTTCAAGAGACAATTACGATATGTGCATTGGCTCGATATATATATATATATATATATATATATATATATATATATATATATATGATACTATAACAACAGATGAAAAGATAAAAAACGATTTTATCATTAGTGACTTTTTTAGACCTGTCAATAACTAAGAATTTTGCAACTGTTCATAGTTTTAAGAGCTCTATATTAAGCATAATTAAGGCCTAAATGTAAGATATTACACCTCTGAGTTTGAAAAGAGAATCACATATATATTAATCAAGAAGAAGACAAGACTGTATCACCAAATATTAAATTTTCTAGTAAAAGAAGAATTAGGTAGTTGTGCATAATGCTTAGGGGAAAAGTTTGAGGATGAATTGGATTTTTATCATGCAAAGTTTAATAAAGAAGAAAAGGAGAAATAAAAGCTTTCCAAAAACATCCAAGGGAACAGAAGTACAAATAAAAGATGGAAAGTGAGTTGTCTCCCACACATGCCCCGACCTGGATCAAACCCACAACCTGGATATGTACCTTGACCTGGAATTGAACCCGTCACCTTTTGGTACACGGGATGACACTCCAACCAACTGAGCCATACCAGCCAGGGTAGGAGTTTTACTTTAAATACATTGTTTGTCAAGATACAGAAGGATGTCAATTTAAAGAAGTAGAAAAGGTAAAGACCTGGATTAGACACTTTGTAAAAGTTCTGCTTCTTGAGATGTAAAGGATTGGAAAAGGCCTTCTGCATCTTCAGCATTCTATCACCAAGCCTTGAGACATGCCCACAATTATCTATATAATAAGGAATATGAAGAATCAGAAGGGGTAATGGGAATTGGCAAAAGACGGGAAAAATGGTAACCCCAGAAATCTCAGCATGAGAGAGTTTCCAAAAGTAGAGAATAGTTATTGGTGCCATTTTTCCAGAAAAGTTAGGATAAACAGGTTTGGAAATAGATCATTGAATTGGGCCAGAAGATGACTATTGGTGACCTTTTACTAAAAAGCCAGTAACCCTCAAGAGAATGAAGCTATGCTATCAAAACATCCTTCAGACCCACTGAAGGAAGCACCTCACTTTAGGTCTCTGTTAAGTTGGCTGCCATGTGCTCACACAGAAAAATCAAAACCACTGAATTCTTGCTTAGACATGTTGGCTGTTACATGTTCTGCTCTACCTAAGTAGCTAGTTATTCACCTTGTGTTGGTATTTCATTGGCTTTCACAGTCCCATTTTCCCTCTTGCATAAAAGAATGTTACTTCTTTAACGTGGGATCTTTACTGACACTGAATAAATATAGTGCATTTCCCTTTTTTTCTTTTAGGTGTCCCCAGTGCCTGACAACTACAGAACATCTAATTATATACACAATTCTTAAAAAGCACTTTTGAATACTGTTTACTAAGCTGCCATTCCATATGAAAAAAAATTACATAGCATTTTCTCAATTATTATGTCCTGCTTTTCCTCATTGCATTTTTATCATCAGAAAAAGTTAATGGAACCATTGATTAATTGGGGAAATATGGATGCCATGTTCATTATATTGTCAAGTTACTCAGGATTCACCCTGACTTTTTGTTAACACATCCTATTCATGTCCTCTATACTCTACAGGATATGTGCCTTTCTTTTTCTTTTTTCTTTTTTTTTTAACCTTTGCTTCATATACCACCCTCACTTCTGTGACATTTTTTACTTTTATCACAATGGTTTGTTTTCCTCTTTGTCTTTTTCCTGCTCTTATGTCTGCCAGTAATATCATGGTGCAGAAGCATTTGAAAAAGGATGAAAAGGCAATCACTTAGCCAATCAAATTTAATCTATTGGATGTCACCAGAGTGCTGTATCATTTTTCCTCTCAGTATATTCATTGTTTCAACATTATTGGAAAAATTAGGAAGACTATCATTAACTCTTATTGGTTATTTTATAACTGATTTTAAAGAAGCAATTTTTCGGTATTACCTGTGCTGATTTTAGGCAGATTTTTAAAAAATAGACTTCATTTTTTAGAGCAGTTTCGAATACACAGCAAAATTGAGCAGAATGTACCCTGCCCCCACACAAACATAGTCTCCCCATAATCAACATCCCCCACAAGAGCGGTACATTTGTTACAGTTGATGAACCTATGTTGATACATCATAATTACCCAAAGTCCAGTGCCATATTTATTTTCCTTTCTGCATAAAAATCCATAACAGTGTTATGTTTTTTCTAAGTAAAGAAGATGCTTAGCCATGAATGGAGAACCATCTGATATGTTGCCATAACATCTTTTTTTCAGTCTTGCTCTCAAGACTCGCGCCTACATGTGTCATTTTCTCCAATAATATAGAACCACTGGATACTCTTTTACAATGCCTTCTGCTTCTCTCCTGCCTTGCCTTAGCATATTCTTTCCTCTTTGTCTTCCTTTCTTCTTCCATTTTTAAACTGTTTACAACCTGCCCAGGATGCAGGATTGAATTCAAATATTCTTATACATGTAGCCACACCAGCAGGCCTGCCCTAACACTTTGTTTCTTCTGTGCTTATGACTGATAGCTTAATCAGCTTTATGTTATAGTTGTTTAAAGACTTATTGTGTCTACTAGGTTATAAATTTATTGAGGATTATTCTTTTTTCATCTTCATACTCTTTGTAATAGCTATTCATTCTTCAATAAGAATTTTTTAATTTAACTGATTATTATTTTCATACTTCCTTTTTTCTTCCTACAGAATTTATAGACATGTGCTTTCATTTCATGTTGCATACCATTTAATGAAAGTCATTTTTTTCTTTATTTTTCTTTTATCTTTGTTGTTGGATAAAAATGTCATGAACACACTGAAATGTAAAATACAACCTTTAGAGGGGTTTTTAGTGTAAATTTGTTATAATTAGGATTTTCACTTCATATATGATAACTCTTAAATTTTTAACCTATTTAAATTTTACCTTAACTTAAAATCTTAAATTATTTATGTGAGTGTGTCAAGAATATCAACTAAACATGGTATCCCAAACAAAATAACTATAAAATGGTAAGCTTCAGGTTAAAAATGGGGAGATATATTAAAATTTCTTTTGAGGCCCTAACTTTATTGCTCATGGCAAACTTGATGTTAAAATATACCATACATCACTACAATGACAGGCTTGAGAAAATGAAAAATACAAAGCTTTACATAAATCAGCCAAAAGATCATATTAAAATGCATAACCTTTACAGAAGAATCAAGACTTACTTTTAACTATTCAGAAGCTATTTCTTCTTTATATAGTAGTTGTTTTAGATTTTTCAAACAGCTTTATGGGGAACAATATTTCAAATTAATTATTGGCATAGCCATTGCATTTATAAAGAGACAAGGTTCACAGAAATTTAGCCCCAATTTTACTGATGTATCCTACTATCACTTAGCACTTAATTTTGTTTTTAGCTGAAATAATCATATTGGACAATTACATGTTATCTATCTATATAAAGAGGAAATATGCAAATTAGGCCGGGACTCCGAAACGGGTCACGACCAGACAGGAGGAGGTTGCGTGTCCAAGTGAGGCCTGGAGTGGAGACGGAGACAGATACAGGGGGGCCGGCCCCCCAGAGCCGGAGTGGACACAGACGGGGACAGGGGCCGGCCCACAGCCTCCGCGGCGGAGCGCAGTCCCAGAGAGGAGACAGCGGCCGCCTCCCGCGGAAGCAGCACAGGTCCCTCTCACCTCCCGCAGAATCCGCGTGGGCCCTCCTGGCTCCTGTGGGTGCCAGCGGCTCGCTTCCGCCTCCCGCAGAAGCCACGCGGCTCCCGGCAGCGCGCTGCAGTTCCCGCGGGCTCCCGCGGAAGCGGCAGGCATCCTGCACACGTTATCACGCGCGATGGGCTGCTAGTATACTTATAAAAGCTCACATTCTTAGAAGTTATAACTTAAAAGCACCATATTCTCATAGCCCATTCTTGGCTCTTTCATTTTATTTTGCTTTATTTCAGAAATATCAAATATACTGAAAGAAATTATAATATTATACCATGTCTGTGCTTTTATTTTTCTTGTCAACAAATACCTGTGAGCACCTGCACTGTTTAAAAGAACTGTTAGGCCTACTTGTAATTCACTATAAATATGGGCAAATTACAGTGTAACTATAATTAAAGTTATTGCAGGTAATCATTATTCCCAGCATTGTGATTACAGTGACACATATCACTGGCTTGGCTAATCTGGACTGAAGTTATGGCCATAATATTGATTCAAGGTGAAAAGTGATGTGTACGATATGATCCTGTTTTTCTAAAAAATACTGGTGGAGGCAGGGAGCTTATATATTTAGTTATACTTGAAAGATCATAGTAAGAGATGGGCATATAATAATCAGACTGATAACACTGGTTTCTCTGGGGGAAGCGGGCATGAAGGGGGAAAATACAGAAAAGTTTAAGTCTTTATAATTTTTGACTTCATACAATGGGCAGATAGTTTTGAATTTTAAAATATTTGATTAAGAAAACTAGGTGAGGGGGTGGTGTAGTGAGTCCCAGTGATAACTATTTAAATGTTATTCTACAACATTTTAGCAGTCTAGGTAGAAGGAGACATACTAGGGACCTTTAGAAGTAAGTGCTATATATATAATGACTAAAAGTATTTGAATGGCACGTCTCAAATATGTTGTACACAGGAATTTGCTCTCACCGCTCTTAGCAACATGTTTAAATTTGAAGATATCCTCCATGGAGATACGCTGCCACTGTTTTCATGCCACCTCAGAAATACAGGGGTGGGCGAAAGTAGGTTTATAGGCATTCGTACATGAAACAGAGTTTATTCTTGTATTATTATTTATTAATACTTGTATTATTTTCCATATGAATAACTATAAACCTACTTGTGCCCACCTCAGTATTTTCTTACAGAGATGACTTATTTACCAACACTTGGTTTAGCACAATTTCCTAACCCCACCCACCTGTTCCCTATGTTTGCCCTCAGGCTAAAGAGAGAACACTGGTTTGGTAAGAGGGAGCAAGCATTTAGCAGGCTTTACAACCTAATTCCATAAACCTCAATGATATACCTTGGGGTTCAGGTGGATTTTGGCCTTCGGTAGCACTAAATTACTGCTGCTACAAATGGTCAGTGGAGCAGATTGATAAACCAAGCATCAGATTCACCTGAATTTAAATAGCTTCTTGTCTAATTCCTATCCCAAATGCATGGATTCAGTAGTAGCAACAACGTACCACTGTGTCAGCAAGTCAGGAATCAAACCGGATAGTGGAAGAGTGTTTTTGAACTCAAAATATGTGACAGACTTATTAGTTTGGGAGAGGATAATAAAATGGCCCAGTTAACTGATTTCATTCTCTGCTTTCAAACTCTACTATCTACCTTTTTTTCTTTAATATTTATTTTATTTTGGTTGTTATGCTCCCCCATGCAGCCTATCGTTGTTGTTATTGTTGTTTTAAAAAAACTTAAGTTTCTGATTGGTGTTTTTATAAACTTCTACTTTGGTGATTTTTTTATAAAAGAGAAGTGGCATACTACTTATTCATTTAACATATTTGTTGAGTGCTTACATCTTACATGCCTGACACTGTTCACACAATGGGGATTCAATAGTGAATTAAACATCCCCAAATTATTTCCTTCGTAGGGCTTTTATTTTATGGAATGAGACAGATAAATTAATCAAATATATAAAATAAGGGAGAAGGTGGGAAAGTTGCCTCCCTGGCCATAGAAATGGGTTTGGATTTTATAGAGTAAGGATGGACTGAGAATCCTGGGTTTTAGTGGTGATAGATAGAAACCCAGATTGAGAGTTGTAAGAATAGTCCTTTTGTTCAGATGGCAGATAGTGGTGGTGAACTGTGGTGTTTGGAATAAGGTGTGGAAAGGGTAAGGCTCTTGCCAGAAACCCGTAGATTGTTATTCAGTAAATTGGAAGAGAGGCCAAAAGGAAATATTCAGAATGAAACATGGGGAGAAACAAAGATAGAAAATATACATTAGAAGTAAAGGAAATAAAAACAGTAGAAAAGGCTTACTAGTAAAATACATGTAATTAGAGTATCAAAAAGAGAGGAGAGGGATAATGGGATATTTAGTGCAATATTTGAAAAGATATTGGCTGAGAACTTTACAAAATGGATGAAATACACCAAGATACCAGAGTCAAGAAGTCTTATAAACCACAAAGTAAAAAGATAACCATATTTAGCCATATGCTGATAAAACTGCTGGAAACAAAAGGCAAAGATAACCCAAAACAGCCAAAGTGTGTTAGAAAGAGGCTATTTTCAAAGAAGCAACTATTAGAATGAAACCTAATTTTTCAAGAGAAAAAAAATAAGCCAGAACAACAGAACCACATCTTTGGTAGTGCTTTATGGAAATAACTGTCATCCTAGAATTCTGTACCTAACAAAAATATCCTTCAAAAGTAAAAATGAGGAAACTTTCAGGATAATAATAATGTATTTGTCAAATCTCATTGATGGTGTATTTCTGGTTTGTCCATTTCACTGTAATATTTGTTCTCAAGAAATAAGTAATTATTTAACTCTAGTTAATAGTGTTCATGTTAAGACTTAATATCCTTTTATTATCTTTTCATGTGGGTCTGCTATTACTATTCTTTTTTTTAGTATTTGAAAATTTCTTAAAATCATTTTTGTTTTACACCAGCATTTTATTTATGTAAATTTTAAGCATGCAAAAGGTAAAAGAAGGAGAAATAAAGACCTTCTCAAAATATAAGCAAACAGAACTCAACAATTCATTAAAAGAATTATACACTAGGACCAACTGAGATTTATTCATGGAATGCAATGATGGTTCAGCATATGAAAATTAACATAGCACACCACATAACAGAATGAAGGACAAAAACCATATGATTTTTCTCAATTGATGTAGAAAAGGTATTTGGCAAAATTCAACATGCTTGCATGGTGAAAACACTCAACAAACTAAGAGTAGAAGGAAATGAACTCAACATAATAAAAACCATAGGTGAAAGCCCATAGCTATTATTATACCCAATGGTGAAAAACTGACAGCTTTCCCCCTAAGATTAGGAACAATTAAAAGATGCCCTATTTCACTGCTTCTATTTAACATAGTACTAGAAGTCCTAGTCAAAGCAATTAGACAAGAAGAAGAAATAAAAGGCATTCAAATCAGTAAGGAAGAAGTACGTAAATTTTTTATTGGACATGACATGATCTTATATGCCGAAAACTTTAAGGCTTATACACACACACACACACACACACACACACACACACGCACACAATATTAGAACTAATGAACAAATTTAGAGTTTCAAGATACAAAATGAATGCACAAAATTGAGCTGCATTTCTGTACACTTAAAAACCTATCTGAAAAGGAAATTAAGAAAACAGTCCCATTTATAATAGCCTTGAAAAAAATCAAATATTTAGGAATAAACTTAACCAAGGAAATACAAGGCTTATACACTGAGAACTACAAAACATTGCTGAAAAAATTAAAGACACAAATGAAAAAACAGCCCATGATCATAGTTTAGAAGATTTGATGTTAAATGACAATGAGCTATCACTTCACACCTGTCATAATGGCTATCATCAACAAATGACAACTGTTGGCGAGGTTGTGGAGAAAAGGGAACCCTCGTGCACTGCTGGTGGGAATGCAGACTTGAGCAGCTCTGTAGAAAACAGTATGGATTTTCCTCAAGAAATTAAAAATGGAATTCCCATTTGACCTAATCATCCCACTTCCAAAACTATATCCTAAGAAACCTTAAACACTCATCAGATTGAATATATGCACCCCTATGTTCATAGCAGCACAATTTACAATAGCTAAGAATTGGAAACAGTCTAAGTGCCCATCAGCAAATGAGTGAATTAAAAATTATGGTACATTTACACAATGGAATACTATGCAGCAATAAAAAAGAAATAACTCTTACCATTTGCAACAGCATGGTTGGACCTGGAGAGTATTATGCTGAGCGAAATAAGCCAGTCAGAGAAAGGTAAGTATCACATGATCTCACTCATATGTGGAATCTAATGAACCAAATAAACTGATTATCAAAAATAGACCCAGAGTCATAGAAGCATGAACAGACTGTTGAACCTCAGAGGGAAGGCAGAGGAGGGTGGGTGGGAAGAGATCAACCAATGAACTTGTATGCATATGTGCATGACCCGTGGACACTGACAATGGGGTGGTGAGGGCCTGGGGGAGGGAAAGGATGGGAGCAGGCTGGAAGAGGTTAATGGGGAAAAAAGGAGGACCCATTTCAACAATAAAATTTTTTAAAAACAATAAAAAACAAAATAGTAAATAAAAAATTTAAAATAAAACCACAAATTCAATAGTTCATTAGGATTAATAGATGAAAATTGTTCTTTATGATAACCTTAGACAATTTTCATCTTTTAAAAAACAGCATCTCAAATAAGTATCCTCCATTCCACTTTTAAGTTCAAAATTAGAGAACTTTAAGAAATTAAAAAAGGGCATCTGTGGCCTATTTGATGCTCATTAGATCCCTACAGTAATTTAGATCCACTATACTAATATGCAATAACAAATATAACCCAGATTGAACACATATTTGGTTTCTTACAGATATGCCCAGTGCTTTAAGTTTATTAATTCACTAGAGGCCTGATACACGAAATTTGTGCAAGACTAGGCCTTCCTTCCCCTGGCTCCCAACACCGGCTTCCCTCTGGCACCCGGGATCCGGGCTTCCCTCCGGCCCCGGCTTCGTTCAGAAGGACGTCCGGAATGACGTCCAGTCTAATTAGCATATTACCCTTTTATTATTATAGATATACTTTGTCCTTCATTAGATAATTTTATTAGTTTTAGTATTATAGTATTACTATATTTTTAATGGAGCTAATATATGACTTTCTATGTACTACATAACCAGTATATTTTCCTATTGGAATTTTTAATTTAAAAAAAAAATGTTTTAATTGATGCTTTTTCACTTTGTCTCTTCTGCATTTAATAGCTACATGATATTTTTTTCCTTTTCTTTGATCAATTCACAACCTAACTCTTTGCTATTACAGTGTAACACTTTTGGTCATTGATCACATTGTGTCACCAGTATCATCTTGTTTGCCTTTCTCAGATATTGAGTTTTCCTATTGATGGATAAACTTCTTGAATTTCCTTTTAGTATTATCTTGAGTAAGTGTAAATTGCCCTTATTATCCAATTTCAGCTGGGGATTTTTCTTTTCTTTTCTTTTTTTTTTTTTTTTTAGCTTCCTGATTCATCATTTTTTATTCTGCTCACTAATCTTTCTTCTTAGCATTTGGCATCCTCAGACAAGCTGTTTATGGGTAGCTGCTCATGTGAGGTGAACTGTAATGAAAATAACATCCTTGCTGGAACAGAGGAGCAACACCAAAATGAAACTTCACCTCCCATCTGAAAATCTCTTGAACAAAACTGAATTTTTATTTTACTCAGTTATGTACTCTTTTTCTCCTTCATTGCTTTGCTGCATTATTGCATATGAGTACACACATATTTACAAACTTGCTATTATGACTTTTTAACCTAATTTTTCAGGATGTTAACAACATTAATAATGATCACTAATGTTACTGAGCAGTTGTGAGGTTGATACTTCTCTGAGGGCTTCATATATATTATATAATTTGAGCTAAAGTATCAATTACTGAATATGTTAGTAAGTACTGTCATTTTCGCCATTTTGCACCTCTGAGAAGTTTTAGCGTGGGAATTCAAACATAGGCATCTGACCCCAAGGCCTGAGCAATTGTAACCACAATGATATATGGCCTTTTTAAAAATACAATTAAGACAATGTGTTTGTTCATGATGACAAAATAACCAGTTGACAAATGTGAAATTAATCCAAACCAGATTGTTCTTTATTCAGAAAAAATATAATAAAACAGATCAAATTATATTATTTTTTATTTAAGTAGTGTATAATGTAGTGCAGAAACAGTGTGAGAATTAGTTGTCATGAATACCTATTTAGATGATAGTTTTTCTTTCTCTTATCATTGACTGCTTCTCTTTTTTCTTTATACTTTAAATGTATTTGTTTTCCTAATCTAAACATTAATTTCTTCTGAAAGTACACACATACTCACATATCAAAAAAAATGTTAATTGGAAAGAAAATTGGATTGGTTATGTGAATACATTATTTTTATAAATTAGATTGTATTCAGTTATTTTTTAAACTTAGGAATAATAATGTATTTTAAAATGTAAAAACTTTAGATTTATGAAGAGTCTTACTAGTACTACTAGTAATTTCCATGCTGTGAACTGATTCCAAGTAATGTAGCGGTAATGTTTGTAGTGGCCTGGCCTCTGAGGCACGAGGTTTCCGTGCGTTCCTCCCCCGCTGTCGTCCCACCTCTGATCCCAGCTGTACCAGTGCCTGCCGAACCGTTCTGGGCACACTGACAAAGTTCTAACAAACTCAGCTGTGCATTGCTCCATTCTTCTGCCTCGGGGCTTTCTCTGAAGCCAAGGAAGCTTACTCAGCCTTGTGCCAGGGAAGCCTGCAAGGGTGAAGGCGTTACTGCCACCTGCAGCAACCCTCAACTAATAGGAGACGGGATACTGTGAATAAATGCACCATCCTGACATCCTTCAGATGAGCAATTCTGAGGCACATTCTACAGAGCTCCTCCGAGAATCCCCAGTAGAATTGATCCTTGGTTGCCCAGACCATTAACCAACTCAGTAGCATAACTGGCTTTTGCTTCCTGTCTCACTCCCCATGGCTCCTCACTCTGCTTCCTGGGATTCTCCTTCCATATGAATGACCTACATCCAAGTTCTTATTCTAGACCCTTTTTTTGGATCAACCTAAATTAAACTAAGATGGGAATTTAGAATTGAATGATCAGATAACTGAGAGAACCTAGTATTCTTTTTAATCCTGCATTTTAATATCAAAATATTTTTAGTCTTGTTACTTGTTACAGATTTGCATGACTTACCCATTGCAGGGATTCTATATTTCCGTATACCTGCAATATACACTTTAGTGTTTCAAATCTGTACTTAAGAGCAAAAGCTTTTGAAATCATTTGAAAAACATTTGTTGCTATATCTTGACCTCCTCTAACTGTGCATAGTTCACTTGTTAAAAATCCAATAAGAAAGGAAATAATGTGTTTCTTTAACTTGACATTTTGTTCTGCAGGATGTTATTCTTTCCAGAAACTCTGTTTTATGGGACTATTTAAGGAAAGTGTTGATTTGGCATCTGTCATTATAGGTTTCATGTACTGTTTTCTTTCTTTTCTGTTTTTTTCTTCCTTTTTTCTTTTTTTTTTTAGCCTTCCAAACTTTTATTTTTTTTTCTTTATTGATTAAGGTATTACATATGTGTCCTTATCCTCCCCATTGCCCCCACCCCCACCCTCTTCCTTTCTTTTTAAGGTCAAAACTCAGTGTGCTCAGGAAACTCTCTCCAAATGGTTACCAGTGGATTAGTGGCATCCTAGCTCCTTTCTCTCATTCAGAGAAGAAAGTGTTATAAGTGCAGCTCCTCAACCCTTTTTTCTCTCCGAAGTGCTAATGTAGTTAGTACTTAGTAAGGAAACTGATTTAAATGTCATAAAATGAACTAGCATGTTTATTTAAGTTTTTATTCTAAGCCTCCCCAAAACCTAAATCTCTGAATATCTGGTGTTAAATGACCATTAGTGATGGAAATCAACTTCTGAGGATAGGTATTTATTTAGGAATTCATAAACTTCAAGGTGGTAGGGAGAAACAGTAAAACCTGTAGATGTGAATGATCTCTGAAATGCCTTCTAAGCTTTATGCAAATAGCCATGGCTCCTGTCTGCAGCCATGGCTCTCAGATGCGTGTGTGCATGTGCGCTGGGGGTCTTATCTGCTTCCTAAAGTGCTTTTGTTAACACCATAATTTTAAATTAAGTTTTTCAGAAAGCTGTTCCTGCTGTACGTTTTGGCATCTAAGATTAGGTCAGTGGCCATAAATCTCATTTATGTACTTAATGCAAAGGAGATACTGCTGCCTTGGGAATCGTGGGAGCCAGATTCCTTACTTTGCCACTCTTACAAGATATTGACATATAAAACAAAATGCCCCCATTTTGTTTTGCAGCTTCCTTCATTTAAAACTTTAAATAAAGAATGTTTATGCAAGGCTCCTTTTCATTCATAAAAATGGAAATGTGCCTTTGTGTCTGCATGAGGAGACTTGTATTCCTGTTCACGAATTCCAGTGATAGATGGCCCCATAAAATCTTTACGTTTGGCTTGTGCAGCTGAGTTCATGACTGAATACAGAATGATAAAGAAGCTTTAGCATTTTGTGAAAAGAAAAGAAATCATGCCTTCTAGATGGCCCTTAAGCTAGCTTTTAACTGCCTGGAAATCAGCTAGAAATGTGTAATCAAACTCGCCATTAAAGGGACAAGGTTCAGTGTAAATCTTTGGGAGCATAATCTGTAAATTAATGCAAAGGAATTCTTTAACATTATTTGGTTTTCATTGTACTTGCATGGATGCCTGCCAATCCAAATATATTTTATTTTATTTTATTTTTTACCTTTCTCTCCATTAGAAGTTAAAAGAGAAATGATGGATTGTGTCACTGGCCAGTCCAGCAGCCTATTTCTTTCAACACATCACGGCGTATTTACTGTTTTAGCTATATTGTTTTCAATTTCTGGCAAAAGAGTCAGTTTGTGATCCTGGGTAGAAAATGTCAGTGCTCACATTTCCTGTGGGGTTTTGGCCTTTTTGTGAAAAGGTAGGGGAGAGCTCAATGAATTATGATGCTGTCATCTGAAGAAACCACAGTGTATTTCTTTGCCAAATTTTAGCAAGAGCAGAGCTGATCATCTGCTAGCGCGAGCCTTTCCTGAACCCTCCCAGCAGTTCACGGGGCTGCTGCCTGTTCTCTCTCTGCTGTGAGAATGCAGCCTACAGAAGTCCTTTAACCTTCCCTTTGCAAGGTTAATTGATTTAATAACCCCCCAGCAAGATACATTTTGCCTGAGGAATTTAGAAATCTAACTTTAGGAATTTAAACTTTTGCAACTCAGTTTAAATAATATTAAGTCTGAGTCACTTCTTAATGTAATAAGTCATTTACGGAGACTGCATATGCCTTGTATTAATTTTTGGAATTTGACCCTCCTGACATCCTTCACAACTCTATTTCTTTATATTTCATAAAGTAACAAATATTACCAGATAGCATTTGTGCATTATAATCTTTGAAATCAATACATTATGAATGTGAATATAACCATTGTATATTGTCATCATCTGATGCTGTATTTACCATATGTAAGTGCTCCTCGATAACCATTAATTTATATTTTCTAATGCCTTTTACTGACTCTGAAAGGAGTATGCTTGCTTGAACTAAGGGCATTTTGTTTCTACCTATTTGGAACGATTCATAGAAAAAAACAAACAACAACAAAAACACCAATGCTGAGGATTATGACCCATGTGGATTCTTCAGTTTAATTTTTCAGCAGTTATTTTGTAACTAGTTTCAAGTGATTTTTTTAAGATGTTTTTATCTTTCTTGATAAATACTGTTGAGTCTTTGTTACCTCTTATCACCTCTTTGCCAGCTTTCCTCTCTGACCAGCTGCATCCGAGGATTTCTTCTTTCTATAACATGGATTTAGCAAACACACTCTAGTACCTATTCTGTATCAAGGCTGTTCTGGATTCTGGGTTTACTGCAAGGGATGGAATAGGCTTATTTTCTGCACTCACAAGATTTAGAATCTAGTGGAAATAATGACCATAATTATGCAATATAGATTTAAGAGAGAGAGGAATGCACCCAACCTAGGTGTTGGTTTTTGTTTTTGTTTTGTTTTTTGGATTCCAGGTGTCTTCGGAGTTACCAGGTGGAGATATGAAAAAGAAGGAGAAAATTACTGCCTTTTGGAGGCAATAAATATCACTTTGAGATCTAAAAGCAAGAGAGAATATGATGCCACAGAGGACTTAAAAATAGTAGCAGAAAAAATTATTACTGTAAGTCAACCTACAAGCATGTGTTGAGTGTGTATTACGTGTGTGGTACTGTCATTGAGATACAAAGACAACTAAGGAATAGGTCCTACCTTCAAAGAGCTTACATATAATCTACTGGCAACTGTGTATTCAATTTGTATTAAAGAATTAAGATGGAGGGTTTGGGTTTTGTTGTTGCTGTTGTTGTTTGGCAGGAAAAATAAGCTCTGTAGACTGTTCAAGGAATTAGGCTTTTATTCCATGAAGACTCTTCCAGACACCTTACCTGTCTTAGTTACATAAAAGGCAGCTGCTTGCAAACTGTCCCAGGTATATCTCCGTCCAGATATGACAGTCTTTACCTTTTCACAAGGAGGAAATATGAAGCTCATTATTATTTTTCACGTGTATGTTTCCCTATTTTTATCCCAGTGAGTGGAAATTTTGATGGTTCATGTTACAGCGAAGATGAATGAATGAGGGCAATCTTCTGAATTGTGAGAGAGTTTAAATAAATAGGGCAGAGTCTCTGCATCATGCCCTGATTGCTGTGAGGCTCCATAAAAGTCGTTTGGTCAGGAGTCATGCAGATAACTAAGAAGGTAGTAAGTTTTGATATTAACTGTGGCAAAATAGAGAGTTAACCTAGAGAGTGCATCCACCTCAGTCTAAAGTTATTCAAAATACCTTATTAACCTAACAAAACATGGACTTACAATCTCCAAATCGACTCACCTGTCTCATTATATGAATGAGGAAACGAAGGTCTGAAAAAGATAGAGACCAAAGTCTCACACCAAGTGAGCATAAGAGATGGGACCGGAGCCCACGTCTCCTGACTTTCAGTTCAGTGACTCAGCACTGTTTATAGAGCCTTCTCTAGAGACTTGAGTCAGGACTTTTGGGGTAGATTATATTTGATTTCAGTAAGTCAGTTTAAGAAAGCTTTTACAAAGTAACTAGATCATAGCTGCTAAGTAAGAACTAAAATGTATAATGCTTCAAGACTTGCAACATCTGGAATCGCAGTTAAAAAAAAAAAAAAGTGAGTAACCAGAAGACAAGATTCGAATGATTAAGGCAGCTTCCTTATACAGAAATTAAGGACATTTTACCCGGCCTTTGCAACTTGGAATGTAGCCTGCGTAGAACATTCTTCTCCCAGATATTGGCATGCTTCACCTGGGGCCATGTCACCTTCTCAGGGAGGCCTGCCGTGGCCACTCATCTATAAATGCCACGCAGCCACTCTAACACTTCGTCTACTGCTGCCTTGTCTTAAATGTCTTGTTAACACTCATCCCTATCTAACATGGATATATTTTACTTTTTTTGCTTTGCTCACTCTCTGTGGTCCTCAGCTAGAATGTAGGCTAGAGAGGGGGTGGTAAAGATTCTGGCACTCTGAAGGTACTTAATAAGTATTTATTGAATGCAGAAAAAATTTTATAAGATCACTTTCCTCATTTAAAAGCAATTAAACACGATTTAGAAATTATGTGTAAAATTTAGTATTACCATGCACATAATTTCTGGAAGCTTTATTGTTAGCTGCAACAGATGGTTATACTTTGTATTTGACAATAGGAATCAGTTTTTGCCTGTTTTCAAGAATAAGGATGAAATGTTTAAGCTATTAAATATTTGAATTAACTACCTAAAACATAATGTTACATTTTTATGCATAGATATGAAAAAATCAGTGTTTACAGAGGACACACAATAAAAAAGTAAAGTGAGCCGAAACCGGTTTGGCTCAGTGGGTAGAGCGTCGGCCTGCGGACTGAAGGGTCCCAGGTTCGATTCCGGTCAAGGGCATGTGCCTTGGTTGCGGGCACATCTCCGGTGGGGGGTGTGCAGGAGGCAGCTGGTTGATGTTTCTCTCTCATCGATGTTTCTGGCTCTCTATCCCTCTCCCTTCCTCTCTGTGAAAAATCAATAAAAAATATATTTAAAAAAAAAAAAGTAAAGTGAAAGGTAGAGTAACTTTATACATGTTTAATCTTAGAAGATACCGACAGTTGTCTACAGCTGTGTTGCTTTCCACTTCCACCGGCAATGTATTGTTTTTGCTCCACATTCTTGCCAACACTTGGTATTGTCCGTCTTTTCCATTTTGTCTATTCTAGTGGGTATGTTGTGGTATCTTATGGTGGTTTTAATTTACATTTCTCTAATTGCTAATGAGATTGAATGTCTTCTTATATTTTATTGGCCATTTTGATAATCTTTTTTGTAAAATGCCTGTTTAATTGTCTTGTCTAGTTTTGTATTGAGCTATCTATTCTTTTTATTGATTTATATGAGTTTTTTATTGTTTTACATGAAACCTTTGTCAAATATATCTGCTGCAAGTATCTTCTTTCATTCTGTACCTTGCCTTATCACTCCCTTAATGGTGTCTTTCTTGAACAGAATTTGCTAATTTAGTGTAGTTCAACTTATCATTTTTTCCTTTATGGTTAATACATTCAATGTCCTATTTAAGAGAACATTCTCAAGCCCAAGGCCATAAAGAAATTTTTTGTTATGTTCTAGAAGCTTTATTGTTTGCCTTTCACATTTAGATCTACAGTCTCCCCAGAATTGATGTTTGTGTATGGAGTAATGTAAGATTCCGATTTTATGTTTTTCATAAGGATATAACATTGAACCATCACCATTGATTGAAATGACAGTTGTTTCAGTGCTCTGCGGTGTTGCCTTCTCATAAATTAAGAATTTATGGAACTGTGTCCTTGTTTCCAAATTCTTATTTTTTCTTTTCTGTTGGTTGATTTGTCCATCTTTTTTCTAGAACCACGCTATCTAAATTATAGTAGCTTCTAAGTATTGTCTTGATATCTAGTAGAATAAATCCTCCAGCTTTGTTGGTCAAAACTGTCTCAGCTCTTCTTAGCCCTTTGCATTTCTGTGAACACTTTAGAATCAGTATGTCAATTCCAACCAAAAATAATGCTTGAATTTAGATTAGAAAAACATTAAGTATATAAAGACTTCTGCAATACTAAGACTTCTAATTCATGATCAATATGTATACCTCTTATTAAGGGTTTCTATTTGCTTATTTAATTTATCTTGGAATTTAAGCAATATATAAAGCATGACATTTGTAAACTGAAGATTAGGGGCAGTGGCAAACTGGGAAAGATGGACTCTGTCTGGCTGGGCAGTTATTTAATTCCAGGTGGTAGAAAAATTCCATCAGCACCTTGCTCTCAAAGCAGCCTAATCTGCCATTTAAACCCAGGCAGAAGCCACAAGTTTGGGGCTCTCACTCTGATGGAGAGATTCTCAGAGGTGGATCTGATGCCAGAGAAGTGGGCTTGGGTGGCCTTACAAGAGGAGTAGGTGCATCCAAAAGATCAGTTACCTACATGAACTGGCCTGGGGACATACAGAACTCAATCAGAGCCTCTTCTCAAACCAAGAAGGAAAAGGTTATCACTTGCACTGAGGACATATAGTACAGCTAGCAATAACTAGGAATCTAGATTCTTATCCACCAACACAAACTGATAACCAAGAATTTTAGGAAAATCAACATAGGCTTAGGAGACAGGCATCACATTCAACACACAAAAATTTAACCTTTTGGGAATGTGAGTTCATATGAGAAGCAAAAGTATTAGTATTTGATAAATGAGGGAAGATATAGCTGAAGGGCTGCTGGGAAAGTGACTCAATTATCAGGTTAAATAAAACAAAATCTTAGTATTGGGATAAATAATAGAAAGAACAGGTCTAAATATCAGCTTAGTGAACTGGAAGTTGAAGCTGAGGGATTTTTATACAACCCAATGCAAATTTACAACAATGTGAAAAATATAGGAATTTGTTTCATCTGGTGCCCTTTATGTTTCTTTTTGGGGTTTACAGATTCTTCAGCTTCATGTGATGGTGTGTGTATGTTCAGTCTTTGGAAGACAGGACATAGGAAATGTTCGAATTCATAAAGGGAACTGCTAGAGTGCAATGAGAATACAGAATGGTTCTGTATTTAACTAATGTATGCACCTATCTTTATTATATTCTTTATCCTATTTTTATTGGGTTTAAGGAAAAATAGGGATGTATTTTTCCCTCTTATTCTCCTTGCTGCTATGATTAGCAATTTCTACTTATAGTTCTTTTGGAAAATGACTTATAACTTTATGTGATACACTTATAGCTCTACTAATGTAACATCTTCAAACATTCTCTATTATCTCCTCACTATTAAGAGTAAGGAGTTATCTAAATTTTATTTAATATTTACTATATGGCAGTCTCTGTATTAACTCATTTATCTCCATAAGCCTGTGAGTTAGGTACTGTTGTCATTCTCATTTCGCACATAATGAAACTGAGGCTCCTTGAAATGAACTGGGCCAAGATTACATGAGTAGGCAGTTGGTGGGGTGCCCATAAGCACACTGGATCTTAAGTTTCTGTTTTTAACCTCTATGCTATATGGCCTCTCTACAGGTCAGTGATTCACCTATATTGTAAGTCTGTTACTGAAGGATTAGATAAAATCAACGTACTTTTCTCTAGCTATTTAGCTATGAAATTTTAAGTGAGAAGCATAAGTGTGAAAATTTGTCATGTTATGAAATAAATCATTTCTGCCCTGGACAGGTCAGTTGGAGCATCGCTCCATGCACCAAAATGTTGCCAGGTTGCCGTTTAGATTCCTGCTCTGGGCACATACCTAGATTGCTGGTTTTATTCCCCCCCGGAGGGAGGGGGTGCACATGTGGGAGGCAACCAATTGATGTCTCTCTCTCTCTCTCTCTCTCTCTCTCTCTCTCTCTCTCTCTCTCTCTCTCTTTCTCCCTCCCTCCCTAGACCTCTCTCTCTAAAAAATCAGTAAGAACATATCCTCAGGGGTGAGGATTGAAATAAATTATTTCCAATGACATTCTCACAACTATGTTTCTCTCTCTCTCTCTCTCTCTCTCTCTCTCTCTCTCTCTCTCTCTCCCTCCCTCCCTCCCTCCCTCCCTCCCTCCCTCCCTAGACCTCTCTGTCTAAAAAATCAGTAAGAACATATCCTCAGGGGTGAGGATTGAAATAAATTATTTCCAATGACATTCTCACAACTATGGTTCTGCAGTGCTGAAGCAAAGCAAATACTAGATGGATTCTGGTGCTGCATTTTGTTTTTAATTAGTGGCTATGGAAATAATTTCTCAGTGTTGTTAAAGCAGCTCGACAGTGGACTAACTTTACACCATTAATCCTTACTTATAAATAAACTCACCTTGGGCGAATAATACATTAAAATGAAGTGATACAGCTTAAGGCTTTTGTTAAAGTGTCTAAATGTACTAGTAACTAAAGAGGTCATGTGGCAATTGCACTGTTTTGGAAAGTTACTGACTTTAGGAACAAAGTAATGCTGACAAAGTCACCTCTACTGTCCAGATTTGGAAGTTTGATGGCAACCTACATTCCCTTTGTAAACAGAAATATCCCAAGAAAAAAAGGAAACAAAATGTTTTCCCCTCCTTCCCAAATGGCACATTTTTCTTGGCTGTTTTCCCATAAATATGTTCATTGAAACAAAACCCAAAAAATGTTTAAAGCCAGACATTAAAAAAAAATCTTCTTTAAAAAAGCTGATTTAGACATTCATAGGAAAATGACACATCTAAAGCATGTTAAACCCTAATAATATCATCCTTAAATAAAATATTTTTAAATGCCATAATCAGAACTTGACCTTAAGTTTTTAAAAATTCAATTTAATTACTTTATGTGTGTACTATGTAAGATTTGAAGAAGAGTTTAAAGTTTTTCTCAGACTCACTTTAGAGCATTGTCTAAATTATTTTTCCTTTATTCTTTCACTATGCTTAAATACTATTTGAGTGAAAAAATTTAAAATTTAGTGAAAATACAGATGTTTCCAAAGACATTGATAAATTCATTCAGAAGAGTATTTGGATTCCTTTGATCAACTATATGTAACCTGAGATTAACATGATGTTTAGAGGTATATAATACAGTTCAAAACAAAGGAACAAGTTAATAATATGATCATTTCCTACCAGTCCAGGGTATGTCCCAGAATATGTGACAGTTTGGAAAATATGGGAGAAAAAATTGAAAGACATGGAAGAAAATTCCGGAGGTTCCTCTTTCAAATAAACAGAACAGAAATACTGTAGGTGATGGAAGAGAGATAATTTTTGAAAATAGAAGAAATTATCCTTGGTTTAAAAAGACAAATTATGCAGATTAAAACTCCCATGCAAAATGATGCTTTGATGCTCTCAGAGTTATATTCCACCACTCGAAGGACAAAGAGAAGTTCAGTAATGCAGAAATGGTAGTGAGAGAACATCTTAAATAACACAGGTGTGACGTGACCAACTTTACTAGATGGTAGCAGTGCACACTGAGAAGCAGGAAGAAGTGTCACTTGTGGGTGAATACAATTATATTGAGAGAATCTCTTTCAGGAACTTCAAGCTATTGGCATGGATACTTTCTCTTTTTCTTACCTTCATGTTGAAGAATTAGCACATAGGAAAAAGCACGAATAGAATATACAGATTGATGAATTTTTACAGAGTGTTCCCACCTGTGTAACTGCTGGCCAGGTCCAGACGAAAACATTGGGAAGACTGCAGAAGTCCTCCCTCGACTTTGTGCCCTGCCCAGCCACTTTCCCCTCCCGCTTTCCTAAGGCAACCACCCTTCACCCAATTAGCTCTCTCTCTATAAAAATATTTGGAATTTGTTCTTATGTATTCTGTTTTGCCTGATTTCTTTCACTTTATTTCATGCAACAATAAGGATCTTTGGTTCAAATATGTATGCATTTTTATTGTGTGGAATTGTATTTTTAAAGCAGTTGAATCAATATGCACTCGCACCAGCAGTGTTTTAGAGTTCCAAGTGCTTCCTAGCCTCACCAACACTCTGTGTTATCAGTCTTTTTAATATTTGCCGTCTACTGAGTATACAGTGGTATCTCTTTGTATTTCAGTTCTCTGAGCATGTTTTCTAGCTGTTGGGACATCCTCTTTTGTAAAGTGCCTGTTTGTCTTGTACGTCCTCCTGTAGGATTACCCGTCAAAGCTTTTAACTAATTGGTCAGAGTTCTTTTACTATTCCAGATGTGAGCACTTTATCAGATATGTGTGTTGCAATATGATCTTTTATACTATAGCTTCCCTTTTCACTCTCTTAATGGTGTCCTTTGGTGAACAATTCGTTCCTTTTCTTGTCTTTTAAGATTAATGCTTTCTGTGTCTCATTTAAGAAAAATCTTCCCCATTTCAAGGTCATGAAGACCATGTTAGCTTCCAAAAGCTGTATTATTTTATCTTTCACATTTCAAATATGGACATCTTTTTAAATTCCAATTTTGAAGCTTGAACCAATTTATAGACCTACTAAAGTATGTATAAGCATTCTGGCGTCCTAATATATTTGCCAACTTTTGCTCAAACTGGCTACTATTAATGTTTTTTATTTTTACCAACATAGTGAGGTATAGCTTTTTATTATTATTGAAATTTATGAAATATTCAAGACATAAAAAATGAAAAAAAAATATTATATAGTAAAAAGCACACCCAAATACCCATAACCCAGATTTTTCTTTTTAAGTGTAGGTTGAAATAGAGTCTTTTCAACTCTTTGAGAATCATGGTCAATTAATTATCTCTTGTTTATAAAGTTAGTGTGATTCTAACAAAGTTACTGGCAAGATACCGTAAATGTTCACAAGTGGTTGTCTTGAATCATTTTGGGGATGAGAGGTTTCCATATGCACGAGTAAATAACATTTCTCCTATGAATTAATTTCTAGGATGAAAATTATGTTGCTAGGTGGAAATCCCTCACTTTAAAACTTTTGGCATTAAAGTATCATGAACCTAGATGGTCCAATAAATTAATGTGAAGGAAAATCTCCAAAGAATGAAAAAGCAATAGAATATATCTTCATGGTCCCAGAGCACACTAACCCAGTATAGGCTTGCTCAGAAAAAAAAAGATTGGCCACACATCTATTTCTTTTAGTGGCTACTGAATTCGCTCTTTCAACATTCATTGTTAAAAGACCTTCAACTTCTGGGAAGTTATAGATTACTAGAGGCCTGGTGCATGAAATTCGTGCACTTGGGGGAGGGGGTACCTCAGCCCAGATTGCTAGAGGGTGCAGGCCAGGCCAAGGGACCCCACCAGTGCATGATCGGGGCCAGGGAGGGACTGCGGGAGGGCTCCAGGGAGTGTCCGGCCCGTCTCTCTCAGTCCCAATCGGCCAGACCCCAACAGCAAGCTAACCTACTGGTCGGAGTGTCTGCCCCCTGGTGGTCAATGCACGTCATAGGGGCTGGTGGAGTCGACTGTCTGCCCCCTGGTGGTCAGTGCACGTCATAGTGAGCGGTTGAGCGGCCTTAGCATATCATTAGCATATTACACTTTGATTGGTTGAATGGCCGACCAGACGACCAGACACTTAGCATATTAGGCTTTTATTATATAGGATAGTGGAGCTTTCAGCCCATCTCTTATCTACTACTGTTTGGGAGTAGCTGCAGGTAAGCAAGACATGCAGTATTCCAGTATGGCATGCAAAGACATAGTGCCCCAGAACATCAGGGGTGGAAGCAGCTCTATTCCAGGTGTTTGCTAGTAGCAGGGAAACCAACCAAGCATTGCCTGCAAGTGGGACAGAACACCCTTATAACCTGCCCATTCTCTTCAGGGAGTAAGTAGCTCTGGGTTGAGAACCCCAAGTCCCAAAAGTAGATACATTTTGTATAACACATGAATTCCAATTCAAGATCTCTCTTAAGCTATCAGACACTATTTAAATCATAGGTGTGATAAAAGAATCTAATTCCTTTGATTACTTTTAGACAAAGAGAAATTGTTAGGAGGATTTTAACATGGAAGATTTAAACACCTTGCCTCTTAGCAGTAACCTCCATCTCTTACTGTAAATGCTATTGGGTGTCATATTTATCAAAGGATCACCAAACACAAAGGAATGGCAAGAGCTGATCTGGGTAAATCTATACTTTTCAGCAGAATTTTACTTGAATTCAGAAAAATAAGTCTATTTTTCTTTGAAAATACAAAAATGAAACTCAAAATCTCTCCAATAGCCAAATGTTTCATAATTCTTGAAGCAAAAAGTTCCTTATAAATGGATTTTTTAAATATTTTAATACTAAATCTTTAAATTTGCTTAGGGATTTCACCTTAACCTTTTATCTTTGGTTATCTTTCAAGTATTAACTTGCATGTCAAGCTATATCACTTCAGAATAATTTTAATTCATTTTTTTAGTACTTTAAGAAAGTTGAATAAGTGAATTCAGTGGCCCCCAAAAGAAATGAATCTGGCATCGCAAGAATGGCTTTTGGTGGAACCAGGCAAATTGGTTATCATATCAATGTGTAAGAATAAAATAATATTAATTTTATTTATTGATGTGAGAGAGAGAGGAAAACATTGATTTGCTGTTCCACTCATTTGTACATACATTTTTTTCTATTTCTTTTATCTTCTATATTCATAATTAGCTTCTTAGTTATCTTCTAGGCATTCTTTGTCTGAAACTATTAATTCTATTTTGAACACCCTTAGAGGGAGATACTTTATTTCAAGTTTCCTAACAATTAAGATCTATGAAGTCAATGATCATCCCAGGATTAAGTTCAAGAATTTTACTGCCCTTTTTTGTTCGTTTGTTTTTTATTTTATTATTAATATTTAGCCTCATCAGATGCAGTTCTGGCTTCTTGTTTTTCTTATTTTCATTTCAACTACATTTTCTAAATAAAATTTTTTGTGATGACATGTTTGATAATGATGATGATTTTTTTTAAATCTTTATTGTTGAAAGTAATATAATGTTATATCCTCTTTGTTTCTTGGTTTCATGAAGATTTATCTCATTATTTTCTAGAGTTTGGAGAAAGCAAAAGTCTGAGAAGTAAGGGGATTCTGGGATCTAAAGGGAAAATTAATATCGGAGAGTGGCTCTGGCAGTGAGGTGAAGAAGGAATCTTCGTGGAACAAGAGCATTCTTTGTCTTACTCCTTCAGCTCACCTCTGAGCC
Organism: Cnephaeus nilssonii; assembly: GCF_951640355.1. Lineage (NCBI taxonomy): Eukaryota > Metazoa > Chordata > Mammalia > Chiroptera > Vespertilionidae > Cnephaeus > Cnephaeus nilssonii. The sequence continues at coordinate 38,822,885 of NC_137075.1, read as the reverse complement.
TCCAGTGTGTGGTCGTTTTCACATGGTCTAATTTGACCTTGTTTTCCTTGTCCTTAAACTAATCGTTTCACACATAATCTCACTTAACCAAACACCAGATATTTTGTTTTGTTTATACAAGACTAACCAAGAATACTTACTAGGATTTAATTATCCTTTTCCAATTAATGTGAAATATATAATCTTCAAATTAAAAACTGAAAGAAGATAATAATAAAGATCAGAGTGGAAATAAATGACACAGAAACAACAACAAAAATCAATAGAAACAAGAGCTGGTTGTTTGAAAGGATAAACAAGATTGAAGAGCTTCTAGCCAGGCTCACCAAGAAGCAAAGACAGAGGACCCAAGTAAACAAATTCCGAAATGAAAGAGGTGAAGTAACAACCAACCCCACAGAACTACAAAGGATTGCAATAAAGTACTATGAACAACTCTATTCCAACAAACTGGACAACCTAGATGAAGTGGACATACTAGTATTCCTAGAAAAATACAATCTTCCAAAACTCAATCAGCAAAAATAAAATAATCTTAATAGGCTGATAACTACTGAGGAAATTGAAGCAGTAATCAAAAAACTTGCAGCAAACAAAAGCCCTGGGCCGACAGCTTTAGAGGGGAGTTTTACCAAACATTCAAAGAAAAACTAAAACCTACCCTCCTCAGACTATTCCAAAAAATTCAAGAGGAAGGAGCACTTCCAAACTCTTTCTATGAAGCCACCATTACCCTAATCCCAAAACCAAATAAAGACAACAGAATGAAAGAGAATTACAGGCCAATATCCCTGATGAACATAGATGCTAAAACCCTCAACAAAATTCTAGCAAATCAGATCCAACAGTACATCCCATGACCAAGTGGAATTTATTCCGGAGATGCAAGGCTGGTATAATATCCACAAATCAATAAATGTGATATATCACATATACAAATTGAGAGACAAAAATCACATGATCATATCAATTGATGCAGAAAAAGCATTTGACAAAATCCAACACCCTTTTTTGATAAAAACTCTCAGCAAAGTGGGAATAGAGAGATCACACCTCAACATAATAGAAGCCTTATATGACACACCTACAGCCAACATCATACTCAATGGGCAAAAAACTAAAACCATTTCCCCTAAGAACAGGAATGAGACAGGGATGCCCACTTTCACCACTCCTGTTCGACATAGTACTGGAAGTGCTAGCCATAGCGATCAACAACAAGAAGAAATAAAAAACATCCAAATTGGAAAGGAAGAAGTAAAACTGCTGATGACATGATATTGTACATAGAAAACCTTGAAGACTCCATCAAAAAACTACTAGATTTAATAAATGAATTCAGCAACATAGCAGGATACAAAATTAATGCCCAGAAATCTATGGCATTTTAATACACCAATAATGAACTCAAAGAAAGAGAAACTAAAAAAAATCCCATTACCATTGCAACAACAAAAAATTAAGATACCTAGGAATAAACTTAACTAAGGAAGTAAAAGACCTGTACTCAGAAAACTACAGGACATTGAAAAAAAGAGAGAGAGGAAGATATAAACAAGTGGAAGAATGTACCGTGTTCATGGATTGGTAGAAATAACATCATTAAAATGTCCATACTATCCAAAGCAATCTATAGATTCAATGAAGTCTCCATTAAAATACCAATGGCATATTTCACAGACCTAGAACAAACTCTCCAAAAATTTATATGGAATAAAAAAGACGCTGAATAGCCAAAGCAATCCTAAGAAAAAAAGAACAAAGTTGACAGGATCACAATACCAGATATCAAGCTGTATTACAAAGCCACTGTTCTCAAAACTGCCTTGCTACTGGTGCAAAAACAGACACACAGACCAATGGAACAGGACAGAGAACCCAGAAATTGACCCAAACCAGTATGCTCAATTGATATTTGACAAAGGAGGTAAGAGCATACAATGGAGGCAAGACAGCCTCTTCAATAAATGGTGTTGGGAAAATTGGACAGATACTAGCAAAAAAATGAAACTTGACCACCAACTTACACCATACACAAAAATAAATTCAAAATGGATAAAAGACTTAAACATAATACAGAAAACCATAAAAATCTTAGAAGGATACATAGGCAGCAAAATATCAGGTATAGCTTGTATCAGTGTTTGCTGACACAGCTCCTAGGACAATGGAAACTAAGGAGAAAATGAACAAATATCAAAATAAAAAGCTTCTGCACAGCAAAAGAAACCATCTACAAAATAACAAGAAACCCCACTGCATGGGAGAACATATTTGCCAATGAGATATCAAATAAGGGTTTAATTTCCAAAATTTATAGGGAACTCATACAACTTAACAAAAGGAAGATAAACAATCCAATCAAAAAATGGTTCAAGGACCTAAATAGACACTTTTCGAAAGTGGAAATACAGAAGACCAAGAGACATATGAAAACATGCTCAAAGTCACTAATCCTTTGAGAGATGCAAATCAAAACGACAATGAGATACCATCTCACAACTATCAGAACGGCTATCATCAACAAATCAAGAAAGGACAAGTACTGGAGAGGATGTGGAGAAAAGGGAACCCTCGTGCACTGCTGGTGGGAATGCAGACTGGTGCAGCCACTGTGGAAGACAGTATGGAGTTTCCTCAAAAAATTAAAAATGGAACTTCCATTTGACCCAGTATCCCACTCCAAGGATTATATCCCAAGAAATCAGAAACACCAATCAGAAAAAACATACGCATTCCTATGTTCATAGCAGCACAATTTATAACTTCTAAGATTTTCAAGCAGCCTAAGTACCCATCAGCTGATGGGTTAAAAAACTGTGGTACATCTACACAATGGAATACTACACTACTGTAAAAAAGAAAGAACTTTTACCATTTGCAACAGCATTATGTTAAGCAAAATAAGCCACTCAGAAAAAGATAAATATCACATGATCTCATTCATTTGTGGAATATAATGAGCAGCATAAATTGATTAATAAAAACAGAGCCAGAGACACAGAATCATCGAACAGACCATCAAACCTCAGAGGGAAGGCAGGGGAGGATGGGAGGCAAGGGGATAAGAGATCAACCAAATAACTTGTGTGTATATAAGCATAATCAATGAACACAGACAATGGTGGGAGGGGGGTGAAGGCCTGGGCTTGGGGGTGGGGGCAGGCTGGGAGAGGACAATGGGGAGAAAAGGGACATATGTAATACTTTCAACAATAAAGAATTTTAAAAAAATAAAGAGTGAAAGAACAGAAAAATGGTTTTATTTGCTTAAAGAACATTTCAATAGAACAGAAAAATTTTATAGGAAGTTTTCTAGAAATAGATATTTATTTAGTCTTTATGCAGAACACTATACTAGGGAGATAATAATTTTAAAAAGAAACAAAACAAAAATACATTTTTCTTGACTCATTTTGATATAAAAATAATTCTATAAAACAGCCCAATGCCCATCACAAGTAGATAGCAGAAAATGATTTAGTAATAAGAAAATGCTTTGATACTTAACAGGCATTAGATAAAGGGGTAGTCAGAATACTGTGGCACTAACCAGGGAAATTGGTACTTTCTCCAAGATCTCTGCCTTGCCCTATTCCAGGTGGCCAGTGAGCAGCACCCAGCCATAAGCTGCCTGCCCTATCTGCCTACAGAACTAGTGGACAACAGTGACCCAGCACATGAGAAGCGCTTTTCCCATTAGGCAGATGAGGTCCGAATTGCTCTTCCAGTGCTGTACACTTAAGGGTCCAAGCACCTGACATCTGCCAGCCATTCCACTGTGTAGGCAACACGAAGATTATAACTTCCCTCACAGACCAGTGCCTCTCAAACCCGGCATTGTTGCTGCCTTATTCCCCAACGACTGGCTAGCTCCACTTTTCACTTTGTATTGCTTTCACCCAGTTTTCTCAGACCTTCTCTTGTTTTCCATCTTTTCTTCCAAGTTCTGGTGAATATCAATAAACTTTTTAAAAATCTTTGATACAGGAGAGACCAGGGGAGCTTGGATTGCTTCCCTGTGCCCACCCCCTGTGTGGAATTGTCTTTCCCACTCTTATTCTTATTTTAATACCAATCGCTATGTTTCCAAACAATCCTGGTAGGGAGTATGCACCTAGCTGTGGCAGGCTCTGGTTGGAGATGGTACAGTTTTATTGCACAGGTGCTAAAACAATAACAACAACAAAAGAATGAAATAAAAAAAAAGACCAAATAAAAAGCCAGTTTGAGGATGAGGACAATCTGTTCTCTGCAGACTCCTGCCCCATTTGGGAGCATTGGTAGTTATTTTTTGAATTCTATTTGTTCTTTGTTCCCAAGGGGAGGTTCTTAGCCCCCTTTTGTAGGACTGCTCCCCACCCCCACCATACTGCCCAGTTGGTTTAGGAAAGTTGTTCTCTGTTTTAAAACAAAACATTATATATATATATATATATATATATATATATATATATATATATATATATATATATATATATATCTTTGATACCCTTACACATTATGCTCTCATTTTAGAATTCTCTCCCACTATATGACTCCCTCAGACTAGGAAGGAATCAGCCAAATCGTATGAAAAGGACAAAGTTCAGACAGGACCATGGAATTCTAGAGCAGGTACCTTCAGAGTGTGAATCAAGGTTCAGTAGTGTTCATTGCTGCAGATGAAGACTAAGAAAAGAACATATACTGAGTGGCCAGATTATTATGATCTCTGAACGCATAATAATCTGGCCACTCAGTGTATATCCTATATAATAAAAGGCTAATTTGCAAATTGTCCCCTCGACCAGGAGTTCGACCAGCAGGCAGGCCGGCCAACCGCCCATGTCCCCTCCCCCTGGCCAGGCTGGCCAGACCCCACCCATGCACGAATTCATATATATATATATATATGTATACACACACACACACACACACACACTGAGTGGCCAGATTATTATGCATTCAGAGATCATAATAATCTGGCCACTCAGTGTAAGTTTTGACTTGGGAAGACCCCAGCATTGTTTTCCATTCCTTTCTTCCCATTTCTGATCAATTTCTATGACTCTTCTCTATCTTTGGCATTAGTATTCCTCACTCCACTGTCTCGCTACCTCCAGATGGAAGAGATGTACACAGTAGGATTATGGAACTCTAAGGAAGCCTTCCTTAGCAGAGAGTGTTTGGCAATGTTAATTGCTATCTGGGAGTAGGAGTTAATAAGATGGCTGTGAAGGGTAGGAGGGAGGTGAAATGGAGGAGATATGTTAGAGATAGAGATGATTTATTATCTGTTATAGGAGAAGAGAAGAGCCCACAGGACAAAGATTGGAGAAGAATGAGGGAAAGAGTGGGGGAGGGGCACTTCTTACGCTGAAGCAAAGTTAAAGCAGAACCTGAATGAATTCAATAAAACATTACTGGAGAGTTGGAATTAAGATGGATGGTTCCCATTTCAGTAAACTAGGAGGTGCTATCAGGTTACATTTGTTTAGTTACTCAGATAATTCCAATGAAATTATATAGAAATTTATATACTGGTTCAAGAGAGCTGACTGAATATATTGGCAGATTTTATCTTTCCTTCCTACCAAAATTCCATTGAAATGACAGAAGAGCTATAAAACTGTAGTAAATAATAAATCCATAGCAACTTTAGAAAGCAGGGAAGAGTGCCATCGAAAGTGCAAATTTCTGGGAGCTACAAAGCAAATAGGTTAAGATTGATGGCATATCCCAAAGAGGCCTGCAGTGCCACAGAGATAGAAAAGATCCTCCAACACAAAGGAACCCATAGCTAAGCCCAAGATTAAAGGCTGCAGAGACTTAAGAGGAATAGGCTATGAATTACTGGATGGCTAGTTAATTACAGTATGGTAGAACAATCACACCAGTGCCCTGCTCTCCAAGTAGCTGACTCTACCACAAATTTGGAAATCCAAATATAATCTGGGAGGATCTTCAAGGAGATTTTGATGACATATGGTATCCCTGATAAATAAGTCAAAAGACAAGGATGTGTGCCCACCCAAAAAACATGCTGTGTACACAGCCAGCCTGACACTGTGGCCAGAATCATATAATCATCGTTCCTCTCAGAGCCAAGTGAACACTGTCACTTGAAATACACTCCAGTAACTATACACAGTAATCAAGATACTTGCTTATATATAAAAATAGATAACCAAGAACCAAACATTCTAGAATAACCAACACAAGTACAAAGAGGCATCAAACTCAACAAATGAAACAATGTCACCTTTTGTGGAAACAAAATTAACTAGGGAAATAAAAAACTTAAAAATTATTTTATTTAATACTAGAGGACCAGTGCATGAAAATTCATGCACTGGAAGGGAGGTCCCTCAGCCTGGCCTGCCCCTCTCATAGTCCGGGAGCCCACAGAGGTGGGAGGCATGATGGGGACCACCCAGCAATCAGGGGAAGGTGATGTCCCCATCACACCTCTGCTGCTGCCACTGCTGACAGCGCAAGCCTCGGCCATCCCTGGTTACCTGCGCCTTGGGCAGCCCTGGGTGGCTGGGCAACTGCCATCTGAGGCTTGCCTGTGCCTTGGGTGGGCCCTAGGCAGCTAGGAGGCTGAGGGGACTGGGGGACTCTGGAGGCAGGTACGTGAAGCGGCTGGGCCTGCCTGGGGGTGGGCCTGGCCTTGCCATGCACCTGCCGCCTCAGTGGGGCTGAAGGGACTAGGTGCCGCCATCTTGTGGCTGTGGGCACCACCATCTTTGAGGGCGTGGCAGTCAATTAGCATATTCCCTCCTTATTGACTGTGGGCACCACCACCTTTGAGGGTGTGGCATTCAATTAGCATATTCCCTCCTTATTGGCTGTGGGTGCCATCATCTTTGTGATGGCGTGAGGGTCAATTAGCATATTCCCTCTTTATTACATAGGATCTTTAGTGACATTCAGGTGGATAATAGCTTTTTTTTTTTTAATTGCTGTGAAAATGAAAGATTAGTGATTTTTTTAAAAAATCGCTCAGGCTGAATAGAAGAAGCAACAGGCTAAAGATCAGTTTTGTGAACTAGAAGGTTAAATAGAGTAATTTTTACATAACACCATATAAAATGCAAAGAAGTGAAAAGTATGAAAATTTTTTACATGTAATGTCCTTTCTTTTACTTTTTGGGCTTGCAAATTCTCAACTTTGTTGCAATTCTTTCTCATTTTTTCTTTCTCAATCTTCCTTTATACCCTTCAGAAATTCTTATTTTTGTATGCTGGTAGCACCCCTCTAACTTTGCAGCATAACTACAGATATAATTATAGATTTATATTTCTGCTGTCACCCTGGAGGAGGAGATTAATGGTTTAGGTTCCCTCAGTTATCTTGAACCATAGTAATGATTACCCTGTTTTGGTGGGGGGGAGAGGGGGAGAGGGGAGGGTTTGTTTGTTTGTTTTGCCTTGTTCCTTTCAATTGGCTTATTTGTATGTGAAGAGACTATATTGCCAGAAGAAGCACTTTTCTCCATAGATTGCCTTGTCCACCACAGTGACATAAAGGTTGGTGATGGATTCTCTCATCCCCAAGAGATTTTTGCGTGTTCCCAGAATTTCTCATTGGACATCTGTTAGCATTGGATTTTATAGTCAGTCTATCAAGATTAGTAGATTTCAGCTTTTTTGTTTTATATATTATTTCACATTAAAAGCTTAATAAAAAACATACTATGCAGATTTTTGGTAATTAACTGAGAATAAATATATATTTATTTTATAGTACATTTTTAAATGTTTAAAAATAATTTCTCAGTTTCTTCAGTGAAAACCTCTAATGATTCTTATTTGTTGTAGTCTTAGTTTAGGATATAAAATAATGATATTTTTTACCTTTTAGTTATTGGTTTCTAGCTTAATTAAATAGTGGTCAAAGAACATACTTTCGATGATTTTAGTTTCTTGCAATTTGTTGAGGCTTGCTTCATGGCCCAGCACATAATCCTTTTGGGTAAATGATCCATATGCACTTATAAAGAATGTGTATTTTACCAAGTTGAGTGCAGTGTTGTATATCTGGCAATTAAGGAAGGTTTGTTAAAAGTATTCCTTAGAACTTCTGTGTCTTTACTGATTTTTTCTTTTCTTTATCAGTAATTCAGAGAGGTGGTTATATAGATTTGTCCTGTCCTTTAAGTTTTTTCAAATTTTGCTCTAGACATTGGGAGATATGTGAAAGCAAAGTTAAAATTATTTTATCTTTCTGATGGATTTTCTTTTATTATACAACCACTTTATTTTTTGGTATTTCTTTTGCTTCTTTTTTAAAATTTATTGTTGAAAATATTACAGATGTCCCTTTTTTCTTCACTGACCCTCTCAGCCCCATCCCCACCCCCTCCAAGCCTTCCCCACACTATTGCCTGTATCCATGAGTTATGCATATATGCATATAAATTCTTTGATTAATCTCTTCCCATCCCCTACCCCTGTTTTCCCTCTGAGATTCATCAGTTTGTTCCATGCTTCTGTATCTCTTGATCTATTTTGTATTTCCGTTTATTTTGTTCATTAGATTCCACATATGAGTGAGAGTATGTGATACTTGTCTTTCTCTGACTGGCTTATTTTGCTTAGCATAATACTCTCCAGTTCCCTCCATGCTATCTCTAAGGATAAGAGATTCTTCTTTTTTACAACTGCATAGTATTCCAATATGTATATGTACCATAGCTTTTTTATCCACTCATCTACTGATGGGCACTTGGGCTGTAACTAGACCACCAACTTATACCATATACAAGAATAAACTCAAAATGGATAAAAGACTTAACTGTAAGTCATGAAACCATAAAATCCTAGAGGAAATCATAGGCAGCAAAATCTCAGACATTTCTCATAGCAATATGCTTACCAATACATTTCCCAGGGCAAGGGAAACAAAGAAGAAATAAACAAATGGTACTACATCAAAATAAGTTTCTGCACAGCAAAAGAAACCATCAACAAAATGAAAAGGGATCCCACTGCATGGGAGAACGTATTTGCCAATGATACAAGTGATAAGGGGTTAATTTCCAAAATATATAAAGAATTCATACAACTTAACAAAAGGAAGATAAACAATCCAATTAAAAAAAGGGCAAAGGACTTAAATAGATACTTCTCCAAAAAGAACATACAGATGGCATATGAAAAAATGGCAAAGTCACTAATCATCAGAGAGATGAAAATTAAAATGACAATGAGGTATCACCTCACACCTGTCAGAATGACTGCTATCAACAAATCATCAAATGACAAGTGCTGGAAAGGATGTGGAGAAAAGGGAACCCTAGTACTCAGTTGGTGAGAAGGCAGACTGGTACAGCCACTATGGAAAACAGTATGGGATTTCCTCAAAACTTTCAGTTTTTCACCATTCAGTATATTAGCTGAGAGTTTGTCATATATTGCCTTTATTATGTTGAGGTACTTTCCTTCTATTCCTATTTTATTGAATGTTTTAATCATAAATGGATGTTGTATCTTATAAAATTCTTTTTCTGCATATATTGATAAGGTCATATGATTTTATCCTTTCTTTTGTTAATGTGATGGATTACATTGATTGATATGAATATGTTGAACCACCCTTGTGCCCCTGAAATGAACCCCACTTGATTATGATGTATTAGTTTTTTGATGTACTGTTGTATTTGATTTGCTGTTGTTTTGTTTAGGATTTTTGCATCTATATTCATCAGAAATATTGGTCTATAGTTTTCTTTCTTTGTGTTACCTTTGCCAGGGTTTGTTACCAGGGTTATATTTGCCTCATAGAATGTATTAGACAATAGAATATTGCTTCTTCAATTTCTTACAAGAGTTTGAGAAGGATAGGTTTTAAATCTTTGAATGTTTGGTAGAATTCACTAGTGAAGCCATCTGGTCCTGAACTTTTCTTTTTTCTGAGCTTTTTTTATTTTTTCAAAATTATGGTAATCTGTTCTTTGTTTTTTATATATATACTAGAGGCCCGGTGCACGAATTCATGCACGGGTGGGGTTTCTTGGCCTGGCTGGCAATCGGGGCTGATTGGGGCTGGCTGGCAAAGGGGAGGGACCATAGGAGGTTGGCTGTGGGAGTGCACTGACCACCAGGAGTCAGCTCCTGTGTTGAGAATCTGCTCCCTGGTGGTTAGTGCATGTCATAGCTACCGTTAGGTTGTTGCTTAGGCTTTTATATATAGAGAGATTTTTATTGACTTCAGAAAAGAAGGAAGAGGGAGAGAGAGATCGAAGCATCAATGATGAGAGAGAATCATTAATTGGCTGCCTCCCGCATGCCCCACAGTGGGGATTGAGCCCGCAACCCAGGCAAGTGCCCTGACCAGGAATCAAACTGTGACCTCCTTTTTCATAGTTCAATCCTCAACCACCAAGCCACACTGGCAGGTCTTTTGGGAGGTTTTTGATTTTTGTTTCAATTTCCTCACTACTTATCGGTCTATTTAGATTTTCCAATTCTTCATGATTTAGTCAAGGAAGGTTATATAATTCTAGGAATTTATCCATTCTTTCTGGGTCATTGAATTTGGTGGCATACAGTCCTTCATAATATTCTAGTATGATATTTTGTATATATGTGATGTCTGTGGTAACTTCTCCTCTCTCATTTCTGATTTTGTTTATATGGGTCTTTACCCTTTATTCCTTAGTGAGTCTAGCCAGGGGTTTGTCAATTTTATTAATCTCTTCAAAGAACCAGTTTTTTGTTTTATTAATTTTTTGTGTAGTCTTTTGTACTCTGTTTCATTCAATTCTGTTCTGATTTTTATTATTTTCCTTCTGCCGACTTTGATTGCTTTTGTTCTTTCTTCAGTTCTTTAAGATGTGATGTTAGGTTGTTTACTTGGGATTTCTCTTGTTTCTTGAGATAGGCCTGTAATGATATAAACTTCCCTCTAATTACTGCTTTCACTGCATCCCAGAAATTTTGATATGTTGTATTGTCATCCTCATTTGTCTCTGTATATCTTTTGATCTCATCTTTTATTTCTTCTTTAACCCCGTCATTTTTTAGTAGTATGTTGTTTAACTGCCACATATTTGTGTGTTTCTTCACTTTCTTTTTGCAGTTCATTTCTAATTTCAAGGCATCGTGGTCAGAGAATATGCTTGGTATAATGTCAATCTTCTTGAATTTGTTGATGCTAGTTTTGTTACTTAACATATGATGGTCTATCCTTGAGAATGTCCCATGTGTGCTAGAGAAGAATGTATAACCTGATGTTCTTGGATGAAAGGTTCTGTGTCATTTATGTCCATTTGGTCTAGTGTTTCATTTAAAAGCGATATTTTATTTTTTATTTATTTTATTTTTTAATTTAAATTCTTTATTGTTTAAAGTATTACATATGTCTCTTTTTTCCCCCATTGACCTCTCCCTGGCCACTCCCACCTACTGTTTGTGTCCATTGGTTTTGGTTATATGCATGCATACAAGTCCTTTGGTTGATCTCTTACCCCCACCTTCCCCTGCCTTCCCTTTGAGGTTTAACAGTCTGTTGGATGCTTCTGGGTCTCTGGATCTATTTTTGTTCATTATATTCAACAAATAAGTGAGGTCATGGCATATTTATCTTTCTCCAACTGGCTTATTTTGCTTAGCATAATGCTCTCCAGGTCCATCCATGCTGTTGCAACCAGTAAGAGTTCTTTCTTTTTCATAGCAGCATAGTATTCCATTGTGTAGATGAACCACCATTTCTTAATCCTCTTATCAGCTGATGGGCACTTAGGCTGTTTCCAAATCTTAGCTATTTAAATTGTGCTGCTATGAACATAGGAACGCATATGTTTTTTCTGATTGGTGTTTCTGATTTCTTGGGATATATTCCTAGGAGTGGAATACTGGGTCAAATGGGAATTTCATTTTTAATTTTTTGAGGAAACCCCATACTGTTTTCCACAGTGGCTGCACCAGTCTGCATTCCCACCAGCACTGTACAATAGTTCCTTTTTCTCCACATCCTCGCCAATACTAGTCCTTTCTTGATTTGTTGATGATAGCCATTCTGACAGGTGTGAGATCATACCTCATTGTCGTTTTGATTTGCATCTCTCAAATGATTAGTGACTTGGAGCATTTTTTCATATGTCTCTTGGCCTTCCGTATGTCCACTTTCAAAAAGTATCTATTTAGGTCCTTTGCCCATGTTTGAATGGATTATCTTTTTTTGTTAAGTTATATGAATTCCCTATAAATTTGGGAGATTAAACCCTTATTTGATGTCTCATTGGCAAATATGTTCTCCCATGCAGTAGGCTCTCTTGTTGTTTTGCTGATGGTTTCTTTTGTTGTGCAGAAGCTTTTTATTTTGATGTAGTCCCATTTGTTTATTTTCTCCTTAGTTTCCATTGCCCTTGGAGCTGTATCGGTAAAGATATTGCTATGACAAATGTCTGATATTTTGCTGCCTATGGATTCTTCTAAGATTTTAGCCCTGAGAAAGAAGAACAAAGTTGGAGCAATCACAATACCAGATATCAAACTATATTACAAAGCCAATGTTCTCAAAACTGCCTGGTATTGACACAAGAACAGACATATAGACCAATGGAACAGAACAGACAACCCAGAAATCAACCCAAGCCATTATGCTCAATTAATATTTGACAAAGGAGGCAAGAGCATACAATGGAGGCAAGACAGTCTTTTAATAAATGATGTTGGGAAAATTGGACAGATACATGCAACAAAGTGAAACTAGATCACTAACTTACACTATACACAAAAACAAACTCAAAATGGATAAAGGACTTAAACATAAGACTGGAAACCATAAAGCCAATATTTCTTTATTGATTTTCTGTTTGGCTGATCTGTCTAGAGCTGTCAATGGAGTGTTAAGGTCCCCAGCTACAATTATGTTTTGTCTGTTTCTCCCTTTAGTTCTGTGAGTAGTTGTTTTATACATTTCGGTGTTCCTTGGTTGGGTGCCTATATATTAAGAAGTGTTATGTTCTCTTGATGTAGTGGCCCCTCTATCATTATAAAGTGTCCATATTTGTCACTTGTTATCTTGAAACTTTTTGTCAGATATAAGTGTGACTACACCTGCTTTTCTGTGGATCTTATTTGCTTGGAGAATCATTTTTCACCCTTTTTCTTTGAATCACCTTTGTCTTTGCAGCTTAGATGTGTCTCTGTAGGCAGCATATGATTGGGTTTTGTTTTTTTATCTATTCTGCTACTCTGGGTCTCTTTATTGGTGAATTCAGACCACTTACATTTAGGGTAATTATTGATGTATGAACATTTCCTATAGCCATTTTATCTGTTGTTTTCTGGTAGTTCTGTGCCTCCATTGGTTCTTTTCCTTTGTGTTTCTATTGTTTTTGTTTGGATATTCCATACTTTTTTTTTTGTTTGTTTCCTCTTTTTTTAAGCTATTTGTCCTGGTTTGGGGATTATTATGTGTATCTTAGAGAATCTATATATATAAAAGCCAAACAACCAGAACAACTGGAATCACCCGATCAGTGCTAGGCTGGCCAGCCAACCTCCCGTGGCCCCTCCCCCTGGCCAGGCCTGATTGGACCCACCCATGCATGAATTTGTGCACCAGGCCACTAGTATCAATTATAAATAGTGTTTGTTTGTGTTTTAAATTCAGTTTAAAAATATTACCTTTTACTTGGAACAATTGCTTTTAATGTAATTACTCATGTATTTATGATTCTACTTATCTATTTCCTGCTTATCTCGTTTCATGTACCTTTTTTCTTCATATTATTTAATGTTAATCAAACTTCTTTCATTAATCTATTCTCCCCTTTATTGACTTGCTAGTTGTACATTCTTTTACTACATTTTAGTACATAGCCCTATGAATATACAATACAGCCTGGGCTGATTACAACTTAATATAATTTTATACATTTAAAACTTTTTAGAAAATTAATGCTTGGACCTTAGACTATTTAAGTCCATATCTCACCATTGTTTGTTATTGTTATCATTTTAGTACCACATATGTTTTATTCTTCCAGAAGATATTATACTCTTCTGTACAGTCAGTATTTATTTGTATTTGTTCACATTTTTTACTCTTCCTATTGAATTTTTGTTTTCTTTTAGAATCATTTTATTTTTGCCAACAGAACTCACTTGTATATTTATTTTAGTGAGGATATGCTAGCAACAATTTCACTTGCTTTATTTTTCTGCTAATATCTTTATTTCATCTTCACTTTTAGAGAATAATTTGTGTAGGTATAAAATCCTAGGATGACAGTTTTCTTTCAGCAGTTACCATTCATCTCAGCAATTATCAACCAGTGTGCTGTGGCAGGCACATTGGTGTGTTGCAAGAATTTTTATAACATGCAATACCTGACTATTTAGTCAGGGGCACTTACGCTTTTCCCTTAAATTGTCAAATAAAAAAATGATAATAGCCAACATAAAACTACCCATCTGATGTGAATGAATCAAAATTATACTTATTTTTTTTGGTCAAATCATCAAAAAATATAACATATTTTTGGTGTACCACAGAATTTTAGTAATTAGTTTATGTGTGCTATGAGATGAAAAAGGTTGAAAATCGCTGCGTTATCTTTCTTTCATTATTTCCATTGAGAAATCAACTACCGTTCTTATTTCTGTACCTTTGGAGATAAGGTATATAGTTTTCTCTTTGACTATTTTCAAGGTTGTCTTTTCTTCTCTCCTTTGTCTTTAGTTTTCAGCAGCTTTACAGTGATGTAACTTTGTTGTTGTTTTTTACCTTGATGTCTTTCACTTTGGAAATTTTTTGCCTTTATTTTTTCAATTGCCTTTTTTTTAAGTTTTTTCCAGTCCTATTTTTTTTCTCTTCTCCAGCTTTTGGGATACCAACTAAGTATACTTTAAAAAAAATCAGTCTCATATTACAGCTACAAATTTTTATTATTTTCATCTCTTTTACTTCTCAAATTTCAGCCCAACTACTTCTTGTTATTTCTTCCAGATCACTTATTCTCTCTTCAGCTTCTAATATTCCATTTAACCTACCTGTTGCATTCTTAATTTCAATTATTATTTTTTTACTCCAAGAATTTCTATTTGATTTTTATTATATATCCTTGCTGTCTAGAACCAATAAATTCTTCATTTCATATTTTTTTAACCTATTAATTATAGCTCATTTTGTCCAACCTGATAATTTCAATAAATAGGTCACATGTTGATTTGGTTTTCTCTCTTGTCCTGTTTTGTGTCATACCTGTGTATTTTTTTATTAATGCCAAATATTATGTTTGCTAAACTGTAGTGACTAGATAATGTTATCTTTCTCTGTGGCTCTTGTTGGCCAACAGAGTATTTATAGATTATTCTAATTCTGGGACTCACTTGCAGATTGGATAATGCTCAATCTACCTCACTTTCTCCTCTTTTCTAGAATGTGGACACCTGGGTTCCTAATTATGATCCTGGGGCTTTATCTCTCTCTCTCTCTCTCTCTCTCTCTCTCTAAACTCTAGTTTTTGTTTCTATAGGGCTGTGAGACTGATGAAAACCATGCTCAGTTCTTTATTAGCTTTCTGCTTAGCTTTTTATCCTTCCATTTTGTGTAATTTAGTAATTCAGAAAATGATTTCTTATTCTCTAGTTCATTTATCTTTTAGAAACTCATGCTTTATTGTTTATACTAAATTTCATAAAATAATTGCATGCATCATAAAGCATATACTTTTAGAATGTTGTAACTTTCCTTATCTTAGCATTCAAAATAAAATGTCTTTATATAGTCTGCTTTCCCTAGAAACCAAGTAAAATGAGTTTGTTGTTGTTGTTTTCCTTCTTTTTCATTTTCTTACCAAGGCCTCCGAATTTGTATCATTAAAGTAGTTAGTCATCTTTGGAATCGTCATAAGATTATGAAACTTAGTGCTGGAAGGAACCTAAGACATCATCTTCTGTTGGCTAACCTCCCACACAGTGCAGAAATGTTTCCTGCAGCATCCTTGGCATATGCTCATCCGGTCCCAATTTGGATATCTTTAGCAAAGGAGCTCATCATTTCCTAAAACAATCCATTCTGTTGGACAACTCTATTTTAAAAATCCTTATGTTGAGCTAAAATATGCCTCTTTGTAACTTATACTAATTTACTCATTGTTTCAAGTTTTCCTTCTGGAATAAGTCAAAACAAGAGAACATTTCAGATAGCTGTACTTAAAGCAGATCTAAATGCCATTCCTGCCTTTTTTAATTTTTGCTTTCTTGTCCCAAAGCATTGAACATAAATTGCTAAGCTTGGATAATCATCAGGAAGAAGACTATTTGGTAATGATTTTAAAAACTATCTTTACATTATAAAAATCCCTCTGATATTTTGAAGACAAAAATCTTTTGTAATTATCTTGAATTATATTTTTGTGGATTGTTTTTAAAGAGTAGAAGGATTGCTATTTTCAAAGGTGGCACTACAGAACCAATTGTGGGATGTAGGGAAAACCTCTAAGGAAACAATGTTCACACACTATTTTTCATTACGAGTAATATTGGATGGTAACCACATTAAAGCACCTCCTCTTTTTTTGTTATCTCTCGAATTTATGCATTGCCACAATCAGTCAGACTTCCCATGCTGGGTCTAAGATATGTTGAGCAAAATACGGTTTTCACTTTAGTATCAAATACTCTTTTTCTTAATTACTTTACATCATCGTGTTCTTTATTTTTTTTATCTGTGTAAGATTTTCTTTCATGCGTATTATGTCCAAAATAGGTAGTTGCCAACCCATGATCTTGACCCACTGATTAGATATTTCTGATTCTACCTACTAGAATGAAATGCATCTCACATGAGCCAGTAGCTCGGCTCTCATGGCAAACACTGGTTCATTACACTGCCAGAAGGCTGACTGCAATCAAATGTCAGTTTTGAGAGTTAATAGTTTCCTCACGCTCCTCCCTCTGTCAAGTATATTTAGTTGAGCTTGTGCATATGACTGCAGTTCATAAAAAGTTTACAAGTGCAGCTGGAATGCTTAGCATTTGATTGTTACATAAATAAGTATTTGAGAACATATGTAAACTTGACAGTGTTAGTACCAGATGTTCCAGTAACACAATAATGTACTTTGAATGTCCATTCTCACTTTCAGCTTGTTTATTTTGGCAGTATCTCTTTATGTGTTAAATTTCAGATAAGCACATATTAACTCCATCTATAGTGCTGATCCTCTTATTGTTATATTCAAGTTACATTTATTACATTTAGTATACATAAATACAAATAAGATAGACATTAATACACAAAGTCGTTTTTTACACATCTCCATGAAATGCAAATATTTCAACTCCTAAATGTTTATGGTCTTCTCTGGACATATGTATGTATTCTCATCTCTAGAGAAATTGCCTTTCCAATTATGGATTATCCAACTATATTCTTTCCCTTTCTGACCACGAGACACTTAAATTAAGAGATTTCTGTCTACTGCACAAATTCTCCTGCCTGCCTCAGGTCTTCCTCACCCCCACGCCCACTATAACTGCCTGTATTCTGACATGGTAGAAGCTTTTGACATTCTAAAGCACAATTTTTGTTTCTTTATAGTTTTATTTTATAGCTATTTCAAACTTACAGAAAAATTGCAAAAATAAGGATGATATGGCCCAGCCAGCATGGCTCAGTGATTGAGCATTGACCTATGAACCAAGAGGTCCGGTTTGATTCCCGTTCAGGGTATATGCCCGGATTGTGGGCTTGATCCTCAGTATGGGCATGTAGGAGGCAGCCGATCAATGATTCTCTCTCATCATTGATGTGTCTATCTCTTTCTCCCTCTCCCTTTCTCTCTAAAATCAATAAAAATCTATTTTTAAAAAAGAACAAGAATAGTACATAGAACACTCATGTATCTTCTACCAAGATTCACCTGTTGTTGATATTTTGCCCCATTTACTTTATCAGATGTGAGTGTGCTCACTTGCTCTCTCTCCCTCTTTCTCTTTGCATATGTGTGTGTGTGTGTTTATTCAATTTCTATATTATACATATGTTTATGTGTGTGTATACATGGCCTTTTACTCATTAACTTCAGTGTGTATTTTTTGCTAGAAATAAGATTATCTTATATACAAGTAAATTTGAAGATGATACGTATTTCTAATCTTTTTTTGTGTTCTGATTTTGTTAGTTGACCCAATGGTATCCTTCAGAGGATATCCAGGTCTTGCTTCTGGAGCTGGATCTTACTTTTACAGTCAGTTGGACATGTTGGATGTGCTCCCTACAGGGGGCTGTGTAGAGGTAGTTACAGGGTTCTGGGAACCATAGTGGCCTGGCAGATTACTGAGGTGGGTAAAGAAGGAAATTCCAAATATGATCAAGAATGAAAGCAAAAGGTTGAAACCAGAAGCAGGCCTAAGTCTCATAATGAGAGGTCATGTAAGGCCCACAGAGTGCAATCAATCATGGGATTGTTGGGAAACATGGTACAATATGTTTTAAGGCAAGAGGTTTAGAACTGATAGCCTGAGGTTGATGGACATCTGCCTTTATGTGAAAACATCTCCATAGCAAAGAACCAGCTTGACAGCCTGCAAGGGCCAGCCTCCGCCTGGCTTGGGCTCTGACTGATAGAAGACTGTGACTCAGAGCACAGCTTCTGTGAGATGGGAGTTCCCATCCGCGATCCTCTGGAGCAGAACCTGAAATGGCCTTCAGATATAGGAGAGCCAGGAATGCTTGCCTTTGACCAGGAGGGAAGAGCTAGAGCAGCATCCAAACAAGAGTGAGTAAGCATAGTAAAGAATATTAGGGGGAAAGGAGCAAAAGGAAAGTGGCTAAATGCTGCCTCGTTTTCAGTGGGCCCAAGAATCATGCTGCAGGTGTGCAGAATGGATGGACACATGGCTCAGTTCTGGAGGGAAGAGAGTCAACTGAGTTCACTGCTTGTTTTGTTTCTTTTGGTGGGAAATATGTTTTATTTAGATGTAATATTGTAAAAAAAAATTATTTTAGAAACATGCTGTGTTATAAACTTCAAGCTCAACCCCACGAAGTCACAGGAAAACAAGAAAAATGTGCATGAAGATAAGTAAGAGTAGATCAAATTAGCATTCTTATAGAATGAGCTGTAGATTTACTGAAGACTTACTAAAGGGAAAAATACCAGAGCACCAGATAGCACATCAATCACTTAAAATTGTCTGACAGTCTTGAAGAGGATATCCTGGCTACAGAGAGCACAGAGCTGTCTTAAGGCTAGTGGCCCAGGTCAGAGCATAGTAAGAACAAAAGATGAACAATTTTGAGAGGAACCAGCTGGCTTAAGGTGATCCAAAGTGCACAGATGTTAAAGGCTTACTGTTCCAACAATACCATTACCTAACTCAAGAATAACCATTAAAAAATTTCAAAACTTGATTTACCATGTTGACCCTTGAGGTCAGACTATATGTGTGTTTCTTTTCCATCATGCTAATTTTCTATTTCTATTTTAATGTTACTTTGTCTTCTGGTTGATGGCTGCAAGAAAGAATAGGATTTTTAAATAAAAATTGAAAAATAAAATGTAGCTGAGAGTTCTTAGAAATATGTATAGGATTCGGTTGATGTGTGATCTTGAGTATGTGTTTTTTTAAAAAAAAAATGATCTAAACACAATAACAAAGAATCTATCATTTCCTCTATGCCTGCATCAAAATTCCTCAAGCTGTAACACAGGTGGTTTTGTGGCAAGTAGATCTCAAGTCAGTTACGAACCTTCTGATGTGGTAATTGAATGTAAAAAGGACTCATCTAAAATTTAAAACCTAGGTGGCTTGAATCATGGGAGTAACCAGGAACTGAAAACAAAAGAGGTTTGGAAAATATCGTTGCAGAGTATGTTGCTGTTCAAGTCATGAAAAATAGTTCTATGTTCTTTAGGGTCATTGTTTCCTATTCCATCATATTGAATACTTGTGAGTTTAAGAAATGCTACTGATAATTATTTGTAGACATGACATACCCTAGGAAAGAGTAACTGTGTACCCTTTAAAGATATTTAGAATGCAGTACCCATCATATATATTGGAATCAACCGCATACTACCTGGCTCAGAGGCACCCAAGTTTATTTATTCAACAAGTATTATTAATGCTTAATGTAAAACCTTATGCATACCTCTGCAGCATTACTAGGTGCATGGGTTGGCCATGTGAAAATTCCTTACTGCAATCACCAGGCATACAAGCGACTTCCCCTTTTGTTCTTACATGAAGATGTGAACACAATATTAAAAGTGCTCCTCTGTGACCAGTAGCCTCAATTCTAGGACACAGTAGCTGTATAAATAAGCAGAATTTCACATTTGATTATCAGACTCTCTAAGTACATCACGTTCACTAGTTATTTGCATTCAGAGAATGTGAGAGTGAAACTGTCTAATTTAGCTGCAGCTTGCTTCTTCTTTTAAAAACCATCAAAATAGCTTCATGGAGATGAGCCTTGAAGAATGGCTTTAACATACTTGTTTTTTTCTTTCTTTCTTCTCAGGTTAGTGTCACTTCAAAAATAAAAATAAAAATAGACACTCTTATTGGAACTTGAGAAGTAATGCTGGGTATGAACAGGCTTAGAGTATACTTAACTGTAGTAATCCTTCCCGACACGCACAGAGATGAATTGATAACCGGATTTGGCATTTCAAATATTTTTTACCCAAGGCAAGGGCTTTAAGGTATTTTCTGGGTATTAGAGAGTTTAGAGTTGAAAAAGGTGCCATTTATTATTTTCTCTTTCTGTCAACTTAGGACTTCTCTTTGCAAGCATGTTTATAAAACTGGGCCTTTCTGTTCTTAAATGTTTTACCTGTTGAAGAATGTTCCATCAGAGGATGTGCTAAAGTCTTAAATTGTATGCACCCAAGGTTTTGACTGAACAATAGTTTGATAAAATCAGATAAAGTAATTTTATTAGAAGAGGATCTTGGACTTGGAATCAGAAGTAATGAGTTCTAATCAGGAATCTGCAACATAATTTGTGTATGATCTTGAGCAAATGACTTAGTGTCTCTGGATTCTCTGTTTCCTCATTTGAAATGTGAGAGGTTTTTGGTTAGCCTGTTAAGATTCCTCCGATGTGAACTACATTCATCAGTTAGGCATCAAATAAATAAGTCATTTAATCATGTTAACCACATCAACTGATCAGTCCTGCTAAAATACTTAAATCATTTTTAATAAGGCTTTGGACAATCAGAAAACAACATTGTTATAGCTTGAGAACATCAATATCTACTTTCTTAATATTGATACTACTTTGCTAAGTAATGGCAATTTAGAAGATCTTTCTCTCAAATATGGTAGTAGTTTACCATTTTGTTCTAGTTTTATCTTCCATAATAAAATCACAGCTTATCTATTGCCAGAGCCATGCACAATAAGTTTTTAAAAATGCAACAAAGATTATCTTTCACAATCCTACTCTCTCATGGGATTCGAGGAAGAAAAATCAGACTTTCTCATGGGACTGCTTTAAAAAAAAAGATGACTATATTTTTATTCCTCCAGAAAGCGGAATAGCCAAATGAAAAATAAAGTCCCAACCCTCCCCTCCTTTTTTTACTTCAGAGCTGACTGACTTGAATAATTTTTTCTTCACCAAAGCTGATGAAATACTTTCCTATAGCAACAAGTTTTTATGATTAAAAACACATAATGAAAAAAGTGTAGGAATTTTCTAATTCCTACTAATGTGATTTCTAACCCTATATAGGAGACAGGGCCTTGCATGGTATCACCTCAGTCAGAAAAGGGAATTCAGTACCTGTCTGGTGCTAGAAACTGTGGAACAAAGAACAGTCGCTCAAATATGCAGAAAGTCTAGGTTTCTGCCCACCACCTCACTCCTGTACCATTTCTCTAAATTTCATTTTTTTAATATAAACCATTCATAAGTACACAGCTCACAAGTCGGATGCATGTGGCTCCACACGAAGCTGTGAACCGAATTGTGTATCAGAAGACTGCTATTTAGGTTGGAATCCAGGTAGATTTTTAGCTGAAATGCCATGAGGTAAAGAAAATGAGAAAAGAAAAACCTTCTTCATTATGAATATGAGATAATTACTTTTCAAAAATCATTGCAGCCCCAATCCAAGAAGGGTCCACAAGGTTTAATTGTGGGTGTGCTATTTTCAGATTAATTAGGACATTTAACTTCATTTTTTATACCCCAGAATTAATCCCATAAAAATTAGTGATCTCGAAGGAGTCAGTTGTCAACTCTGACAGGATCTCTTTGCCATAATCTATTAAAATGCTGCTTTTATCTTGTCTTGCCTGTGTCATATTTTATGGATTTTTTCATAAACACTGCCTATACTTCATAAATGTCTCAATTTTCTAGTCTATTAACATTACTTCAAAAGCAATTGATAAAAGAGTAGGGCATGCATGAAATAATACACCAATAATGTGAAGTGCTGGAGGCAAGAGCAGTGGTAGGATCTGCACAGCTTGTGAGCTGAAACAATGAAAGGATGTTTTATCTACTATAATAAAGAAACAAATGATCATTTTTGATAGTAGAAAAATATTGCTAGTAATTGGGCAGGTGAAAAATGGGCTACACAGAAAATACAGCATATTTTGAAAATGAAAATGAAATGAGAAAATAAACATCCCCAAGTATATATTTACATTATGGAGAACCTTTTCCCTTTGGTTACTAAAGATTTGATATTCAGCTTGATTTAGCTTAGACATGATAGTCTTATTTTACATGCAAACAATATTTCCTTTGTATACATATATAGGGTGCCCCAAAAAGTGTGTACACACTTTGACAGCTGATAGCTCAATTTTGAAAATAAAATGTATCTTAATAAACACTGCCTTTCTAATTATTCAAAGTGTATGTGTACATTTTAGGGCAGGGGTCCTCAAACTTTTTAAACAGGGGGCCAGTTCACTGTCCCTCAGAGAGAAGGAGGGGAGTCGGAGAGTGCGGCGCACATTCCACACATGCGCACTGCGGGCCCTGGACAAGTCGGCTGCTAAGCAGGACAGGCAGCGGCGGCAAAAACACCCGGCGGGCCGGATAAATGTCCTCGGCGGGCCGCATGTGGCCCGTGGGCCGTAGTTTGAGGACCCCTGTTTTAGGGAGACACCCAATATTTAACAAACCTATTAATGTATGTATTCTATCTACTGACTACAATAGATGTTGGAATTTATTTTTTAATCTTTATATATACTTTTAAATCAGTTTATTTTTACTTTTAAGATGTAGCATCCTTTTATATTTTGAAGCACTATATATGACCCAGGTTGATATAATGAAATGAGAATCTTATCTGGATTTGTACCACAAATTTAATTCACAGGTATGGAAACATACTGACTTTAAAAACTTAGTCAGTTATTATGTATTTAAATCAAACAAATAAAAAACAAAGAAGAGAAAGAAAATTAAGTAGATGCAGAATTCTTTCTTTTCCTTTCATTTTTCTTCATATTTTACCACCTGATTTAGCTAAATGAAACCAGATACTGTCCTGGACTGTCATTCTAAGATACCTCATTTTCTTAAAAAAAAAAAAATGAGAGACCATAGGTCCCTAAATGCTTGGACAGTCCCAGTAATAATCAATAACTCCTTTCACTCTAAAAAAATGTACTGGCTTGGATGATGAAGTGTATGATCACCTATTAAACTATGTGGCCAAATGAATATTGGAAGGAAGTTTTAGTAATACATTTAATTTTAAATTTCTTTAGAACTACATGGCACTATCTGAAAGGATTCATATGACTTAAGTTTTTAATTCAGAAAAGTCCTTAGTTCCTGACATATTCTTCTTTAAAAAAAAATGGAAACAAGACTATTTAGTTGTGACTCAGGTCAAGAAATTATCTTGAATAATCCCATTGTGATTATTTAATTCTAACACTTTGGAAAGTGGATGCTTTTTCTCATACCCCGATGGACGGTGGTAGAATAGGTTGTTGAATTATCCTAGTAGTACTCCATGAAGCAGGTAATGTCATTGAATAAAGTACAGGATCTAGCCTTTGACCTTATAGGACACAGGAGATCATCCTCAAGGACATTCTTTAGTCCCCAAGTGGAAACAGTCACCAGAATTATGTGAATAATATCTAGACTTACCATGTGAGGTGAAATAAGCAGCTGTAACTTGACCTCATTTCTACCCCATCTCCCAAACTCATTTCTTCTTCAGTCTTCCACATCACAAGAAAAATCATATTCACCCAGTTGCTTAACCCCCAACCTGGGGATTTTCCATGTTCCCTCTTTCATCCACTATATGCATCAACAAATTCTGCCACACCTATTCCTAGGACCCAGTCAGAATCCACCTGCTTTTCATCCCCACCCTTGCAGTCATGTCCAAGCTACCTCCATCCTTCTCCAGGGTTTTACAATAGTCATGTTACCACCTCCCCACGTCTCCTCTTCATGCTGTACTTCCTTACTAGGTAATCTCATCCGTACATATGATTTCAGTCACCACCTAGGTATGTACAAATGACTCACAAATTTATACTCTTGGTGTAGGTAATTCCTCAGAGGTCCAGACTTTTATATCTAACTGCCATTTTTTCATCTCTTCATAAATGTGTCCAGAAAAATCAAACTTGGCATGCTCATTCCGCAATTCAGAATTTGTCCTTTAAACCTTGGCCTCTCCCAACTGTCCCTAAGTCAGTGATGCAAGAACACAAAACCTGGGTGACATCCTACAAATCTCCCTTTCCCTTACCCTCATTTTTCATATCCAAGTGTGACAGGATATCAGATTATCTTCTTTGTAAATGTCTCTGGAACCCATTCACTTCTCACCATCTCTGCCCCCACAATACAAGCTCCCATTATCACTTACCCACACTGTTGTAGAAGCTTTCTCACTGGTTTAGTATCAGCTCTGCCTTTCCAGCCAATGCAGTATTTTCTTTTTCTTTCTTTTTTTTTCATTGTTTAAAGTATTACATATGTCTCCACTCCCGCCCCCAGGACAAGCCCCCACCACCCCAGTGTCCGTGTCCATTGGTTATGCTAATAAGCATGCATACAAGTCCTTTGGTTGATCTCTCACCACCGCCCCCCTCCCCCACCCACCCTCGCCTTCTCTCTAAGGTTCTTTGTCTCTGGATCTATTTTTTTTATCAGTTTATGTTGTTCATTATATCCCACATATGAGTGAGATCATGTGATATGCGTTATTTTCTTAAAGGGGCATATTTTATCATACTGACTTCTTTATTCCTTCTCCACAACTTAATTCCTTCTTTATACCCTTTCCACTTTGACATAAATTTTAGCTTCCATTCATTCATTTAACCTCATTCTAGGCACTGAACATAACACCCTGCCCTTATAGAGTTTATATTTCAGTGAAGAAGTAGACACTAAATAGCAAACAGAGTAATTTAAGATTCTGCTACGTACTATGAGGAAAATAAATTAAGACACAGAAATAGAGACTAATTAGAAGAGGTGTCAACTTTTAGATTAGAGAGTCTTTCTTTCCCCCAAAGATTAGCTATGTGAAGATCTGGTGAAAGAGGCAGAAAGGAACTAGGGTGGGAGGAGTATAGTAAAAAAGAAAATAGCGACAAGGTTGCAGAGGTAATAGGTGATAGGAAAGAAAGAAAAGGTGATGATTTGACACATATTCTAGAGATGGAGCTAACAGAGGTTGCTAATGGTGGGTAAAAGAAAAATATGAAGCTCTAACCGGTTTGGCTCAGTGGATAGAGCGTCGGCCTGTGGACTGAAAGATCCCAGGTTCAATTCTGGTCAAGGGCATGTACCTTGGTTGCAGGCACATCCCCAGTAGGGGGTGTGCTGAAGGCAGCTGATCAATGTTTCTAACTCTCTATCCCTCTCCCTTCCTCTCTGTAAAAAGAAAGAAAGAAAGAAAGAAAGAAAGAAAGAAAGAAAGAAAGAAAGAAAGAAAGAAAGAAAGAAAGAAAGAAAGAAAGAAAGAAAGAAAGAAAGAAAGAAAGGAAGAAGGAAAGTAGGAATTAAGAATGAAACCTAAATATTTGGCTTAACCATAAAGTGAATGGTAGTCACATAAATTGAGATGGGGAAGAGTAGAGAAAGAGAAGGTTTGGTGGTGGTTGGGGTGTAGATGGGGGGAAATTCATTTTTATGTTGGCTGGAGCAGGTTAAATTTACCGTGTATGGCAGACATCAAGTGGCTATAGCAAGCAAGCAGGTGATTATATGAGACTGGAACTCAAGGGAGAGGTCAGAACTGCAGATATAAAATTGAAAGTCATAGCTCATAGATGGGGATTCAAATCTAGGAACTAAATAAAGTCACCTATAGAGAAAATGTAGACAAGTGAAGAGGTGAGGGATCAAGTCCTGCAACACTCTTAAAAGACTCAGTTAATCTCCTTTTGTGAATCTCTGTTAGAGATAAAAACAAAACCAAGAAAGGGTGCTATCTCTGAAGTGAAGAAAGTACGTAAAGAATGAGGAAGTGGGGAATAAAATAAAAGAAGGGAAAAAGTCAAGGAATTTGAAATAATTTTTCATGAAACAATGTTTACCTTACTTAATGTGATAAACTGACATTTTAAAATCTATTCTATGTTACGAAAAATAAAAAAGCTGGTTATAACTCATAATTGAAATCAAAACTCAGTGATTTTTATGATTACCAAAGGACCAAAATTTGCAGTTTGAAAACACAACTCTAATGACCAAGGGAATGAACAAATGTTGCTCGGAATAGAATAAGAAGGACAGGGAACTGACATCTGGATTTGGCAAACTGGAGGTTGTTGAGAACTTAGACAAGACCAAGCCCAACAGACCAGTGAAGATAAAAATCTGTTAGCTGTTGGTACACATGGGAGAAGAGACAGTGTGTACAGACTACACTTTCAAGGAATTTTGCTATGCAGGGGGAAAGAGGTAGGGCAGTTGCAAATTGGGGTGAAGAGATTATTGTTTTTTAGGTAAAAGTTACTAGAGCATATTTTTATGTTAGTGGGTATAATCCACATAGAGGATAAAACTGAGCACATAGGACAGCAAAATAGTAAATTCAAGTCTCCGTGTTGGCAAGAAGGATGGGGACTTTTAATGGAGTGTAACCTTAAATAGGAGCAGGAATGTTCTATTGTGATTCAAGGGAAGGTGCAGTGTATGGGCTCCTCCGTTTGTAGATTTGGTACCGGGGAAGTGAAATAAAAAGCTGGGTCATCAGTCTAGGGAAGATGAGGTACAAAATGGCTGCCAGGAAAATGAGAAAATTAAAATAGTAGGGTGATGCAGTAGGTTTGCACAGCATTGAAAGCCTGCTTGAATTTTGTGTTCATAAATTTAATGTGATAATCTGTCTGCATAGTTGTGTTTTTCTCTAGTGACATTCAGTAGCTTGAACAGTTGCACAAAGTCATTGGGGAGTCAGGTGTAGCTTTGACAAGAAAATAAAACAGAGTAACAAGGGGCAGCAAAGTTTAAGGTCTGATTAAAGCAATAGAACCTGGAAACTGAGCCAGCTCAGGAGGGATGTGAGCCGAGGCAGGCTCTGTGACAGCAAGCAGAGGCAGAGGGAGGTGGGAGGAGAGTAAATGGTGGTGGAGTTAATTATTTGAAGTCAGAATGAGATTAAAAATTTTATAGGGAAAAGACTAGACCAAGTAGGCTCTAAAATTAGAAGGTGTAGTTAGCAAACGGGATGGTTAAAATCCAGATTTTGGAAGTAATGTGGTTATTGATGATGACAAAGTTGGCTCATGTTTCTCACATTTTTTGGACAGTAATAATGATTTTCAAAACAATTTGATATGCCCATTCGTATCCAATATGTAACTGAAATATGATATGAAACAATGTTTACCTTACTTCATATCATAAACTGATACTTTAAAATCTATTCTATGTTACTAAAAAAACAAACCTGGTTATAACTTATTAAATCAAATAAAACCTCAGTGATTTTTATGATTACAAAAAGACCAAAATTTGCAGTTTTAAAACACTGCTCTAATGACTATGGGAGTGAATCATTGAAGTAGATTCAGCCACCTGTGAGTCCGCATGGTCAGATGGATTGTCCATGTAGATGTGGAGCTTGCCAAGGATGACAAGAGTAATGGCATGTGGAAGACAGTGAAGTGGATGCTGATTTAGTCCATGAATGATTGCAGTGCCAAGGTGATAGGTACTTGACAATCAGCTAAGGAAGTGTTGGTACATTCTGGGGGTGGTTTGTGCTTCTATGAGGCCATCCTATCTAATAAAAGGTAATATGCAAATTGACCATCACTCCAACACACAAGATGGCTGCCCCTATGTGGACACAAGTTGGCTGCCACAAGATGGCCAGCAGGGGAGGGCAGTTGGGAGGGACCAGGTCTGAAAGGGAGGGCAGTTGTGGGTGATCAGGCCAGCAGGGGAGGACAGTTGGGAGGGACCAGGCCTGCAAGGGAGGGCAGTTTGGGGCAATCAAGCCTGCAGGGGAGGGCAGTTAGGGGTGACCAGGCCGGCAGAGGAGGGAAGTTGGGGGCAACCGGGCCTTCAGGGAAGGGCAGTTGGGGGGGTCCCAGGCCTGCAGGGGAGGGCAGTTAGAGGCAAACAGTCTGGCAGGGGAGCAGTTACGCATTAATCAGGCTGGCAGGGGAGTGGTTAGGGGGTGATCAGGCTGGCAGGCAGAAGCTGTTAGGGGCAATCAGGAAGGCAGGCAGGTGAGCAGTTGGGAACCAGCAGTCCTGGATTGTGAGAGGGGTCGGACCTACCTGGATCGGGCCTAAACAGGCAGTCGGACATTCCTCGAGGGGTCCTAGACTGGAGAGGGTGCAGGCTGGGCTGAGGGACACCACCACCCACCACCACCACCACCACCCCATGCATGAATTTCGTGCACTGGGCCTCTAGTTGATTATAAGGAACTAGAGAGGACATACCAGCCCCAGGTCCTACCTAGTAGGTGCGCAGCAATGATAACTTGAATGACTTGATGAAATCAGAGCTAGCAGATGCTGATGACTCCATTGGCGAGGTGCAAAGAGAGCTAAAGAGAACTAACAGGGGATAGTGTTGAATTTGCAAGGAGGACATCTTGCTATAATTAGTGAGGCTCAATCCTTTATGGACACGACCCAGCTATTCTTGAGAGCACAATACTGTGAACCTGGTATCGGAAAACAAAGACCTATTAAAGGTTGTATTAAGATGGAATTTAGGGGGAACAATGGGAATCTGGAGGCGACTTCAAGGGTAGCTCCTGTAAGAACCCAGTCCTGACTAAGGAAATAACAACTGTTACAGTTCTGAGTCTGAGGGAGCAGGGTTCATCCAAGAGAGAAGAGATGCCTTTGGGGTGGGGTGGGGTGGGGTGAGGAGGATGAGAGGAGAAGAGGATAGAAGTAACATTGCAAAATTTTGGAGCAGGGAAGCAACTGGCCATATTTAAAGTAAATTCAGGAAATGGGGCACTGTGGCCATGCCAAAAACAGTTACTTGGTAAATGACTTAACTAGCAGGAATGTGGGGTTCTCTCCCGACTGAATAGGACCTGGAGTCTAGAAGTTAGAATGCCAACAGTTTAATGGGAACTGCGTTCTTCCCTTACGCTACCAAAGTCACCCAAGACAAATACTATAAGACAGTAATACAGAGTTAGGTCGTCTTGGACAAAAGTCATAACAAGTTGAAGAGTCACGTCTGGGAGAGATTTCATTCTGTTTCCATTTTAATTTTGTACGGGTCAGGAGCACCATTACTTTCCTTTCACACCCACTCCCTCCGTTGCATTTACAATGCATCCTCTTCATTTGTCTTGCTAAGACCTGCGTGTGAGAAGTGATTTTCCCCCCTCCCTCTCTGGATCATCATTCAGTGGCAGAGAAGGACACCTCTGAACAGTCACCAAGTTTCTTTCAGCCACAAAGAAAATCAGTGACTCACCTCTTGCAACTGCACTCACTAAGTCCTTCAGGCCAAGAGGCCACTGGCCAGCGTTTTGGAGGAAGTAATTTACTAAATGGTGTCCTTAAGACCAGAAAGGCTTAACACACATAAAAGAGAGAAAACATGGATTCCATTTCTCCTCTTCAGAATGTTGCAAACAATTAGGATTAATTATGTGTTTTTGTGTGGAAGTGATGATATGAATTTCAATAACATGTAGGAGAAAGAGATAAGCCTATTTTTTAAGGAAAATAGTTCCGGTTTAAGTCCATTATAGCTACACAATGTCATTATGAGATATGAGAAGGAGATAACTAAATTATTCATATTATAATTTTATTTGTATTCTCTTCTTTATTCTTCCTGTAAAATGTCCCTATTTGTTATTAAAACTAGCATGTTTTGTAAGAGATTTATGTTAATTACACAGAAAGATGCCTTAGTCAGAATAGCAAATTCTATAGTGAATTTCAGTTTTTTTTAATGTGTGATCTCTATGGTGTAGAATATTTCTTGCTAATGGTTCCTGCCAACTATATATCTAGTGATCTTTGAACCCGTGTTCATTATTATGGTTATAGCTGTACCCAAATGGCAACATATTATTAAAATATGAGGCGCTGATTGAAGAATCCAGATATAATTATGCTCATGAAGGAAAACAAACTTCTAGTAATTTTTAGAAGACAAAATAATATCTTTAAAATGTTATACTCAAAGTAAACACATTATGACAGATGACAAATGCCAGATTTTCAAACAAAGAAGGAAAGAGACTGGTCACAGTTTCAAAGGCTATATCCCCCAAAGTTGCTTACTTCGAACACTACTTTTTGTTTAATAGGAAGATTCCCAGCAGTTCCTTTTGATAGATTTGAATTTTTTTATTGTTCAAATGAATAAATATGAAATAATTTTTATACCAATTTTAGTATCATCACTAACTTTGTGCTATTGACATTTAGCCCAGTAGATCTATTTCTGAAGGCTAGAAGTCTAAGAAAAATAATAAAAGCCAGTCCCATCACCAGCTGAACCAGTTCCATTATCATATTAGTCCTTGACAGATCAGGGGGAAAAACAGGTGTCAAC
Source organism: Cnephaeus nilssonii (assembly GCF_951640355.1). Lineage (NCBI taxonomy): Eukaryota > Metazoa > Chordata > Mammalia > Chiroptera > Vespertilionidae > Cnephaeus > Cnephaeus nilssonii. The sequence goes on along the minus strand of NC_137075.1, from coordinate 38,791,915 downwards.
CCTTCTCCTATCAAGATGCAGAAAGATCATGTCTCACAACAGAGACCCAGACTTGGAGGGCTGTTCTTAAGCTAAATATCTTAAGACCGACCAAGAGTTGATCATTGGTCCATTGAACTTCTCTCTGGAAGGGGATATATTCACTATCGGTTGGCTAGGACCAGGTAGACAATTTGCCTTTATAGTATATTTCCAATGTAATAATAGCTTAATAACATGCCAGGTATTTATGGAAATGAGTTTTGGGATTGCATGAAAATTTAGATGTTTGTATTGATAATTCTGTTAACACTAATACTCATTTTAGGGCTCAGTTCTGAAAACTTTCCTGAGAAAGAAAAACCATGTTTCTCTGAAGAAGCAAAAAAGCTGATAATGAATCAAGTATCAGGGAAAAGGAGTGGTAATAGCTAAGGTCGGGGGGCTGGGGGGGGGGGGGGGGTATTTTTTTTTTTTTTTTTAGAAAGAGAAAACAGTGGTATATGAGTTAGGAAATAAAGGAGTGAAAACTCTCTCAGAAGAGAAGGAAAAATAAGACCCAGAAAAAAATGTATATATCATGAGACACCACCCTGACAACATGATTCGCATTAATCTCTATCCAAACACCTTTCTTCACATCTGTCTTGTCATTCCTAAGCAGACAAGGCTGAGCTCTCTGCCTTAAGCCCTAAGGTATCATAACATCATCTTTTGTAGCTGAGATGCTGGAAGTAAATCCTGGAAAATAGGAAAGGGGTGTGAACATTAAGAGATTATAAGAAAACGTATGCTGTTTACCTCTAAGTCAGTTTTCCCTTCATAAGAATACCTTACCCAAATAAGCAAAAAATATAAAAGAAGAGCCAAAGATTAACAAATTACAGGGTTTATGCATTTAAAACAATTTAAGAGTGTTATACTATGGAATTTTATCCTAACATAAAAATCTATAGGCTGAACTGTGTTAAAATACCTTGTTTATTGTTTACCTGAATTGCTAACCAGTGTTTAACATATTTTTCCTACTTATTATTGTCAGGTTATAGCATGTAGGGTATTATTCTAAATTACTATCAAATTGTAAAAACAAACAAAAAATGGCAGTGAAGTGATTTTCTGTAATGATTCTTTGAGAATTAGGTTAATTTTCTTCTCAAGGTTTTGGAGCCTTGGTAAGCAACTTCCCTTATTGCCTCCGAGTAACTGGCATGGTGGACAATGTCTCTTTCAGAGAAATTTGACTTGTGCTGGGAACTTTAATGTTAATTAACTACATGAGAGTGGGGTGAGTTTATTTATTTTGCCTTCTAAAATCCGTTGTAATTAATTAGTTGGTATAATATTCGAGAGAGAGAGAGAGAGAAGAAAGGAAGGAAGGAAGGAAGAAAAGGTATCACATAAAGCAAAAGTGAAAAAGCCCTAACCTTCTAGTGACAAACACTATGGCATGCACAAAGGGTGGATGCATTAAGTGGAGGAGGGAGGGAAGGAAGTGGATAATTATTTGTAGCAATGCTTTTACTGCTATTCGAATGAGACAGACTCACAGTGGCAGCAGTCATTTTGCTGAATCAAAGTCCATGTTAGTCGCATTATACACTGCCACAAAAGGTTGTTAAGGCTGGTATTAGCATGTACCACTGAGGACATTGGAAGGACTCGATCTGTCACACTAAATCGCCTTCTTGCCCTTAACCATTGAAGTCTCCAGCTCCTCTGACATGTTCTTTCATTAATGGCCTGGCCTTGACAACTGATCCTAATTGCCTCTGAACCACACTTCATGTATTATTGGTGTCTGCCTGCCCTGGTTCATGTCAACAAGCCACAGCACGCACGGGGTGTGCCCAGTGCCTTTGCTGAAGCCACGATCACACTCTTATTCCTCGGAGGGCCTGGGTCTTGTGGGGAGGAAAGTAGAAAGCTAAAGATCTTCCTGTCTCTTCTTGGCAATATTTAATGTTAATTTGTGCTGTGTACTTATGAAGCTTATATAAGGACTCACTAAAACAGTAAGTCAATTATGCAACATTCTGTTAAAGCACAGATGATGTAAATGCTGACTTAAATTTGCCCTTATTTTAGTAACTAGTAAAATGTGTGTTTAGTGTCAAATCCCTTTTCAACTTCAGACAGTATGGTTTACATTCTTTTGTTTCTTGATTATGCATCACAATTTCATTTTGATGTACAATAATAGACCAAACAAGGTCTATAATATTATATAGTTTTCAGGTAGGAGTACAGATTACACAAGAATTCCCCAAAAGTAAATTATTAAAGGTTTAAATAGTATTTTTTTTAACTCCTGATACATATCAACAGGTTAATATTTACTGCATTTTTTAGAATTAGTTAAAATAATCAGGCTTAATGCATTGCATATATTTCAAAGTATTTCTGACAATTTTAGAAGACACTCATACAGGACAAAAAAAGTTTAGATATATTTTAAGTTTTATAGTTTGAGATGAGTTGTTGGCTTACAGCAAAATATTTTACAATCTAAAGCATGACATTAGGAATGCTCCAAATATTTACCTTTTTTTTTTTTTTTAGGAGGCGGGGGAGTGTCTCTGAGATTGAAAATTTACCTCATTCCTGTGACAATTTTTTACAATCACATCTCCAAACAATATTACGAGATTCTCTCAATCTTTTCATCCTTTTTTATTTATTGAAGGCAGTTTTCTGGTGAGCCTTTTAAGCATGCAAGTTCTATCCGTGATCATAAAAAATAAATCATAGAGGCTCTTCGGTGCTTGGTATCATTTAGCCTAATCTAGACAGTGACATTTGGGCCACTAACAGCATAATCATGGTTATTGCTACAAATTGCTCCATGTTTGAGTTTTAATGTTATAAGTAAATTATGCCACCGGATAAAATATATGTTTCTTTGGGAATTAAACATATTTATTTCAGCAATGTGGCTGTGGACTAGCAAGGAGACTTCAGCCTTCTTTCATGTAGTAATACTGCCACCTACTGAGCCACAGAGGGATTGTCCTCCAGGCTAGCTGTCTCGCCCGTCACGCTTCTCAGGTGTCCACTTGCAGTGACCCAGCAGCTAAATACTTCCCATCGAGAGCACTGAGGTCTAGAAACGGCCTGGTTTTATCATACAAATGATACGTTTGATCTTAACTCTTCCCTTTAAATAACTGAGAAAGCATATGGATATCCAACAGTCAGTAAAAATAGTATGTCCTTGTTTCATTTTACCACCACCTTATTTTCTGGACTTGAAAACTACCTTGACTGGTGGTGTGTAGCTTCCTGGCAGAGAGCTCAGTTGGTGTAAAGATAATTCTGGTCTGGAAGTCACACAGCAAGAGCAGTTGCCTGGCAGCAGTGGGGCTGGGTGGCCACAGCTGGATGGGGAGAAGGGGATGATGGCAAATGTTGTTTTCCTATCCTTCAATCAGCCAGCATGCCCTTCAGCAGAACAGCAAGCCCTTCTGACTCTTCAGAATTAGTGAGATTAGCATGAAGCACATAATGCAGGACGATGGAATTTGTCATAATTTGCATTGTCCTGGAAAAATGCGGGTTGATAGAGCGACACGTCTTGGAGCATGTCATGTCCCACGGGCAGGTCACAGAGGAAGCTTGGCAGAAATAATTTTGTGATATGTGCATCAGTTGCAAATGCTTCATAAATAATTTGTCAAAAGAAAATAAAATAAATGGGAATAGGTTAGGAAGGTATAGAAAGCAGGGGCCCAGAAGCATCTCAAAGAATCACATATGCCACCCTCGAGTATCGCATTTGAGAAAATGAAAATACCTAGAGTGGATGACTTCCTTCTCCTTTTGGTTTTAAGTTCCCAAAGCCTTTCTGTAAGTCTTTCGTTTTTCCATGGTCTAAGAGTCAGCTCTTGGGAAATACATGTCTGTCTCTGCAAAGTTTATTTATGGGAGCCCTTACAGAAATGATCAAATGCAGCTTACGTTAGAAAAGGTTCTCTGAGAGATTGCTTCTGACCTTGATAATGTTCCCATATGGGAGGCAGGAAAGGATAATCGGCATGTGGTTGACAAAACGAACATGACAGTGTTACTTATCTGCCGCAGCATTTCTGGAAATGGGCATGGAGCATGCCTGTCTGCACAGGCAAGGAGGGCGCGCTTATTTAGCACAGCATTGCAGGCATGAGAGGTCCCGTGTCGGGAATGGTCCAGGCTTTATTTATGGAGCACCTGGCAGCGGTGCCATTGTCTTTGGTTTGGGGCATTTCTTTACCCAAGAACATCATAACTAGTGTTTGCAGGTTATGTTATTTATCATTTCAATATGTGCTTCTACTTCACAAAGACATTTTGCAACGTCTCCTTCATTTGTCTTTCTTTATACATTTCAAACAAAAGATTAATGCTGGCAGTTCAGTAACACTGATCTTTCATGACAGTTGAACATTTGTGGGTTGAGGGTCTAATAAGAAAAAAAATTTAAGTAGGTAGTTTAAGGAAAATGGAAAAAATCATCATTTGTGAGGATCCAGCTTATAATAAAAATGTGTCTTCTTCCTACAGTGTTAGATAGGAAGAATACTCATTTTCTCAGATGATTATAATTGTGGAATTAGGTTTTATGAAAACTAAAATTACCTTAGGGCACAGCTCAACGTGAATAAATCTTTCAACACCCAGTATCTGGAAACATGATACACATGAAACTAATAATGGCCCGACAATTACAAGTAGATCAGGAAAAACTGTGTGAAGTTTTTAAAAAGTATTATTTATTGAGTTCCATAACATGAAAGTGACTCCAAATAATTGTTAGTTCAGACCATTTTAAATCATTTGTTGTTTGTAAAATAATAGCCCTCTATATAAACCTCATATGTTTTTAAACTTGCCCTCCTGTCTGTATTCTTCAAAACTGATTGCTTTAAAACAAACTGTTTTACTAATCAGAGATAATAACTGCTTTATGGTGCCAATTGTCAAAAACTAAGTTTTTTATAAACATTATTTTTCTAATATATCATTTCTTGACTCATAAAAAGAGCGAGGTTGTAACACTTCAGCCCAATTTTAGCATTGTGGCTGTTAGTGGGTACCCTGTGTGATATTTGTGGCACTGAGAACTGGGATTGTAGACTCTATTTTTATTGTCTATGCCATATTTTAACTATTTCTTCCATTGTCTTTTTTTATTAATACTATTGTGGGGAAAAAAATATCAGGCACCTGTTGCTTCTGTGAAATTTCTTTCCTCACAGGAAATGTGCTTGCAGTGTCAGATAATTTGCCTTGGTTAAAACTTTATTGGCATTTTCTCCTGGATGGTAAAGTCACTTCATGGCAGAAACTAATCAGCCAACAAACAAAAATTGTATTAGCTTTCTTTGCAGAAAATTATGATGGATGATAAGAAAACTTTTTAAAATACATCTCACCACCCACCTCCCAAAAATATTTAATAAAATAAAAGCTAAAACTGTACTTTTTGTACTTTTATAAATTGAGTAAACAGAGTAATGTCGGAAATCAATTTTCCCAGTGCCTTTAAACTTTATTATTCTGTTACTCTACCTAATGACCACGAACCAAACAATCCAGTTTAACTCTTGATGTCTCGCGAACTGTTTCTTTAGTCATTTGTTCACTCAGTCATTATATCTCCTCCTGTTTATGGTGCCATTTCTGTCCTCTGAAGGATACTGTGTGAGAGTTTAGTTCCCATAGGGACAAATGAAGTGAGCAGAGAAGGCCCAATCAGCGGATTTAATCAAGAATTATTTATTGGGCAAAGCACCTCATCCAGAGTTAATGGCATTGCCACTCTGCGAATGAACCTTAGAAAATGAAGAGGTAACTAAAGGAATTAGCTTATTAACGTGCTATCATCACATCTGGACCAGATGCAATTCTTGGTGCTTGCCTGGAAAATTCATTGCATTGTCAGAGTACTTGGTACTCTGTGTTAACAGAAGGTTGTCTAATTTGTGGTTCTTTGTCTACCAACAATGTGATGAAACTCAAATTGCCAATTTATTTAAGAATAAAGTGATAAATATTTTTTGCTCAGTACAGGTGACTTGGAAGCAAACTATACTTGTTTTCCATTGTTTTTTATTACCCTGTCTTCTTTAACAAACTTGCTGCCTCAAGGATTATTAATACTGTTGGGATGCTTTTTCCATTTTGCCTATAGCTGCCCCAATTAATTGCATTATTGTAGAGTTGTTCTTTAGGATTCTCTATGGCAATGCGAAGTAGTCTCAAGAAAGCAGTAGTCTCAAGAAAGAAAAGATTAAATGATGATTGAGTCAACCAAGAATGCCATAGAAACAATATGGCTTTAACAAGAATGTGAACTAAAGAAATCTATTATAGACATTTCAGGGCAGACAGGTAACTTCCTTGAATAAATGTGAATGTTAGTTAAACCTCTACTCATGGACTTTGATGCTAAGAATTTATTTCTAAATATAAAGGAAGCAGATTAAGTAATCATTTAATATGTATTGAAATTTTTCATTTGAAAGTTATTATTTTAAAGAAAAAGTATTTGGTTACTATAAATTCTTTGAAAAGTTGTTGATAATAGAAAAAGAAATCAAGGCAAAGAATATAATACACCTATTTTAAATACAATTTTCTTTTTCCCCACCAGTGTAGATGTCTCTAATACTCCTCAGTATACATAAATCTTGGAGGTTCACCCGTTAAATTTTCTTTTATATCTCTCAGAGGTTTGAATCTTTTAATACAGCAGTCATGTACTTATTTCTAGTTCAAACTTGCCATATAAGCCCTGAAGTTCTTTTACTAGGATTATGGGGGAAAGGTGTTTCTTCCCTCATCCATTCTTACTTTCCCAAAATCATCATCCCCACCCCCTCAACAAAAGTAGGGGGTCCATTGGCCTGTCATACAATAATTTATGTGTTATAATCATTACTTATATTATAAAATATTTCCAATGTTATAAAATAAATAAGTAAAATGAGTTCTTTCACTTTTTTCCTTGTCATTAATTTTTAAACCATCATTTTTATTGCCCAGGAAAGTTTGGAAGTCCGTTAGTCCATGATGTAGACAAGGTTCCTTGGAGAATTTCAGTATTAGAAATTAGTCATTTTACCTTAGGGAGAAAAAATCATCACTTCATTTCCTTCACACACATAGTAATTTTATTCCTCACAGGTGATTCCGGGGATTTCTTCTTGCATATATTATATGGGAACTGTATTATTTATAAATATGTGATAAGATTATACTGTACACTTATTAAGATTGGATGTCATTTAAAGCTCTCAACGTTTCTGAAAGTGTAGGGCACTTCATAAGTGAGAATAGGTGACAAAAGAGAAAAAAGCCACTAGTCTGACTGTGGAAGATGATGAAGTCACACTCAAAATGGAAAGCTTCCCTGTTGATAGAACAGAACCGTGTCAGAAGAGAAATAGTGTCCCTGTGTCCTGTTGGACCCTTGCAATTGGATTAAAATGAATGGATTTTAAAACTTATGCTTGATGAAGAATAAAACATCTTAAATTACCAAGAGAATCTGTAGAGAGCCAGAAGAATCACCAATGGAACAGTTCTTACCTCCGTGAATTTACATTGCTATGGCATATATCTTAAACTAGAGGCCTGGTGCATGAATTCGTGCACTGATGGGGTCCAGCCGGCCCACCCTGATGGGGGCCATTGGAGGCGGGGCTGGCGGGGGTAAGTTGCCGCTGCGGGTGTTTTGCCTGCCAGCCCCACCCCTGATCTGGGTGAGGGAGCCCATTGGAGGGCGGGGCCTGGGGGGGCAAGGGGCTACAGGTGTTCTGGTCATTCTGCTGTTTGGTCTATTTGCATATTACCCTTTTATTATATAGGATTAGGATGTTACAACTAGCTTTCCAAGGCACTTAAAACTCATCTTAGACTCTGTGTGTATTTGCACACTATCTGCCCAATGAATAAAGATTGATCATCAATCTTGCTAGAAATGGTGCCATTGTTTTTACTTTAGGTTGAGAGTGCTTTGGTATTGATAATGGGATTTTATAGGATCTTACCCTGGAGTTGGAGAGGATGGAAGGATCATATGAGTAATGAGTCACTTAGCACCAAGAGAAGTGGGGAGGCCTGATAACAGGAAGACACATAAAGCTTGCTTCTGACCAGGCAAGGGAGCTAATGTGATAGAGTCGAGGGCCAGGAAAAAGATGACATTCCCCTCCAAGGCCATGTGACTACTAAGAGAGAACACCCAGAATGTAAGTGAGAATAGTAAGTGAAGATGCTTGGCTCTACTGAAAACCAGACGATTCTTAACTGCAAGTGAGTTCAGACCTAATAGAAAAACTGGTTGGGGGCCAGGGGCAAAGCCATGGAGACTCAGTATATTCCTCACACTAAGCTAAACATGTATCATTTAATCCTCACAGCCATTCTTTTAGATAATATGACCATTTTTAGGTATGGAAGCTGAGCTCCAGAGAGGAGTAACTTGTCTGGAAACACACAGCTATCATCTGGTAGGATGAGGGTATGAACTTCTTAGTTCAATCTGACTTCAAGCCTAGGTTCTAATCAGACATTATTTATCAAGTTTGGGAAAGAAGAAACACAATAAAAAAGTAAAGGCTAAGGTCCTTTAAAATCTATGTGCAGAAACTGAATCCTGCCTTGGAGTAACAAAAGCAAGTATGGATTTGGAATATTGGTGTGTGTTTTTATGAGGAGAGAACAGAAAACTTTGAGATTGTCTTAGATGAGTTGAATATTATTATACTCTTGAATTTTGTTATGTTGTCTAAATCGTAAAGTATCTTCATGAGAATAATGCCAATGTTGTTGTTTTAATAATTGAAGACATTGTACAGGGGAATGAACTTAAGTAAAAACAAGCAAACAATAAAAAAACAATTTGTTGCACGTGAGAAAATGTTGACCAGAGGGGATTGAAATGCTCACAGGCCACCTGAGATATCTACACTGGCTGTCTCTGCAGCACATTCTTCCTGTATTGGCTCTGAGATCTTTGCCTAGAATCTTTGCCTGACACATTAAGATAGTCAATATATCCTTTAGAAATAAACAAATGAATGAATGTTTTTCCTACCGAGACTGGGAATTCATAAATACATTATTAAACGGATGACACCTGAACAGTAGGCTAATTTTTTGGAAAGAGGAATGAATATTGAGAGGTCATGACTTTGTTAAAAGCCATAGAAAAGGAAAATGAATTCCCTGCCTTCCAGCCACCTGCTCAGGTCAAAAAGCATGTCTCCTCTCAGGCATTCTAAGTGACACTAAAAAATGTATTATTAGCACATGTTTTCTGAATTTAAAAATTATTTTGGGTCAAAATATGTCAATGCATATTTAAATGACAATATTTAAATCACAGTCTTCAGGCAATGTCTTTCTTGGGTCTTTAATTTCACAAGCTACTTGAGGGAATATACTTGATAATTTTGTTTTAGAATGGGTTGATTATCTTTACAATTTTAGAAAGATGTAGGGATGAAATTCACCCTTGAGATCTGGTGAACAACAGTTTGCTTAAAGGAGCATGACTTTAGATGCCCTTTGATTTTTATAGGATAGTTCACTCAGAATTGTAAGTGAAGTAGTACTATGAGGTAGGTAGGCAATTATGTGTCTATTTTAATATTACACTTGATGAAACATTTATCAGTAGAAGGCATAGAATTATCTGTCCAACAGAGACCTAGAAGAGCCAACAAATTTGCTATAATGTCTGAGAGAACTTGAACTTTTAAAAACTGATTCTTTGCTATGAGCATTATGAATAAAATTTAGAGAATTCATAGGATTTGCATCCTCACTGAACATAAAAAAGAGATAAAAATTATTTTTGCCCTACCTATGTAGCAGTACTTTAGGTTTTATTAAAGCATCTAGATATTTAAATTTGAATGTTGTACCTTCATTTAATATGTTTAAGCTACATTGATAGTCTCCATAGTTATGCAAAGTTAATACAGAATAACCCTAATTTCATATTTACATTATTGCCATTGAGCCTTATGTGTATGTTTGTGATATGCACCACACACACAGCTCTATGGTCTCAGTTATCAGGGCATTTTCTCTCTACCTTTTAAAAGTCTTGCATTTTAAGTTCCAGCTTAAATCCCATCTCTTGCATGATACTTTCATCCTAGCCATGAGCTACAAGTGACTTTTGTCAATTTCAACCTCCCATGTTACTTATTGGTAAGACTCTCTGGCTATCTATTACAAAAGCCTACTTTAGTTATTTAAGCAAACAGTAGGAAATATAGGATGATGCTGCACCATGTCCTAGAACTTCCAGGTAGGAACTGACCTGCCCTCAGAAAGTTTCTAGGAACTAGAACTAGAACCAGGAACTAAAATCAGAATAATCATAATGGCAAAGATTTATGTGTATTTGTCTGCTCAGGCTGCTATAACAAAATCCCATAGACTGGTGGCTTAAACAGCAGAAATTTATGTCTCACAGTTCTGGAGGCTGGGAAGTCCAAGATCGTGTGCCAGCCAATGTGGTTTCTGGTGTGGTTTCTCTTCCTGGCTTGCAGACAGCTGCTTTCCTACTATGTCCTCACATGGCCTTTCCTCAGGGCATGCATGTGAAGAGAACTTTCTCTTCCTATAAGGCCACCAGTCCTATCAGACTAGCACTCCACCCAGATGACCTCATTTCATCTTAATTATCTGCTAAACTCCTTAACTCCAAATATAGTCACATTGGGGGATAAGGCCTCAATATATGAATTTTGGGAGAATGAAAGTCAATCGATGGCATCACACTTCCTAGATACCAGGCCTCATTATAAGCACTTTACATATATTAAGTCATTTGATGCTCACAAGGATCCTGTAAAGTTGGTTCTCTTTTACAACCATTTCATAGATGGGGAACAGAAAGCGGAAAAAGGTTATGTAACTTGCCCAAGGTCACATAACTTACAAATGATAAAACCAAGTTTAAACACAGCTGTCTGGCGGCAGATAGAGTCAGTACTCTTGAACACTGAGCTCAACTGCCCCTCAGGAAGCCAAGAGGACTCCTCCGTCCTCTCTGCTTTCTCTCGGGGTTTACTCTGTCTCGAAACACAGCTTCCTCTCCTTCTTCAGTCCATGTAAGTTTCCATATTACAAATCTCTCAGTCCCCATCCCCCATGTCTCAGCAAGAAAATTCTAATACAAATGCGGATCAGCTTTTGCCTCACATAGCACCTAACAACATGGGTTGAAGAAATGGACAAATCCTCACTATGTATTTCTCTAACTGGTTGCACTCTGCATCTTTGTGTTACTATAATGGCCACAACGGGTAAAGTTTGCCCTCCTTGTGCCCACATATCTTATCTTCCTGTTGTTCTCCCTGAAAGGGCGCCTTGATTCAGATGCTTTCCTTTGAAGCAAGTGTAATTATTGAGGAATTGTCATTAAATGTTGGTTTTAACTTCTTGCCTAAGGAAATGTTTGCAAAGGATATATATATTTTCCTATTTTTCTTCAAATTGTGGAAAGAGAGGTGTTAAATTGGGAGGGGAAATGAGGATGGGTAATGCTTATTGGTTTGATTGTTTAACTCAGTTGGCCTCTATTTGAATCCCTTTATTCCTAAAGGAACTGTCTGTGGTTTTGGCAGCATGGTGGGTTTATGGGAATGAGAGTTCCTTTCCTAATGTGAAAGAAGTTTGGCTGAACTAACCATTTTGTGTGGAAACTGCAGGGGCTAAAAATAATAATACTTTTCCTCTGTCTCTATGTTTTTCTAGCTGGGCTAATAGTCAAATTAACAGAGACAGATTAACAGGAGAAAATCGAATTTTAATATGTGTGCACAGGGAATTCACATGAGGCTGAAAATTCCCAAAACAGGCAACATTGGTATATATATCATTTTGGACAAAGGGGAGTGATGGGATTTCAAAGGCAATTTACAGGTAGTTGAGATAGAGTAGAACATACATTGGCAGGTAAGTTCTTGCTTCCTTGGGACACTGGGGGTGATCTAGCTACCAGGCCCCTGCTTGGCACCTTTCTATCTACCATCTGTAACAGAAATTAGGCTAAGGTGAACATACTTAGATTTCTTCCCTGGAGGAGGCCTTGCCATCTGAATCTCTCTGAAAGGGGGAGGGGCAAAAGTTCTGAATCTTTTGTTTCTGAATAACCAGTTTAAAATCAATATCCCAATGACAAAACTTTGGTCCTTTCAAAGCCTAGGCTTGGCTGCCAGTGGTGCCATAGGCACTTCACACCCTGCCTTCCCTAGCTCCTCCTCTCTATCTGATCAGACTGACAACTAAGGGCTTTGTAAAAAGAGAGTCTTGGCTTCAACTCCCACTTCTGCCATTTTACAGGCGATGTGACCTTTGGCAAGTTATGGAACTTGAGTCTGTTTACTGAGCTATGAGACGGAAATGATCCTAAATGTCATAGAACTGCTTTGAGAATTTAATGAAAATGTATCTAAGTATTTTTGTGTGTGTGTGTGTGTGTGTTGGAAGCTCAACAATATTATCTTTGTATCCCAGTTTCTTAATGAAGAAAATATGACCACAATAAAAACATGTGATAGGCTGGATCCTTCTGGGCTGTTCCCTACACATACAAGAGCGTTCTGAAGGAGCATTTAGTACTGCAGGATATCAGAGGGCATGGGAGACATAACTTAGACTTTTCCTAGATGGCTTTAACAAAGTAAAATAGACAAGGTTTCCATTATTGTAAACTAAATGCCTTAAGTCTCAAAACTGTGGAAATCACTATTGGAAAAATAGCCATAACTGTATTATCTGCTTCTCCGAAGGAGGCTTTCACGTCCACACAGCACAGACTCGGAGCAGAGCTAGTACTTTCATTTCCACGACTTCTTTTTATTTCGTATTTACTTTACCAGTTGGTGCCAATGAATACCATTCTTTTGGTTGCTAACAGATGGCAGTTCCAGGTATATCGATTGCATCTTGTATTTCAGTTAACATTTTTAAGAGTTTAAAGCACAACCTTAATAATGTGGGGGAGAGGAGGAATAAAGAAAATGAGGTCCTGAAATTAAGTGAAATGAGCTTATTCTTACCAACTAAAACCCCTAATTAAGTCTAAACATCTCATTGTATTCAAGGATTCCAGGGGTGCATAAGTACTCCCTAATCCTATAGATTTAGACAGACCCTATAATCAGATATTTTACCCTAGGCACAATCAATAGCTAATAAATTTGGAGGGTTCATAGGATAGCAGTGAAAAGAAGAATATAGGTCTTAAAGAATGACTTTGAGAACAATCAATAGTATCCAAACATATGAAAGGATTTTATTTAGATGGTCTTCACAATGTGCTTTCTGCTTTTATAGGATACAGGGAATGAGTCTGAATAGCAGCAAAGGATTTGGGGATTGATATTGAGGAGTTATTTTAAACGGTCCATCTATATAATTGTTTGCTCAGAGATTTACATAATCAAAAAGGCAGTATTAATGTTGATAACACCCATCATGACATTGTTTTACATGTAACCTATTTAATATTCCTTATCTTAATATTATATTGTTCTCCTTTACCTAATGGCCTCTTCTGACTCCACCTAGCCAACCACATTTTTTCTATCTTTTTCTCCTCATGTGCCCTAACAGTGGTTACTCCCAGTTTCTGGCCCTTTGTGCTTTTTTAGACCATTTATTTATTTTGTATACCTTCTATTAATTAGCCCATCTGTCCTTGCAGTTCTATGGCATGCCTTTATGTATGGCTTTCTCAGGTTCAATCTTATGTTGTTGTTGTTTTTTAAATAGAACTGAATATATCCTGAAATCGCCTTCCCTTCACTAAGTTTTTTCTTCATCCTCCTTAAAAAAATAAATAAAGACTCTCCTTTCCCAGTGTTCTCTTTGGTGCTGTAAAATCAGCAACCTTCCAGGCTCCCAAAATAGGAGCTCTTGAGTCACCTTTGAATATCTTCACCTCGGTATCAAATTTGTCACCAAGTCCTGCCATTTTTTCTTTAATAAGCCACTCAGATCTGCCTTTCATCATCTTTCCTACCATTGCCATTCTTAACACCTTTTATCTGGATTAATGCAGTTGTCTTCTATCTGGTCTACTTATCTCTCCCTCCTTCCTAATTCTTCCTACAAATATGGCTACAACACTATTATCATCCTCTACTATTCAAATCCTTCAGTTTCCTTTCATATACTACATCAAGTTCATCTTATTTTGTCTGGCTTCGATTAGATTGTATTGGTAGCATCCAGATTCTATTAGACCATTGAGTTACGAGACCCAGGAGTTCCTATATCCTGTCCTACCATTTGCCCCTGTCCTCATGAGGTTCTCAGGGAGATGAATACACACAAAGAGCAATGGCAAATGAAAATATGAGTTACATGTAATATTAGCAGGGTGTCTGAAACCTTTCGATTATTCTAGAAAACTGACGCACACTTGGAAATCAGCTTCTCCGTCCTGCAAAGGCCAGATATGCCATAAACAAATCACCAAGCTGAAGATAATAATTACTCCTGGGAAGCTAAATGCTCCTTGGATTGGGCAAGACAGAGAGACAGATAGGGAGTCAGGCAATAAACAGCTAAGAATAAGGACCTGCCCTAAGAAGGCTTATCCCTCAACCTGATGGGTGAGAAAGGAGCAGCAGAGAGAGGGAGCCAGCTGACCCAGCTGGCCCTAATTCTGCCACAGAGCTAGTTTTAAGAGTAGAAGAGCAGGGAAGAGCATCTAGCTCTGTCTGTGACTCTTTGGCCCAGTCCGGGTCCGGGCATCTCACCCAATCAGATTGGCAGGCCTTCCCTGCAAATCCTTCACTACAGGCTCTGGAGGCAAAAATACTGGCAGCCTTTTTCTTCACTGCTCTCAGTTTTCTGTTTTTCACTGAACTTTATCCACTCCATGCACAATTCTACTTCCTGGATTGTAGTGTTTCCTTCAGCTCATCTTTCATTTATCCAAATCTTCACATTCTTTCAAGACCAATTTATGACTGGCCTCTTCATTGAAATCGACTATTGCTTATAAATTTCTCTGAATAGCTATGGATTTTATAATTACTTCTACCAAGTTTGACACTTAATTGTGTTCTAATTATTTTATGTATCTTAGTAAACTCCTTGAGTGCATAAACTGTGTCTTTCTTTTCTTTCAAGCAAGACTCCTAATATAGTACCTATTACATTGTAGAAACATAGAGCTAGAAAGGACAATAGAGAACCATTATCAAGGATTATTAGTTGATGAAATAGTATATTTTTGATTCTTAAGTTATATGTATATGCTACTGTTAAATAAAATCATAATGAAAGTATGTATCCTGGTCTGCCACCTTTAGATATTTGATACCGACAAAGAATAATATTCAAAATATTTAGCAGTCACTATTGAGCAGGCACTGACCAATCAGAATGGGTTCTGACTGGTACAGTATCAAATTAATATTAATTGATCAAAAGTGCAAATTCCAACTAGTTCAGAACTAAAATACAAGTTAATCCCTGCTTTGCCAAAAATAACAGTTGATTTGTAGCCATATCTCATATTTTTACTGTATTTTATTAGGTCTACATACAAAGACAATAAAATTCAATCAAGCTGATTTAATCGTAATCTGGCCAGGCTTTTGTTTCCTCCTCCTACTGCCATAGCTCTCCTATCTGTAGACTGTGTATGATAGTATGATTGCCTATTCCACACACTGTCTATTTCAAACTTTTGTTGACCTGTAAGCATCATATTTGGAATGTCAGCATCCACAGAATATAATAAGCATCTCTATTGGCTACTCCCATAACTATGAGGGTGGTGCAGTTGCCAAGCACCACTAAATAGCAGCCCATGCCTTTCATGATATATTGAAGTTCTTTCAGATTACTTCTTATGTAGAACTTACCTTGGGACTAGATCTTTCTATATTACACATATTTTTGTAAAAATATATCCTTTACATGTGTCCTGAGGTACTCGTATTCAGAGTCAACCATTTGAAATTATAAGTAAAATTGTTTGACAATAGAAGTAGCCATCTACACTCTTCACATTAACAAGGTAATTAGGTATTTTGTTGGATCAAGTCAGTCACACTTTAATGTTACTACAAAATACTGATGATGCTACAACTGTCATATAACTGCAATATAAAAGAGAAACTATGTTGTTGTTGTTTTAACTTGTTGATTAACTTTTTTGTTGTTATTTTTGGATTGGTTCCATATTTTACCTGTCAAGTAGTGAAAATTAGTATTTCCAAACTGAACTCTAACGTATTATGGGGATAAGTGTATGTGTTTTTAATGATAACAGATCAGTCTCAATCCAAAAGTAAGAGCTATGTAATTGTTTTACAAGACAGAGATAGAGTCTTGCTGGGTACTAACACCTTCAGAAGCTATTGTCACTCATGTAACAGAGGGACTGTCTTACAGATGGAGAGAGTAATGTTAAGATTCCCACCAGACCTTGTCTTTCTATGCCTTCTCCTCCATCTCCCCCTCACCCGCCCCATGCAAAGGCATCTGTCAGATCTTACTCCTCTCTTTGAAGAAATGCCTAGATAATGTCACTTCAGTCTGGCTACACTCAGGCATCATGTGGAAGATTGTAGATGCTTCAAGGAAAATAGATATATTCTGAAAAGTATAATTTAATTTAAGAATTATCAAAAGGAAGGGTTTTTTGTGTGTGTATTTTTTGCTTTCTATGACTGGGTTGAAAGTTTACTCCTTTTTTATGGTAATGGTTTCTTACATTTGTATTGTACTTTTTCCTTCTCACTTTAAGATCTTACTTGACTCTCATTAAATTCTACATTTAAAGTTATCTTACTATGTTTGTAGTAAAAAAACAAGACTGTTATTTTGTGTTTTCTGATCACTAGGCCTGAAGTTTATGTTTGGGTATTTTTCTAGTAGCCATGATCACTTATTATTCACTGTGTGGACTATAGACAACGTGACCCAACCCAGAAGGGCATAATTATTTATCTCAATGATAATTATGAACATTGGAGTATAATATACTTGCATTTAATTATTTCTGAATGTCTAGGACAGTGGTCGGCAAACCACATGCGGCTCTTTGGTCCCTGGAGTGTGGCTCTTCCACAAAATACCACGGCCTGGGCGAGTCTATTTTGAAGAAGTGGCGTTAGAAGAAGTTTAAGTTTAAAACATTTGGCTCTCAAAAGAAATTTCAATCGTTGTACTGTTGATATTTGGCTCTGTTGACTAATGAGTTTGCCGACCACTGGTCTAGGAGGATTCTCCAAGTCCTGTTTTTTATTTTGTGCTCATAATCAGCCTATAGAGGCCAAATGTCTCATCAAGGAAATCTTCCCTGACCCCCAACAGAGTTAGGCACTCTGCCTTTTGCTCCCAGAACAACTTGCACGCACGCTGTATTGACATGGTATTGGGTATTGCATTAGTCTTGTCCATGTCCTATTTATCTCTGTGTTCTCAGTGAATGCACAAGTGAATATATGTATTGTGCTTTGGTTTCACTGAAAGGCTATTCTACATGGCTACTACTCAGTTCCCACCCACTGAGTCTGAAGGTAAGTTTAGCAACATGATTGGGAAATGCAGAAGCTACTCGTTTTTCAAACAACACTTGTAGAAGAGAGTGTTAATGGAAGGGAGAGGTCCTCATCTTCCCTGGTTGCTAGTGGGAGTGGATTTCTTGTGATATCCCAAGAAAAATAATTTTCTGAGACTCACATGATAGGATACGATATTGTAGAAAGCTTTATTTCTGTAGATTTACATCCCTGAGTTTCCAAAGTCCAATTTCCTTTTGAACATTCATAGAAGAAGTGTAGCTGGGGCTTCAGTACAGCTAAAACCAGGGTCAGTGTGCAGAGTTTCTTTTCCACGTTGGAGCAGTGTCCAATCCAGCATCAGGCCAGCTTAATTTGTGTTCCCTGCTGCAGTCCATCAGTACATTGCATATGGGGTCCACAGGGCCACGTGGCTACAGAGGAAACATGGACAAAAGCAAGAAAGCCAAGAGCTAACTGAGAGCAAAGCATAACAAGAGTTGAGCACAAAAAGAGAGAGAAT
Organism: Cnephaeus nilssonii; assembly: GCF_951640355.1. Taxonomy (NCBI): domain Eukaryota; kingdom Metazoa; phylum Chordata; class Mammalia; order Chiroptera; family Vespertilionidae; genus Cnephaeus; species Cnephaeus nilssonii. The sequence continues at coordinate 38,773,882 of NC_137075.1, read as the reverse complement.
TCCTTTGTTTACTGGATTATGTATTCACAATTTTTTGTGAGCTTACAGTGGCCCCACCCATTTGGCCAATGATCTTTGCTCCCTATATCACCCACCTTTACTGGGCATGCGTCTATCTTCCCTTTATTGGATCCTTTTCCCCCTGTATTTTACAGGAAATAGGCTGGTGGTTTCTGGAGTGTGCAAAGTTGCAGCTTCCTGGTGAAGCTGCCCAAACAACATGCCTATAATGTCAGGCTTCCCTCTTTGCTCCTATCCTACCTAATAATAGAGTAATATGCAAATTGGCCGCACCTTCGCTACGCCTAAGCCATGCCCACCAGCCAAACCATGCCCACCCGCCAATCAGGAGCAAATATGCAAATAACCCAACCAAGATGGCTACAGCCACTGAGAGCAGGAGGGTTTCCGTGGTAACAAAAGAAGCGAAGCTTTCCATGCCTCCTGTTGCTGGCCTAAGCCTCCACTCAAGGCTACAAAGTTTCAATTATAGAAGGTGAATTAACTCCAACAGAAATAGCTGCTGGCCGCAGAGCGAGCAGCAGGCTTGGCTTTGCTCCAGGCTACAAAGTTTCAATTGTAGAAGGTAAATAAATTCCAGATACCAGGGCCTCCTCTTGGGTCGTCAGGGGGCATGGCCGGCCTGCAAACCACCACAGGCCCCTCACTCAGGCTGCCCCATGCCCCAAGGGAACCCCCACCCTTCAGGGCAAACCAGTCAGCCCCCACCCATGCACCAGGCCTCTATCCTATCTAATGAAAGAGTAATATGCAGATTGACCATCACTGCAACACACAATATAGCTGCCCCCATGTCGTCAAAGATCCTGCCCCCATGTGGACACAAGATGGTCACCACAAGATGGCCAGCAGGGGAGGGCAGTTGGGAGGCACCAGGCCTGCAAGGGAGGGCAGTTGGAGGTGATCAGCCCTGCAGAGGAAGGCAGTTAAGAGTGACCAGGCCAGCAGAGGAGGGAAGTTGGGGGCAAACAGGCTGGCTGGGGAGCAGTTAGGCATCAATCAGGCTGGCATGGGAGTGGTTAGGGGGTGATCAGGCTGGCAGGCAGAAGTGGTTAGGGGCAATCAGGAAGGCAGGCAGGTGATCAGTTGGGAGCCAGCAGTCCTGGATTGTGAGAGGGATGTCCGACTGCCCGTTTAGGCCCGATCCCGGATCGGGCCTAAACGGGCAGTCGGACATCCCTTGAGGGGTCCCAGATTGGAGAGGGTGCAGGCTGGGCTGAGGGACACACACCCCCTCCATGCACGAATTTCGTGCACCGGGCCTCTAGTTATTAATAACCAGCTAATTACAATGGTATTAAGAGGTTTAAGGATCAAAGACAGTATATTACGGTTTATATATGGCCACAGGATAACATAGAAGAGATACTAAAGTGTTGGGTCAGGTTAAAGAAGAAAGTTTAAATGCTATTTTGAGAAAAGCTTTGAAAACAATTAAGGAAAAGTGTGGCATTGCCTGTAGTAGAAAAAAGAAAATTGTAGGTGAAATGAATGTCAAATGGAATCTAATTTTTAATGAACAGATAGTATAAAGAAAACAAACAAAACTTTGTTCTTTGTTTTTAATAAAGCATTTGAAAAACACATTGTGTAAATTCTTGAAATACATTGTGCTCCTTGTTCTAGAGAAAGAAAACTATGATATTTAAGAAATACTTATTTTAGTATTTATGTTCTTCCTTTTATCCTGAATTTAAAAATGAAGTTTGAGACATATGTGTGAGAAGTCAGTATGGACTAGAAAAAAGATAATTAAATTGTTGTGTCACATTTAGAATATTTTCTTTTTATTATTCTCATGAATTTAGAGACAATATGGAAGGATCATTCTTGAGTTAATTTATAGCTGTAATATTCTCAGGTACCATAGTCCTCCTGGGGGTTTGTGAAGATTAATGAGATGTTTATAAAATGTCTGAGATCTCTAAATGAAATGTGATATGTAGATAGAGTATTATTATCATTTGGTGTGACAAACTAGTGAATAAAATATCTCTCTTAGTTATCAAAAGTAATAATTCCAAATCCATTGAGATGTCTCTCTTCATTAGAAAGTTTTCATGTGTTTGTTTGTTTTTTATCATATCCAATAGAAATCTTACTTTAGGCACTTAATTATTCACATCAAGGGAAAATTACCTGATTCAAATATTTTAAAGGCATATTCCTTATGTGAGGGTAAAATTTGAATTTCCTAATTACTTGTAAACAAGGGGAAATTTTTGCATGGTTCTCTTAATTTTTAAATTTTTTTAAATTGATTTTTTTTTTTTTTAGAGGGGAGGGGAAGAAAGAATAGAGAGAAACATCGACCGGTTGCCTCCCAGCAACTTGGACATGTGTCCTGACCAGAATCGAACCTGCAACCTTTCAGTGTGCAGGACAATGCTCCAACCAACTAAGTCGCTTGGGCCAGGGCTTAATTTTACATTTTAAGACATGTAAGCATGAGAATAATCTAGAGCCAGATTTATGGAAGGCATCTTGGTAAATACCTCTCTACAAAGTCTGACAAGAAAACAAAGATATTTATACAATTAGGAAGTAAAGAAAATCTTGCATAAAAGCTCTGCATTGCCCTAGCTGGTTTGGCTCTGTTCATAGAGCATCAGCCTGTGGACTGAAGGGTCCCGGGTTCAATTCCGATCAAGGGCATATGCCCGGATTGCAGGCTCGATCCCCAATGGGTCGTGTGAAAGGCAGCTGATCAGTGATCTCTCTCATCACTAATGTTTCTATCTCTCTCTCTCTCCCTTCCTTTCTGAAATCAATAAAAAAATATTTTTTTTTAAAAAAGCTATGCATTAATATTTCTTAAAAATCACTTAGAAAATGTTTGTTAATTTTATAAATGTGGAATAAATGTATTCTGAGTCATTATTAGAATTAGAAATTTTTATGAAATATGTTATTTTTGAAGCACTTTGGAGATTACATGAAAAATTTTGCTATCACTTCTCAAACAGGAAACTTTAAAGAGCTCTAATATATCTAAATCTTTAATGAAACAGAAAAAATCATACAAGTATATATAAACTTACTAGTGGCCCGGTGCACAAAATTCGTCCACGGGGGGAGGGGGGGCGGGTTCCCTCAGCCCAACCTGCACCCTCTCTAATCGGGGACCCCTTGGGCAATGTCCTACTGCCACAGGGATCAGGCCTAAACCGGCAGTCAGACATCCCTCTCGCAATCTGGGACTGCTGGCTCCTAACTGCTCACCTGCCTGCCTGCCTGATCACCCCTAACTGCTTCTGCCTGCCTGCCTGATTGCCCCTAACCCCTCTGCCTGCCTATCTGATCACCCCTAACCTCTCTGCCTGCCTGCCTGATCACCCCTAACTGCCTCTGCCTGCCTGATCGCCCCTAACTGCCCTCCCCTGCTGACCTAATCTTGCTCCTAACTGTCTCTGCCTTGGCCCCCACCACCATTGTTTTGTCCAGAAGGAAGTCGGACATCCAGAAGATGGCTGGTTGACCTGGTCTAATTAGCATATTATCCTTTTATTAGTATAGATAGATTATATAGGATAGGATTGCTTAAATGGGGGGGAGCCTTTTTCAGCAAGAGGAGATGCTCTTGGCAGACAAAAATACATAATCCCTATATCTAGACTGATAGCCAGCCATATGCACTATACTGCCAAACCGGTCATTAAAAAATTGAACTGCTTTCTTACACCTTACACCAAACAGCTGTTGCCCTTAAAACCCCTCCTCAGCCCCCACCTTAGGTCCTGCCTTCGCAGTTCACCCAGATTAGGTTCTGATTGGTCGGTTTCTATGCCAGTCAGCCTCAGAAGCTCCGCCTCCTAGGCAGCCATTGGCTCCTCACAGTTCACCCAGATTTGGTTCTGATTGGTCAGTTTCTCTGCCAGTCAGCGTCTCTGGGCCTATCAACAGGCCTTATCAGAGAGGCAGGGCTGATCAATAGCCACCCCAGGCTGCTGGCAAGTGGGCTGAACTGCTGATCTCTCAGAGAGAGAGAGGCACAGCTGCTGGTGAGGCCCAGAGAGAGAGAGAAGCAGGATCTGATCCGTAGATGTCTGACTGCCGGTAGCTGCTGATCAACCCCACCTTTCTCTCCCCGAGAGGTCAGCAGTTCAGCCACCTCACCAGTCCCCACCTGCTGGAGCCTGCTGAGAGCACAGCCTGGCATTTTGGTTGAGCCTTCGGTCGTTATGGACCCTGGGTTTTTATATATTAGGATTGACTATTATAGAATCTTCAGTTATTACTTAGAATCTTTGTAATACATTCATTATTTGTATTACACAAAACTCCCAGGATAGTGAACACAGAGAAAAGCACAAGGGCCCTACCCAGTAGTTCTCATAATGCAACCCCATATCACCTTGTAAGTGTACATGGTATTCACTTCTCTTTCACTGGTATAAATTCAGTTAAAACTATTTTAATCTACGTTCTGGGTCACTTTAACTTAAAATTTCCTCTCTTTTTTTTCTGTAATTCAAAGACGTTTTCTTTTTCCACTAATTTCCCAGATTGACATGTCTACTCATCCTGAGACATCATGCTTAGTTTACCTAAGCACTTCCATTATATATGTAACATTTATGTCTAATAATTTGGAGAAATTAAATCTATATTTGTGACTATATTAGTGATCAAGGTGGCACTGTGAAATACAGAGAAATTATGCAATGGCATCTTCACAAGATAGTCAATATGAAAAATAATTGTCATGAAGAGAATTAAGTTCAACTTGAACTAAAATATCTTCAAGAGGAAGAGGGGGAAAAAAACCCTTAAAACCAACAAAGACCTCTAGATAATATTGGGTTTCAGATGAGCTGGATGTTTCTAGTTCTGCACGAGAGCAAAGAGAGCAGTGTGATTATGTGCACTGTGCTTGGAGGCATGCCGTGTGGCTGTGCTGCATCGGGAAGGATGTAATCTCTATAAAAACCTAGTGAAACTGCATAAGGAATGTATTTGGGGCATCCCATTGAAGAAAAAAAAAAACTAAGTCATCTGGGTAGGAGATGGGGCAAGAAGGATTGAAGTATGCAGAAATGATTTCCAAGAGGAAATGATTTAATATATTGTGGGCTTTGACTTCTGGGAATTTCTTTTCATAAATCAATAATCAAGACATGAATAACTATAAGGATGAGTAGGTGTTAAAATGTTATATAGAAAATACATAAAGTGAAAGGAATGACTTAAGGTTCTTCCAGAAAAATTAATGAATATCACTAAGTAACAATCTTGCTGGAATCCTCTGCAGATCATATTGATGTCCTTAGGCCCAGGGCACCGGAAACAAAGAAATGGGTCCTCTGAAGGAATTGAAAGCCTTTCTGAAATGGATTGCCTGAGGTCAGAGGCTAAAAAATAAAAACCAGAAGATAATGCAGTCATTGTAAAGGAACTCTCCCTTTGAGATAGGGAAGAGAAAAAGAAGGAACCAGGTAAAGTAAGAGGAAATTAATATCTGAATTTCATTACAACTAGTGAATTTTGAGGAACCATTGTACAAAATACTTCATTTATTCTAAATTCACAAAGAAAAAAATACTCTATAAATGAAATATTCAAATTATTTATGTCATTTAAATCTTTTGAATGAAATTTTTCTAAAATATATTTTAGTTTTACCCTTCATGTTAAAAAGAATATACTGAAGATTTTACTTGTTCTTAAAGCACATTAATTATTTTATCCTAAAATAGTAATTCTCTCAAAGGCTATTGAGGTTAAGCAGTTATCCCTGCTTGGATTTCTGAGTGTTCATAATTGGTTCATGTAGTCCTTATGTCTTTTCCCTGTGGACTAGTTGACTTGCTGTCCCTTCTTGGTGTTATCCATGAGTTTGAGTGTGATGACTCCTTCCCTGCCTTTTTCCATTTATTGCATCTAACTTATTATGGGCAGGGAAAAAAATCCAGACAAGAAGGTTGGTGTAACCACAACTAAAGTAAAGTGAGTTTTGAGAAACTGTGCTAAGATTGTGTGACCTTAAACATGTGGCTCTTTTAGGAACGAGGTTGGCTGCTCAGTAGCTTTATTTTGGAGAAGGAAGGTGGGAAGGGGCCTGCATCGAGGCTCTGGGCTGCATTCAGGATAATAAACACTGTGAGTGATGTGCTTCTGAATGTCAGCTAACTTATGTGAAATTGTCCATGTCTTCCTGGTAGCAAAGGCAAAAGGGCACTGTAGAGCATGTTCCAGAAGCCAGTCCTGTGAAGCTGGGCTTTATAAATGAAACCTTATTATCTGTTCTATTTTACTTGTGAATAAATATTATCACTAATTACAGGGATATAGCTTTTCTCTATATGATAGGTTATGTGTCAAAGATTCATTCTCCTCATGGGACATGTAGTAGACATGCATGGTCATGGTTATATTTATAGCAAAATCTTCACTTTGAATAATTCACAGTTAAGACAATAATTGTCTTCTTTTAGTTGTTCCATATGGCTTTTTGTTTTGTTTTAAACATATTTTTATTGATTTCAGAGAGGAAGGGAGAGGGAGAAAGAGATAGAAACATCAATGATGAGAGAGAATCATTGACTGACTGCCTCCTGCATACCCCCACCAGGGATGAGCCCGCCACCTGAACATGTGCCCTCACCAAGAATTGAACCATGACCTCCTGGTTCATAGGTTGATGCTCAATCACTGAGCCATGCTGGCCAGACCCATATGAGTTTTAGAGAAGTGAAGCAAAAATGTCAGCTTAAATTTGCCTTTACAAAAATGTGATAGGAATTAGAACACACCTTAAAGAGTAGAAAGGGAGGGATGGGGTAATCATATAGGAGGAAACTTAAGGAGAAGAAGAATATGGAATACTAGCGTCAGTAAACATATAAGGGAAGGAGAAAGGAATTAGAAGCTAAAGAAAGGATAAGGGTGTATATCACCAACTAGTGAAAACAAAGTAGTCCTTATGAGACCATGTAAAAGATAAATGGCTGAGTATTGGGGGTTGGGAGGAAGAAGAGTGAGCATGTCTCAAAGAAAACTGAGTTTTTATCTTGGTAAAGGTTTAGTGCTACATTAGCATAACTTTTAGCTTTCTGAGACAGCACAAGATAGAAGAAAAGACACTGAGCTCTAAGTCTAGCTCTGTTCTAAAGAGCCTTCTGATCTTTAATTAACCCAGATTTAAGTTTTCTCTCTAAAACTATGAAGTAAAATTTACATAATGAAAAATTTCATATTATATAATTATGGACTTCATTATATATTTACATAATGAAAAATTATGAAATGAAAGATTTAGACCAGAAGATTGCTAATATTATTTTCAATTCCAAAATTCTATGATTTTTCTGAGGAGCAAATTGAAGAGTATTGGTTTAGATTTTATATGGCCAACAAATATCACAAAGTGTCTTTTTTCATGTCTTATACTGGTCTTGACCATTTGGGAGGCTACTGTGTCCAGCATTCCTTTCTGATATAATTGTCCTGCCCATCTTCTTATCAGTGATGGCGAACCTATGACACGTGTGTCAGCACTGACACGCGTAGCCATTTCTGATGACACACGGCCGCATGCCGAGGATGAAACATTTGCTGCTCCTGAGGATGAAACATTTGCGACTAGAGTCTTGGAGTTAGTTTTTTCCTCAAAGTGACACACTACCCGAGTTATGCTCAGTTTTTTTGGCAAAGTTTGACACACCAAGCTCAAAAGGTTGCCCATCACTGTTTTACAGGAAAACAGTTCCAGGCTGCTCCTATGTGCAGGGTATGCCCACCACTCCCACCTCTCACACCATCAATGACTTTTGTCCAAGAAAGGCTCAAGGGCATCCTCCCATCAGTATACAATGGCCTTACCAAATGGCTTGGCACAAACTAAAATGCAACAAGAATAACATCCTTCCCAAAAATATATGGTTTAGGCTAGTATCAGGCTGATAAGGTGAAAAGGATGCACAGAAAGGTGTCGTAAAGTAGGAGGGACCATCATGTTCCATAGGACAGGTGAAGTATAGTCCATGAGAGAACCAGAACCTAACAGGTGGACAAGTTCTAGGGAATGATGGATTAAGTAGTTGTTTGATGGGGTTCCCTTTATTGCTTGCATTTATGTTCTAAGGATATCACATTGAAATTGTTTAGGAGTATCACCAATCAATAGATGCATTGTAATTATAGAAGTGAGAAAGAACATGCCCCCAAAAAAGCTGAGACCAAAATCTTACTGTTATATTGTTTGAATGCTAGTGTAGAGATTGCTGAACAATGTTCCTGAGATTCTTATAACCAATTTCAATACAAAACAAGAATTTAGCTCCAGTACTCAGAAGCATTTTTCCGAACTTCCGTTTCCTACAATGCCCTGTGTTTTTACATAAATACTAATTTCTTCAATCTGAGTTGCATATAACCCGAAGAGACTACTTAAGAAGGTGTTCTACTTTCTGAATCACTTCCCCATCTACAAAGTCTTACAACAACCCTTTGAAGTAGATTGAATCCCATTTCATATTTATGGAAACTCAGAAAATGTCACAGACCTTACAGGGCCTTTTTGCTCTAACATGTTTTTCAGGTATAGATAAGCAACTGTCTAATGTGGTACATCTCTGACTAGATCCTTTACCCTCTCAGAAAAATCCAACCCTATCATCTTTTTCTCAAAGTGTTACATGTTCCTAAGAAATAACTTACATACACATGAAAAACTAGTAGTCATGGCTATTTATGGAACTTCTATTTATCTTCTCCTTCCCTCGTTTGCTATACTTATGTCATCTTTAGGGAGTGATAGCTACCCATGTCATTACTGATACTAAATAAGGGCACTAAATTTTATACTAATGGTACTCAATCTTTCCCCAAGTCTCCAACACTCCCGTATCACTGCCAAACCACTGACATTCTAATTAGTGCCAAAGTAGCTGGCATTTTGGCTTCTAATGTCTATGAACAGATTCTTTTTAATTTTCCTTTATGCTCTCTTAGCATATTTTTGCCCTAAAATTTAGAAATGATGAGGTCAAAATCATCACTATCCCCATTTGTCCCCTCCCCAACACACACACACACACACACACACACACATACACAAACACACACACAGAAATAAGCTGGCCCATTTGCCCTAAACCAAAGTTGTAAACTTCTCTCTTTTCCCTTAGGGCAGGACATATGTGCTTCTGCTCCCATCTATAGCCTCCTGACACCCCTCTCTTGTAAATGAACCTGTGGTGGTCCCAGACTACCAGCCCTGCAGATATGCCCAGACAGGGCTAAATCCTACAGTGAATATGGATATGGACATCTACTACACTACTAATTAGGAATGGAACATCTTTCTGTGTATCTACACAGTCTCTTTTGTAAATTAGTACTGATGATTTAAATAACTTACCTTTTATCTATAATAATAAAAGCATAATATGCTAATTAGAATGGACAGCCAAATGACCTTCAGGACATCATTCCGGACGTCCTTCCCGACGAAGTCACAGCAGCAGCAGGGGCTGAGGCAGAGGCAGTTAAGAGCGATCAGGCAGGCAGGCAAGTGATTGGGGGCAATCAAGCAGGCAGGTGAGCAGTTAGGGGTGATCAGGCAGGCAGGTGAGTAGTTAGGGGCGATCAGGCAGGCAGGCAGAGGCAGTTAGGGGTGATCAGGCAGGTAGGCAGGTGAGTGGTTAGGGGCAATCAGGCAGGCAAGCAGGTGAGCAGTTAGGAGCCAGCAGTCCTGGATTGTGAGAGGGATGTCCAACTGCCAGTTTAGGCCCAATCCCATGGGCCTAAACTGGCAGTCAGACATCCCCCAAGGGGTCCTGGATTGCAAGAGGGTGCAGACCAGGCTGAGGGACACCCCCCGCCCATGCATGAATTTCTAGTTTTTAAATAAACAAAATATTATAGTTTAAGCACATTGAGTATCCTGAGAAGCGTCAAAGATAAAAATATATTACTTATGAGAATAGCACTTCTGTGGCCTTCCTCCCAAAATACCATAACCCCAGCCTAACATCAGACAAACCAAAACCAAAGAACAATTTATAAAGTGCCTAATGAGTACTACTCAAAACTGTCAAGATCATCAAAAACAAGGAAAGTCTGAGAAACTGTTACAGTCAGGGAAGCCTAAGGAGATGTGATGACTAAATGTAAAATGGGACCTGATGGCATCCTGCAACAGAGAAAGGACAATAGGTAAAACTAAGGAAATACAAATAAAATATGGACTTTATTTAACAACAATATATCATCAGTATTGGTCAACTGGTTGTGACAAATGTTCCCTGATAATATAAGATGTTAACAATATGAAAAACTGAAGGCAGGATACACGAGAACTCTGTACTCTGTACAACTTTTCTGTAAATCTAAAATTATTGTAAAATAAAAAGTTTATTAAATATATATTATATGTGTGTATATATACATGCATATTTATTTATATTATATACATCTATATGTACAAATACAAGTAAATTTAAATATACATTATATATTTTATATACAATATATAAATGTACTTATATGTGTGACATATCTCTTGTGTATGTGTATTACATACTTTTATATGGTATATATTATTGCTTAGTTGGATGAAGATTTTTTTAAAAAAAATCCTAACTGACAGGATGAGTAATTATCTAAGGATAACAATAAAATTATTTAGGAGTACCTCCAGTGAACTAATACACTCATTTGATTAGTTATTTAACAGTAGGCAATGATTTGAAAAACCAACAAAAAATGTAATACAATTTTTACTGAAGCTAATGAGAGTAAATTGGCACATTCAAAATCTTGAGGACACATTCAAATTCTCCAGGATTGTTCCATGAAGTTGAGCAGTTTCTAGTGGCTAGAAAGTGATGCCTAGATAATGATCATAGAAAAATATCTGAGACAAAAGTAACATTTACTTGTGGGGGTGAAAAGCTTTTTTTAAAAAAAAATCAGTATGATTTCTTTAAGAGGTCATAAGAAGAATTTGAAAGGAATCTTTCTATGTTCAAAATTATTGAATTTCAGGTCATTTCTCATGAAGCCTTCTGTTGGGCATAATCTTTAACCCTCATTTATCTTCACTTTTACTCTATTGATTCCCAAAGTGATGGATGATTGAAGATTCTGAAGTATGGTTTTCAGAACAGCAGGTCTGTTTAAGTAGATTTTGAGCAAGCTCCAGTGCAGCACTAATACGTAACCTTCTTTTCATTATGTTAATGTTTATTTGCTAAATATCTTGTCATAATGCATCATTTATTTGGCTGTCACCTAAGGAAGTATGATACCATCTTGTTTCATATTTCTGTTTTTAAAAGCCCCAAGTAAGGCACGAACATTTTTGTGTCACCTTCTGTACCTCATATTTTCTAGACCATTGATGCATCTAGAGTGCAACTGTAAACCATAGTTGCAAATTGAGCTGCAAATACGTTTTGCTTAAGGCACAAACCATAAAGCAAAGTAATGATCACTTCAAGATGAAACTTTGTGTCTTTAAAAATCAGAACGAAAGTAGGTCAATGAAATTTAGGATATTTTAGAATATGTACAGTATTGTATTGTTTGCCAGTACCTAATTTACAATTACAGAGCTCCATGAATATTGAAATGATTCAGCTTCCCATTATAAATGTATGTGGCAGTTTGGTTGTTGATCAGTTTATGAAGTTAATGCAAATGGAACTGTCTTCCTGTCAGCATTTGAAATCTATAATGCAGTCATGTTGTATATTCAGGGACAGGCCATTGACAGTCAATTAACAAGTTTGATTGGTATGTCAACTCATTCTTTTGAATTGTTAATAGTATGTTAATAGCATTCATTTCTTTGTGCAGTCCCATTTGCAGCTTCACGGTTACAGCTATTTTTTATAATTCTGAGTAACCTAAAATAGTGCCTTAATAATAGATTATTAAACACCTGTCTAGTGTAGCTTAGGGAGGTTTTTCTAGACTGGGAGTTTGCGGTGGATCCCTTTGATATTCAAATCAACAAATGATAGCCTTTTTATTCAAAACGTAAATTCTTTTGATGGTTAGCTTGTTAAGAAATATTCAGCTCTAGTCTGACCCGATCTGGTTTCCCATGGAAAAGATCTGATGCCGTTTGAAGGTTCATAAATGGAATGCCAATGACAATTTGTTGTTGACGTTCTGCCGCCCCAGCCCTCAGATGCTGCTGGTTGATGTGCCGCTTTAGCTTCACCAAATAATCCTTGCAGGTAAATGATCTATGGATTGATCAGATGCTTTCAAAGCAAAGAGGGCTCTTCTGTGGTCTGGATTTTTAGGCTTGGGGGGGGGGGGTACTTAAAAAGATACATCAGAGTTGACAGATGAATCTTAAGGCATAGCATGATGGGGAGAAAGCAGAAATGTGGGAATATTTTTAAGTGACTAGCATATTACCTAGAGTTTTGAAAACCTTCAAATGTGGACCAAATCTGTTCCCGATAGCAGAGTTATTGCTACCTTGGTTTTCGTTATGGTTGTTTTGTCTGTGTGCACAGGTTTGCTCTCTCTTTTCTGGGGAAGTTGATGAGACATTAAACGTATTATTCCCGGATGGTGCTTTGGAAGAAGGTTGCGAGTTCATTTGCACAACCATGTTTTATTCATATGGTTCCTGTACACCAGCATATAAGAATCTGCCATTTCTCCAGCCTAAAAAAAAATTGTCTTTACCAAGGAAGCAGTAAAAATTTTATTCCTTTTACCTCCTGTTTTTCACTTCTCTTGATGATGCTTTCCACGACCTACTATTTCTGTTTAATTTCATTGGCAGAGTTTCTTTATAATATGGAAAAAAATAAAAATAAACAAAAAACTCCCACCAATGTAGTCTAGGTATTTAGTTAATATTTTTTTCTGTTCTATGCTTTGGTGAATTTGGAGGAGCAATTTGAATGTATTTGAATTTTAGAATTAAATGGTACTTGAGAGATTGCTATGCAAACATCCTTAATATACATCCTTAAGGAAACAGGTATATAGTAAACCCTCACAGCTAGCTGGCTCAGACCCAGGTCTCATGATGCCTAACTGTACACATCCCACTGCTGCCTTTAGAAACACAGAGAGGCTCAATTGAAGGTTGATACAATTGTAATGTACATCTCTCATCTAGACATTGAAAGTTGGTGAAGTCTTCTAGCTATAACATAAAAACCTTTATATTATAGTTTACAATTAAGAACTATATGCAACCAGTAAAAATGATAAAGAGCATTTTTAATATGTAATTAAAGTACCTGTAAATCCAAAGAGGAGAAGGAAGACAGGAAGTTAACTCCTGCTTTTGACAGTTTGTTTCCCTCTGCCCTTAGGCAGGACCATGGAACTGAGGACCCATCTCAGGCCTGGGGAGGAGAGGAAAAGGAAGAGGCTGCAAGTATTAACTGATAACAGATTTTGTTGTGTCACCTTAAATAACCTTCCAGCAGTGTTTTTTCAAAGTGTTTCATGGATTTTTAGTTCCACACGATGCTTGGCCACCAAAAAGGTTCTGTGTCTAGAGAATCAGGGCGTGGGTGCCCTTTGTGGAGTTTCATGTGTCGCAATACTTGTTGGCAGAGTCAACACCCTGCAAAGTACTGCAATAATGAAAATTTTATATCTGTTTATCCCAGGATTTCCAAAAATAATTTAAACACAAAACCTTTGTTTATTTGTTTATATGTAAGGTTCTTTAAAAACCATTGGACATCTTTTATAGAAATTTGGGGAATGCTTGAATAGCCTTGGGCAAATTATTTGATTTGTCTATAGTTTAATTTCCTCTTTTATAAATGTTATAATAGTACCTATTGGCTTGAGAATTAAATGAGCTACTATATGGAAAATATTTAAAACAGTATCAGTCACATTGTATTATGTATTTACTATTGGTATTATTTTTAATAGTAATATTGTTTGTGCTATAACTGAATGAAAGGAATATCATGGTTTTACTTGCTTTGGATATTGGATGTACATAGGTAGTAAAGTGTGTGCAAAACTTTATGAGTCAATAGAAAAAGGTAGAAATAAGGGGAAGCAGACATGTAAGATGATGCATTACAAAGCAAAATGGGCAGTTACAGAGATAAGAACTGACACACCATGGGAGTGCTGGCAGCAAAGAGTCTACTGCCAACTCAAGGAGCCCGGAAGGTTCCATCTGCTTAGGAGCTGGCTAACAACTGGATGACTGGGAAACTACCCGCGGAAGAATACGGAAATCCCAGAGCAATCAGTTTTTCTTTCTGTGAGAGGGTCTTCATTTCTGGGGAATAAAGGTACACTAGTCTTATCAAATGGCAAGGGCATGCGGCACCCTGGTAGGGTAGATTGAGCTAAAGTATAGAAGACTTTGTGTTTGAGTTTTATCCTGCAGACAACAGAGCAAGCAAATGATTTCTATGCATGAGAGTGAGAGGATCAGCCTTGTCCTTTAGAAAGGGAAACTTGGTAACTGGAGCTGTGAGGACCAGAGGGAAGGAGGCGTGGAAACGTGACTGAGGCAGTGGCAATAGAATTGGTGAGGACATACGTGGCTTAAAGAGACATTGCTGAGATAGAATGGATAAGAATCCATTGACTGATTAGATGGAGGAAGAGGAATAGAAAAATGGAGAAATCAAGACTGTTATGACTAGTTTGGGAAGTTGTGTAAAATGATTATTCAATTTCGTTTTATAAATAAAGACACTGAGTTTTTCAAAAAAAAAACTTCCACAGCCTGACATCAGTTTTATCACAATGACCTTCTTCTCAAGGGAGACTAATTGAACATATGTGTAGATTGCTTGGTACAACTCATGAAAACTATGGGTAACACACATCAAAAGTGACTAACTCACTAAGTAATCACTGGAAGTATATAGGAATGTACATTTTAAAATTAAGTGTAAAATTACATATACAAAGTTTAAAATCATAGTGAAGAATTAGCACCATATCTGCCTGCTCACAAAGTTTTACACACAGATCTGCTAAAGCACTTCTAGTATTTTCATTGTATTTATTACTTCAATACTTTCCTCCACTTTCCTCTTCTCCTTTCTCATTCTGAGTTTCTTGGATCCCATATCTTGGTTGTCTCTGTCTTTCCAGAGCCAAGCACAGATGATACATAGTGGGTACTTAGGTATATAATACTTGAAACACAATTTCTCTAATTTCATTCTAAAAGTAGAAATTCAAAACATACTCAGCAATAGTAGGTATAAAATATCACATAAAAGATTTTATATAATGTGTTTCTTGTACCTTCAAAACCTTGAGGTTATATTGGCCTGCAACATAAATTTGAATTGTCACGTTACATGCATTTAGTGGAGGGCGGGAAAGCCCACGTTCTTAGTTTGATGTTTATTAAACGGCGGTTTCTCTGGTTTATGTAGCACCTCACACTGTGGTGAGGACATAAGTTATCTGTTTTAGCAGTAAGCCTCTCTTCCCCAGTGGAGCTCCTTGTTGGCATGGCCTGCTGTGTGAAGACACACAAGGTTAAGCCAGTAGGTTATATCTTATACAATTTTATCAGAAGTTGGTTGACTGCCCTTCCTATTACCTCATGCTGTGCTGGTAAGTATTTTAATCTACTTTTATGTTGTGCCAGTTTTCCCCATTCCCTAACACATCACACAAACTTAAGTGATAGCAGAAAAGACATTATCAGCTCCAAATTCAGAACTAATAGGCTATTTTTAACGTTTTTTAACGCCCACATTGGAGCAGCATATTACTTTCTATTCTCTACTCTATTTAAGCAGCACCAAGATCATAAATCTGTCTTGCAAAAAGACAAGAAGTAAAAAATAATCAATATAAAGACTATGGAGGCCCTGGCCAAGTAGCTCAGTTGGTTAGAGCATTGTCCTGATACACCAAGGTTGCAGGTTCCATCCCAGGTCAGGACACATACAAGAATCAACCAATGAGTGCATAAATAAGTGGAGCAACAAATTGATGTTTTTCTTCCTTCCTTCCTTCCTTCCTTCCTTCCTTCCTTCCTTCCTTCCTTCCTTCCTCTCTCTCTTCCTTCTCTCTCTCTAAAAAATCAATAAATAAAAATTTTTAGAAAGACTATGAAAGGCTTTTTAAAAGTTTTAATAATTATTAATTCCACCATAAAGACTTTTCATGAAATAATTTATCCATGCCTTTGTTACTCCCAGGAATTTAGATTTATACCATGTAGCTCTTTAAATATTTCATTTTTTTTTTGGGGGGGGGGATAGGAAATTATGCTTTGAAAAGGGAAGGGAATGTAACCATGAAAAGTTCTCTCATTCCCAAACCTGTTTTAATCTAAACACTCAATATTTTCACTGTAGTCATTTTTCTCTAATCACAAGTCTTTCCTAATTCCTTGTAATATGCCAAGTTTTCTCCAAGTTGTGGAATAATTACATCCACAGGAATAAATATGTTTCCTAAGACGCTGCTTTCTCAAGAGACAGTGCAGGGACACCAGTCCCTGAAAGTACATGAGCCATCGTGTTGTTCAGTAAAAGATGTACATTTCTAATTTGTTCAGCCAGATAGACCACTTCTTCCTTGAGTAATTACAAAATATTTCAAAGATCTGGAATTTTGTAATGTAATTCTGTAGTTTCCTCCAGTCCTGTAAGCTCTCCATCTTTAGTCATCGTTGACTCTGATGCTTTAGACTGTTTCCATTAGAGATATTATTAGAACAAGGAAGAAAAACTATAATGCATAAAAATTTTAAGTATCACTTGCCCTTTAATTATATAATCATTATTGGGTATTAGATTGAGTAAAATTCTAATTTCCTTGGTATATATTGTTTGTGCTACAAAACTCTTGCCAATTAAGTAAGTTCGAGATAGTTTGTCACTTGTATAGCATATACCTTTGGTTACACAGGGATTCCTAATGTGATTATGGGTATGCCCTTTGTGGTGTATGCCATTGATTTTATAATGTCATCCACACATTTCCCTTTTAAAATCAGCAAAATGTCACTGTTGGATGGTTAATCTGGTTTTCGGCTTTTGCTCTTTGAATATGTGGAGGCAGAAGCAAATGGTGTACGCAGCGATGAAATCTGGCCCCTTTCGCATTTTACCTGGTTTTTAGTATTTCTTGTCTTGATGTACATTTTTTTACTTTTATTTTTACTATTTTTAAACTAGCACAGTGAAACCAGTTGGAAGAATCAAAAACAGTAGGTTAAGTGGGCAAAGAGATACAGTAATGATTTAGAAATTGCATGCATGTTACTATATCTTTGGCATGGGAATAATTGCAAACCAGAGAAATAATAACAGACCTGTATCCAGGCATTTCCCCTCCTCTCCCAATCAAAGCAGGTCTTCCACAGTCTTGAAGTTCCTGTTAATTACTCAGGGCTAAAGAGATTCCTATTCAGGAAGTTAAGAAATCCAATTTTGCCCTAACCTGTTTGGCTCAGTGGATAGAGCATTGGCCTGTGGACTGAAAGGTCCCAGGTTCGATTCCGGTCAAGGGCATGTACCTTTGTTGTGGACACATCCCCAGTAGGAGGTGTGCAGGAGGCAGCTGATCGATGTTTCTAACTTTCTATCCCTCTCCCTTCCTCTCTGTAAAGAATCAATAATATATATATATATATATATATATATATATATATATATATATATATATTTAAAAAAAGAAATCCAGTTTTATTTTGTGACTTGGTAGAAGTTACTTGGTGGCAGGAAAGTGAGTTCCAATAATGAAAGCTGGCAGGCCAGGATTTGTGCTCCACTCTGCTGGTGTATGAAATTACAGCACATCCTTTAAACAAAATCAGTAATCCAACTTTTATGTCCTTTGCTAGGTACAGTGAAAATGTCATTATTCTGCGATCATTTTATTCTTCCTGGATTGGGTCGGGTGCTGTGGCAGTAAGAAGCGGTTCAAATAGATAGAATATGCCAGATCAAACCTTGTGTTTTTATCCACATACCAAAATGATCAAATAATATTCAAGGGAAGATGCTAGAAAAGTCAGACTCTTATTTCCTGAACTCCTCTCCCTGTAATGTCCTGGATGATCTTTAGAGGCTCAATTTACCTAAAGGGAGGCATGCTGCCCCTTGGTGTGGAAGGAGGTTGGTAAGCTGTGGTGTTCCTTAAATTGAGGCAATAGAACAGCACGGGAGAGTTTGTTGATCCTCAGATGTGCTCTGCATAAACAAGGAGAGAAAATCTGAGCATATTTTTGCTCTTTTGACTGAGCATTTTCTGCGTCATTCTTTTCTACGGAACAAGGGCATTTGTCATAGGAAAGACAGATTGTTCGTAAGGTAGGTCTGTCTATACAGCCGTAAAAGCCAGGTAATAAATTTACTTGAAAGCATCAGGTCCTAAAGTATGTTTGCATAGTAAAGTATGGACCAGGCCAAAATCCAGGCTTAAACATTTTCTCCTTGTTATCACCTCGTTAAGCTCCCCATGTCTGAGCCATGCCTCCTACAGTCACAGGTATGGTGCCACTAATTAAGAAGAAGGGGCTCATTACCAGTTCTCATTAACATCAATTGGAGTTTTAAAGCCAAATCCCTGGGCTGAAAATTTACCCTCTTAATGTTCAACACAGGTGAACGAATAAAATCATTTAAATGCCCGTATCATGGGGTAGTGCAAATGGGCTCTCCAAGGATGAACAAATTGCTTACTGCAGTCTGGCACTAATCCCAATGCTCAGTAAAAGGCAGGCAGAGCTCTCAAGAAAAATACTATTAAAAAGGGAGACACGGGCAGGGAGGCGGGTGGGGTGTGATAACTGATATCACAATATACACATTATCATCTAAATATCCTCCAGTAAGGATATATGGATAAACAAAATTAACAAAGGTTGTGCCTGACAATCAAGTGCTCAACAAATATTATCTGAATATAATGGATGAAGGAATAAATGTTCCCCAGTATGTTTTAACAAGCTAACGAAACTTGCCTCTCAGACTCAGTTATTTGCTTCAGAATGTCCTGGACCCTGTCCCTTAAACCTTCTTCTGTGTTTTCATTTATTTTATTTTTTACAGATAACACTGTAAATTATTTTATTGTGGGAGGTTGTTAAGACATTTCAAATGCACAATTTCACGAAAAGATAAAATGTGTTGATTTGGTTGATTTGAAAATGCTCTTCTGCAGTTCATTGAAGTGATGAACAGCATGGAAATCAGTCTTCCTGGAAGATAAAAGCAACTCTTCCCTGTCATCAGACCAGGCTTTCTCTCCTTTGTAAAACCAAAGGCAGCCCCGTTCTTACACTAAGTTTCTCCTTTCCCTCCTAATTTCCCTTTCTTACTCCACTGTAAGCAATGACCCAGAAATATTGATAAGATTAATGTTTGCTCCTAAACTTTATATGAATCAGAGAATTTTTTTCTGGTTTTATAGAACTTTGGCATATGATAGATTCTTTTAATTTTTAAATTGCCCATATCTTTCCTGAGTGGGCAAATTTTTCATATTTAATTTACGCTAATGATGTGTACCATGATTAGCATCTCCCAAAAGTGACTTGGTTCTGAACCTCTCCCGAGTGTCAGATTTCTTCAAGGTATTCCCACCTGGCAGAGGCAGTTAGGGAATCACAGAAGCTGTAGCTAGTAGGAGCCTTCAAAGCCATGTGGTTCAGCCCTCAGATTTTACAGATAGGGAAGCTGAAGTCCAAGAAGTTTGTCTTTCTCAAACTCACAAGTAATGATAGAACCCTAACTAGAATTTTGGTCTCCTTATCCCCATATTAGCCCAGGTGTTCATAGCTGATAGATAGATGTCGGTAGGCTTACTCCATGCTATCTTCTTTCACACTTCCAAAGTTGTTTTCAATATGTAATTGATCAGAGTAAAAGAAATCTTCTGCATACTTGGGATTTTTGGTTATTTTACTTAAGATAGGCCTGCCTTATAAGCCTTATAATCTTATAAGCGTTAAGTTTTCATCTTTTCACCTGCTTAAAAATTGAAAGACAGTGATAATGGATGCATAAATGCATCATGGGATGAATAAATTGTGTGAGTTAGAGAAGAGAAAATGAATGTGTTCGTGAGAGAGCGAGCACATCAATCAGCGGTATCATGGTGTTTGCACCAGTGTGTCCAGGGGACACCTCACCAATCAATCATTTGGGAAGCTCCCTCCAGCTTTCAGAAGGAGAAAAAGATTTCACACCAAAGTGCTGTAGAGAAAGCACAGCATTTAACGAGGTCATTCCAGGGACTCTTCCAGTTCCTGGAAAAGAGGAAAAAATGGGAAGGGGGCAAAGTACCATAGAAAGCCTCTAGTTTGGAATTTTTTTTAAAATGTGGATTGCATTATGAACCATTCTTATTTTATATTGATTCAAAACATTAATTAAACATTATTTGGATATCTGAGCATTAAAAATTGCCATTTGTATATAGCTTCTGCCTTCAAAGGACCTTGAAAGCTAAAAAGCCTTTATTCTTCAAAGCTTTCATTATCATATTGAATTATAACCTAATACTGCTGTTTTTCTTGAGCATTAAACATATAAACATTCCCTGGAAATATTTCAGTTTTATGAATCATTCATACAATAATTATTGCTCATGTGCAAGATACTACTTCAGCTGCTGCCTTAACCTAGCTTATCCATTGGTAAGCCAAATAAAATTAGTTTATAAATAACTAGAGGCCTGGTGCATGAAATTCGTGCACTCGGGGGGTCCCTCCGCCCGGCTTGCACCCTCTCACAGTCTGGGAGCCCTCGGGAGATGTCCGACTGACGCATCCTTAACACTGCCGTGTAGATGGGAGAGGCTCCTGCCACTGCTGCTGCGCTCACCAGCTATGAGCCTGGCTTCTGGCTGAGCAGTGGAAGCGCACTGACCACCAGGGGGCAGCTCCTGCATTGAGCATCTGCCCCCTGGTGGTCACTGTGCATCATAGCGACTGGTCGTTCCACTATTCGGTTGATTTGCATATTAACCTTTTATTATATAGGATTATGATGCAAAATAGAAAGTGATTAAATGACAAAATTGTTTAGGCAACATTTTTCATTTCTGAATTTCTAAGGGGTTAAAGAAATACTAAAAAGTTTGCCTAAGACAATTTCATTACTGAGGTGCAGATCTGGGCATTCACTCCCCAAATGGCTCAGTTCTCAGTAGTATTTGCTCCTGAAGGTGGTGTACCATTTGTGTAGTTAATTAAAGCAAGACACATAATGAAATATCATAAAATATTGCCCACTAGCAAGGAAAGGCAGCTATTGCCAATAACATGATTTTGTAAGCAGGAAGTAATTCTTGCCTCAGCTCTGACAGCATGACTTCATTTGCTGCTTATGGTCACTTTTTCTGCACCAGCTTTTCAAGTCAAGAAACTGGTAAAAATTCTATGGAAGGATTACCATCAAGTGGAATTGTAAACAAAAACTCAAGCAGCCAAACAATAATTACTAGTAAGTGTATCCATTCCAATCCAAGAAAACAAGTATTAGTCATTACATAAATATAAAAACTACTGGGGCCCAGTGCACGAATTTGTGCACCTTGAAAGGAACTGTGGGCCATAAGGCTGCAGTAGGCACAGGGGCAGGTCTTGGCCCATCCTCCGCACCCCTGCCCTGCCCCTCCGACCATGGCCCCTGGTCCCCTGTCTGCCAGCAGCCCTGCTCCCACCACCACTCCCACACACTGATGGCACCAGCCCTGCTTGCACTCCCTGACAGCACGGAGTGATTGGGGCCAGCGCCAGCAGCTGGTGCGAGCCTTAGCTGCTACCCCGATCGCCCTCAGGAGCAGGGGGAGATGAAGAAGCCCTCAGGGGCAATCAGGGCCAGCAGCCACAGCTCTCACCCACTGATGACGCCAAGCAATCGGGACTGGTGCCGGGTGCCGGCAGTAGGTGTGAGCAGGGCCAGCACTGGCAGTGGGTGCGAGTGGCAGCTCCGGTGCTGGCAGTGGGTGCGAGCAGCAGCTCTGGCACCAGCAGTGGATGCAAACGGGGCCAGTGCCAGCAGCAGGTGCAAGCGCCTGGCAGGACCACGGCACACGGGAACAAAGAATTTTCAGTAACCACCAGAGGACCAGCACCCTGCCTTGGTCTGGCACCACCGCTCACCTGTTCCACCATCCCGCTATGGCTGACGCCCATGTTCTGAGCTCTGCCGCTAGCTGGCAATGCCCACCACGTACTGTGTGCGCCCCCTGGTGGTCAGCGCACGTCATAGCAACCAGTTGTTTGGTTGTTCTGCCGTTTGGTCTATTTGCATATTAGCCTTTTATTATATAGGATAGCATCTAAGATAGTGTATGGTGTTTAGTGTAGAAGTTGAAAGCATCAATTTGGGGCTTGAACAGATAGTGTTTGAATGCAACCCTGCCCAGTGTTAATTGCATTACCAAAAGAGATCCCTTTTTATCTGTGTTAACATCACAATTAAAATGGTAGTAGTTGCTGCTTTCCTTCATCTCCCTCCTTTATCATTAAAAACAGAGAATAATAATATCTTTATTTTTAAAATTTATCTTTATCATTGGAAGTATTATAGATGTCCCCTTTTGTCCCCATTGACCCCTTCTACCTAATACCCACTCCCCACCCACCCTCACCCCAGGCCTTCACTGAGCTATTGTCTGTGTCCTTGGGTTATGCATATACATATGCATACAAGTTCTTTGGTTGGTCTCTTCCCACTCACCCACCCCTGCCTTTCCTCTGAGATTCCTCAGTCTGTTCCTTGATTCTATGTCTCTGGATCTATTTTGTTCATTAATTTATTTTGTTCCTTATATTCCACATGTGAGTGAAATCATGTCATACTGGTCTTTCTCTGACTGGCTTATTTCACTTAGCATAATATTCTCCAGGTATTAATTTCTTTAAATGCCTGAGCTCTTATTATACTTCGTCTTATACTACTGTATAGTTTGCTATTGGCTCTTCTGTTACTCCACTTGCTTGGAAACTATTTGAGGACAAGAATCTTGAATTCTGTTTGAGTATAAACAGTACTATACATGTAGAAGCACTGAAAAAATGACTATTGATTTTAATTTTAAGGATGATTACAAAGAAGCCAACTGAATCTAAGGCCATGTGAACAATTCATAAATCCTTACCAACCATCCCAGTTTGATTAACATCACTATGGATGAAGAGTAGCATTCAACCCATAAACTTCTTACCAAGAATTTACCTAGAACATGGAGTTAAATATGTAAGGAATAAGGGGAAACTTTTGAATAAGAAGTTTTGAAACATTTTTTCCTATCAGATTTGCAAAGATGAAAACTATGGATAGGTTCTAATATTGGCCAAGTGTGGGAAGAGTATGAAGCAGCATTTTCATAAGTAGTTAGGCAATATTTACCTTTATTCTCATACTTTCACTCAGCAATTTTATTATAGGAACTAGAGGCCTGGTGCATGAAATTGGTGTGGGGCGGGGGGGGGGGGGGGGTCCCTCAGCCCAGCCTGCACTCTCTCCCAATCCGGGACCTAAACCGGCAGTTGGACATCCCTCTTGCAATCCGGGACCACTGGCTCCTAACTGCTCACCTGCCTGCCTGCCTGATTACTCCTAACCACTCTGCCTGCCTGCCTAATTGTCCCTAACCACTCTGCCTGCCTGTTTGATCACCCCTAACTGCTTGCCTGCCTGCCTGCCTGATCGCCTCTAACCACCTCTGCCTTGGCCCCCGTCACAGCGGCTTCGCCCAGAAGGATGTCCAGTATGACATCTGGAAGGTTGTTCAGCTGTCTGGTCTAATTAGCATATTATGCTTTTATTATTATAGATATTTAACTCCATGTTCTAGGTAAATTCTTGGTAATTGCAATATCCTTCTAAAGTAGACAAGGTAGTCATTCCAATACCTGCTGCTCTTCTGCATTCACAGACACTAAATCTCACGGTCATACAATGAGCCTTTTCATTTTACTAATAAGAACTCCATAATACCATTTCAAGCATTTTTCCTCTCTGATTGCCATCTGTCTTTCCAGTTCACTCCCTGTAGTACTCTGATTCCACTGGGCACTGGGAACTATAGTCATTAATTCTATCATCTCTTGATGCTTCTTAGTGTCCTCCTTTTTTAGCTCTCTGCTACCTTTCTTCCTTCCTTTCTTCCTTCCTTCCTTTCTTTCCTTTCCTTCCTTCCTTCCTTCCTTCCTTTCTTTTCTTCCTTCCTTTCTTTCTTTCTTCTTTCTTTCTTTCTTTCTTTCTTTCTTTCTTTCTTTCTTTCTTTCTTTCTTTCTTTCTTTCTTTCTTCCTTCCTTCCTTCCTTCCTTCCTTCCTTCCTTCCTTCCTTCCTTCCTTCCTTCCTTCCTTTCTTCTTTCTTTCTTTCTTTCTTTCTTTCTTTCTTTCTTTCTTTCTTTCTTTCTTTCTTCTTTCTTTCTTTCTTTCTTTCTTTCTTTCTTTCTTTCTTTCTTTCTTTCTTTCTTTCTTTCTTTCTCTGTAGTGGATATAATAGCCCATCATTATAATCACTGCATGCATGCATTTGCTTTCATCTTCCTTGCCCCTTTCTCCCTTCCTGCATTACACTCACTTGATAAAACCCCAACCTTGGTTAAATCCATTTCACTGCCCACTCTTTTCCTGTACCTGGGCACCTAAACATGGCTAAAGTTTAGTTCACAAAGAAAACCACAGTCTTGCTGACGGGTCTACTTTAAATCTCTGACCTTTTATCCTAACTGAGCACTTTGTGCCAACCCAGCAATCTTACTATATATTCTCTAATCCATTCATTCTCTGACACTCCTTAATGACTAATTCACAATTTTTTCCTTTCACCCCAGACCTTAAACACCTCCTTCCTTTCTTGTTACATCAATTAACCCATTTGTTATAGGCTAGCAATGTTTCATATTGTGGAGCTTCTGCTGGTTTTTCAATTCCTTCAGCCTTCTGAAGGCAGACTTTACTGTGAGGCCGGAAGTGGTGTTGTAGGTCCTGCACCACCAGCTCCTGTTTTCATGCAGGAATCACAGTGCCAAATCCCCACAACTTGTGTCTTTCTCTTGGTTTTGCTACAGAAGGAGCAAGTGTACTTGGTGTACTGGCTGATTTCAATTTTCATCACCATTTTCCTGAGGGGTCCTGTGCCGTAGTGGGTCCTATATGTACTGACAATTCTGACCTTCTTGGTTTATTCAGCCATATCACCACAAGCTAGGTCCAAACCCAGAGAGGAGCAACTCCTCCTATCTTTTGACTCTCAGATGATGACCTTAATGCACAGAGCTAATAAAAAGCAATCAGAGGAAAATTTCCTGTACAACTTAATATTCTATCTACATCTGCCTTCCTCCTGTTATTGCAGATGAACTGTTTGTGCACATATCTAAGGCCAATTTTGAGGCAAGGGAACTTTACATCATATAAATAGGAATACTAACTATGGAGTAAGTTAATCTTTGCCTATGAACTAGGCAAGGTAGAGAGTGCCAGATTTGTTGTTCAGCTTTTTTGTATGTTGACATTATAGTGAAGAGACAACAACCATACTCTATTGATTCATGTCATCATGGAAATAGACAGGACACCATAAGTCACTTGTCTACCCCCTCATTTTACAAGTTGACATCTAAAAAAGTAAAATTACTTTCCCAAGGATATATATATATATTTTAATGGGCAATTAGAGGAAGGATGACAGGCAACATAAGGGTAGTTTCACAATGTTTTTTTTTCTGTAGAAATTACCAAAAGTTAACAAAAGAAGCAAAAGAAACACCAAAAACGTATGATCAATGCTACAACTAGGGAAGGATCAAATGTGTTATCCAAATGCAGCACAATTTAAGTCAAATTGAAATAAGATGGTAGGAACCTGCACAGAATTCCTCTTCTAGAGAGTAGTAATGAGGGGATAATATATGAATAAAGTTGTTTTAAAAAAAAACTGATATCCTCCCAATTATATCAGAAATTTGATAAAATTTAGAGTTAAAATAGGGCAGGTAGATATGTGTTGATTCCTTTAGATGTACCCGTCTCTTACTGTTTCAATAAAATGACTTGGAGCCTGGCATGAAGAGCCACTGAGCTTGGTGGCTCAGGAGGAGGGAAGGAGAGAGGTGGGTGATAATCTATATGTAGTGATTAGCTTGATCAAGAACAACAAACAGCAGCCAACAAAATCAAGAAGGCAGGGAAAAATGTGCTGTCAAGCCAATATAGACCACACAGGAAAATATCTGGGTTCTGCTAACATAGGAAAGCAAAGTGAAGTCCAGAATACTTACCCACCTCTAAACTCTACTGATGTATGAGGAAAAGGAAGGAGGGGCTTCAAAACAAAATTGCCTCTCTTCCATTCCCTCTAATATGATATCTGAGCCACAAAACAAATAATACTGAACATTGGCATATGCCCATTGCATATGTTCTCAAAGAGTTTACTAAGTTCCCAGGCATTCAAAAAGAAAAAGCAAGGGGCATACCCCTGCACTATTTTAGGATAAGGATGGTTTGGATAGAATGGCCCCATTCAGAAATGAAAACCATCAAATAAATTTTGTTTCCACCAAAAAGAAAAGGAAAAAGGAAGCGAAAACAATACAACATACAGAATTCAGATAGAGGGAAGACTTTAGAAATGCACTTAAAAATATGGTATAAAATTTTTGCAACTGCTTTGCACACTCAAGAACATTGAAAATAACTTTATGAAATAATAGCCTAAATATTAGATAAGAAAGGAATAAGTGAAAAGGAAGCTGGTAGAACAAAAGAAAGAAATCATGAGAAAAATAACACAAGAAAAAAATTAATGTATTAAAAATAGCAAAGAAGAAACACAGCAATGGAAAGAGAGGATCAAGATGGTGGCATAGGTAAATGCCAGTACTTGCTGCCTCCCACAACCACATAAAAATTACAACTAAGATACAGAGCAATTATCATAAGAACCACCTAAAATCTGACTGAATGGATGTCCTATAATTAGAAAAGTCAAGAAAGTACATCAAGACTGGTAGGAGGGGAAGAGGCGGGGAATGGGCTGGTCCAACACACGCGTGTGGTGTGGTGTTTTTTGTTTTTCTAATTGGGAGGGATATCTCCACTGTGGAGACCTCCAGTGAGAAGCAAGGAGTCCCAGCCCCATACCAGACCCCCAGTCCAGGGTTCCAGAGCTGGGAAGAGAAATCCTCATAACTTTGGGCTGAATGACAGACACGGAGGCTGCTGGAGACCCAGGCAGTCCCTCTTAAAGGGCCAGTGCACAAACTTACGCAGTCCTGCTTCCTCTGCACAACAGCACCAGGAGGTTGCTTTGGGGGACCCAGGCACATACATGGAAGAACTGGATTGTTGGTCAGGAACTCCGGGTCAGCTTTCTCCCAGACAGTGGTGCTTGCAGGGGTCATTGTTACTGTGCTAGGACCTCCCCCATTGCAGAGTTGATTGACAGCCATATCTGAGTTTCCATCAGCGTGGCCCACACTGTGCACTCTACCCTGGTGATTCCCTGAGACCCTGTCTCATCCAATTTGCTGCCCCATCCAAGCTGTTTGCAACGGCTTTTCCATATGAATGGCCCCCTGTCTCATCCAATTTGCTGCCCCATCCAAGCTGTTTGCAATGGCTTTTCCATATGAATGGCCTGTCCCCGCTTAGGCTTCAGACTTTTCTAAAATCTCTCAAACAAGCAGCAACTGGCATCAACATGGCCCAAACTTATCAATAAGAGGCCCAAGATCTGGCACTAGCACCAGCCTGCCTTGCTTCACAGATGAGCCTCCCCTGGGCATTTCCAAGCCCAATACAAGTAGCAGCCATCTGCAGATCTCTCCATAGCTCCTTCTGGGTGGCCCCAGGCAGTGGCTAACTTTGCACCTGTCTGGAGGCCCCAGAGCCAGTGCACTCGGTAGACAGCTTCAGACCATACCAGATTACAACTCTACACATCCACAAGCAACACACTCAAGGGGCAGACTCAATGAGTACCAAAGCCCCACTGAAGCAAGTCCTGCTTCATTGGGGTGTCTCCTGCACAGCAGCTCTTCCACTGTAGTCAGAGCTGGTTCTCACAGCCAATTGTCCTGGATGTTAACTCCTCCTAGTGATGCCAACAGCAATCAAGGCTCAACTACAACAAGACTCTGCACAAAGCCCACACAGAGGCGCACCTAGAGGGTCCAGCTCAGGTAACTGTGCAGACTGAGCCACTGGGCCCTAAAGGACACCTCCAACACAAGGCCACTCTACCAATTCCAGGACACATAGCAGGTCTAGCTAATATTTAAAAGCAAACACAGGGAAGCAGCCAAAATGGGGAAACAAAGAAACATATCACAAATGAAAAAATGGAAGCAAGCAAACTACTAGATACAGAGTTCAAAACAATGGTTATAAGGTGCTCAAGGATCTTAATGAGAGCTTGAAGGGACTTAATGAGAGCTTAAATGGACTTAGTGAGACTTTCAAGAATCTTAGTGAGTATTTCAAAGACATAAAAAAAGACCAGTCAGAAATTAAGCATACACCAACTGAAATAAAGAAAAATTTACAAGGATTCAACAGTTGAAGATTCCAATAATCAAATCAATTATTTGGAATATGAGGAAGTAAAAAACACCCAATCAGAAGAGCAAAAAGAAAAAAGAATCCAAAAATATGAACATAGTGTAAGGAGTCTCTGGGACAACTTCAAGCATACCAACATTCACATTATGGGAGTGCCAGGAAAAGGAGAGAGAAAGCAAGATATTGAAAACCGACTTGAAGAAATGATGACAGAAAACTTCCCCTATCTGGGGAAAGAAATAGACTTACAAGTCCAGGAAGCTCAAAGAGTCCCAAACAAGAGAAACCCAAAGAAGCCCACACCCAGACACATCATAATTAAAATGCCAATAGTTAAAGACAAAGAGAGAATCTTAAAAGCAACAAGAGAAAAGCAGTTAGTTACCTATAAGGGAGTGCCCATATGTCTGTCAGCTGATTTCTCAACCGAAACTTTGCAGGCCAGAAGGGAGTGGCAAGAAACATTCAATGTGATGAACAGCAAAGACCTACAACCAAGATTACTCTACCCAGCAAAACTATCATTTATAATTGAAGGTCAGCTCTAGCCAGTTTGCTCAGTGGATAGAGCATCAGACGTGGACTGAAGGTCCTGGGTTCAATTCCAGTCAAGGGCACATTCCTGGGTTGTGGGCTTAATCCCTAGTAGGGGTCATGCAGGAAGTGGCCAATCAATGATTCTTTCTCATAACTGATGTTTCTATCTCTCTCTCCCTCTCCCTTCATCTCTGAAATCAATAAAAATATTCTTTTTATTTAATAAATCTTTATTGTTCAGATTATTACAATTGTTTCTCCTTCCCCCCCCCATATCTCCCCTCCACCCGGTTCCCACCCTCCCTTTTGCCCTTACCTCCCCCCCGCCCCCCACTGTCCTTATCCATAGGTGTATGATTTTGTCCAGTCACTTCCCATACCCCCAACACAGACACCCCTTTCCCTCTGAGAATTATCAATCCACTCCGATTCTATGCCCCTGATTCTATTGTGTTCACCAGTTTATTCTGTTCTTCAGATTTTTAACTCACTTGACTTTTATATTTTATTGATTTTTGACAGAGAGGAATTGAGAGGGATAGAGAGTTAGAAACATCGATGAGAGAGAAACATCGATCAGCTGCCTCCTGCACACCTCCCACTGGGGATATGCCTGCAACCAAGGTACGTGTCCTTGACCAGAATCGAACCTGGGACCCTTTAGTCCACAGGCCGACGCTCTATCCACTGAGCCAAACCGGTTTCGGCATTGACTTTTAAATTCACTTGTTGATAGGTATGTATTTGTTGTTCATAATTTTTATCTTTACTTTTTCTTCTTTTTCCTCTTTTTAAATAATACCTTTCAGCATTTCATATAATACTGGTTTGGTGGTGATGAATTTCTTTAGCTTTTTCTTATCTGTAAAGCTCTTTATCTGGCCTTCAATTCTGAATGATAACTTTGCTGGGTAGAGTAGTCTTGGTTGTAGGTTCTTGCTATTCATCACTTTGAATATTTCTTGCCACTCCCATCTGGCCTGCATAGTTTCTGTTGAGAAATCAGCTGATAATTGTATGGGTGCTCCCTTGTAAGTAACTAACTGTTTTTCTCTTGCTGCTTGTAAGATTCTCTCTTTGTCTTTTGCCCTTGGCATTTTAATTATGATGTGTCTTGGTGTGGTCCTCTTTGGATTCCTCTTGTTTGGGGTTCTGTGTGCTTCCTGGACTTGTAAGTCTATTTCTTTCACCACGTGGGGGAGTTTTCGGTCATTATTTCTTCAAATAGGTTTTCAGCGTCTTGCTCTCTCTCTTCTTCTGGCACCCCCATAATTCTGATGTTGGTACGCTTGAAGTTGTCCCAGAGGCTTCTTACACTATCTTCAACTTTCTGAATTCTCTTCTCTTTTTGCTTCTCTGGAGGAGTGTCCTTTGCCTCTTTGTATTCCAAATCTTTGACTTGATTCTTGCATTCCTCTAGTCTGCTGTTGGGTCTCTGTATAATATTTTTTATTTCAGTCAGTGTATGTTTAATTTCTAGTTGGTCTTTTTTCATATCCTCGAGTGTCTCATTAAATTTATAGGCCTTTTCCATGAAATTCTTGAAAAACCTTATAACCGTGGTTTTGAACTCTATGTCCATTCGTTTGTTCTCCTCCATTTCTTTCATTTGGGATCTGTTTCCTTGCCTCCTCATTTTCGCTGCTTCCCTTAGTTGGTAGGGTAGCTTTGTGTACTAGTTGTCCTATTGGTTCAACTGGTCAGCCTCCCAGTTACCTGAGGTAGATGCTCTTGGTGCACCCCTTTGTGGGCTGTGTGTACAGCCTTGTTGTAGTTAAGTCTTGATTGTTGTTGTTGTCACTGGGAGGAATTGATCTCCAGACCAATTGGCTGTGAGGATTCGCTGTGTCTATAACGGAAGAATTGCTGTGCTGGAGACACGTTTATGGGGCGGGACTTGTTCCAGTAGGGCTTTGGTGCTCACTGAGTCTGCCTCTTGAATGTGTCCCTTATGAAAGTGGTTGAAATCTGGTGTCGTTTCATACCGACCACTAGATATCCTAGATTCTGGATCTCCAATGGGGTGCAGGTCAGCTACTGTCTGAGGCCACCCAGCAGGAGCTACAGCAAGAACTACAGTTTTCTCCTCTTTGCTTGGGGTTTGGCGGTTTTGGAGCAGTCTGACTGGAGCTGCAGTTTATTTGGTTAAGCTTCCACAGAATAGGCCATTTATATGCAAAAGCCACTGTGTGGAGCCTGGGTGGGTTTGTAGGATTTTGGGGCGGGATCTCAGGGCAGGGCGGGGTCTCAGGGCGGGGTGGGATCTCAGGGCGTCACTAGGCTAGGGCATGGCAAGCGGCGATGGCTGCAGTCAGCCCTCTCTGCCTTTCTGCATTTCCAAGTCCCTGCGTCCCCCGCTCCAGCGCAGTAAACACTGATTGCTGGGCGCACCTCTGCAAGAAAGTCACTCTCACTTTCCGACCTGATGGCCGAGAGTCCAGCTTCTCCCCGTAGGTGTCTGGGTCCCCCGCGTGTCCCCAGAAGCTGGATTTCAGAG
Organism: Cnephaeus nilssonii; assembly: GCF_951640355.1. Classification (NCBI taxonomy): domain Eukaryota; kingdom Metazoa; phylum Chordata; class Mammalia; order Chiroptera; family Vespertilionidae; genus Cnephaeus; species Cnephaeus nilssonii. The sequence goes on along the minus strand of NC_137075.1, from coordinate 38,742,357 downwards.
TGATTGGGAGCTTATCTCCCTTCGGGTTGGAAAAAAGCCGAGCGCCCTGTTGCCTGCCACCAGCCTGCTTCTCGCGCCTCTGTACCTCAGCTTTTCCGCATTTGTTCTCCTTTCTTTTTCCTTCTTAGTTGTAAATTTACCACTCATCCAGCTTTCCCGTGGTTCTGGGTGGTAGACGTTTTGTCTTCTAGTTATATTTTTGAAATTGTGCGCGGCGTCAGTTTAGTTGTTTAACTATGCCGCCATCTTGGTTCCTCCTCTCAAAAATATTTTTAAATAAATAAATAGAATTGAAGGTCAGATAAAGAGCTTCACAGACAAGAAAAAGTTAAAGGAGTTCATCACCACCAAACCAGTATTATATGAAATGTTTGAAGGGCATTTTTTAAGAAGAAGAAGGAGAAGAAAGAGGAGGAGGAGAAGAAGACAAAAATATGAACAATAAAATGACAATAAATACATATCTATCAATGATTGAATCTAAAAATCAATATAAACAAACAAAAAATCTAATGAATAAAATAAACTGATGAACAAAATAGAATCAGAGGCAAGGCAACATGCCTGACAAATGTCAGAGGGAAGGGGTGTGGTGGGAAGAGATTAACTAAATATCTTATCTGCATATATGCGTTACCTATGGACACAGACAATAAGGTGGTGAAGGCCTAGGGTGGGGCAGGAACCGGGTGGAAAAATGGGAGGAAAAATGGGGGACATCTATAATACTATCAAAAATAAAGTGTCTTTTAAAAAAAAAAAGAAAGAAAGAAACACAGCAATGTAGTAAACCCACACAGGATTATGAAAAATCACACAATATAGGAAGTCATATAAAGTCTAACACTTAAGAATACCAAAGTAGATGTGAAGAAAAATGGAAAGCTCACATATGGTTATTTCTATGTGGACGGGGCAAGGGAGCAGACTAAATGAAACCCACAAAAATTCCAAGAAAATTATCCAGGGGTGGAAAAACAATAACCCTGAATCTATAGATCGAAAAGGTTCACGCAGCCGGCATGTCAACTTATCAACCAGGAGGTTATGATTTGATTCCAGTCAGGGCACATGCCCAAGGTTGCGGTCCCGATTCCCAGTGTGGGGTGTGCAGGAGGCAGCTGATCAATGATTCTCTCTCATCATTGATGTTTCTATCTCTCTCTCCCTTCCTCTCTGAAATCAATAAAAATATATTTTTAAAAAATAAAAGGTTTAATTTGTTTTAGAAGATGCTTATAAAGAATGAGCAGTATCAAGATATATTTTTTAAGTTATTAAGCTGCAAATGTAAAGAAAGCTTTTAGAAAGGTGATGATTATTTAAAAATGGAAGAGAGACTTAAAAACTCTGATTTTTTAAAATTACAGTTGCAAAGACAATGGAACATTGTCTATAAAATTCTCAGGTTAAAACTATGTGCATCAGAAAAATTGATGTATTTGAGAAAAATTTACATTCTCAAATGTGTAGAGACTCAATAAATGCATTACCCATGTCTGACTTCTCAAAGTCATACTTAAAATATAGCCCAGACTTTCATTTCCAACAATATGATGGATTTGATTCTAGAGTTGCCAGATATAGCAAATAACAATACAGAATGCCCAGTGAAATTTAAATTTCAGATTAACAATAAATAATCTTTTAGTGTAAGTATGGCCTATGCAATATTTGGGATATACTTATGCTAAAGGAGTATTCCTTATTTATCTGAAATCTACATTTAACTACATTGACATCCTGAATTTCTTACAACCATAGGTAGTTTGAGAAATATCCCAAAACATACAATTAAGAAATGCTGATTTAAAAAAAAAAAGGATAAAAAACAGACAAAAATATCAAAATTGTGTGACTGAGCTCAGAAGGTAAACACACACACACACACACACACACACACACACACACACACACACACAAAGGGAACAAATTACAAACAAATGGTAAAGCAGAAGCTGAAATGATGGGAATTACTTGCATGGTGACTCAAATGGTTGTGTTTGGATGGCCACTCGGGAAAGAAAAGGGCACTTGGGAGCTGCGTGGAGAGTTGGATCTGAGACTTTTCTATAAACCAGCACCCTGGAGAGGCTCTATTCTCTGTGAAAGGATGGGCTAAGGAAATATGCTCACGGCAAAAGACAACGAGGAACTTGTCTGTCTTGTCTTAGGCTCTCAGTAGCAAACAAAGCACATTTCCCAAGGAATTCAAACACACCAGTTTTCCCTCAAACAAATTTGGAGTGGAATCTATGTAACTACTGCCTTGGACTTTGTTTTACTTATTATCCCAAAACATTTATTACTTGCTACAATTTGATAATAACTCCAGTTTTGAATGGTGCATATTTCTCATTATGAATCTAAATATGCAGAATGTTTGTTCTGTTTTCAGTCATACACTGTGTTAAAAATAATGTCTTAAAAACAGTATGACTTACTTGCATATTTATCTGTATTAAAAGCTTCATGAAACAATTATTGCAGATACACAGCTATTGCTTTTTTAAGTATTTTTTAAAAGAAAAATATCTCCTCTCCTATATCAATTGCCTACATTTTCAAATGTATCATCTGAGTCAAAGGAGTTGCAAGATTTAAACAGGAAAACATTCACAGAGGAGAAGAATGTTGAAGGAAAGGAATTGTAATTTTAGTCATTGTGTCCAATGATAAATTTTAATCTGAAATAATAAACGTGTTCTTTTGTTGTCAGATATGTGTTGTAAACAGAAAGAAATTCTGGATGTTCCTACAAATTATAGCCTCATTTCAGCATAGAGACTGTTTACCTAGCCTGCAGAGCACATAAAGAGATGCTGCTTTATATTGATCAAGTTACAGAAGACTCCACTTTATTAAAAGTGACAATTTCTGCCCGGCCGACATAGCTCAGTGGTTGAGCGTTGACCTATGAACCAAGAGGTCACCGTTCTATTCCTGGTCAGGGCACATGCCTAGGTTGCAGGCTCAATCCCCAGTGTGGGGCATGCAGGAGGCAGCCGATTAATGATCCTCTCTCATCATTGATATTTCTCTCTCTCTCTCCCTCTCCCTTCCTCTCTGAAATCAATTTAAAAATATATATTTTTTAAAAAGTGACAATTTCTGTTTTAAAGAACTTTTTCTTTTAAAAAGCATTTCCATATCTTCATGAAAGCCAATAGTCGCATGTTTATTTTTAACCTTTTGCACTCGGATGTCGAGTGTGACTCGACATGGTTAGCATTAGAATAAAGGAATCGAGAAAAAAGCAAGCAAGTGCAAAGGGTTAATTAAAAAGAAAACTCTATGTCTCTGGAATGCTAGCTACTACCATCTTAGTAGTTCCCAGAAAAGAGATCCAAATTGAAAAACAATTTCACCAAATTTCATTAATTTCTCTAGAATTTCAATATGGACTCTTGTAGTTTTAAGAAAACAAGTGTGTGTGTTTTTAACTCTATGACCATCTTCAGTTGATTAGCATGTAATTAAAATGTACACCAGAAGTTATCATTTTAGTATCTGAATTACTGTTTGTTTTTAAGTCTTTTAAACATAAATAGTTGAATCAAATATTTCACATTTCACAGTTCAATTTCACCATGTTAGCTAAATAAGAGGGTGCTAAGAAGAGAATATTACCTAAATTAAAAGTTTGCCACTTCGCAGCTCTAATCCTGTTGGGAAAAGATGAGTTCTGTCTAACTTATCAGCAAGAGGTCTTTATTGCCTTAAGTATTAATTGACTAGGTTCTCATTAAGGTCAAAAGTACACTTGGCTGACCAGAGGCAGCCAATTATCCATTGTCAGCCATGCTCATTTACATTGACTGAACATAATGGTAATTATTTGACTGCCAAGTCACAAGGTCGCTGAATCTTTTGTGCACTTTGCCCTCCAAAAGGGCAACAGTCATTCAGACACCAGAAAGCATTTATAACAAAGATTTAGTTTATTACTTATTGACTTAAATCACTCTTAGGAACAGGTGTTTCATTCTCTTTGGACAAATGATGTATCATTTCTTTGTGAAATACTTGAGTCTGGTTGAAATCCTGTGGTTGATTGTGTCTGAGGATTTTTGTTCAGCAAGCAGCTTGCAATTGAAACTCCAAATAGCTTTTTAAAGAGCAGACCAATCCTATGACTATATCCTTTTGTAATCTAGACTTTTCTCCTGCTAAGTGACTGCAGCAAGTTGGAACAAGCTGGGCACACAGGTGCTGAAATGCCTCTGGGGCATCAGTCTCAACACTGAAGGTTAGAACCACATTTGAGTCTCACCGTAATGAGGACATTGGTATGCTTTTAAATACCAAATGCTGTTGACTTGGGATATTGGATATTCGCCATAGAACAAAAGCGAAATGAAAATGCAAGATTATTCCATGGGCCAATAATCTAAAATTTCTGTCCCAGTGATTTGCATCATCATAAATTATTACATCTAATTTATATGATGGTGATGTCACTAGTTGTATTCGTGAGCTTTTAATTTTTTTCCATTTTATCTATTCTACTTATATTGAACATCATTATCCCTTACATTTTATTGATTTAAATATCACAGATGATTCCATGTGCTAGATTTTAAGGAAAAATATTTTTGTTTAGCACATCACTTTTACAACTTGTATGTCTAGCTCAAACTAGAAACCGGAGTTTCAGCCTAGATTCTTTCTTTTGCCCTCCCCAAATATGCATTCTATCAAGCATCACATTCCATCAGTTCTAGTTAGTGAATATCATCAATGGACAGAAGTACTCTGCACGTCAACCCATTGCCACTGCCTCGGGTCAGCTACTTGTTGTCTCTTGATTAAACAGTTGTAATACCTTTTTACTGGTCTTCAAAGTGATTCGATGGCCCTCTGTTGGCATGACTGTCTTCCCTCTAGACTTAGACCCTTTTAGAATAGAGTGACATATATTCATATGGTATCCCCAGCAAACATTTAGTGCTTGGCACATAAAGACATTCAGTAAAAGTTTACTGAATAAATAAGTGACCATAATTCGCTTATAAATGTAAACCCTGATAGAATGGTAATTTGTTATGATTTAAAAAATCATTAAAGCAAACTTTTCACTAGTATTAAATTATTAATATTTTCTCAGACTATTATAAGGAGCAGTAAGTTATAATTCATCCAGGTGACTAACCCAACAGCATTTAATATGAAGACAGAGAGGCCAAGTCAAAAGAAAGAAATTATTATCATAATTCTTGAGTAATTAAGCTACCAAGTATATATAGAAAACAAACCCATGTATTATCAAAACATTTGCTTTGCTTGTGGGATTGTATGATTTTCCTGCAAGTCAACATTAGATTAGCAGTTATATATTGTTTACTAAGTACTGAGCACTCCATATACATTATCTGCCATCCTCTTAAGTACCCACATAATATAGATATACTAATTGTCATTTTACAGATAAGAAAACTGGTTTCCCAGGATAACTTACCTAAAAGACACATAATCCAGGACTTCCTGGCTCCAAAGCCTGAGCTCTATCTACCACACTAATCTGATTCTTTCTACCATCTTATTCCACTTATTCCATTGTGGCTTCATTTGATAGTAAGTTTGCATCCTTTTTAAAACTTTGGACAATCTATTAAACATTATTCTGAAACTCCATTAGGTATTATATAGAAATATTTCATATCCAATGTTGGATTAGGGACTGGATAATCAATAGAGCCAAAGATGAGGAAAAGGACAGTGGAAATTAAAGGTAATATGACTTTGTAGTTAAGACTGCATGGGTTTTGACATGATACAGCCTTACATTTGAATGTCAAGTTTACCATGTACTACCTGTGTAACCTTGAGTGAATTATTTGATTTCCAAGTTTAAGAGCGTTAATCTTTAAAATAGACCAATGGATATGTAAAGATAAAATGAGATTAAGCAGATAAGATGCCTAGCACAGTGATGGTGCATCATAATGGTTCAGTAATGTTAGCTATTGTTGTTAATAAAGGTTTTCTACCAAAATGGACAGTTTGGGCTATATATACTTTGTAATCCTTTTTTGTGTTCAGATGAGAAATTCCAGGTGAGATGGCTTTGGGAAAGCAAGGCCCAGTATGAAATATTACTAGTAAGTCTCAAGTCAAGGTGTCAGGTTGATCCCAATAACCAATCAGGAGGAAAACCTGCCCCAGGACATTGTGTGTATTTTTCCAGTTAACTTAGAAGTCATTCTCATATCTCTTTTTTTCTAAATATTTAGGAAAAGTCTTGCTGTAACTTTCAAACACTAACAACAGGTCTACTGGGGAAGTGGGGGAAAGATGAATAGATATAAAGAGAAATATGAATAAATGTAAACAAGGATAAGAATGTGTGGTATCACAAATTAACATCCACAATAAATTATCTTTAATATGCATCTTCTTTTTTTATTGTATAGACTTAATTTACTGTCATATTAGGCTCCTACTGTTAACAGCATCTCATTTGATAATTATAAATTGTTGACATCTCTCTTGTAGATTTAGTTGAATGCAAAGAAAAACCTTGAAATTCCAAAAAAAAAAAAAAATCATTTCTTATGCCCCCCAAAGGTTTGGAACACAGAAACCTTGAATCAGTCTTGGAAGGAATCCTCTAATTCCAGAAAAGTGTAGGAATCCCAGGTCTAATCCTCAGGCAAATAAGCACTAGCTGAACATGAAAGACAGACTGTGGCCAACATTAATTCTTTTCCAAATCAGGTTTTCATCACACGTTTTTATTTCTTTGAGTGAGACAAATGAATTTCTCTAATACTTTATCCATCCATTGTTAAAATTCAATCCAAAAGCAATTCTGAGATCAGATGTCAATTTTGTTACGTTTAATTTTGGATAACCCTCTTCTCTTTTCTTTGGCATTAGAACAAATTGCAATTGCTGAAGTCCAAAAATTATAAAGAACTACGTAAGCATTCATGTTTGATATCAAGATCAGACTAGTGTGTTAAAGGATAGGTTTCTGACACCAGATGGGGCATGTTATAATGGTTTCAGGAGAAAGTAGCACATTCAGTTTGAGAAGGTAAGAAGGGGAGATAACATATTATGGCCGTGGCTTGGGCTCTTACTAAAAAAGGGATTTTAATTGTATTCATAATCAAATTTAATAATATGCTTTTCCCTTTAACAGAAATTTCTATTTCCCATACCTTTACAGGTCCAGTTCTCTTAGACTAAGCAAACTATTTATAAAAGGAGAATTGAATGGAAGAGGGATCATATTCTTTTCAGTGTCTTTCCCCAACCCTTGCATCAGAGTCCCTGAGTCAGCCTCGGGCTCTCAGCACTGGGTCCGACCCAACCTGCTTTCATTCCTTTAGCTGCAGAGCACATACCATAATCCAGGATCAAACATGCTGGAGCCTCATTTCTCCGTCTCCTCAAGTAGACCGCCAACAGATTCGGACTGTTTTTCTCTCCATTTGTCTGTGCAGAGAGTTTTTATTTTAAACTCTTCTAATTTAACAGAGGGAAAAGGTTAAAAAGAAAGTCAACCCTCACCACTTCAAAAAAAGAAAAAAGTCATCCACAGTTTCCCACTGAATTGAAGCCAAAAACTCTGCCAATTTTGCTTTCAAATCTCCGACTTGCACCCTGACCCTTCATATGATCCGTGGGGCTTGTTGCATAAGGCCTATCTGGGCACCTTTCTAAAAGTGCTATCTTCGTCTATATTTCAAAACACTCACAGATATTTTATCATTAATTAGTATTCATATTATGTCTCAAACAATCTGTTCATGAATAGGGGGAGTGAACTAGTTGAACAGCTCTTCTGTTTGTCTGGTGATTAACATGGATGATGTATGGAGAGCCGAAAGCCTTGTAAAGGGAGGGAGGCAGTCCCATGTTGGGTAGGTTTCTCCTGGAACGTTTGGAAGCTTACCTATTTGGGAGGCTGGACTTCTCCAGAAAAACTATACTTGGCACAGAGGCTGGGGAGACACAGGCCTCTTTAAAAATAGACCCCTGCCTCTTTGATTCACAGCATCCTGGATTCGCTTTTCATCACGTTAACATGCCACTTGGGAGCTGGCTGGACTCCCTTGCTCAGTGACATACATTTCATAGTGTTGTTTTTTAAAACCATTTGTTCTTTTAACCACAACATGCTTTGCATTTTTCTTTCAAATTTTAGGTTGTATATATAGATTGGTCAAAACAATGTTTTTAACATTCCAAACAATTTAGAAAGATAGTGGATGGGTGTCAGTTAATCTATTATGTTCTCTTCCTCCTCCCCCTCTTCAGCTGCTAATCTTAGAACTTGTGTGCCAAATTGTGTAAGATATTCTTCCAATAGCTACATGTGTGACTCTTTTGTGAGCTCTACAGACAGTTATGAGGACAGATTTGGAGTTGCATATGGGACTGTCACATGGTTTGATTGCCTTGTCTTCCAGGCACTGAGATTTCTTTTCCCTGAGCTTTAATACTGAGGAATTTTTAGTTGTGATAAAAGTTCAGCAAAGTGTCTATTAAGGAATTTACACATCCCAGGAAAGGGGAAGGGGAAAAAAAGGTTTTACTCACCATCACTCTATTTTTGGCATCTATATACATTGGACAGTTTATAGGTTTACTTCCTCCAATAGTGAAAAAAATTTACAGAATTTTTATGAAAATCAAGAGTTAAGGGCCTTTATTATCCTCCTTGCTTTTTTTTTTTTTTTTGGAACAAGATCTAGTAGATATCTCAACAGAAAAAGAAAGCAGATGCTTTGTAAAAAAGTCTCATAAATTCATGTCCAATTATAGGGCATGATTTGCAGAAAAATGTGATCTATCAACTTTAGGAGCCAAAAATCTTGTGCCTTTAGTCACTGAGATGGTGAGGAGCAAATTCATTTTCAACTTTATGGACACATTGACAACCCTCTTTCAGGACAAGCATCACAGCCCCTCATCCCATTGAACCACAGAGCCACCTTTGAGGGATGCACAGCCTTAAAACAAGGTTTTTCTCCTAATCTTATTTCAAATATTTCTCAAGAATAAATAATCTTAGTGACACCTTGCTGTGTCCAATGAATGAAGACATATTATGATATAAGAAGTGTTAATCACATATACTCAGACCTTTTTTTTTCTTTTAATGCCCAATGTGTATGACTATTCTTCTTGGTATAAACTTCAGCCTGTCAAACAAATAGAGTGGCTAATTATTCAGAGATGAACTTTAATCAAAATCTTAATTCAGAAATAATAATAATGACCATCATGTATTGATTGTTGCTTTGAGCCTAAACTCTATAAAATAGATATTTTGTATATATTAATTCTAAGAATAACCTACCAAAGTAGGTATTATCTCCGTGTTCACGGTTGAGTAAGAAATCAGAAATAGCTTGAATGTATTTTCTTATTTCAGTCCTTAATTTCGATTTCCTGTTTTAGGTTGGAGAAGTCCTGCACAATTGCACAGTGACCCTTGAGAGTGGTGAGACACAAAGGGCAGCTTCCAGTCCCTTAAACCACACCCTGGAGATTCTGGGGCTGCACCTAGGGGCACCAGACTTGGCCACATTCTCATGGCTCACTGGTACGTGATGAGCAGCAGGCTCATGGCCACTGCTCTGGATCCCTGACAGAACTTAAGGACACATGAAAAGGTACCTACAGTATCTAGTTTATTTCTAGTAAAAAAAAAAAGAGCAATTTATAAAAAGATTTTCTTCAGAAAGTAACAAGTTTTTCTTGGTGCATCTCATAAGGGTTTGAACTAAATCTGGCATAATAAGGTTTGATTGAGCTGTTATGTTCTGCCTCATAAGTGGCTGTGCACAATCGAGGAAGAAAATTGCTTAAAAGAAAGTTACAGTCATCACTAACTTTATCTTAATTCTCCAAAGCAGCAAGTTGAGAGTTCTTTAAGAGCAGCTGAAAGCTCTTAGAAAATGTTGAAAAATACTCTGTTTAGAAATAATTCTGCCTTTATGTCACACTGTACTTTTGGGAGATGGGGTTTATTTTTATGATATTTTGTTCACTTGGGGTAGTTTTATCTTATTTCTCCAAAGACATTAAAAAAGAAACATCAATCCATTCTTCTAAAATATTTAACAGAGATCAGTTTTCAGCATGAGATCTGTACCCTGTTTGGAGGTGTAACTCCTAGTTATCACACAGGTATCAAAAACCATTTCTGGAATAAATTGAATTTAGATCATACCATTATTTATACTATTGTGTTATCAGAAAGTAATAGATTTTAAAAATTAATAATAGATTATTGATTGGAATTTACCCTAGAAATAACTTGGAAGAATCTGTTCATTGTTAATGTCACAAGTTATAGTGACAATAAAGTAATTACTTGCAAGTGATATTATCTGCCTAGTAAACCCATGATACACGTGAACAACCCATAAAACGAGTTTTAGTGAGTTTAGAGTTTATTAAGATTGGTACAGTCTTACCTAGGAAATACGAACAAATCTTTCACATTCTAAATACCAGCAGTAACCAATTAACAAGATAAAGGGTAAAGACAACATTTGCAGTAGCATTAAAAAGCTGTAAGAACTTTCAGGGCTTCTATAAAGAAAACCATAAATCTTTATGGCAGGATGAAGCTTTAAAAAATTGGAAAGGCTTACCATGTTTCTTAATGGAAAATGACTTAAAGATACCTGTTGTTTATAATTTTATTTTTAAAAATAAATTTTATTGTATTAGAAGCAAGGCTTATAAAAAATGTACTTAGTACAATGACTCTAAAGTAGATATGATATGGGGGAACACTTTGTAAAGTATATGATTGTCTCATCTCTATGTTGTACGCTTGAAACTAACACATGATAATATTGAATACAAACTGTAATTTAAAAAATAAAATTAAAAAACAAAAAACAATGATAACAACCAGTTAGCTTTATTTTTAAAAAGTAGGTATGGAATAACAAAGCAGGCAAAATTAGCCTAGAAATTTTTACTGAAAAAGAAACTGGGGGAGAAACAGGGGTGTAAAGTAAAGGGGGAAGAATAAGAAAGCCTCACACTTCCAGATATTAAAATATAATGTAAAGATACAATTAAAATCATGTGACATTGATATAGTAACAAATAATCATCAGTTGCTCAAACTCGAAATTTCTCTTAAGATTGTGTGTTTTCCCGTTTGCAGAGGTGGGAGTGTTTCTTTAGATCCAGCAGGTACACGGGATGCTGCCCATTGCTGATTTGGCACACCTTGCTTTTATGGTTTTCATCAGTGAGCCTGCTCGGTGCTGCACCTGCCTCCAAGATGGAGTTTGCCAGCAGTCAGCACTAGCTACCTCCCACTTTGATGATGACACTGGCCATTTCTCTGAATCCAGTAAGGTCCAAGGCTTGTATATCTGAGAGCCTTTTCTCTTCCTGTGACTCCTGGGATCTATAGAATTCTTATAAAAGTTGCTTTCTTCAATAGAAAATATTTCCTGGATTTGAGCTTTATTTTAATTTGTTTTTGCTGTGGCTGACACATTTAAATTTGAGCTATTTCACAGATTACCCCTACCCCCTCCATCGTGGCTTCATTTGATAGTAAATGCAAGCTTAAAATTTACTATTAATGTAAAATTTTAATTATTTAAACTAAACTTAATTTTTAATATGGAGTAAACATAGTCTTTGTGTCATAGTGTATTTCTTCTCACTCATCCACAGATGTGGGTGTCAATTTGGAAAGAGTTTCAACAAGAATCGCTTGTAGAATGTTTTCAGTGAGACTAAAGGAGCAAAATAAATACCGGTCATCTTTAAGGATCTTGAAAAATAAAGGTAATTTCTCAGCATGCCAACCATACCCACCTTACAACTAAATGTAATGCAGATTACCACATAAACAGGAAATTTGAGTATTGCAGTTAGTATTTAGTTTCCTGCTATATTAATGTCAATTTAGGTCCTGCTTAGAGGAATTTGCCACAGAATGATTGTATGTCATTATGTAGCTGTGGCAAGATAATACATTCATAGCTAAAGAGAAAATTAGTTGGGGAAAGATTTCTCTGAGTTGAAATTTATGGTTAGTATTTTAAGGTATAATGAATGTATCTACTGTCGCTTTAGAAATGACTTGCTATCAGAAGTTAAATTATCATTTCATAATTTTCTATAAAGTGAGTGTTTTTAATTTAATTAACCATGCCTGAAAAGATATTTGACTATATCTTATTGGAATAATTAGTAATCTGAACCTATCATAATAAGTAATTGTACTCTTTCCAGACATTTTTTGGCTCTTAGGTTTTCTTTGAAGGTACTAGGAGAGTAGAGACTGACATATTATTCAACATGCTGATACTTTTTAGCATCATAATGTTGGTTCTTAAAACTTTACTAAATTAACTTGACAGTTTCAAATTAAGTATCATCTTGTGTTTTTCCTTTGTCCATCTTTGTAAAGACAGTGTCATATACTATGATGGTTTTTTGAGTGGTTTTGCTATCTCATTCATCAGAGTAATCAATGGGGAAGGGAGCCATATGGGTTGTAGTCCATTTGTATTGGATAAGACAGATGGCATTATTGGTAGATGGAATAATTCCAAATATTTATTGTATAATGATATCACAGGGACTCTGACTTCTAAATTTTAGTACATTAATTTTTACAGTAACTGGCAAATGTAAGTAATTTATTCAATTACATGTAACCATTTAATTATATCCATGCGTGAGTTGCAACATTAATTACCTTTCAGTTAGTGCTTGCTTTTACATGATGGGCATTATTCTTTCTAAGCCTTTGTGTTTACTTATCTGTTGTTTGACCAAGTTATCAGTTTGGTCTCGAGGATTTTAAAAGTGACAACAATATTTGGAGCACAAAGTCAGTTAAACTTAGGATCCCAGAAGTGAACGAAGTGAAGATTCCATAACAGTTCTCTCCCAGCACCTTTCCTGTGGATGGCAGAGGGGAAAGGGATAGTCTGGGAGACTTTCTTTACCTCTAGCTCTTGTGTAGTTTCTACACTCAATAGATTTCTTAAAATTATGTTCTAATAAAACTGTGGACATAAGGACATAATTATGTGTTTCAGGTTCTAGTTATATATTTTTTTCTCAATTTGAAATTGAGTTATTTGAGGAAAGGTTATTGTTGGTGTAGTATCGTTATGACATCATCCTCCCAAATATTTGACATCATTCCAGAATCATGTTTGTACTACCAGAAATAAATGAAATCCAGTGGGAAAGTCTTCTTCATTTCTTACTTTTGTATTTTATATTCTTGTATTGTTTAAATGCCTACTGGATGCATATAGTCATGCCTCACTTTTGCAATTGCAAAGTTAAAAATGATGGTTTGAGTCATTCTAAAACTTCTATAGCCGTTGTCTTATTTTTAAAATATTATTAACCCCTATTATTGATGTCCTACTATGTACTTAATTACTGCTAGGAGCTTTCAGATAATACCTCCAGATTACTTACTATTTTATTTAAGAAACTAGAGGCCCAGTGCATGATTGAATCATGCACGTGTAGGGTCCCCTACACGCTTTCGCTTTTCGCGGTGGACCTGGGTGCCTGTCCACTGGTGTACCAGGCCTTTCAGAAGCCTCCGGGGCTGCGGAGGCTTCTGAAAGGCCTGGTGCCGGAGCAGACAGGCACCCAGCTCCCCCACTTTTGATGGTCCACGGCTGGCCGCTGAGGGGGGCTACCCTGCTGTTGAGAGGCGCAGGGGACGGGACTCCTGCCCCCCTGCGCCTCTCAACGGCCAGATCCGCAGCCGCTGAGGGGGGCTGCCGCGGACACCTGGTTACCCTGCCGTTGAAAGGCGCAGCTGGGTGTCCGTGGCAGGCCCCCTCAGCAGCCGCGGATCTGGCCGTTGAGAGGCGCAGGGGGCGGGAGTCCCGCCCCCTGCGCCTCTCAACAACAGGGTAGCCCCCCTCAGTGGCAGCGGATCCGTGCCTCTCAATGGCCGGATAGGCCACCCCGAGTCCCGCCCCCCAGCGTCCCGCCGCCCAATCGTGGGCGTAACGGAGTGATGGTAATTTACATGTTACTCTATTATTAGATAGGATAATATAAACTTAGAATAGTAAAGTTTTTCCAAACTAAAATTCAGGACACATTGCCCAACAGTGTTTTTGTGTGAATTTGTTACTGTGAAAAAATTACAATGACATAAAAACTAAAGGTTTCTCCATTTATGTTATAAATTTATTAAGTTACCTTCATTACTGACTGACACCACTGAATTCCCAGTATCTAGCTCACTGACATGCACATATCAAGAGCTCAACGTTGGTTGATTGTGATATCGATAAGCAAAGTAGGGTGGTATACATCCACAGACAAGGGAAATACAGAGTTTAGTTATGTGCTCTCAAAATGATGGTCTGATCCCACTAATCAAATAGAAACGTTACACTAAATTTTAAGATAAATCTTTTAAATAAGTTCTTATAAAAATAGACTACATAATTATAGTAGAAGAGTAGATTGAGCAAGTTTTGTAGTAAAAAATATCTAAAGGTGTTCAGTGGACCAATAGGACAAAGTAACTTTGACCCACCTAGACTCATCCCATTCCAGACAGACTCTACTCTATGGTTCAGAGCAGAAACAATACCATTTGCATTCCTACTGCCCTGGCAAATGCAAATGAACCAAAGACCTCCCCCCGCCCCCAGGAGTCCTCTGATTTCTCCAACACTCTAGAGCAATTTCAGAAGCATTGATTTAAATGGCATAGATAGCGCAGCCAGCATAGCTCAATGGTTGAACATCAATCTATGAACCAGGAGGTCATGGTTTGATTCCTGGTCAAGGCACGTGCCAGGTTTGCAGGCTTGATCCCCAGTGTGGGGCATGCAGGAGGGAGCTGATCAATGGATCTCTCTCATCATTGATGTTCCTATCTCTCTCTCCTTTTCCATTCCCCTCTGAAATCAATAAAAATATATTTTAAAAATAAATAAATAATAAAATGGCATAGATAGTATTCTGATAGAAATCTCAGGACCAATAATAAACCAAGAAAAAGCCTAGCAATAAAGTGATACAGAATTTGAAATATTCTACATATATGTACTGTTTCTTTTTTTAAATTAGTTTAAGTGAAATAAAGAGGCATGAATAGATTGTTGTCCCTAAATCTTTGATTTCCTTTGTTTATGGAATCACATATATGAGTGCTTTCCAGTAAAATTGGGGAATATTTTTTACTCTGAACTTTGTACAGTAGTCCCCCCTTATCCTCAGTTTCACTTTCTGTGGTTTCAGTTACCTGTAGGCAACCATAATCCAAAAATGTTAAATGAAAATTTCAGAAATAATTCATTAGCTTTAAATTATGCACCATTCTGAGTATTGCGATGAAATCCTGCTCCATCTTCCCTGGACTTGAATCATCCCTTGTCCAATGTCTCCATGCCGTATACACTACCTGCCCCTTAGTCACTCAGTAGCCATTTCTGTTATCAGATTGGCTATCACGGTATCACAGAGCTTGTGTTCAAATAACCCTTATTTTACTTAATAATGCCCCAAAGCACACGGGTAGTGATGATGGCAATTCAGATATGCCAAAGGGAAGTTGTAAAGTGCTTCTTTAAGCGAAAAAAGGTAAAAGCTCTTGTCTTAATAAGGCAAGAAAAAGAATTGTATGCTGGGGTTGCAAAGATCTATGGTAAGAATGAATTTCTATCCATAAAATTTGTGAAGAATGAAAAAGAAATTCATGCTAGTTTTGTTGTCACACCTCAAACTGCAAAAGTTACTGCCACAATGTGAGATAAGTGCTTACTTAAGATGGAAAGGCATTAAATTTGCAGGTGGAAGATCTGAACAGAAAATGCGTGCTGATTGATGGCATTGTGTTGCACCAGCATGCACTGAGCCTCTACAAAGGCTTCTGCAAGGGGTCCTCTGAAAATAAGTGACCTATTCACTTAACTTTTATTACAGTATATTGTTATAATTGTCCTATTTGATTATTAGTTATTGTTGTTACCCTCCTACTGTGCCTAATTATATTGAACTTTATCATAGATCTGTATGTACAGGAAAAAACATAGTATATATAAGGTTTGGTTCTACCCACAGTTTCAAGCACCCACAGGAATCATGGGCATATTTCCTGTGGATAAGGGCGGACTACCATATCTACATTTGTAGCCTTTAACCCTCCCTGAGCTTCCCCCCCCCCCCCGCCCCATTTTCTCCTTATCTGTGTTTGTCCTTCTCCCTCTCTCCTTCCTTCTTGGTGCTTTTTCATATGTTGAGAGACAGAATATTAAAGATAGATAGACATATCAGCTATTATTTTGGATCCCAAACAGGAAAACATCCTCTCAAGCAACACTGCAATGTTGTTATATTGTTTTATGGTTATTATTATTTTAAGAATATATTATTTCTCCATTTTTATTTTAGATTTTGTATATTTGTAGAAATTTTTGTTATATCTTTCCAATGATGGAAAGAAGAAAACTCTCTAGAACTTA
Organism: Cnephaeus nilssonii; assembly: GCF_951640355.1. NCBI lineage: Eukaryota > Metazoa > Chordata > Mammalia > Chiroptera > Vespertilionidae > Cnephaeus > Cnephaeus nilssonii. The sequence goes on along the minus strand of NC_137075.1, from coordinate 38,725,897 downwards.
GTAGTTTGATTATATTTATAGTGAATGAATGACTTTTTATTTCATTTTTTTCCATCACCATTTATCCTCTTTTCACTGTATTTTGCCAGAAGTTTTTCTCTTGAAAGTTCTTACCTGGAGTTTGGAGTAGGACTCACTCTTCCCCACCTCAAAAAAAGAAAAAAAAAGTCATACATTCCTAAAAATAAGACATGAAGACTCAAAATTTAATATTTATTCCAAAAATTTCATATGGCCCTACAGTATTTAAATACAAACAAAATATATTAAAATTGTATTTTAAATATAGCCAGGCCTTTGTGGAAGCAACTTTCCTTTATAATGTTTTAAGAATACTGGAATATTTATCCAACTAATCTTTAAAGCTATAATGCTCTTACAGAGGAAATAATTGAAGGTGCTCAATAATAAATTTTTAAATTCAGTGCTGAGTTATTCAGACTTTGAGTTAATCAAAGTTATCAGGGAAATAAAAAACAATTTTCTAGGCCACCTACTCAATTTCAAAGACAGGATGGTAACTGACCATGCTAGTGAATAAAGAAGTTTTGGCATACCAAGGCAACATATAAGCTGAAGTTCTGTAACAAAAGCAGCTTGTCAACTATGGTGCATTTAAGTACAGGAAAGATTGATGTTTGCCAAAAAAAAAATATTTTCAATGTTAGAGAATTGCTAACAATGAAAAGGAAAATAAATACAAATTTAGATGTACAATATTGTTAAACCTTGTCGAGGAAATGTTCATTGAAATCAGGACTTCTTTTTGAAAACATAGCATAAAATCTCCACCAAAAGACTACTCGAGTCTCACAATTGCCCTGCTGATATGGCTCAGTGGTTGAGTATCAACCTATGAACTGGGAGTTCACGGTTCAATTCACAGTCAGGGCAAATGCCTAGGTTTTGGGCTCAATCAAGGATTCTTTCTCATCATTGATGTTTCTATCTCTCTCCCTTCCTCTCTGAAATCAATAAAAATATATTTTTTAAAAGAGTGGCAATTAATGCAAAAGTAGGATTTTAAAAGGTACAAAGTGATGGTTGACATTAACAAAAATTGTGGTGTTAGATTATAAAAAATTATATGCAAGATTTTATTTTCAGTGGTCTCCTACTGATTAATATAATTGGTTATGTTTTAAAAGAAAGCTAAGAGTTTTGAAAAATATCGGCAGGAACATGTGAAACTCCATCATGAATTCCATGGTTAAAACATACAGTTGCTTTTTATTTTTTCTGCACTATCAGATTTGTGATATTTATTTGGTAGCTAAATATTGTTTTGAGTGTGCAATGATTTGAGTTATTAAAATATAGTTTGCTTATGTTCCAAGTTAAGAACATGAAATGCATTCAAATAACTAGGTAACATTAGGCCTCTCCTCTCAAAGTGGTATGTTTCATTTCCCTCGGGTTGGGATTCAATTGAGATTTTGTATTCATTTGGAGTAATTGCGCTGAGAATATTTAACATGGATCAAATGGAGAATAGTGGCATCCTGGAAGTGCTTACAAATAGTTTATTTTTTTATATACATTGTTCCACAGTGGGATTGAAAAAGATTACCACACCTTGTTTAATGATATCATATTGTTCTATTTTGAATCTAATGAAATCTTTGGCAGAAAAGAGCACAAACTGCTCAAGTGAATTTTAGCAAAAAGGAGGCATCTGAATCAAATAACTATACATTTAAACTCATAATATGCTAGTAACAATCTTTACCCAAAGAAAATCAGGGATATGTATATTAAAAAAGAAAACTCTTAAAGTTTCCTTTTTATTCCCCTAATAGAAAGTGTGTGCGGGGGGGTGCATTTTATTTGCCCACAGACATGGGAAAGAATTACCCAGCAGAGCTATGTAACCACAACAACTTTTTCCAGACTCCTTTCTCCCCTGAAGCTGTCTTTTTATTTGAGCAACGTAAGTGATTTTCCATCTTTCTCACTGGATTGCTCAGGTATATCAGCACCACTCTCCCTCTCAGGACGCTGACTTTGTTAAAGCCAACAGGAAAGAAACTATTTCTTTGTGCTGGTTGTTTGTGAGTGTCAAACTGGATCAGCCTGTGAGTGAAACCTGGCCCATAACTGCATTATCACTTACTGAAAACTATGCAAACTTAAATTAGATTGAATGGTATCACATGACCTTAGAGAAAGTTTCTTTAGAAAAATGCAAAAGTCAATAAAATTCATTGAGCTCTACATGATATTCAGAAACTGTTTTAGTGCTAAAACATAGCTAGTGATTGCTTAGGGCTAGATCACACTGTCTCAGAAGAATATGATAAGTTGGGTCAATGTAATAGGCTAAACTAATACATTTTCTTACCCAGTTTGCCCTAAGTAGAAATGTATTTACGTTGAGCACATTCTCAAATGGAAACTTATGTGAACATTTCAATAAATCCTGCCATTACTTCAGGAAACAAGTGTTGCTCACCCAAGAATTATTAAACAGAATCTTTCACCTGGCCAGTGTGGCTCAGTAGTTGAGTGTCAACCTATGAACCAGAAGGTCATGGTTCTATTCCTGGTCAGGGGTTGTGGGCTCAATCCCCAGTAGGGGGCTTGCAGGAGGCAACTGATCAATGATTCTCTCCTATCATTGAAGTTTCTATCTCTCTCTCCCTTTCCCTTCATCTCTCTAAAATCAATTTTATAAATAAATAAATAAATAAATAAAGTCTTGAATTAGGTTAAATCCCTGTAGGCACATGGAAGTTCTGCTGTATGGCTATCTTTGGTCTCCCCAATACCACTAGGAGTAAACATATTAATACAGTTACTACTCATTATTTATGCTTGATGAAGGCCTTTCAAATGTGCCTAGAAAACAGCCACTATTACATAGCAGAGAGGGTCCACATCAATATCTGGAACAATGTAAAGATGCCTAGGAATAGCACTATGATTTAAGAGTTATCTGGAAGTTCTAGACAGTTCAGTAAAGCAATGAACTGATATGAGATTTATTAGAAAAAAGAAGGGCACATTTTCATTTTTATGAAAAATGTAATTACATGCAATATAATTTAGAACAAACACACCTATTATTGCCCAGGGATTACTCTTCCTATTTCAGAAGAGTATGATAAATTGGAGTGATGGGAATGGCTGATATAATGTGACTTTTTAAAATACATGTTCAGACTCCTACCTTAAATAAAGGTATATTTATATTGAGCACACGCTAACATGAAGAAACCTAAGTAAATCAGCTGGAAAACTATTTGAACTAAAAAGAGAATTAAGATGCAAGATACAAAATAAATTTTTAAAATTTTCATCTATCATAATATCTTGATTTGGAGGTGAGGAAGAGGGAAAATGAATTCAAGGTAATAACTACAATTGTAAAATATCTGGTAATATCCTTAATAAGAATTACACAAGACCCCTGTCTAGGAGAAATTACAAAACTTTCCTGAGCAGCACACAAAAAGGGAAATAAATGTCAAGAATTATGCTTCTGAATGGGAATATTGTAAAGATAACAATGAATGTATAACTTTAACACATTAATCAAAATTCTAGTGAGATTATGTTAGGAACATGAAGAAGTTATTCTAAAATGATAAGGATTCAGAATAGTAAATGACAATTTAAAAGTATGAATACATAGAAATATGCTCTATTAATATGAAAATACTAGCGTTCCCGTTGCAGGAAAAATCCTGCAATAGGGTTTCCTGCTGCACTCTACCCCACCCTGCCTGCTCTCCTCCTTTGTCCCCCACCCCGCGATCTCCTCCAGCCCCCCTGCTTTTCTAACTTCTTCGCCAGCCCGCTCTCCTTCCTTCTTCCCTGGCCCCGCCTCTGCTCCTCCCTTCTCCCCTGGCCCGCCTTCTCCGCCAGCCCGCCTGCTTTTCCCTTCTCCCCTGGCCCCGCCTCCGCTCCTCCCTTCTCCCCGGCCCCACCCCTTCTCCCCCGGCCCCGCCTGCTCAACTTCCTTCTCCCCTGGCCCCGCCTCCGCTCCTCCCTTCTCCTCCCCCAGGCTTGCTTGCTTCTCTGCAGCTTTGCTCCCTTCTGCAGCTCTTGGCTTCTTTCTAAGCTGTCGCGATATGCAAATTAGCCACCATCTTTGTTTGGATAGTTTGCATATTCGTCCTGATTGGTTGGTGGGCGTGGTTTGGCTGGTGGGCGTGGCTTGGGCATAGCGAAGGTGCGGTCAATTTGCATATTTGTCTATTATTAGATTAGATTTTCTAACATCACAGTATTTAAAATGGTCTGGTCTTGGCTGCAGCCAGAATCTACACATAGATGAATAAAATGGAGCAGATAAGCATAAAATCAACCCTATCATTTTTATGGACCAAGTATGACAGAAGCTCCTAAAATTTAGATAAGATAGGTTATTCATGACTATCCTACAGTTTTCAGTGTACAGGTCTTTCACCTCTTTGGTTAAACTTATTTCTAGGTATTATATTATTTTTGATGCAATTGTAATTGTGATTACTTTAAAATTTGTCTTTCTGATAGTTCATGGTTAGAGTATAAAAACACAACAGATTTTTATATATTGATTTTGTACCCTACAACTGTGCCGAATTTGTTTATTAGTTCTGATAGTTTTTGGTGGAGTCTTTAGGATGTTTTACATATAAAATCATGTCATCCACAAATAGTGACGGTTTTACTTTCTTTCCAATTTGGATACATTTTATCTATTTTTCTGTCTAATTGATTTGACTAGAACTTCCAATATTATGTTGGATAAAGTGATGAGGGTGGGCATTCTTCTCTTGTTCCTGGTCTTAAAGGAAAGACTTAAGCTTTTTACTGTTGAGTATTATGTTAGCTGTGGGCTTATCCTATATACCCTTTATTATGTTGGTGTACATTCCATCTATACCCACTTTGTTAAGAGTTTTTATCATAAATGAATGTTGAATTTAATCAAATGCTTTTTCTATTTATGTTAAGTTGATCATATTAAGGATTTTTAGCCTTAATTTTATTAAGGTAGTGTATCAAATTGATGATTTGTAGATGATGAACCATCCTTGCATCTCTGGAGCAAATCCCACTTGATCATGGTGTATGATCCTTTTAATATATTGTTGAATTCAGTTTACTAATATTTTGTTAAGGAATTTTGCATCTATGTTCATCAAAAATATTGGTCTATAATTTCCTCTTTCTTTCTTTCTTCCTTCCTTCCTTCCTTCCTTCCTTCCTTCCTTCCTTTCTTTCTTTCTTTCTTTCTTCCTTTCTTTCTTTTTTTCTTTCTTTCTTTCTTTTCTTGTGGTACTCTTGTCTTGTTTTCATATTAAGATAATGCTGGCCTCATGCTCTTCTTCACTTTTTGAGAGTTTGAGAAGAATAGGTATTAAATCTTCTTTGAATGTTTGGTATCGTTCACCAGTGAAGCCATCTGGTCCTAGACATTTGTTTGTTGGGAGAGAGAGAGGGAGAGAGAGAGAGAGAGAGAGAGAGAGAGAGAGAGAGAGAGTGTGTTACTGATTCAATCTCTTACTAGTAATTCATGTTTGTATTTTCTGCTTCTTCATGATTCAGTCTTGGAAGATTATATGTTTCTAGAAATTGATTCATGTCTTTCAGGCTATCCAATTTGTTGGCATATCACTGTTCATAGTAGTCTCATGTTCATTTGTATTGCTTTGATATCAGTTGTAACCTCTTTTTTCATTTATTTGAGTCCTCTTTTTCTTAGTGAGTCTAGCTAAATGTTTGCCAATTTTGTTTTTCTTTTCAAAGAACCAGCTCTTAGTTTTATTGACCTTTTATATTGTCTTTTTAGTCTCTATTTTATTTATTTCTGCTCTGTTCTTTATTTCCTTCCTTGTCTTAACTTTGGTTTCATTTGTTCTTCTTTTTCTACTTCCATTAGGTATAGAGTTAAATTGTTTATTTAAGACTTTCTTGTTTTTTGATATAGGCCTGTATCACTGGACATTTTTCTCCTGGAACAGTTTTGCTGCATCCCATAGATTTTGGTATGTTGTATTTCCATGCGTTTCAAGGTATTTTTTAAATTCCTCCTTTGATACCTTTGTTGACCCAATGTTTGTTCAGTAGCATGTTGTTTAATCTCCACATATTTTTAATTTTTCCTATTATTGTAATTGATTTCTAATTTCATGTCATCGTGGTCAGAAAAAAAATGCTTGATATGATTTCAATTTTTGAAATGTTTTGAAACATGTTTTGTGGCCTCATATGTTCTATCCTGGAGAATGTTCTATGTGGGCCGATTTTCTGCCTGATCTATTCATATAAGTGGGATACTAAAGTCCCCTACTATTATTGTATTGCTTTCAATTTCTCTCTTTTGGCCTGTTAATACTTGCTTTGTATATTTAGATACTTTTATTTTAGGTTCAAAAATATTTACAATAACTATATCTTTTTGCTGGATTGCTGGATGCCACTTTATCATTATGTAATGCCCATCTTTGTCTTTATAACAGCCTTTGTTTTAGAGTCTATTTTGTCTGATATAAGTAGAGCTACCCTAGCTTTCTTTTGATTTCCATTTACATGAAACATTTTTTTTATTCCTTCACTCTCAGTCTGTATGTGTCCTTACATCTATAGTAAGTCTCTTATATGCAACATATAGATGGGTCTTGTGTTTTTATCCAGTAGGCTACTCTATGTCTTTTTATTGGAAACTAGTAGCCCGTTTGCACGAAGATTCGTGCAATAGACCTTCATTCACCTGGCTGCCTACACCAGTTTTCTGCCGGCACCGGGGACCCAGGCCTTGGCTGTGGCCACCGCCTTCTGCCTTTTTCAGGGTCGGGGCTTGGCCCCGGGCAGTGGCCTTGGGCTCGGCCGCACCCAACATCCCTGCTAAGGATCGCAGAAGCCAACCCCCAGTGGTTTCCTGCGATCCTTGCAGGCTCCCCACTGGTGCCCAAGGCTGGGAAAGCCTCCGCCCGAGGCTTTTCTGGCCTTGGGCTCGGCGGCACCCAGCGTCCCTGCTACGGATCGCAGGAGCCGAACCCCAGTGGTTTCCTGAGATCGGTGCAGGCTCCCCGCTGGTGCCCAAGGCCGGGAAAGCCTTGGGCGGCTTTCCCGGCCTTGGGCTTGGCCGCACCAGCGTCCCTGCTACCAATCGCAGGAGCCGACCCCCAGTGGTTTCCTGCGATCGGTGCAGGCTCCCCGCTGGTGCCCAAGGCCCAGAAAGCCTCGGGCGGCGTTCCCGGCCTTGGGCTCGGCCGCACCCAGCGTCCCTGCTAGGATCGTAGGAGCCGACCCCCTGGTCGTTGCCTGCGATCTGTGCAGGCTCCCTGCTGGTGCCCAAGGCCGGGAAAGCCTCCGCCCCGAGGCTTTCCCGGCCTTGGGCTCCGCCACACCCCAACGTCCCTGCAACGGTTTCCTGGTGGGCGTGGTTGGTGGGCGTGGCTCGGTTGGTGGGTGTGGCTTGGGCGTAGCGAAGGTGCGGTCAATTTGCATATTTGTCTATTATAAGATAAGATGTTAATTTTTCTGTTACTTTTTTCTTTAAGTAAGTTTTCTGTTCCTTTCTCTTTCTCCTCTCCTCTGGGACCCCTATAATGTGGAAAAAAATTGCTACATGTTTTCCTATAAGTCCTTTACGCTATCTTCACTTTTTAATTTTTTACTTTTAGCTGCTCTATTTGGGTGAGTTTCACTACTCTGTCTTCCAGATCACTAATTCTTTCTTCTGCTTCATCTAGTCTGTCTTTTTAACCCCTCTGTTATATTTTTCTCAACTCAGTGATTGTACTTCTTGGTTCTGTGACTTATGTTTGATACTTTCTTATATATTTTCTATCTTGTGGTTGAAGTTCTCTGTGTTCATCCATTATTCTCCCAAGATCAATTAGCATCCTTATGACCATTACTTTAACTCTACTCAGGTAAATTAAGTTTTTTTCCTGAGGATTTATTTTTTTATTTTGTTTGAACATATTCCTTTGTCTCCTCATTTTACTTGACTCTATGTTGTTTCTACTTTTTAGGAAAAACATATGTCTCTATGAGTCTGAAGGAGAGGCTTTGTGGAGGAGATGAACCTTATCATTTAACCATGCCCTAGCTCATGATTGTCTCTCAAATCTTAGTGATTATTATATACCCAGATTTTTCTTGGTAGGTCCCTGTTTTAAAGGGTATGCCAACACCTCTGACTTTCCTGAGGGAGGGACATCAGTAATCAATTAGTTTCAGGCTGATTAGAAGCTAGACCCTCAGTCAGCAGCTTTTATGGTATGGAGATATACACAGTCCTGTGGGACTGCAATTGCAACACTGTTAGCCTCCAGTCAAGGCAATCTGGAGTTATCCCCTTAGCAAAAGTTTCAAAGATTGTGTCTCTAAACATGTGTATGGGCACTTTTCTGGGAGGTACCAGCATGCTGTAGTGAGGCCAAGGGAAATGGCAAAGATGGCATCCCCCAACCTTCATTCACTAACACTTCTGTAGCCGCTAGTTTAGATGGTGATAAACCTGAAGTCTGCCCCTCAGGCTGAAGCTCCAGGACAAGTAAAAAAGGGCTTTTTTTCATAGGAAGACCTGGGTTGGGGGCGGGGGTTCAGTCTCCTATACGGTGCCCTAGGGAAGTTAGCCTGCCAAGAGCTGTCTTTCCAAATGTTTTAAATCTGTGGGACCCAGGAGCACAGTCATTCCAGGACACCAGAGCCAGGTGCTCAAGGGGTGTCTCCTCTGTTTCCTCCCCATGTCCAGCAGCTTTGGCAGGGTCTATGGGATTGGCAAGGGGAGGAAGCAATCTCCTGGTGGGCATTGGATTGGGGAATGGGAGTGGTGTGGGGAGTGAGGCATGCCCTCTGATGCTAGCAGGTTATAAGGAGAGTGCAAAAGTGGCATTGCCAGCTGCAGCATTAGCAAGGTAGAGGGGGAATGCAAAAGTGGCTCCCACCAGCACCTTTTTCCCCAGAGAGAATCACAACAGGCTCCTACCTCTCCAGCGGACACTTTAAGGTTAGCAAATAGTTCTCTTTCTGGGCACTTTTCAAACTGCTTCTTTTGCACTGGGTCCCAGGGTGAATGAGTGCATGCAAGCCCCTTACGAGTACAGTCATCATTTCCTACCACCATGTGGTTCTCCTGGACATGAGCCCCATTGGTGTTCAAAGTCAGATGCTGTAGGCGCTGGTCTCTCTGGTGCTCCCAAGGGTTGAAGTGCCAGATGTGGGACACAAGCCCCTGGCTCCTCAGGAATAAACTCCCTGCTGTGAGATCCCTTCTGATTGTGGACGACTGTGCTTGGGGTAGGGATTTTGGTGAGACCTCCTCTCTGCCTCTTCTACCTGTCTCAGTGTGGCCCTTTTATCCTTTATTGAGGAGGGAATGTTCAGCTGGTTTGCAGGTTTCCTTCAGAGGGAACTGAACTATACATAGCTATAGATTTCTGTGTCTATGCCATCCCTACTAGACTCTATGGGAAGATGAGTTCAGGATTATCCTATGCCACCACCTTGAACCTCCTCTATATGCAACTTTTAAAAATATATATTTCTATTGATTTCAGAGAGGAAGAGAGAGGGAGAGATAGAAACATCAATGATGAGAGAGAATCATCGACCGGCTGCCTCCTGCACACCCCACACTGGGGATAGAACCCGCAACCCGGGCATGTGCTCTGACTGGGAATTGAACCATGACTTCCTGGTTCATAGATCAATTCTCAACCACTGAGCCATGCTGGCTGGGCATCTATATGCAACTTTTAAGAATTACTTTTGAGCAGGCAACTTTCATGGTTGAGACTTCTGATCCTTTTATGCTTGCTGTTACTTTCAGAATATAAGAGGCACCTTTGGTATTCCCCAGCAAAAATGTAACACGTTTCATACTTGTTCACCTTGGGAAAATGCTCTCAAAGGAAAGAATAGCCAGATAGCTTTTCAAAATGAATAGTGCTTCCTGGCTTGCACTTGACTCCAGGGATAGAATAAATGAATAAATCTTTATGTAAGTTTCTTGGTTTGCTTACAACTTTCTCCTAAGATTGAAGTGCCCTTTAAGCAAAGGATTTGTTGTATGTGTATGTGTGTGTGTACATTTTCCTCCAGAAAGCATATGTTAGTACGGCTATTAAGCAATTAGTTTCATGCATATAGATCGTTCATTTTGCACTAAACCATATGATGTGATTGGAATTTATAGAAAATCATCTTTCTTGCCAGGAATTGAGGCGAGTTAATTCTCTAGTTTGTAGAAGTGTGGTCTTATGGCTGCAATCTGTACCCTTAAAAAATTAGGAACCCAGTATTCTATACTAGTATATGATAGCTTAGAAAGTCACATAAAATATAAAAGTGTTGTCTTTAATAAGTATAGAAATTGGGAAAAAGAAAAAAAATCAATGTAGAGTACCTGATTCATATTGCGTACTCAGTAAATGTTAACTTACAATATAATAAAACCAGCAGGAGTTGATATTAGATTTTTCATATAAAATATATTCCATGAGGTCTTATGTCTTTGTCAGATTTGGCTCTGAGCTGTCTAGCAGTCTATGCAAAAAGGGAAATGCAATCAGCAAAAGAATCTGTAATGCCAATGAAATAAAAACAGACTGGATGCTCAGGAGAAGCCCAGCTGTTTCTAGGGATGCAATAACTATTTCCAGAATGAAGGAATGATGATGGAATTTGAGAAAAATTTTCCCCATTTGCATTTTTAGGAGGTCACTTGGCTCTTCACCATCTTTACGACAAATAGCAGAGAACATCATGTGGCTATTTCTCAGATCAATGCCCAACAGTAGTTCAGGAAAGCTGCTTTTATGGGGGTGAAACAGCACCACTGCCTGATAATGTGCCTTCATTCAAAAGATATTCTGCAATACATAGAAATCCTGAAGCAGAGGTAAATCAATCGCATACACTTCAGGCATGCACACATTTTCCATCTGTAAAACAAGATTCATTGCCACCTTTTGAAGCTCTAGTTATACTTTACAAAAGGAGTGTGTTATCATCTTGTCTCATTTTTATAGCACTCATATCCCTAGCCACAACCATTAATCAGTTTTTTTTTTTCTTTTTGGGGGTGTGTGGAACCAGAATGGAAATTAAACTAAATACCCATAGACTGTCTACTAAAAAAATGTAAAATTCTACATGATTGGCCTTTTGTAAATATTAAGCAAAACCAGTAAATCAAAATGATCAAATTAACATATTTTAGCAGGAGCATCCATATGAAAGGAAATGTTGACATTCTTTATGAAAGCTGCTTTTTCCCTTTACTGCTGCCATTTTTATTGAGGATTTCCCTGTTCAGCACTTAGTTCCAATTTTTTAAATGATCCATTTCAACACTAGACAGCAATATTCTTCTAGCCATATGAGTTTTTGGTTGCATTTTATTACATTAAACATTGCAGAGCTCTGCTGTGAATTACAGTGTTAACATCCCTTCTATTTTAGAGGACTGTTCACAAGAATTATTATGACTGGGTCCAGGAATTCTTAGTTTGGGTCTTTGAAAAGTCCAATGCATTTTAATCCTCAGTAGTAACAAGGTTATGAGTTCACTGTATAATTCCAAAAATTTTTTAAGTACAAAAGCAGTGGGTAATTTATTCAAGAATCCCAAAGAGTTGTTTGATTTAAAGGAGGTACCCAGTTTAAGGTGATGACACTTTCAAGCAGTCACCAAACTTACCTGAATATAGTGTCCAAGGACTTTGCTTATAACCTAGTTTCTGAGCTCAATATAGAATATTGAATAGAAATATAGAAACAATGCTATAAATTCAAGTTCATCCAATGGGTATTTAAATCCCAATGCTTTCTCCACCCTTAAGAACTTACTTGCTGGTGCTGTGGAAAAGAGATGGACACAGACACCCTGGCAAATCCCTTTCAACACATTGTCCGGTGCCTTATAAAGCAAGCTCAAGCAATGGCAGAAAGCCACCATCAAATTTCAGAATCAAAGAATGCTTAAATTGTTACAAGCTTATTCTATAGAATCTATAGTGTAGATCAACTACCCAGAATAGGGAGGTTTGTGCTAATATCTTACTCTTAACCACTTGCCATGCCTTCTTCTTCCAGTGTAAGTACCTCAGTACCCGCCTCCTCCCAAAAAATGAATAGGGCAGGTATAATACTTTTCAGCTAATGGATTTAAGAATTTTACCCTGTTTATTAAGCTTAGAATCTCTACTGAGGGCTCCCCTATCACTTAATGATTGATATTGATGCAAAAAAATGACAAATGGACAAAGCTTTAGGGATTTTTCTCTATTTCCTAGAAGAAGCAGAGTTTCTGACACCATGATCTATTTTCACTTGTGATAATTTTATTTTATGATCTACTTAGCAGAGCACATTATTCTTTTTAAAAATATTTTTTTTATTGATTTCAGAGAGGAAGGGAGAGGGAGAGAGACATAGAAACATCAATGATGAGAGAGAATCATTGACCGGCTGCCTCCTGTGTGCTCCCCACTAAGAATGGAGCCCGCAACCCAGGCATGTGCCCCGACCGGAATCAAACCCTAACCTCCTGGTTCATAGGTCGATGCTCAATCACTGAGCCATGCTGGCCGGACCAGAGCACATTATTCTTGTTAATATTTTGAGAATTATTTAAATCGTTTTACCTTAAATTTTATGTTTACATTGGGAGGCCCATGTTTCTTTTTCCCATGGATCCCATTGTAAATGTGATTGAGAACCCAATTCAACTGAATGAGGAATACCACATCTTATCCATATTTACATTTTTTTTTCCTGGTTTCCCAATCAAGATGACACAGAAAGTATTTAACACCTACTATAGCACCCACCCTGGCTCACCAACCAGCCCAGATTTTCAGATCCTTATGGCCTCTCCCTGGCTTTCTTAGAGCTAAATTTCCATGGAGACTGAAGTTCCCACGGCTACAGAAAGGGCAAAGGCCAGCCAGTCTGTGGGGATCTCTGTGGGAGCCGCTGGCAGTGGACAAGAGGCAAGGCTTTGAGAGATGACTGGCTCAGGCATCAACTAGAGTCAGAACAAGTTTCTGGAAACCTGGGTGTTAACCCTTTAGTTGTTATACCACAGGCAACCTGAGTGAGAAGCCAGTTTCTCCAGAGTACTTTTACCAACCTGTAGGAAAGTTTTTAAATAGTTTAATAATCTGTACATCCTTACCTGTAAATACTGGCTGAGTATCAGACCTGCTCACAACACATCTAAAGAAACTGGATCTTGCCGAAACTGGTTTGGCTCAGTGGATAGAGTGTTGGTCTGCGGACTGAAGGGTCCCAGGTTCGATTCCGGTCAAGGGCATGTACATTGGTTGCAGGCACATCCTCAGTAGGGGGTGTGCAGGAGGCAGCTGGTCGATGTTTCTCTCTCATCGATGTTTCTGGCTCTCTATCCCTCTCCCTTCCTCTCTGTGGAAAATTAATAAAATATATTTTTTTAAAAAAAGAGGAGGATAAAATTTAAAAAATAAATAAAGAAAAATAAATAAAGAAACTGGATCTGTAGACTTAGGGCAGTGTGGATAAATGGACATTTTGCCTTGCTATCTAAATGGTTCATTCCTTTTCTTCCACACTTGAGTCAGACCTTCTACTGCTTTGAACCTGGGTTCAATGCCTATAAGATGTCTTGATATCTGTTTACACCCAAATGTTTGACTTTTTTCATCTAAGACTCAGTTCCCTTTCCTGTAAAATGGTTATATTAATAGTTTTGTTATTGGTGAAAGTGGGGGATCCCTTTCTCCACTGGGTGCTGGGGATTGGGTTGTTACAATACCTCTAGAAAAATAACTTTTTTTCTTCATTGATTAAGGTATTACATATGTGTCCTTATCCCCCCCCCTCTATTGTCCCCCACCACCACCCCACTCTTGCCCTCAACCCCTTGTGTCTGTGTCCATTGGTTAGGCTTATATGCATGTATACAAGTCCTTTGGTTGATCTCTCCCCCTTACCCCTACCTTCCCTCTGAGGTTTGATGGTCTGATCAATGCTTCTCTCTTTCTGGATCTGTTTTTTTCATCAGTTCATGTTGTTCATTATATTCCACAAATGAGTGAGATCATGTGGTATTTGTCTTTTTCTGACTGACTTATTTTTCTTAGCATAATGCTCTCCAGTTCCATCCATGCTGTTACAAATGGTAAGATTTCCTTCTTTTTTACAGCAGCGTAGTATTCCATTGTGTAGATGTACCATAGTTTTTTAATGACTCATCTGCTGATGGGCACTTAGGCTGTTTCCAAATCTTAGCTATGGTAAATTGTGCTGCGATGAGCATAGGGATGCATATATCCTTTCTGATTGGTGTTTCTAGTTTCTTGGGATATATTCCCAGGAGTGGGATTACTGGGTCTAATGGGAGTTCCATTTTTAGTTTTTTGAGGAAACTCCATACTGTTCTCCACAGTGGCTGCACGAATCTGCATTCCCACCAGCAGTGCACGAGGGTTCCTTTTTCTCCGCATCCCCACCAGCACTTGTTGTTTATTGATTTATTGATGATAGCTATTCTGACAGGTGTGAGATGGTACCACATTGTCATTTTGATTTGCATCTTTTGGATGATTAGTGACTTTGAGCAAGTTTTCATATGACTCTTGGCCTTCCTTATGTCTTCTTTCGAAAAATATCTATTTAGGTCCGTTGCCCATTTTTTGATTGGGTTGTTTACCTTCCTTTTGTTAAATTGTATGAGTTCCCTGTAAATGTTGGAGATTAAACCCTTATCAGTGATAACATAGCAAATATGTTCTCCCATGCAGTGGGTTTTCTTGTTGTTTTGTTGATGATTTCTTTTGCTGTACAGAAGCTTTATATTTTGATATAGTCCCATTTGTTTATTTTCTCTTTAGTTTCCATTGCCCTAGAAAAATAACTTTTTGAGACTCGTGCGGGAGGATGAGTGATTTTTATTTGTGTGGAATTACATCCCTCGGGTTGTAATTTCCCTTAATCCAGTCCTAGAAGATGGGCAGCAGAGGATTCAGTAGAGTTAAAAGTAAAGCCAGCATCCAGAGTAAACATTCCATGGTGGAGTTGGGTCTAGTTTAGCAGTAGGCTAGTTGCAGTCCATTAGTCCACTGTGTGTGGGGTCCACATGGCTGTGGGCCACATGGGCGAATGCAAGCCAGGAGTGAAGTGTGAGCAAGCAAGAGAGCAAACCAAGGTAGCGAACAAACTCCTTGTGCTTTCAGTGGCCATGCCTATTCTGGTCAATGGCCTGTTGCCAGGTATGACTGACAGACAAGTGCCTTGCCTATTTCACCAGACTTTACTGGGCATGCCTGTAATATTTGCCCTTCCCTTTGCTCCTTTCCAGTTATTCATAACTAGATTAGATTATGTATCTGATTAACACACTGTTGCTGTGACATTTAAATAAAACAATACAAGGGAAACCCTTAGTGCAGTACCTGGAATACAGGTGGTGCTAGCTATTATCAATACTTTTCATGGGATCTGCAATTAATAGATTTTATAATCCTATATGAAAGTACATAGCTAATTGGTACATTTCACTACATGAACACATGCTATGCATTGTATTAGAACAAAAAGATGACCAGAAAAATAGGTTATTATTGGGTATGAGATGTTTCAGCTTTCATACAGTACAGGGCTATTGTACACTCACAACTTGAAGTCTAGGGTTGCAGGGGCTGATGGCAGCCTGTGGCTTCTGGGCTTTTAGCCCTAATGAGGAAGAGGTATTCTCTCTCTAGAAAGAGATCCTTTGTCAAGCTTCAGGTCTCCCTGTACTCATATATTTATTATCTTTTCCTTTGACTTTTATTCAAAACTGGGGAATAGAGCATATCTTAAAAGCACCAATGTCAGGAAACCCCAGGCTCTTTCATTTCCGGGCAACATGAATAAGAACTGTCATAAAAGATATGGAACCTCAGGAGGAAATAAATAAAAATGAATCCTAGAGGGCAGCATAAAAAAGTGTGTAGAAAAACTGTTAACAAGTAAATGAGCATTTTTAACAAGGTTTTCTTGTCATCCTCTTTGACTGGCATCATCATCTTCATTTGAACCACGTCACGTTAGGTGCTCTGAGCAAAAGTCAATTATACGCTAGCCACCTGATGAAGATGAAACGTCAAAGTAAGAGTTTGAAGGAAGCGCTGTGGCACCTCATGGCTGGGAGCTTCTTTGAACCATATCTATTTGTTTCCTGTCCCCCCGTGGTGTTGTACCATTTTCACAGTACGCGTTTTCTGTATTCTCACTTCCCATCTTGAAAGTCCTGTTCACCATTGGGTGCCATTGTCGCAGTCACACATCGGATTAGCATTGACTAATTATTTAACCTTTCTGGATGAAGAAAACGTGTGTGTGTGTGTGTGTGTGTGTGTGTGTGTGTGTGTGTGTGTGCGGGGGGGAGGGGGGGGCGGGGTTCATTTAAAACACCTTTCTCCTGTTCTTTCCATGCAGCTATCTTCATTTCTGCCAATGAACAACTGCCATGGCCATCTAGATTAATAAATAAAAGCCAAAAATAAAAGGGAAAGAAAAAACTGAAGCTAGTTCTATATATGGAAAACTATTATTTTTAATATATTTTTATTGATTTCAGAGAGGAAAGGAAAGGAAGAGAGAGAGAGAAACATGAGAGATCAATGATAATTGATCGGCTGCCTCCTGCACAACCCACACTGGGGATTGAGCCCACAACCCTGGTACATGCTCTGACCGGGAATTGAACCGTGACCTCCTTGTTCATAGGTCAACACTCAACCATTGAGCCATGTTGGCCAGGCGATATTTGGAAAATTATTAAACAATAATTGCAGAAGTTAAAAAGAATCCAAATATTGTTAATTCATCTTAGATTTTCATGTCTGTCAATATTATTTTCTTTGTTAAATAAAATATCCCTGTTTTGTTTTTTGGTGTTTTTTTTTTTTTTTTTTTTTGCAAAGTTGGGATCATTTAGCAAAGTCAGATTTAGTGAGTGTCCCAATTTCTCTTTCTTTACATTGTTCTTAGTAAGGGCAGGGGTCTGAAAAGTTTTTTAAATTTTAGTAATACTATTTCATCTAAATCTTTTACTATTCAAATCTTAATCATGATATTATACATTTATTTCTCAACAAATATATTATATTTGCCCTAGTTATATTCATTTTGAGATGGAAGCTAAGAATTTAGTGTTATAAATGTGTGAAGCATTCTCTTTGATCTATTAGAACTTTTAATATGATATAGCACATATGTTCTTTTTAGTTACAGCATTACTAGTACATCTCTGTCTCTTCCCACACCTTTCAAGATTGGCAGTTTCTGGAAAGCAACAACCTTGCCCGCCTTATGATCATTCCTTATCATCGCATAGGTTCTTGGCATGGTGTCTAGAAAATAGTGGGTGCTCAATAAATGCCCTTTAAATAAATGAATGATACTGATGTTAAAGATACATACAAATGGTGCAGGGTTGCTATAAAAGTTCAAAATCAATGGTCTTATAAAATAATGGCAATTCATTATCTGTTTGTTAGTATACATAAAGAAGCAAATAACCCTATGAACAACCCTATAAAGATCCATACTTAAGCTTAATCCTAAACTGGTCATATGCCTCCATCCTATGTAGTAAGAAGGATGTGGTCACTGAAGGCCTTTCCCAAAGCTTAGAATGGAACACAGTTGTTCACACGTGGGGAAGTAGTAGTTAAACTGGACAGTAATTTTTCACTGGGGAAAACCAGAGCTATTCTGCTTCCAAATGGGACTGCTACCTACTGAGAGGCAAGTCATGATCAAGGGATAGGATAGAACGAAGAGCGAACTAATATTTGTGATCTCTACTTTGTATCAGCCATTGTGCCGGGAGCTTTACATGTTACTTACTGCAGTTCTCACAGCACTAGAAGTTAGGAGTATCATTCCCTTTTATGAACGAGGAAACAGATTCCTCATGGCTATCAAGTAGGTGTCCTGCAATTTAAAATGGGGCTGTACAATTCAAAATCCATTCTTTTGCACCATAGCAGAGAACATGGTGTGTTTCACCTTGCCTTAAATCTTTTCTAGAATAATGCAGAACATAAATCAGTTATACAAATTATTCCCACCAGCTTTATCAGAAGTCATATCCACCTCAGCAGTGGAGAGAATGAGTGGAAGAGCACTACGGAGACTTGAACTTGGAGCTATAGCCCTGTTCTGCCTGTTAGAGATCGGAGCAAGTTCCTGAACCATGCTGGTCTTTAATTACATAGTTACTGAAATACAGATGTTCATAGGACTTCCAGATGACAAGTACAATGCCTGAAGCAGATTGGCCTTCAAAAATGGCGGGTGCGTGAATCACCATTTAAGTACAATGGTACTTCATCCTTTTCCCTGGGGATGCTCCTTAAAGGACTTGGCCATTAGAGCAGAACAGAACGAGAAAATGACTGTCTCCAAGGAGGCTTGCTTGATTTTATGACAAAGGGTATGGGTCAGCTTGATGTAAAGTGCCTTTGACAGGCAGTGATATAGGACCCATTATACTGAATTTATATTTTGCTTATTACTTGCTTCATCAAAAAGTGATTGATGATACATCTTGAAATTCATCATCATTTCAAACAATTTTTGAGAAAAAGACTACAAAGGTACCTTCAAGAAATTTTCAACTATAATGTACTGTAAATTAGAATAACACCATAATAAATGCAATGGAGAAGTCAAAACAGGGAGATATATTTCCAGGTTTAGAAGATAATTCCAGATTTGGAGGCTTTCTGGGTCTGAAGTTATGGAATGGACTCTCAGAGCTAAAGAAATGTGAGAAAAATGAAGAAAGGGACAGAAAGACAAATATATTTGTGATAGAAAAATAATAATAATATTAGAAAAACTGAAGTGTACCAGGAACTAAAGCTAGTGACAATGCTAAAATATTTAATGATGACAAGTCTTTTAAATGCAATTTTTAGAGTAAGAATTCAAGGAAAGAAGTAATCATCTCACTCTTGGGAAGCATACTGTAGTTAAAAGTTGAAAGAAAAGAGCATCATCACTCACTTCCTGTTTCATCTGTATTCTACAGCCTTGAGGATGACTTTCAAATTGCAAAGGCAGAACAATAATATTAATAACAATCGTGCTTTGTAATTGACATCAGGCTTTTATTGCATCTTCAAATCCCAGAGCAGTAGTTCTCCTGAAAACTGAGTGGACAGAAACCATGAGTTCTAACTGGAGAAAAGTAGGACTGTGCCCTTGCCACTCCCTACTTTTGAGCTTCTAATGAAATTACTCTGTATGACTACTCCTTAAGTCATGAGATATAATAATTCAAAAATCATAATAAAAGAAATAGACCCAGAAGCAGCTAGACAGCTCAAGTAATTATTGCCCCCCACCTCCAGTAAAAAAGAAGTGAGGCATAAACACTAAATATTAATGAAATTTAAACCATTGCATCTGGCAGCTATTCCACAACTCATAAATGGATACCACTAAGCAATTCTGTCCAGTTCATGTTTAGCTGTTATATCAATGAATCATTCAGCTACTGGTGGTGCGTGTGCTATTCAACCTAGCTAAGTCATTCAAAATAGACTCCTACTCAAAATTAGAGCATAATTAAACAGTGTTCTGTTGCGGGAAGAGCACAGGTTTTAGACAGACGTAGGTTTCTATGCAGGCTCTCCAAATTATTAGCTGTGTAATTATAAAATGAGGACCATAGTAACCACTTATAAGTTGTCATGGTAATTTATACAAGTATATATTTGGGGAAATTGATATTTATTGCGCACCTACCATGAGTCAAGTAGCCTGCTATTTAATCTTCCAGGCAACTTAATGAGGCTCTTCATATTATAGAGCCAGGCTTTGAACCCAAGTCTTAGTCCAAACTGCATATATCTACACCATGTAATAAGATGCCTATAATGGTACCCAGCAAAGAGCAAGCCCTCAAGAAATACTGAACTGAATATAGAACAGTTTGATTATAGTGGAAGTGAGTAAATCATCAAACTCATTCTTTACTTGTTAGGCCAAAATAATCTTTTATGCATTATAAGTGAAAATTTCTGATATCTCAACTAATAATTTATGCACAGGACCTATAGGTAAGCTATTGATTAAAACAGTTGTTTATATCAGGAAATAATTAAGAAATGAACTACACATGGCCTAAAACATTTAAATTTAAACAGATCTTTTGGTGTAAGACCTAAACCTTATCTTGGCATATTCTGCCTGACTTGGATATTACCTTTCTTGCATTAACCTACTCAGAATGCATTATGTACAATTTCTTTTTTTCTGTATAATGGAACAAGACCTTAAAGACACTTATGAAATCAGCCAAGTGCAGAATATTTCTAGATTTTAACACTTTTTCCAATCTTTACACCTAAATTAAAAGCATTTATTTTTTTGTGCTATATTAAAAAACAAACATGAACCCAAGCCAGTGTAGCTCAATTCCCTGTCAGGGCACATACTATGTACATTCGATCCCCAGTTGGGGCACATGCAGGAGGCAACCAATCAATATTTCTTTCACACATTGATGTTTCTCTCCCTTCTTCCCTCTCTCTAAAAACAAACAACATGAGACCTACCCTCTTACCCTTATCAAATGTGTAAGTGAACATTACAATATTGTTAAATATAAGCACAATGTTGTATGTACATCAGATCTCTAGGACTTTTCCGTCTTGCATGACACTGAAGCTTAATACCCACTGAACAGCAAGTTCTTCCTTCCCCCAAACCCTGGGAAAAACTATTTAACCTTCTGCTTCAATTAATGTGACTACTTGAGATACTTCATATAAGTGGAATCATGTAGTGTTTGTCCTGTGACTGGCTTATTTCACTTAGTTAGCATCATGTCCTCAAAGTTTAACCATATTGTAGCATATGACAGGATTTCCTTATTTCCTATAGCTGAATAATATTTCATATTAATAATAAAATATTATTTCATAATAATTTTCTATGGCTGAATATTACAATACCATGTCTTCTTTATCCATTAATCCCAATGGGTACAAGTTGTTCTCACTTACCATGTCTTCTTTATTCATTAATCCCAATGGATACAAGTTGTTCTCACTTCTTGGCTATGGTGAATAATGGTTCAATGAACATGAAAATATGGGTATCTCTTTGAACTTCTATTCAATTCTTTGGGATAAATACCCAAGATTGGGATTTCTGGGTTATATGATATTTCTATTTTTAATGTTTGAGTAACTTCCATCAGTTTTTCATAGTAGCTGCACCATTCTACATTCCCACCAAGAGTAAAAAAGGGTTCCAATTTCTCTATTTTCTCACCAACACTAACAGCATGTTTTTAATAACAGCTCATTTTTGTAAAGCCTATCCAAAATATTCAACTTAAATTTTCTAGGAACAGCTCTATTTTGTTTCACACTCATATTCTATAGGAATATGTGATACTTAGATAGAAGTACATAATAACAGTTGCAACCAGCATATTCAAGTTAGGAATAAAGACAACTAATAACTTGTAAATGTACAATTCAATCAGTAGAAGCAGAGTGGTGGGAATTCTGCACAGCTGGCAGTCAAAATCATTCCTCCTGCCATGAGTATCAGTGAATCCTATATAATAAAAGCCTAATATGCTAAGTGTCCAGTCATCCAGTTGGCCATTCAACCAATCAAAGCATAATAAGCTAATGATATGATAAGGCTGCTCAACTGCTCGCTATGATGTGCACTGACCACTAGGGGACAGACACTCTGACCCGTAGGTTAGCTTACTGCTGGGGTCTGGCCAATTGGCACTGAGCAAGACAGGCCGGACATGCCCTGGATCCCTCCCGTGGTCCCTCCCTGGCTGGCCAACATTCCACGTCCCTCCCTGGCCCCTATCATGCACCAGTGGGGTCCCTCAGCCTGGCCTGTGCCCTCTCGCAATCTGGGACCCCTCAGGGGATGTCAGAGAGCGGGTTTCAGCCTGATGGTGAAACGATCGGTCGCTATGACACGCACTGACCACCAAGGGGCAGACGCCCAATGCAAGAGCTGCCCCCTGGTGGTCAGTGTGCTCCCACAGGGGGAGCGCCACTCAGCCAGAAGCCAGGCTCAGGGCTGGTGAGCACAGCAGTGGTGGCGAGAGCCTTTCCCACCTCCACGGCAGCACTAAGGATGTCCGACTGACGGCTTAGGCCCACTCCCTGTGGAGGGCGGGCCTAAGTCATCAGTCAGACATCCCCTAAGGGCTCCCGGACTGCGAGAGCATGCAGGCCGGGCTAAGAGACGCGCCCCCCCCCCCCCCCCCCAGTGCACAAATTTTGTGAACCGGGCCTCTAGTGTGTTTATAAAGAGAGTGGAATGGGCTACTTATGTGGAAATAACGAAAGAGGGCACCTGTGCCTTGAAATGAAAGGGTTGGATGAGATGGTTTCTGAGGTTCCTTCAAGATCAAAATAAGCCTTTGTGGTGGACTAGAAAACCATAGATCTCTACTAGAAATTCAAAGACATCATCACGGTAATACATCTAATAATCCCTTGATAGTTTTAATTGAGTGTGCAATTTTCCCACCCTCCCCAGATTTTCTTTGGAGATGTAAAGGAATTGGTACAGGCTTTTTCTAGTTTAAGAGTTTAATGCAGATGCTTTTCAAATGCATTATGAGTGGGGTTTATGGCATCCAGAGATGTGGATTCAAATGCTAAGTCTGCTTCTGAGTAGTGAGCAAGGCAGACTTTTCTGGAACTCTATTTCTCTTTTATAAAATTAGAGGATTGCATAAGTGATGACTATGGCTTTGTCCAATGCTACATTTTTATAATTTCTATGACTTTTAAAACTTTCTGCACTCAGAATTTTTCATGTAAAAAATAGCATGTATTTGGTAGCAGCTACCATCTAAAAGGCTAATCACTATTTAAACTCTACCTTCTAGGACGTAGATAGTAATCAGCCTGAAGTTTTTCCACTAAAGAAAGACTGGAGGTGGGGGCACTGGATGGAAGGGGTCAAAGGGGGAGAGGGGGAAAATCTGTAATACTTTCAACAATCAAGATCATGTATTTAAAAAAAAAAAACAAAAAACTCTTTTGTAGCTACATACCAGGCTGCTGTGTCACCTGATGTCATAGTCATCCACAGTGCAGTCCAGATTGCTCTAGGCTCTTCTCTTCCTCAGTAGTAATTTAAAGCATTTCTTTGTCCTCCTTTGAAAACATCATACTTTAGCTCATTGAATATCCTGCTCATCCTCATACATGACCAGTCAGCAGATGAGCATCCCTTCCATCCTGATGGTCTGGCAGCTTTCAGGAACTTCGTAGTTATTACTTTTTTCTTATCACTTGATTTTCAGTTGGGATGACTGTTCGTCCAGATGAAATTATTCCAAAAGGTAAGAATGTCAGAAGTTGTCCATGTTGTATATATCATGTTTTGTATATTTGTTGAGTATTAGAAAGCACTACTTTTTTAGTCATTTGTTATAGATTGGGTTTTTCTGCCACATTAATCCTATATTTTCTGTCATTTTTTCTGCATATGTATTTTGTCTTTCAATTCAACTCTGTTACTCTTAGTCAATTTCTATAAACCTAAAAGCAAAATCCCTTGGACGTTTCAGTTGCATAGTTCAGTGGAGAACCTTAAACCGCTCACAGGATCTATGCTGGCGATTGCTAACGGAGTTCAGTTGTTTTCAGAGCTATTAAAACTGAACACCGAAATACTGATATCACCAAGTGACCCACTGTCTGTGTGCACTTTAGGGACACTCAAGTCCTAGGTGACTATTACCATGACTTAAAGTGCTCCCTACAATCTATTAGGTTGAAGAGTTAACCTAGATTTCCAAAGGCATGATCTAATTTATATAAACTCTTAGAACCTAGCTGTAGCTAAAGATACATAAAAATGTTTGTGTTAAGAGACATGTCAGGAAACCCAACTTTCCCTCTTTTCCAATGGAAAATGGGTCAAGCAATTCAGAGCAATCAATTAACCTTAGTATATAGGTGTCTTTCTTTTTAGGTCAACTTCTTCATGCCAGCTACATTGATCCTCTTGACTTGCCATTTGTATTTTCATGAAATAGGGAAGTTTAACTCTTGCTTGTGGGTTTGGATATGTTCCAGGCTTTGATGCCAAACCTATTACTTTTCAGTGGAAGTATTATGAGTTTATTGAGTAGCCTAGCCTCGGAATATGGGTTCCCACTCTCCCAGTTATTGCACTTCTAACTTCCTTTTTCTTTCTTTGAAAGATTTAGAATAGCTTGCCTGTCATTCATATAAAAACATCCTATTGATACCGTTGTAATCATCTGGTTATGATTTCACAGGAAAGGAGTAAAGGGAAGACTAGACAACATAGGCATGTCATTTGTACAGCTTTGCTAATTTAACACTCTCCAAGTCTTTTTCCTGCTGACCAATGTGGGAAGGGAGTGGACAATGGATAAATGCCCAGTAAGGTCTGAGTGACGTGGGGAGGTGCTTACCTGACTATCAATCACACTGGGAACAGGTAATTGGCCAGAGTAGGCATGGCCACTACAAGGGTGTGAAACCTGAATACATAAACTCATAGACAAAGGAGCATGCTCTCATGGTTTTTATTCACTTGGCTCTTGGCCTTTGGCCCTCTAGCCCTCTTGGGACCCTCGTGGCAAGGGGTGTGCTGCCCTGCACCTACGTGGCCCATGGCCATGTGGGCTTCACTCAATGGAATAATGGACTGTAACCACCCCGAATGCTGAACTGTGCCTGGCTGCAACACAGAACGGAAGCTCCAGACACTGGGTCTGCTTTTGGCTCTGCTGAACCCACAGCTGCCCCTCTTCCAGGACTGGCTTAAAGGAAATGGGACCTTGGAACCTGAGGAATGTAGCTCCAGGAAAAGAAAGTCTTCTACCCCACCTCATTCTCCTGTGGGGGCTTCTGAAGTGCTCGGTTCAGCAGTATTCCATACCCCACTAGCAATGGAGGAGTCCCACTCATGTACTCTTCCATTAACCCTATCACATTTGGTTGAATGAATCCATTGCAAAAACGAAATCTACACAAACACAGCCAACAAACATAGAGCATCAGCTTGTAGAGTAATTTATAAAGTTGTAGGAATATGCAGATAAATTGTTGCATTTCCATCTGTTGCAGTATGATTTATTGGAAATGATGTACATTGGATTCTACAGTATATCTTTATTTTTCTGAACAAATTGTATCCTAACAATGTATCCTGGACACCCAGACCTAGCAGGTAAATTCACATTGATGATCCATCTCTCTAACAGTACTTGGCACTTCTAAATACCACTTTTAGCCCCAGAAAAGGATTATAATCTCTAGAAAAAAATTTAAAATAAAACCTTGCTAATATTTGCCCTTATAGGCACTTTAATCTGTTTGATATTGCTATGTTTCCTAAAACATGGCTCTGTTTTAACATTGCATGTGAAGAAAGAAACCTAGCTTAATAATTTGAGACTGTGTTTTTTTCTAACAGAATTTATTTACTTTTGATTTATATCATATTCAATGTATTGCTTTGGTCCTTACAGTTCTATTTTATCAGTCGAATAACAATCATTATACTGAATGTTAGATATTGCACAATATTTTAAGGAAATTTAACTTGAGCAAGTACTGATTTCATCCAGACTCTGAGTCCTCGGTTTGTCAAGAAGTTAATATTTTTTAAAGATAAAATGACTTTATAATCTGTAATTATTTTCTTATCAATTACATTTTATGATTAGCTGGTGCTTGGTGCTTAACTTTACATTTTAGCTCTGCAGGGTCCTTTTAGACATTATTATTGCAAAGAAAAATCAAAAATCAAAGTGAATTCTTAGTATTATACTTGAAGCAATAGAGGTGCAATTGCTGAAACAGCAGCCAAGCATTGTGCTATAGAACTAACTCACAGCTTGGTGCCCAGTCCCTGCTGAGAAGGAAATGTAGGGGAACTGGCAGAGTTTTACTACATCTGCTCCCTGCTGCTAATGAGCTTTAACCTGTTTCATTCTTATTATGCTTACTGTTTAGATATTTTGCTTGCAAAATTAATTCTTTAGCTGGGAGAACACATGAAAGAGGATATGATTTGTAAAGTAGGGCTGTTTAAAAATTAAAAGGTATCAGCAAGGGAGATTAAAGGCTATAATGAGTGATATGGTTACTTAATATCCATTCAGGGGCAGCAGCTCAGGTGGTGAAGCTGGGGCGGTTTCTCCCTTTCAGCTTTCTGCAGTGTGGGCTACAGCTGCAGGCGGCGGCGTCTTTGTTTGGCATTGCGCATCTACACCAATATACTTTATATCTATCTAAGAGTATAACTGTATTTTTTGCTTTGAAAGCTTCATAGCTCTTTTAAAAAGTGCCAATGTTTTAGTGATGTGTAGGCTTTGATAACTATCAGGTTTCAGTGACAGTATTTTATTATAGCCAAGAACTAATGAACTACATATACCCAACTGCTATAACCTACTAGTATATCTGATCACAGGAAACAATAGGAACTTAAGGATAAATAGGTCCCGAAATTGCCCTTTTATTTATTGACTAGAGGCCCAGTGCACGAAATTTGTGCATGGAGGGGGGTTGTCCCTCAGCCCAGCCTGTACCCTCTCCAATATGGGACCCCTTGAGGGATGTCCGACTGCCCGTTTAGGCCCGGTGGGATCGGGCCTAAACGGGCAGTCGGACATCCCTCTCACAATCCAGGACTGCTGGCTCCCAACTGCTTGCCTGCCTGCCTTCCTGATTGCCCCTAACCGCTTCTGCCTGCCAGCCTGATTACCCCCTAACCACTCTGCTGCCAGCCTGTTTGCCCCCAACTTCCCTCCTCTGCCGGCCTCGTCACCCCTAACTGCCCTCTCCTACAGGGTTGATCACCTCCAACTTCCCTCCCTTGCAGGCCTGGTCCCTCCCAACTGCCCTCCCCTGCTGGCCATCTTGTGGTGGCCATCTTGTGTCCACATGGGGGCAGGATCTTTGACCACATGGGGGCAGCTATATTGTGTGTTGCAGTGATGATCAATCTGCATATTACTCTTTTATTAGATAGGATAGAGGCCTGGTACAGGGGTGGGGGCCAGCTGGTTTGCCCTGAAGGGTGTCCCGGATCAGGTGGGGGTTCCCTTGGGGTGTGGGGCGGCCTGAGCGAGGGGCCGGTGGTGGTTTGCAGGCTGGCCATGCCCCCTGGCAACCCAAGTGGAGGCCCTGGTATCTGGAATTTATTTTCCTTCTACAATTGAAACTTTGTAGCCTGGAGCGGAGCCAAGCCTGGGGCTCTCTCTTCTTCGGCAGCCATTTGTGTTGGGGTTATAATTGAAACTTTGTTGCCTTAAGCGGGTGGGCCCGGCCAGGGTGTGCGGAAAGCTTTGCTTCCCCTGTTGCCGGCGGCAACCCTGGCCTGCTCTCTCAAGCTCCATTCTGCCGCCATTTGTTTGAATTTGTTTACCTTCTATAATTGAAACTTTGTAGCTTGAGTGGAGGCTTAGGCCTGGCAAGGGCAAGCGGAAAGCTTGGCTTCCTCTGTTACCTAGGAAACCTTGCTCTCTGTGGCTGTAGCCATCTTGGTTTGGGTTAATTTGCATACTCGCTCTGATTGGATGGTGGGCGTGGCTTGTGGACGTGTTGGAGGTATGGTCAATTTGCATATTTGTCTATTATTAAGTAGGATTGATTTTTAGAAAGAGAGGACTGGAAAAGGGAAGAGAGAGAGAAACATTGATGTGAGAGCAGAATATTGGGTGCCTGCCTACTGTACACCCTGTACCGGGAATGGAGCCCGCAACCTGGCCAACGTGCCTGGGCCCAGAATCCAACCAGCAATCTTTCTGTGCATGGGGTGACACTCCACCAACTGAGCGACACCAACCAGGGCAAGACTATTCATAATGAAATAGTAATAATGTCATTTGTATAGCTATAGACTCTTACTCGTTAAATAACTTTAATACATT
Organism: Cnephaeus nilssonii; assembly: GCF_951640355.1. Lineage (NCBI taxonomy): Eukaryota > Metazoa > Chordata > Mammalia > Chiroptera > Vespertilionidae > Cnephaeus > Cnephaeus nilssonii. The sequence continues at coordinate 38,697,999 of NC_137075.1, read as the reverse complement.
CCTTTTGATACCAATGTAATAATCTAGCTATTCACAGGAAAATGGAAAAGGGGCGACCAAAAGGTATAGGCATGCCATTTACAGAGCTTTGTCAAAAGCTGCATTTAACACTTTCCGAGGCTGTTCCCTGCTGAATGTTGGGCGAAGGAAGTGGACAAAGGTAGTTTAGACGCATGCCCGGTAAGGTCTTAATGATGTGGTAGGCTAATTGCCTATCAATCACACCTGGAAACTGGCACTTGGCCAGGATGGGCGTGCCCACTGCAACCTCAAAAAACCTAAATATTTAAACTTCCAAACAAAGGAAGTTCAGTCTCTCTTGGCTCTCTTGACTCCGGGGCACCTGACTCCTGTGACCCCTGCTACAGGGGACTGCACTCCACTGTGCCCACAAGGTGCATGCCATGTTGGGCTCCACGTGGACTAATGAGCTTTAATCTGGCCTGAATGCTAACCACCCCCCAGCTGCAACATGGAAAGGAAACTGGACACTGGCCCTGCTTCTGTCTCTGCTGAACTCCCAGCTGCACCTCTCCTAGGACTGGCTTGGAGGAAATGGGACATTACAACCTGAGGAATGTAACTCCGTGTCAATCAAATCTTCTACCACCTTTCATTCTCCCATGGGGAGCTTCTGAAAATGTTTATTTCAGCAGCACCCTCAAAACCCCACAAGCACTAGAGGGTCCCCACTCATGTACCCCTCCGGCAGCACTTTGATCCTCGCCTTAACTTTCTCAGATAATCATGTATGTGCCGTATGTTTTATAGATGTAAATATGGAAGCTTGCAGATGTGTGCCATTTATCATAACTGGAGGAAAAGTGTCAGGGGTCAGTATAAATCAGTGCACATCCTGTTGACTGGGAGTAGGATGATCATCATTGGATTTGCAGAGTTATCCTCACCATTCCCATCATGGTCTTTGTCAATAATAATAACCCCACAAGCTATTCTACTTCTTGAATAGAAGCCAAATGTATTAGCTTTTAGCCAAAAATTATATATTATTTTTGGCAATGATAAGGTTTGAGACATATTGCAAAGAAAACCAGAAGGTTACTCTGCTGCAGCATTTCTTAAACTTTTTACTCTTGAAAGTAAGAAAAAAATATTTTACTTGTGCAGTTTTGGCCTGCATTATTTTTATTATAATGTTAATTATAATATAATGTTTATTATAATGTTTTGTACATGTAAAACTCTAAAACTGGCTATGAACTCATTTACCCATTGCTTTTATCAACTATACAACCAAAACAAATGTAAAGGGTAAATAAAACCTACAAAACCAAATACAATTACGATTGAAAGCATTACTTCATTGTGACACATCCTATAATTAATTTTAGTCACAAATATATACATCCTTATTTAGAAGGACAATCAATTTATCCTAATACTAATTAATAAAAAAATCATTAAACAAAAATATTGTATTATACGTAGATTTATTTCTACACACTGCTAATGAACTACTGCACATTAATACCTAACAAGTAAGACTTACGTGCTGTACCTCCTAACCAAGTAACTGCTGACTCGTATGGTATAACTTCTTTCCTGCTGTGTAGCTATCCTGAAATATGACATGTAAGGACTCATTACTCCCACTATTTCTCTCTGTGTGAACCATTGTAAAACCTTCTTTTGAACAGAATGTCATAAGGTCATTTGGCCTGTACGTGACACATGGACATTATTTATGTATTTATCTAAGTTCTTTACCTGTTAGAGTAAGACAAAGTACTACATTAACCCACTGCAATATAATTTCTTAATATCAAATCACAATTTCAAATTATTAAATAAATTAGGAAACTCAAGTTTTATGTTATTATTTTTGGTGGTGAATTTTTACTATGAAGCGGACTTTTGTCTTTATAACTGACTGAAGATCCCCTCCGAGGGCAGTAAGGTGTAATGCAAGAATGACTGAATGTGAAGTGCCCATGTTTGCATAAGTTGGTGCCAAATGAACACTTTAACCAAAAGGTGCTTTAAAAGTTCCCTGGCATCAACACAAATGTAAACATGGTCAGAAACCCATGTGGCAGGACCCAAAGAGAAGGTAATCATCTAGACAAATCTAAAGATGCTCCTCCTCATCCTATATAATAAAAGCCTAATATGCTAAGTGTCCAGTCGTCTGGTTGGCCATTCAACCAATCAAAGCGTAATATGCTAACGATGTGCACTGACCACCAGGGGGCAGACGCTTGGACCGGTAGGTTAGCTTGCTGCTGGGGTCCAGCCGATTGGGACTGAGCGAGACAGGCTGGACACACCCTGGGTCCCTCCCCAGCTGGCCAACCTCCCGTGTCCCTCCCCAGCCCCGATCGTGCAGTGGTGGGGTCCCTTGGCCTGGCCTGTGCCCTCTCACAATTTGGGACCCCTCAGGGGATGTCGGAGAGCGAGTTTCTGCCCGATGGCAGAATGACCAGTCGCTATGATGCGCACTGAACACCAGGGAGCAGACACTCAATGCAGGAGCTGCCCCCTGGTGGTCAGTGCACTCCCACAGGGGGAGCGCCACTCAGCCAGAAGCCAGGCTCATGGCTGACAAGCGCAGCAGTGGAGGCGGGAGCTCCTCCCGCCTCCGCAGCAGCACTAAGGATGTCCAGGGAGCGGGCCTAAGCCATCAGTCGGACATCCCCCGAGGGCTCCAGGACTGCAAGAAGGACCCCCCAAGTGCACGAATTTCGTGCACCAGGCCTCTAGTATTCTCATCATGACACTGAGATGGGAATTAGCATTATGCCTATTTACAAACTAGAAAACTGAGTTAAATGACTGCCCTCAGATCACAAGCCAGTGAGTGGTAAGCCAGGATTTGAGCCCTGGTATTCTGGTAAGTATCAGGGTTCTTAACCATTGCAAGTGACAATTAGAATAGTAATGACAAATAGAATACAACTGCATTTCCTAGTCACTTAAATGGACATGCTTATTTTCTATGTTTCCTTTTTAATGGAACATATACAAGAATGGGATTTTTAAAATTATTTTCTATGCTTACTTCCTTCAACTAATATACAAATTTTTTACTAAAAGATTTAAAAGAATAAGAACCATCTTCTTTTATTCAAGAAAATAAGGTAGATAAATGTAGTATTTGACTAATCAGGCATTATAGAACTTATTGGGCAAAAATATATATGTGTGTGTATATATTCCAAAACCAAGTGTCTTATTTCAAAAGACAACCAAAAACTGAAAGGAAGTTCTTCAGTCTCTTACATTCATTGTAAGATAGAGTAATTTTAGAATGAATATCCTTTGAAGTCTTGATCAAAACTACCCTTTTTTTCTTTTAACATTTTTAATTGTTAAAATTACCACTTTTAAAATTCACTCTTTCATTGACTTATTCACTTATTCATTCACTTGACATCAATTTATTTTTTTAATAGCATTCTTTCTTATTATAATAGTAATACATATTCATTGCAGGTTAATTCACTAAAATACAAAAAAAAAAAGGTCATGAAAATCTCCTTCTCTCTATACCCAAGGCTAATGACTTGAATATTTCTGGCGCATTTTCTTTCAAGAAGATATCCCAGATGTGGTTGGGCCTGAAGGGACCAAAATTCTGCCACCCAGTGTCATCTAGGGAGACAGTTCTGACAGGTGTGCTCTGCCCTTCCTCAACTCCCTCCTGTAAATCACCCATCCTCACTTCTGAAACTAACACCCTGTTCCCCGCCTTTTCTCCTTTGTTTAAGGTCAATGGGGGGAAAAGGAGACATATGTACTACTATTTGTAATACTTTAAACAATAAAATAAAATTTAAAAAAATAAATAAAATGTCTTACATGTCCAATGTTGCCTCACTGTCTTTGGAATTTTCATGGATTTATCATGTTCATGTGAGTTCCCCATACGATGCATTAAACTCTGATTTTCTCCTGTTGATCTATCTCTATTAATTTGGTTATTGGCCCAGCCAGAAGCACTTAGAAGGTGAAAAGAAAAGTATTAATATTTTTAAATCCCCAGAAGCCCCTCAGGCAGCCTTGCTTCTTGCTCTTGAGCAGGAGTCAGCACTTGGTCACCTCCCCTCAAAGCAAATCTACCTTTACAAAGTGTAAGAAAAAATAAAGATTTTGAAGTTTCCCAATTAAAGATTTGCTTTTTAATTAGATGGTAGGCCCATGCTACTTTCTCTAAAGAGTTTATTTAAATTTCCACTCAGTGATACGTTTGAGAAGCTGCTGGCTGGCCCTGGCACTAAATTACATAGATACGTAGATGATAGCTAGATAGATGATAGATAGATAGATAGATAGATAGATAGATAGATAGATAGATAGATATAGAGAGATATAGATATATAGATATAGATATATCTCACAAAAACTTTCTATTAAAATTCTTAAAGCCAACTAAAAAACTTCTACATACAATATTTATCAGCATACAGAACTGTGGGTAAATAAATTAATTTCATTTAACCTTGAGAATTATGGGGGGTTTTTTTTTTGTTCTTTTTTAAGAATAAAGGTAATTACTTCTTATTTATGGATTGAAAGTTATTTTAATTTGGTCTTGAAAAGGAAACCGTTGTTTTGTTCATATAAATGTTATATAACAAAACTACCATTTTAAAATTTGGTTACAAATGTACATCTGCTAAACCCATGACTTTGAAGTTTCAGCAGAAATGTACTTAACACTTCTTTTCTCCTTAAGGCTGGCCGCATTAAACATTTACAGGCCATTTTGGGGATTACCAGAACGCAAGGGATCTGAGGAGGGGTGGACAGAAATTCATGAACCTTCTGGTAAAGACTAAAGGACAGTTACTTCCAAAATCAGTAGAACAGTAACATAAACTGGCAAATACTAATACATTTATCCTATGGCTATAACTGTAAGTCAGACAGTCCTCATTACCAACATGTTTAGGCAGAATCATGCATCATATGTTGCCCTCTCTAATCGTAGGTCTTACAAATGTAGAGGAACAATAGACACACTTTCACATGTCACCTGAAAAACTGTGATGTTCTGCATTTAGTAATTAATTGACTATTTTGCGCAATTAAGGTTGTTAAATAATCTAAATAACAATAGACTCCTTAAAAGACCTTAAACTTATTGAATGACGGTATAATAAAGAGCTCTTGAAAGGTTAGGGAAAAGATAGTCCCTGGCAAAGACAGGCCTCACCAGGCGTTCAGCAATTTCAAGAAACTGATTTAACAACCTCGGACAAAGACAGCATGTCTGAAAGTTTGTCTCAATGTTCGCCTTGACCTAGGAGAGTTTTGCTGAGACTTATTTTCTCAGCAGTACCCTAGCACCTGGGGCCAGCAAAATGGCCTTTGAGCTTGAATGAACAAGGAATTTCTTTTCCTTTAGTGCAAAGCTTCGGTATTTCATCTTTTCGAATTCTCTTACTGCACTCAGTGCGGAATTACATTGACAAGGGTAGAATTTATCTCCAGGACGAGAATGCCATGCCTCTGCTAAGTGCTAATGTAACCGTTATGTGCTGGTACCTTAATAACAGCCCCAGCTTACCTAATGAAAGTTGAAAGCAAACAGTACTCTGTGAGATTTTATTATGACTGAAGTGACTGCAATTTGAGGCAAATTATCCCTATTTTTGTTCCCATATCAAAAACAGAGATGCTAAAGCAATCGCTACATGTTTGGTATGGAATTAGGTGCCACTCTCATTAATCTCCCAGGAAGGGCATTTTTCATGTAAACAGCTCACGAGGGTCAGAGAGAAGAGCTGTTTCCATGAAAAATGCTTGTCAATAACTTTGTGAGTGAATTTTGAAATAAAGTGCCTGTAACCTGTCATTATTCCTTCCTCTCAAAGTCGAGAGTGACTGGATGAAAATTGAGCATGTGAATTGAAAGCAGGGTGAGTGTTATGGCCTTATCGACTTCAGGTAAAATGACTGTTTTAACTTGTTATTATTTCTCCATTCAGAGGTCAGGCAATGTGCAGTATTACCAGCATAGACTGCAGTGTAAGCAAATTGGTATACAAAAAGGCTATTACCCACACTCACAAAGCAGAGGCAAGTGTAAGTCACTAATACCAAGTGGACTCGCGCTCTCTACAAAAACGAAACAACCAACAGTGCTTTGGAAAAGAATAGGATAGGTATGTGCGGTAAGTATAAAGTACCTAGGAGGCAGAAAATAGAAACCTGTTTAAAGGTGCATATGTTTGGAAGGCAGATAAAAAAGTATACATTTTAGTGACCATTTTTTTAAAATCACGTATAAGTCATAGTTGTTTTGCAAAGAAATTATAGGACCTGAATACTGAATGTTAGGCATCTCAACGCTGCACTTCACCTTAACATTTTTTTTCTGCCTAAGATCATCTTAAAAGTAATTAATTGCTAGATTTTCAAGTTCATCTGATGTATTCTTATCAAAGCAATATGTTGCTGTGGTCCTCCTTTTCCCTAGAGAAAAAGAAAATCAATGAGGCTTCAAAACATCAAAAACCCTTTCCTTATCTTCTAGATTTTCATTTCTAACCCTGAAGAGCAGCTTGAGAATCTGGTGTGGCTGTTTAGGTTTGCAAGAAAAACATTTTTTCTCCAAGTGGCACCAGATCCATGAAAAGCATATATTTAATATTATTATCCAAACATTTTTCTTTTTCTGTTTCAGAAAACCAATTAGTGTTTTTGTCTTTGATACTGATTTTTCCATTATAGACTCTGTTAGTCAGAAAATGAGTAGATTGGCCTAGAAGTGAAAGGAGGTTATAAAAGAACTCAACACTGAAAGCAAGTTTAGGGGGAGAAAGTGTTACATATAGTTTTGAAGACATGTCCATATGTTTATTAACCAAATTCTCACACAGTGGAAAAGGATTGGGTACTTTTAATTCTAAACAAATTTTCCCTGACTTCAAAATAAGTATAATAACCAAAGATAAAAGAAATATGCTGGCATTTCTTTATTTTTATTTTACTTTATTTTTATTTTTATTGATTTCAGAGAGGAACAGAGAGGCAGAGAGAGACAGAAACATCAGTGATGAGAAAGAATCATCGACTGGCTGCCCGCTGAACGTCCCACACTGGGGATCGAGCTGCAACCCAGGCATGTGCCCCGACCAGAAATTGAACCATGACCTCCTGGTTCACAGTTCCATGCTCAACCACTGAGCCATGCCAGGAGGGTTATGCTGGCATTTCTTTGCTTCACATTTGCTCAATTTATTCATTTCTTTAAACAAGGTTTCCTGGTTGGACATTATGCCAAACATGAAACTACAATAACTTCAGAAGAGTCCTAGCTTTCATCTAGTGAGGAGGAGTCAGGAAAATAGTGAGATGAGCTGCCGTGATCACAATGGAAGAATGTAGGCTCCATGGAGGCAGGATCGTTACCTGGTTTTGCTCTGTGACATCCTAACCCCCTAGCCCAGGCCCTGGCATGCAGCAGACACCTGACATAGATGCTGAAGGCTGAACAGATGTGACTGGGGCTTGCACAGAACATTTAAGAGACTGTGAGAGTGTCAGGAAAGACTTTCCCACTGTAAAGTAAGTCAAAACTCCAGGATGTTGACATGATGGAGCCAGGCAAAGTTGGAGCAGGGCCTTCTGTATCCAGGGAGCAAAGAATTCCAAAACTGGAGTTAGAGCAGAGAGTGGATGAATTGCTCTTAGTCCTACGTGCCTCCAGCAATGAGCAAGGGCTAGGACATGCAGAGTTGGTTGATGTAAATAGAGGCCAGATCTGAAAGGCCTTGTGAGCCATGCTAAGGAGTTTGAATGTTAGCTCAAAAGCCATTGAATGATATTAAGCATGCAGGGGCTTTTTCAAAAAGGCAGATATATCTTAGAAAAAACATTGCTCTGGCTGAAGAGTAGCAAATGGAATGAAGAAGATTGGAACTGGGGAGACCAGTTAGGAGGCTTCACAGAAATCCAAGTAACAGATAAATGACAGGGGGCTAAATTAAGGTAAAAGTAAAGGGACAGAAAATAGAGGCCTATTGTAGGTGAGCTAAGGAGTTAGAAATGATATGGCTTGGTGACTGTTAGAATGAGGTGGAGAGAATAACAGAAAGGGCAACAGAAGAGACAAGGACAAGACCCAGTCCTCCAGCCTTGGGCACTGAGTGGATGGATGACATTTTCCTAGAGGAGGAGGATATGCTTGGTAGGGGAGGTGGCAAGTTTATTTTTGGATTTGCTGAGGTGTTTAAAGCATCATGTTTTCATGGCCTGGGTTTCTGTACTGATCCTCTCCTTCCTATACTCCCAGACCAGATGTGCACAAATCTATTACAAATGGATGAAACAAATCTAAGTACCTATCATAATAGTTATGAGCAGAGTTTTCTTACACAGAACACACTTTGCATTTTTCAATGTAAAAATATTCTTCCTCATAAGCGTCTTTATGAAATGCAAAATTATACAAAGAGTAAACTGTTTCTAAGAGTTATTTTAATTATCCTGGATTCTGACTATGAAAAGCACCTCAAATAAGTTGCCACTTCCTAGTCACCACTAGTGATACCCTGGGCCCTTTAATTATGAGTGTATCTCTACAGGTAAATACACTTTGATATTTTTGCATTTACAATTGTATGACAAGCAGGGACTAAAATAATAAGTTGAATTGAATGTATGTATATGCTGATCCATGTTTTCGTTGTTGTTATTATTGGTTGTGGTTTTTTAAGATCCAAAGAAAAAAATTTTATTTACAATAGAGAATTTGATTCGAAACATGCATTTTCTTTTCTTTTTAAAAACAAATCAGCAAACGCAGATGAAGTGTACACTCCTTAAGGCAAGAGTCGGTGTGCAAGCAGTACATGTGTATATTAAATCCAAGAGCTGCTCCCCCTGGGAACTCAGGGTCAAAGGGCAAGACCAAGGTCCGTGATGTGTCCTTCCTTAGAGACGTGGACAATCTCCCTGATGCAGGAACTCTGAGGTCAACTCTTTGTGAGCAACCCCAGGAAAAATGGAAACCGATAGCAAGAAATCTCCTTAGCACTGCATACAACCAAATCCATGGTATTTAGAAAGGAAACAGTAGTGCATACACAGAAGGGAGCACAGGCTGTCCCTGGGCCTGGGAGCACAGCAGTGTTCAGACAGGCATATTGCATGCAACAGTCATGTCCAAACGTTTGGTTCAAAGTTAGCTTTTCCCCACTTTGGCAATCAGTTCATCGCAAACCTGGGTGAGTTCTTCTATCTCATTATTCTTCTGCTCCAGCATCTTCTCCAGGGTGTCCATCCGCAGCTGCTCCTTCTGCAGGCTGGCCTGGTGGGCGGCCTGCTCCTGCTGGGCCTTGCCCCAGACCTGGGCAATCTCAGTGTTGGCCCTTTCCAGCTTCTCCTCCGCGTGCACCTTCAGGGCCTGGTACCTCTGCTCCTCCTTCTTCACGCAGAACAGGTACTCCTGGGCCTGATCCATGTTTTTAAATATAATATTTTTTATATTTTATCTCTTTGGGTTCTACCAAAGACATTAAAATGAATATACAAAAACTACTTAAAGTGCAAGCATACATAATAGGACTCAGTTTGTATTGGTAATATTGAGCACCAATTATTAATTAACTAGAAGCCCAGTGCACGAAATTTTTGTACTGGTAGGGTCCCTATCTGTGGGGCAACAGGCGGAGCTTTTGACACTGACTGGCATAGAAACTGACCAATCACCTTGGCTGGCCTGGCGCTGCCCACTCACCAGCTCCACCCTCCACCACTGCCGGTCAGGGCCTGTGGGCTGGGGGCAGCTCCTGTGTTGAGTGTCTGCCCCTTGGTGGTCAGTGCACATCTTAGCAACCAGTTATTCCATCGTTCAGTTAATTTGCATATTAGCCTTTTATTATATAGGATTAAAAAATCCTAATATATAAAAACCCTGGGTCCGCAACGACCAGGAGGCTCAACCAACCGGAAGTTAGTCCTGCAGTCAGCACTGGGCTGCCATGGCGACCCAGTGCTGACTGCTATGGCTGCAGGCACGGTGACAACACTGACTGCTGAGGGGGCTGTGAATCAGGCCCAGAGAGAGGCCTGAAGAGAGAAGCAGGATATGATCTGTTGATAAGCACTTGCCTCTCTCTTTAGCTCCAGGCCTGGTCAGTAGCCACACCTCCATTTCTCTCCAGGCCTCCACCAGGGCTGCTGATCAGCCTCGCCTTTCTGATCAGGCCCCATTGATAGGCCCAGAGACGCTGACTGGTATAGAAACTGACCAATCAGAACCAAATCTGGGTCAACTGTGAGGAGCCAATGGCTGCCTAGGAGGTGGAGCTTTTGACACTGACTGGCATAGAAACCGACCAATCAGAACCAAATTGGCTGGCAGAGGAGGGCAGTTGGGGGCGAGATCAAGCCAGCAGAGGAGGGCAGTTGGGGGCGAGATTAGGATAGCAGGGGAGAGCAGTTGGAGGCAAGATTAGGATGGCAGGGGAGGACCATTGGGGGCGATATCAGGCCGGCAGGGGAGGGTAGTTGGGGGCAACCAGGCCAGCAGGGGAGGGCAGTTGGGGGGGACCAGGCCTGCAGGGGAGGGCAGTTGGGGGCCATCAGGCCAGCAGGGGAGGGCAGTTGGGGCAACCAGGCTGGCAGGGGAGGGTAATTGGGAGTGAGATCAGGCTGGCAGGGGAGGGCAATTGGGGGTGAGATCAGGCTGGCAGGGGAGGGCAGTTGGGGGCGACCAGGTCGGCAGGGGAGGGCAGTTGGGGTCAACCAGGCCAGCAGAGGAGGGCAGTTGGGGGCCATCAGGCCAGCAGTGGGGGCAGTTGAGGGTGAGATCAGGTTGGCAGGGGAGGGCAATTGGGGGTGAGATCAGGCCGGCAAGGGAGGGCAGTTGGGGGGGACCAGGCTGGCAGGGGAGGGCAGTTGGGGGTGACCAGCCTGGCAGGGGAGGGCAGTTGGGGTCAACCAGGCCAGCAGAGGAGGGCAGTTGGGGGCCATCAGGCCAGCAGTGGGGGCAGTTGAGGGTGAGATCAGGTTGGCAGGGAGGGCAGTTGGGGGCGACCAGGTCGGCAGGGGAGGGCAATTGAGGGCAATCAGGCTGGCAGGGGAACAGTTAGGTGTTAATCAGGCTGGCAGGGGAGTGGTTAGGGGGTGATCAGGCTGGCAGGCAGAAGCAGTTAGGGGCAATCAGGCAGGCAGGCAGGTGAGTGGTTAGGAGCCAGCAGTCACAGATTGTGAGAGGGCCAAAGGGATCAGGCCCAAACCGGCAGCAGACATCCCCTGAAGTGTCACAGATTGGAAAGGGTGCAGGCTGGGCTGAAGGACACCCCCCCCCCCCCCCACCCCACTCAGTGCACGAATTTCATGCACCAGGCCTCTAGTAGCTAATACATTGAAATACTTTGTATGTCACTTGTATTTCAACCTAATTCCATTTATTACACATTTAATTTACAAAGTATTTACTTAAGCATAGATATATAAACCTAACAAGGTTTCTGAACTATTCTGACATCAACATCCTGATTGTTTTCTTTTATTTCTAGAAAGAAAATGTCAATGACAGATATTAACATGGTGGTAGTCATTGGTCCCATCTCCCCAGAGATGCTGTGATTCCGTGGCACGTCATTGCAGTGGCAGATGAACCACGCAGAAGGAAACATTTGGCTTTGAGGAAGATCTCTGAGGGTTTTCTAATTGAATGTGAAGCTGGGGCATCCAGTTCTGAACCCAGTGCATCTCTATTTCCTTAGGATGATGGCACATTCTGTCTCCTCACCTGATTTAAGCAGGGCTCTAGAATACTTGATGACTGTGTTTGTATAAGCACGGAGAAGACTCTGAAGACAACCAAGTTTCACCACTGTGTTTTAGAATATTCTGTAAGAAAGACAGCATTAAATTAATACCAAAGTTCTGCAAGCAGGTAAGGGAACTATTTAGAAAAGTGAAAGGAAGTAAAGACTGGAATCCCATCATATATGCTAGAGCAGTAGTCAGCAAATTCATTAGTCAACAGAGCCAAATATCAACAGTACAACGATTGAAATTTCTTTTGAGAGCCTAATTTTTTAAACTTAAGCTTCTTCTAATGCCACTTCTTCAAAATAGACTCGCCCAGGCCATGGTATTTTGTGGAAGAGCCACACTCAAGGGGCCAAAGAGCCGCATGTGGCTCACGAGCCACAGTTTGCCAACCACTGTGCTAGAGAGAGAGAGAGAGAGACAGAGAGAGAGACAGAGAGAGAGAGAAGAAGAAGAAGAAGAAGAAGAAGAAGAAGAAGAAGAAGAAGAAGAAGAAGAAGAAGAAGAAGAAGAAGAAGGCGGCAACAACATAAGTAGCATAGGAGACTTTTGCCCACAATCCAGTCAGTGAGAGTGAGTGTGAGATGGGAGATGTGAATCCACTGGTCCCTGTTGATTTCAGTTCTCTTAGGCCTTTTGCATGAACCTGTCACTATGTACAGGCGATTCCAGTATTTAAAGAAATGTATCTTTTTCTACCACATATTCACTTTTATTGTATTCCAAACCATGTTGTACACATTCTCATTTTTACACACATACATGTGAATAAGTTTGTGTACATACGTGTACTACACTTTAGTGATGACTTACTGATTCAGACCAGCCCAATGTAAGCCTCATTCCATGGTACACACACATAAAGGAGAGCAAACTCTCATCCCCCAGCGACTCTCTCAAAAGGGAGAGCCACAATTCATTTTCCAGAAGCATTTTACTAAAAGGCCTTGCTTCCTCCTTCTAAGAGACAGAAACAAGCCAATGTACACTCAGCATATTCCACTGCATGGCCAGCAACCAAAGCCGAGGTCTGAGCCCAAAGGCACGTTTCATTTCATCCAGCAGGTTATGCTCTTGAGCATAACCTTTAGTGTACCAAGTAGTTAATTTCCAATTTAAGTACAATGGGTAGTTCTTATTCTTCCCAGGGCAATGAAAGTTCTGGTGTTCACTGGACCGGCCTCATGGACAGGACTGACTACGTTTGATTCAGAACCATCAGTCCCAATTTGATGTACTGCTCCTTTATCTCATTAGCCTAAATTGCGTGCAAAGGCCCTCTGTAGGTTTTCAATTGCAATGGTACCTCAGGACCTGCTATAGGTGCATTTGAATTCAATATGTACAAATTGAATTGTACTTTGAACATTTTCTGGAAGTTAGCTTTTAAAATACATTATTTTCTGTACCAGGTGTTTCTAAAGGGAAGTAAAAAACTACCTGCTCATTTATCTTTTGTTTCAATGCAGATTTTGAGAGATTGAATCTGTCTAAAGCAAGAACCTTTTCATGGCTAAGTTCCTCTCCTTAGGTCTTTTGGTGATTATTTCTTTGGACTAAACAGAAGGATAACAATTATGTCACACCAACCCTGTGGTACTGTTATCTTTATCTTGCAGGGAGGAGAGCAGGTTCTGGTCCCCATCCCCACACTTGGGTCCCTGGTGGATAGTTAGGTAGAGAATCCTCGTTATCTGAGTAATGGTTCAGTGTTTTTTCATGCCCCACCGTCTGCTGCAGGAAGAAGGGAAAATATGTGCATGGGAAACAGAGAAGTGGCTACTTCCCCATGTCATTAGAAAGCCTATCTGGCGCTTAGAAATTGGCTCATAAAGGGAAAATCAGAGACTTTACTAATAAACTCAGTGCCTAATGAGCATAACTAAATCTTTTTGCAGCCCTGGGACTTTCCATAGTTTAATCCTTTGTGAAATAAAATGCACCAGAATGGTCCTAACATACCACCCTGAGACAACCTTAGTTTTGGGGAAATACTTAGTACATTTGTCTTCATAAAGATAATTCTGGACACAGCTCTTCATGCCTGTGTGCTAGTATTTAAGAGCAGCATCTACCCATTCACATTATTTTAATATAAATATGAAATATTGTATTAATTTAATAGTATAAAAGAATGGTGCTCTAAGAACCCTGTATTCTATTTTTTCCTATTTAACCCAAAGCCATGTTCGAAGGCAACTCAACATGACATCCTTAAATATATTTAAAAACACAAAATAATGAAAGCAATGAAAACTGTGCGAAGAACAAGTTCTCTCATTCAGGAAGCCAGGAAGAAACGTCGAGCTTCATAGAATCTGCTTGTTGTTCTAGGAAGACTAGTTTTAGAGAAAATAATCAACTTGGTAGAATGTTACCATTTCCACTTTGCAGCATACCTACTTAATTGCTGACATTCCACACTCTCATAATATTCTTTGAATAAATTATACTCATTTTGTTTGAAAAAGAAATGTAACATATATTTAAATAGTGCCGTTCTGTGGGAGAGGAGCTGTGCTGAGCTGTGCGTTGTACTAATGGCACTGGGTGCAGAATGAGTCATCACGGTTTTTATTTATTCATTCATCCTTAGATCCTTTTAAGAGTCTCCAAGGCCCTAATGACCATCATCATTATCATCAGTAAAAACTGCTTTCTGGTGAAAAGGCAATAGGCCTTTTAGAGGCAGCATTAAATTATCAGCAAAGAGGACTTGAAATGGTACTACACGCATAGTCCTGGATACAATTTGCTGAAAAAGTTCACATAGCGCCAACCTGAGGATATTTTTCCCGTTGATCTTTAGAAAGAGTGAAAGGGAGTGAGGGTAGGGGAGAGAAAGAGAGAGAGATCCATGGATTGGTTGCCTCTTGCACACACCTGGGGATGGAACCTGCAGCCCTTGACGGGGAATCAAACACAAAACCCTTCGGTCTGTGGGAGGATGCTCTAACCACCGAGCAACTGACCAGGGCACAATCTTCTTTGTAAAGTTTGTGATTCAAATGTTCTCTTCTCTTTTACAGCGCAATATCATTTAGCTCAGGGGAAAGTGAAGTATAGGCTAATTCCTTTGCTCCAGAGTTCAACAGTGTCAGCCAAAAGAAGGTCCTTAATTACAAGTAAAATTTTAAGAATTATCAATATCAAAACTTTACTTCAAGTGTTTCCCCCACTTACTACAGATCCTTGCATGTATTAAACATTGTCCAAAGGGGAAAATGAAAAAAAAAATACACTGAAAGTGTTTTGAACTAAACCTCATTAAGTTCCTTCTGTCTCACAAGTATTTTGACTATTCCACTTGTCATTCAAACACAACAGAGGCTTTACTTCTCCGTGTATTCTACAGCCACAGAGTTAGAACTAGATTTGCAGGGCCACGTTCCACAGGCATCTGACAGTATGGGAAAGTTAGTTCCTTGTGACCAATCCAAAGGGTCATTACTCTTGGCTCTCCGTCTCCTTCCCTTAACCCCAATATTCCTTTACAATTGGGGGAGTTGATGCAGTTTGGAAAATTCTCCAGAAGAGAGCAGACCAGAGAAGATGACTTCTTTCCTTTGTGGAAACATCGTAGGTTCGTGCAAAGTGTTCTGAGTTCTAGCAAGGCTGTTAGAGATCATTCTTTGCTATAAATGGTCCATTGCCTTAAACTCTCTGTCTAAGCTTAAGGGTTGCCAGATTTCTTATTTTAAAGTACATGGTTAGGTATTTGAACTTTATGCCTTGTAAAAACAAAGAAAAAACAAAGCAGACATAAAATCCCAGAATGGAACAAAATGAGTACCCGATAATGTAAAATGTAACTTTTAGTACAGGCTATTGTTGACAAGTTTTTCATCTCTATTAACATGGCTCTTTTTAATTTTGTCAAACGTATTTTTATTAAGAGTGACAAATATAGTTTTGAAAACACCTGGCAATTTCTTTGAAGCCTCAGTGTCCTTTTCTGTAAAATGGGAATGACTAGCATTGTTCACATTTAGGGTGCCAAAGGTGATCAATTGAGATAATATGTGTGAAGGTGGTTTGTCCATTGTTAACTATTATACTAACTAGGGGCCCAGTGCACAAATGCGTGCGCCTTGAAAGGAACTGTGGGCTGTGAGGCTACAGTGGGCATAGGGGCAGGTCTCAGGTCTTGGCCCATCCTCCGCGCCCCCACCCCTCCTGCCGTGGCCCCCGGTCCCCTGTCTGCCGGTAGCCCTGTTCCTGCTGTTGCTGCTCCCACATGCTGACAGCGCTGGCCCTGCTTGCACCCACTGACAGTGCAGAGCGATTGGGACCGGCACCGGCAGTGGGTACGAGAGGCGGCTGCTGCCCCGATTGCCCCTCAGGAGCAAGGGGAGGTGAAGAAGCCCTCAGGGTGATCGGGGCCAGCAGGCACTGCTCACACCCGCTGACAGCGCCGAACAATCAGGGCCGGCTCGAGGCACTGGAAGCAGGTGCGAGTGCCAGGCGGGACCGTGGCACATGGGAGCAAAGAATTTTCAGTAACCACCAGAGGCTTGCTCTGATGACAGTGACCGACACCCCACTTTGGTCTGGCACCCCTGCTCACCTGCTCCACCATCCTGTCACAGCTGATGCCCCACCATGGTCTGCACGCGCCCCCTGGTGGTCAGTGCACGTCATAGCGACTGGTTGTTCAGTTGTTCTGCGGTTTGGTTTGTTTGCATATTAGGGTTTTATATATATAGATACTGGTGCTTGCTGTTGTGTTTGCTGCTCTTGTTCTGCAATTCCTGCTGCCTTTAAAAAGGGTATCATTGGGACCTAGCTGGTTTGGCTCAGTGGATAGAGAGTTGGCCTGCGGATTGAAGGGTCCCGGGTTCAATTCTGGTCAAGGCCATATGCCTGGGTTGCGGGCTTGATCCCCAGTAGGGAGCATGCAGGAGGCAGCTAATCAATGATTCTCTCTCATCATTGATGCTTCTATCTCTCTCTCCTTCTCCCTTCCTCTCTGAAATCAATAACAATATATTTTTAAAAATAAAATGAAACTCAATAAAAAGGGGATATCACTGGGATTTCACTCTCTTTTACATACTTTGAAAAATAGGTTTTTGTTAGCCCCAAAATTTAAAAGCATACTTTGCAGATATGTCTTGTAGTTATTGTTGATCTTTACAAATAGATTTCCCTAATTCTGAAGTAGAGGTCGTTGAAAGGAATTCACTTACATAAACACTTTTAACTCCTCTGGCTCCTTAATACTCCTAAAAAAGAAAATATTTCCTACTCTAATCAGAACTTGTCCTTCTATTGCCTTTTGCAAAGGCTTATTCCCTTTCAGCTCCTCTTTTCCGCTTCCTGACAGTGAACGGATTTTCAACCCCCCTACCTCCCCACGTGCCCAGCCTCCCTTACCTGCGCAGACTGAGCAGCGCCTCACCCCAAGTAGCAGACTTAGGGTGGACGAGGTCCCCTTTGGAAAAAGTGAGTTCTGCAATTTGATGTTTTTCAATATTCTTTTTGTTTTAATTCTTAGCATCAGAATGCAAGCACTCCTCATTTTTAAAGAACTTGAAGGGAAAGTAGGGAGGGTATCTTTTTGCATTCTTCCTTGTTTCACTGTGGCATCATTATCACTTTTTTTTTTTATGGACTTTTGGTTTGGTTTGGTTTGGTTTTGGTTGGTTGGTTGTTTTGGTGCCCAAACCCAGGAATAAGCCATTATCATCTTTTTAACTCTATAAAATGTTAATGGAAGCCTAAGGGGTATGTTCTATTTCTGTGATTAATGGCTTTGAGCTATAAAAAATAATTCTTTTTTTTAATTTGTGCATATTACTTTATTTTTTAATTTTTTTAATTAAATTTTATTGGGGTGACATTAGTCAATATGAATATATAGGTTTCATGTGTGGATTACTAATTTACAAAATCTGTATGTAGGACGATGTGCCCACCAGCCAAAGTCAAATCTCCTGTCACCTCATATTAGGACCCCTTTCTCCCCCTTAACTCTTAATGATTGGTTTCAAAAGTGAAATAATACTCTGCATTGTCACTAATTTTAGCAAGTATGTTAAGAAATCCAGTACAGAGAAGTTCTCATGATGATGTTCTGACAGTAATTAGATTATTTTTGTTACTATAGGACCTCAAATTATTTGAGATGAGCTTTATAATAGTTAAACTTTGTAGACACGTAGAGTTTTACTGATCTCTGTATGTTTCTGGACAATGCAAAGCTTTGTAAATCTTGTATACTTTACAGACTTCTGAAGCGAAGTTGCAGTGCTGAAATGTAGGTTGTTCAGATTGTAGATTAAGATTAGCTGGCTAAGTAGACTTAGGTCTTCTAATTACTGTTCATAATGACTTAACTAAACATGTTTAAGCTAATTAAAGGTTTAAGCAATGTTTGCAGTTAAAATAACCCCTGGGCTCAGAACTTGCTCTATTTCACCATACAGGAGTAAAAGATTCTAATCCTCAAAACAGATAAGAGTTGAGTGCTGGCAAATTCAAATTCATACAGCATTTATGAGTATACTTATATAGAACTGAAATTAATTATGCAGAACAATTTGTTTTAATATCTATAGTTATGAAACTTGAAACTGTAAAAGGCAAGGAGCCTTTATTGTTATTGATATACTTGAAGGTTTCCCACTACTTCTCCCCTCCTTGGCAAAAGTTAATATGGTTTTTAAAAATATTATTCTCTTCAAAATTATTTTAATTTTCTATAAGTTAATCAAAGAGTGTTTTGGTTTTTTTTGTTATTTTTGCTAGAGCGAACCATATAATAAGAGGTATTGTTTCAACTACACAAAGCTGAGAATTCAATTTTAGAAATACTTATTGGGGTAAAAAATTAATGAAATAAAACTCCTGCCTGTGTGCAATATAAGTCTTAGAATAAAGAGGGGATATGAAATGAAGGTGTTTGTCTGAGGGTTTAATTCAATTTGTGAGGCTACTGTATTTGGGTGATTCCAATAGTCCTAGATATTAATCTAGAAGACAGCCAATGGACTTATTTCTTTATGACCCACCCTTTTACCTACAATTCAGAAAGGCCCCACTTAAGAGAAAATATTATATATGTAAACATACCAAATAGGTAAATTTTGGGGTAGACTTATTCTATTATAAGAGAGCTCTTTTCTAAAAGAATCATTGTGAAGGTCAAATGCCTGCATAGAATCAATTTTGCAAAAGTTTAATTTAATTCAATTTTGTAAGGTGACAGCCCATAAGACCAAAGGCTAGAATGGTGATGGTTATAGAATAACATTTTGTAATAAGAGGACATCTTTCAAAAGCTGACATACTTGATTGGCATTATTAGCTGCTAAATTGACAATATACCTGACTATCTCAGCCTAGGCCAAAGGATGGATATAAGGCACAGGGTGAAAATGTGTCATGCGACCCTTCTAAAATTTGGCTTTTCTCCCCACCCACAAAAATACTACATTAAAAAATGAAAATAGAATATGGGCAGTGAACCACTTTTATACCAAACTGTTAATTTAAGATGAATGCATTTAAAAGAAAAAAACTGGGAAACAGTTGCTGACTGCATAGAAGAGGAAATTTCACTGCTGATTCTTACAGTTTTTTTGTTACGAAAGCAATGATTTTGCCAAGTTTCATAGTTCAGGCATCAGAACTCTCTACTGTTCCAAAAAATAAAAATAAATAATAACTAGTTAAATTAGTGTTTGGGGAAATGGATGAGCTTGCAATGTATGCATGCAATTAAGCAACACTGACTTGATTCACTGTGATGTCTAAAATGGCATTTTAATAAATGAAAGTAGCTAAATTTGGCCCTGATGAAATATATAGCAGCAATGGGTTAGGAATTTTGCAGTTTTGCCCGAAGAGTCCAATCAAACAACCCATATATTAGGTGGCTGTTAACATGCTGGCAGCTGAATTTTTTATATCAGTTTCCAAGGTTGCACAGTAATTACATCTACTGTGAGTCATTTTTGCAGCATATTTTATAAAACTTTTACAGGTTTGCCGGGAAGGGATTATTCAAAGTCACCTTTTATAGATTCTGCCATGAATATTAGATGGTTCTTTGAAAATGTTAGTGTTTGCCACTTATATTGCTTGTGGTTTAAGAGTAGTTGGCATGGGAGGGTTGAGTATGGTATACGAGTGGAGCTTCCTCTTCCGCGAGACCTTCTGTTCCCCGGCATTGCTAGTTTATGTCCCCACTGAGCTGCTGCCAGAACAAAATAAATCCAGTTGCCTTTTGCTGCTCAAGGCGAACCTAGCAACCATGGGAAGAATTCGCTGTCTTGAGCGTTTGTCCTAGGATGTCATTGGGGATGGGGATGTGCAGTTTCCTGACCCACACATTCACAAAGGGCTTGCTCATTTGAACGGCTGGTTAATTCAGATTTAATATTTTGGTGCTTGCTCCTGTTCTTATTCCTAATTATATCTAGCTAGTGCCCAGAGATGTGTTTAAGCATAACTTCTAGATCCGGTACTTATTAAGTCAACTGTGCTTTAGTTTATTCTATTTGCATTAGTACATTTTCACAGCTGAGTGAAAAGTCCTGATTGTTTCTTCAAATTAATATTTTAAACATAGCCTGCTGTGTTATTTCAGGGATGCCATTATATTCATTTTAGAATATAAAGACCAGGTGGAAAAATATGATGTTACATGTTGGGGATGGTGCATGGAAGTGACATCAGAAGTGGAATTTAGGGTGGCGGAAGATAAATGGCAGTAAAGTGGGACTCTATGGAAAGCGAAAAGCCTGGAGGGAAGGGAGTGAACTGGTCTCCTCTGCTGGAGTCATCAGCGCCCTCAACTCAGTTTCCAGTGAAGCCCAACCCTAGTGCAAAAGTTGTGTGTGTGGAGGGGGAATGGAGGGAGGGGAGAAGATCATAGTTGTCACAATAGAACCAACCTCTTTCACTCTGCTGCTCACTAAATGATCCCAAAAGCACATTTAATTTTGGTTTCTCCACTCGCTTTGCTTCCTCACCATTTTTGTAAGCCTGGCTGTAAGCTCTGTTGATAGCTCTACCATTGCCATCTTGGTTTACAGAGAACTAGCCCTAGCTGTTCTGCCATTTGTTTGTTTGGTTTTATTCTTCTCTTCATTAAAAGGAGAACACATTGCTGAAACCGGTTTGGCTCAGTGGATAGAGCATCAGCCTGCGGACTGAAAGGTCCCAGGTTTGATTCCAGTCAAGGGCATGTACCTTGGTTGCAGGCACATCCCCAGTAGGGGGTGTGCAGAAGGCAGCTGATCAATGTTTCTAACTCTCTATCCCTCTCCCTTCCTCTCTGTAAAAAATCAATAAAATATTTTTTTAAAGAAAAAAAAAAAGGAGAACACATTTTTGAAAACAGACTCCAGACCTTAAATTCATAAATAGCAATTTCATAATTTTGGGAAAACATTTGAAAACTTTATTCATTTATTCAAAACATAGCTATTGAGTATTTGCTCTTTAGTGTGAGCTCTTCTAGGCATTGGGAATTCAGTGATGAACAGTTCAAAGATCGTGCCCTCATGGAGCTTACATCCTGATGGAAGAGAAAGTTGGTAAAGAAATAGATTATTGTAAATTTGATAAATAGAGCAGGACAAGGGAGAAAAAATGACACGGTGGTGGTTATTTTAGGTGCAATGCTCAGGAGGAGCCTCTGTGAAGAAGTGACATTTGGACAGAGACCAAGAAGTGAGGGAGAGCCCTAGCAGGTTTAACTCAGTGGATAGAGTGTCAGCCTACGGACTGAAGGGTCCAGGTTTTCATTCCAGTCAAGGGCACATGCCCGGGTTGCGGGCTTAATCTCCAGTAGAGGGCATGCAGGGGGCAGCCAAGCAATTATTCTCTCTCATCATTGATGTTTCTATCTTTCTTTCCCTCTCCCTTCCTCTCTGAAATCAACATATTAGGAAAAAAAGAAGGGAGGGAGAGAGCACTACAAGGCTCTGGGGGGAAAGTGTGTCAGAAGGAATAAGTAGCTCTTGCAAAAGCCCCGAGGAAAGAACAAGATTGGCATACATAGAATCAGCAAATGTAGCCAGAGCAGAGCAAATAAACAAAAAATTAGAAGGAAATAAGGGTGGAGATCTAAACAGTTGCCAGATTATGGAGCACCTTTGAGGTCACGCTTTGGTAGTTGAATTTTATTCTCCATATTTGAGGAGACCACAAAGGTTTGGGGCAAAGAAAATCACATGTTCTAACTTACCTTTCTAAAAGATATCTCTGACTACTGTGTGGAGAATATTGAGTTGGTGTCAGAATGGGGATATGGAAGAGTAGAAGCAGGAAGATCCATTAGAAAACTTTGCAAAAGCTTGTGCTAAAGGTGTACATGTCTTGGACTACATTGGTGACAGTTGCAGTGGTGAGAAATGGTCAATATTCAGGATATATATATGTGTGTGTGTATATATATATATATATATATATATATACACACACACATATATATATCTTAAATATATATATATATATATATATATATATATATATATATATATATATTTTATTGATTTCAGAGAGGAAGAGAAGGGAGATGGAGAGATAGAAACATCAATGATGAGAGAGAATCATTGATTGGCTGCCTCCTGTATGCCCCACACTGGGGATCGAGCCTGCAACCCAGGCATGTTGACCTTCCTGATGAAGCCAGGGCTGTGAGGGCCAAGGCAGCCGCTGAGGCTGTGAGGGCCGAGCCCCTTCCACAAATTTCGTGCATCAGGCCTCTAGTGTCTCTATAAGGTCACTAATCCCATCAGAACAGGGTTCCACCCTCATGACCTCATCTAACCCTAATTACCTCCTGATTATACCTATATCCAAATACCATCACATTGGGATTTAGAGCTTCAATGTGTTAATTTGGTGTGGCAGGCGTGGAAACACAGACATTCAATCTATAACTGGGAGATATGGTTTTGGCCATTTTTCTGCTTTCCTTTACTGGAGATGCAGACACATCTGTCAATCATTCAAGTGAAGATGAGTAGACAGGTACAGGAATGTGGAGCGCAGGGAAGGCTGAAGGCTGGAGACATAAATTTAAAAGGCATCAGCATATAGACTTTAAACCATAAAGGGATGAAAACACATAGAAAGTTGAAGGCAGAAAAAATGACTGGGGCTCCTTTTAGAAGTGAAAGGGTTGTAGAATTCAGCAAAAGAGACTAAGAAGGAGAGGTTTCAGAGGTAATAGGAACACTAGCCAAGCATGATGTCTCAGAAACCAAAGAAAAAGAATGTGTTTCAAGAAAGAGAGACAGCGTAACTGTATCGAATTTTGTTGATTACTCAAATAAGATGAGCACTAAGAACTGACCATTGGGTTTGTCCACTGGTTCTCAACCTCTCTAATGCCGCGACCCTTTAATACAGTTCCTCATGTTGTGGTGACCCCCAACCATAAAATTATTTTCATTGCTACTTCATAACTGTAATTTCGCAGCATAAGAAAGTTTGAGAACCATTGGTCTAGAAGGAGGATGCTGGGGATCCTGATGAGGGTGGTTTCTGTGGAGCAATGGTGGTCATTTCTTGTATGGAGCAAAAAGGAAGGGAAGAGATGCATAGGAAGAGTAGAGACCAGAAGCTCTCTCTTGTATTGCAAGAGAGAGCCAAGAAATGGGGCAATAGTTAGAGGGGATGTGGGATGTAGAGATAAGATTTTTTAATGGGAGATAATACAGCTTGTACTTATGCTGATTGGGAATTCTCCAGTAGAAACGTGCACATGTAAGATACAAGAAAAAGGTAGGAGAATTGAAGAAGTGAAGTCCTGAATTGTTCCAGAGGGAACTGGATTCCTGTCCAAATGATGGGGTCGGCCTTACATAGGAACATGGTTCCCACTTTAAAGGAAGAGAAGGCAGGTACGTGGACACAGATTTTGGAGTGGGAAGATAAACTAATTATCTTCTTGTTTCTCAACTGTTAATGGAAATCAGAAGCATGACCATTAGTTCAGAAAGAAGAGAAGCAAGAGTGTTAGAAGTTGGAAGAAAAAGGAAAGTGTGGTTTAAAACTGTTAGTTTAGAAAGTAGAAGAATAAATTGACTAAATAAATGTGGTAGGATTGTTGAAAGTCCATTTAAGATCAGTGAATATAAATCTAACATGAGACCAATGAACATTATTTGAAATGAAGTCAGCCTGTGCTTTTTCCTGGCCGCCTTTGCTATGTGGGAGTAGGTAGAGAGTTGGATTTTAAGATGATTAGAGTTTTTCTAGGTGAGTAAGACAAAAGAAAAGAGACAGGATTTTTTGAAAAAATTATTTCCAGTTGTCTTTTGCTCAAACCAATTTTCCTAACTAAAACCAATTGTGTATGCTGGAATGTAGGCGTTCAATTTTTTTCTTAGTCATGCCATAACTAAAAAACTCAAAAGCTGAAAAATAGCTTTTCCAACGTAAGTACTATAATTTCTTCTATCTTCAAATAGAGTCAATTGAAGACTCTATTTTTTAATTCTTTTTACAGTTTTTCTTACATAATACATAACAGCATAAATTGTAGAGAAATAATTATGGATGTTATTAACGTTGGTACTTTTGAGTTTCAAAACAAGTTGTCATAAGTATGTTCAGAAAAATATACTATTCAAACAAGGATGTTTATTTAAAATGATTCAGATTATATTTAGTGAATGCATATAACTCCATAATTCCATGAAATCATAAGTGAAATTTTTTTGAGAGCCATAATGAAGGCAGCAATTCAAATACTGACTAAGCAAACCCACAGGAAAGAGGCCTATACAGTCCACTTGAGATTTAAAAAAGAAAAAAACAAGATCCTACTTACTCTATTTGAAACGTAGCCTTATGTCTTACCTCTTTTCTTTTCTCATTTCTTCCCTCCCATTTCCTCTAAAGAGGAGCCAAGATGCAAACTGGGAGCATAAAATAAAGACTTGGGGAGCACAAACGACAGGAACGTATCAAAGTTGGAGCCTAGACAATGTCAGATCTCCTTTTCCCTTCCTGCCTGATTGGAACATGGTATTTGAGTATTACCTAGAGATCCTAAGACTTCAAGTCAAAAAATTTTTTTTACAGAAAAAGCAAAGAGATGATTAATCTAGAAGATTTGATATGTTTTTGTTTGTTTTATTTTTAACTGGGTAGATTTGGGGTCCTGCTTAGTAGGTTCCTTTGACATTTAGTTGCTGTAGGAAACTGGCTCACTCTTAGTTTAAGAAGGAGAGTGAGAAAAAAAACAACAAGTTTTAATTCCTTTCATTGTCCAACTAGTTCTCAAGAGCAGGAATGGCAACTAAGATTCAGGGTGGATACCTTATTCAGAATTTAAAAGTAGGCATCCAATAGAAGTATCCATTCTGTATGTTTCTTATTATTAACTTGATCATGTGTGGGAGCCCAAGACCAAGAATGAACCTCAACACTAGGCATAGTGGACAGGATTGAAAGAGCCAGGAAATAAGGTAAAGGGGTATTAAAATACAGTCTCTAAGAACTTCTGTTTCAATAGTCTCCTGTGAGCCTGCTGCTAATTTATCATTAGTGGTTCTTAACTTTGGGGGGATAGGTGTAGTCATGGATTCCTTCAAGAATTTAATGAAGGCTATGATCCATCTACCAACCCCTCCAACCTCCCACACACATCCCAAAATTTTAAACATATACATAAAATTTTGAAAACAAGGTCAAAAGTTCATGACCAAGATAGGGGTTATGATCTTAAATATGCTTTATATTAAGGTAAGTGGTTATGATCTTTAAAAAATGATCCTATCTGATCTTTTTTAAAAATGTTTGATTTTTTAATTGTTCAAGCAGAACAGAGACTCAGATACAGAGAACATTTTGACAGTTGTCAGAGGGGACTGGGATTGGGGGAGTGGGTGAAAAATGGGAAGGAAGTACAAATGGGTAGTTGCAGAATAGTCATGGGATGTAAAGTACAGCATAGGGAATATAGTCAATAATATTGCAATAACTATGTATGGTGTCAGCTGGGTACTTACTAGATTTATTGGGGTGATCCCTTTATAAGTTATATAAATGTCTAATCACTGGGTTGTACACCTGAAACTAATATAATATTGTATGTCAACTGTAATTGATCCTATATGATCTTAAAAATGCAAGCAGCCATTAAGTTATTTATGCTATGAAGTCCTGAATTTGATGTGGGGTGCAATGATGTCTTGTGTATGTGTTTCTTGTGAACCTTTTTTTTTTTTTTTAAGAGAACCCAAACAGGGTGTTTTTCTCTTCTTTCTTAAATATATTTTTTATTGATTTCAGAGAGGAAGAGAGAGATGGAAACATCAATGATGAGGGAAAATCATCTATCGACTACCTCCTGCACGCCCCACACTGGGGACCGAGCCCGCAACTCAGGCATGTGTCCTTGACCAGAATTGAACCAGGAACCCTGTAGTTCACAGCTCCATCCGCTGAGCCAAACCAGCCAGGACATGAATCATTTTTATTTTCTTCAAAATCTGAAAGGCTTGTATGCTGAAACAAAATTTAAAAAATTAGAATAACCACTAATTGGAAAGTTTATGATATGATAAAAGAATACCATCAGAAACACCCAAGATATTTTTAAAATCTAATGATCTGTGTTCACCCTTCTTAGTCCCCGTCTCCTCTGATGTTATAGAAACTGCTTTTCTGAAACAGATCCTGTAATGATTTGGGGTAATCAAGGTCTAATCCAGTGGTCGGCAAACTCATTAGTCAACAGAGCCAAATATCAACAGTACAACGATTGAAATTTCTTTTGAGAGCCAAATTTTTTAAACTTAAACTTCTTCTAACACCACTTCTTCAAAATAGACTCGCCCAGGCCGTGGTATTTTGTGGAAGAGCCACACTCAAGGGGCCAAAGAGCCACATGTGGCTCACGAGCCGCAGTTTGCCGACCATGGGTCTAATCTATAAACTCAAGATTATAGTAGTGTCTGTCAAATACTTCAGAAGACAATGTTTTTAAAATCCCCAAAATATAGTTACGAGACGCCTTTTCTGCAGTGGAGTTTACCTATTGATGTTCTGTAAACTGGGTATAATTCCTGAGCTGCAATACTCAGAAATTCTGTGTCTGTGATAGGCATCCTATCTAATAAAGAGTGAGTATGCAAATTGACCATTATGCCATAACAAGATGGCTGCACCCACAGCGGAGGCAGGGATTCCATAACAAAAGATAGTTGCGCCCACAGCAGAGGCAGGGATCCCGTAACACAAGATGGCTGCACCCACAGTGGAGGCCAAGTTCCAGTAATGAGCCTTAAAGAGCAATCAGCAGGGACCTGAGGCTATGTCCCCTGCCTGGTGGGGCTTGACAGGGGACCTCAGGCCATGCCCCCTGCCCCAGCACTGGGCTGGAGGACCTGAGACCGCACCCCCCACCCAATGGGGCTTGATGGGGGATCCCAGGCCACACACCCCATGCCGGGCCTGGGGACCTGAGGCTGTGCCCCCGACCCAGCAGGGCTTGACAGGGGTGGGGTTGGCTGGGTCTGGATCTAGCCCAATGAAGGTAGGGCCGGCCAGGCCTGGGTCTCGTGCAATTTCAAGGTGCACATGGGTGGGCAGGGACTTGACTCTGGTTCCCGTGGTAACCCCAGACTCTGAGAGGAGGAAGATTTTCATATACATTTTACTAATTTACTTTCATCTCTGATAATTCTATTATAGAGAAAGGGCAAATAACAATATTAAAATATTTCCTCTAATTAATTCCCTTTTAATGTGCACGAATTTCGTGCACCGGGCCACTAGTCTCCCTTATAAATACTTAGGTTAACACCTATTTTCAACAGACACAGAGCACCTATAAACTAACTATTTATTCGTGGCCCATTGGTGCTTCCCTGTGTGTCAGGCTTTAACTAGCAATAGGACTGCAGGGGCAAAGGTAAAGAGAATAATTAGATCAAGACAGATAATCCATGTCTCCAACTTAAAACAAAGGTAAAGATGGAGGCTTTCTCAAACAGCTTGAATGACTTTGCTTTCCCTGGTCTTTATGTCCACCTTTCAATCCCCCTCAAATAAATGGCCCTATTCCATCTGTGTCCCCTACCCCCAGCCACACACAGGCACAGGTTCAAAATTTGGTAGTTGTGTTTTAACCTTAAACTAAAAAAAAAAAAAAAATTATTATAACTCTTTTCTCACATATACTACTTCAAATAAGATTTAAGTGTTAATATTCAGTTAAAAAGGAAAAATTTAGTTATGCTTTCTAATGTCTCATATCTAAAATAGTCCCCAAGTGTATGTGATTTGGCCACTCATGTTCTGTTCCCTTTTGTACAACTTATGACAACAACAAGTATAAAACTTCGGCCCCACAAGATCAATTTTTGTATTTTTTTAATTATAAAAAGAAATCTTGATATAGACCATGTATTTTATAATCAATATGCGAAAAAAATATTGTGGTGATCTTAAATCTGGGCTGGGTTCCTATATTAGAGAATCCAAGAGTCATTAAGCATCTAGAAATTCTTTAATTTCTTAAATGTGAATTTCATCAGAGATGGAAAAGGATCAAATTATTGAAGCGTCATCTGTGGAGGGATGTTAGTCAGACACCGAGTTCATTCCTTATCTTTAAAAAAGACAGGTAACTGCAATATAATGATTTTCAAAATAAATTTTATTGACGATATTTTATACTATGCTCAGAAAAAGATAAACATTTAAAAATAGCTACAGTCTAATTCATTTTCAGTGAAATAAATATGATGTGATTCAAAATAATAGCAGTAACATCTCATGAAATGGCACTTTTCTTGTGGAAAAACACATGATTCAAACACGATCAAATTTCATCCCTGGTTACCTTTTCCCTGAGTGTGACCCAGTCTCCCTCAAGCTCCGTGTCACTTTTACATGCACATTCAAACATGATAAATGTCATCTGAGAACATGTTTCACGTAAGGACAGCCAAGCCCTTGGCCAACACAATAGGCCTGGAGATGCGTGGCCACCCTCTGCCCTTTACCTTGGGGATTCATGGAACAAGACAGTGCAGTGTGAGTGCCAGAGCAGTGGACCAGGAGTTGAAAAACATGGTCCCAGCTCTGGCACATTTTAACCATATGAAAGTGGGTGAAGCCTTTAATCTCTCTGCATCCCAATATGCTTCTCTATAAAGTGGAGGGTAATTATGCCTGTTTGCCTCACAGAGTTGTTATGAGAATCAAATGAGATAATGTAAGTGAACATGCATCAAAAAACACACTACACGCACACACGAGGTAAAAGAAAATCTGGAATCAAATTTTATAGTTTTCTGGCTCTTGTTTGAATTTATGAGGAGTTTCATAAATCCAGTCCTTTTTTATGGATGGCTCTAATACTTTATAATGATGCCGAAAGGGATGGGAATGTTCGCTATAATCGTGCAGGAGAAGATCTGGTACTTTTTCTTTTCCATCTCACTTAACCTCTGCTAAAGGTCATCCACAGGCCACAGCGTCAGGTCCGTCTTCCTCTTTTGCCTTGTCAAGCCTTCAATGTAAAAGGAAGAAGTCGCGGCATGTAGAATGTTCAGGTTTTCTGAAACACACCGAGAGAAAAAGAACCTTTTCCTCTTGAGCCTGACTAATCCACACTTTTCTAAAATGAACAGGTTTTTTCCTGCTGTCTTTCATTGCCTCTTTGTCTCAATCAAACCTGTGACTGTCTGATTATAATCATCAGTGGGCTGTGATATTTCTGCATGATATCTTACAACAGTGGAGGGCCAATGTGTCTCCAGAGCCTCATATCTTTGATCATGTTAAGGCTACTGTAGTAAAAGGAACTTACTACTATAATAATCCCAATTTCATAACAGTGCATGCAATTTGTCTTATTGGTGTTGCTTTTGGTCATAATCAAAATGTAAAAGCAAAGCCCTTTTTAAAAGGTATACATTGTTAGCATTTGTCATGGAAGGGAAATGTTTCTATTGTATATGTAACAAATACTGGTTGAACACCTACTATGTGCTTGACAGCATACTGAGAATAATAAAATAAAAGTAAGGGTAGCAATAATATTAATCATTGATTGAGACCCTACTACTTGCCAAATATCGCTTTGCAAGCTTTATATAAATTATATCATTTTATCCTCACAACAGGCCTAGCAAGTAAGTATTCTTGTCCCTATTTACCAGTTGAAGAAGTGAGAGTTAACAAAGTTAAGTAACTTGTACAGGCTCACCATTCAACAAGTATTTGTTGGTTATACAAGTCAGATCGCTGCACCACTCTCCCGCTGCAGAACTAGGTGAGATAGTCTTGACCTCAGTTATGCAGCTTTGGAAATCCAATTTCCAGCCTTCCCCAATTTTTACAGCAATTCCTCTGACTTTCTTTGTCTCTTGGATTCCAACTATGCTTTGCCCCAAATCTGAAATGCCACCCTTTCTAGGTTTTTACAACAAAAACCCTACATCAAGCTTTTGTAATTTTCAGACTTTTGGAAGGTTTGAGGGGGCCCTTTTGAGGATACTCATAATCTTTCATTCTCTCTCTCTCTCTCTCTCTCTCTCTCTCTCTCTCTCTCTCTCTGTGTGTGTGTGTGTGTGTGTGTCCTTCCTCCCTTCCCCCCTCCCTCTCTCCAGGACTGCCTACACTTTTCTTCCTTTCTTTTGAAGAGCTCTTCCACTCTCCACAATGCCTGGGCCACACTTATACACTAAACCCATTACGATGCTCTGTAGAACCAGAGGTTTCCCATTCCACAGGCTCTGTCCTTCTTAGAAGGATGTACGAACAACACAGTGTGGAGTCCTGTTATAAGTTCCTGTTGGGCATTGAAGCACAAGAAAGAGTTACGTACAAATATTAGCTATGCATTTATTTCTCTTTTAGTTCAATAGCATCACTCAAAGAAAGATATAGTCTAATTCTACTGACTCTTAGACAATAAACTTTTTCAAATATTAAAAATTTGGAGGAAAGGGAAAATAATATGTCAAATGGCCATGTGCCCTCTACCCTTTATTGTTTTTAAACATATTTTCTTTAGTTCCATGTGGCAGGGTGGACAGATGTGTGTGCTTTTCTATAAAGGGCCAAACAGTAAATATTTTTACTTTGCAGAACATACAGTCTCAGTTGTAACCATGTCCCCTTTTTTGTGTGATACTGCACACGTAGACAACACGTGAACCAATGGCAGGGCTGTATTTCAATACAACTTTACTTACCAACACTGACATTTAAATTTCACATCATTTCATGTTATAGAATATTTTTTTCTTTTGGATATTTTCAACCATTTGAAATATTAAAAATTCAAGTATAAAATTCATTTATACTCATATTTAAACATCCTATTTAAATATAAAAACCATTTTCAGCTTCATACAAAAACTGGCAATGAGGGCTATACCTTGCCAATTCTTATATGTCATGATATCTTTTATAGTTGTAAAAGAAACATAATATTGTTATATATTTTTCTGCTGTTACCTAGTTAAATTTCAAAAAAGTCAATATAAACTGTAGGGAAAAAAAAGTTACTCTTCCCACTAAGAACAACTAATCATTTCTTACTTCTTCCTCTCATCTCAAAAATGCAATATAATAATTTATCTCAAGAAATAGTCATGGATTAAATACTTTTCTTTGAGCCATTGTCTCCTAAAGTGTGTACCGAAGAACTCAAACTCCCCTAGATTTTAACGTGTTGCCAAAAAAAAGTGGAGGGGGAGAGTCCGTGGTATTTACCATTTCATTAGGTAAATGCTCACTGAAGTAGTGCTAAACATGTTTTCTTTTTACAGAATCTTAGGTTTTTCAGAGTTTTTAATATACTGTCAATGGTGACTGTTCAAGAGGATGATGTAGTAGCAGTGGTTCTTATCCCATAGCCCCTGAATAATTCTTTCTTGAAATCTTCCAAGGAACTAATGTTCTCAAATCTGGTACCTGCTACTCAAAGTGTTGTCCGCGAACCAGCAGCAAAACAGCGGCTCACCCTGAAAACTTGTTAAAAATAAAGACTCTCAGCCCTAGCCATTTGGCTCAGTGTATAGAGTATCGGCCTGTGGACTGAAGGGTCCAGGTTCAATTCCAGTCAAGGGCACCTGCCCAGGTTGTGGGCTCGATCCCCTACAGCTGATAGATGATTCTCTCTCATCATTGATGTCTCTCTCTCTCTCCCTTTCCCTTCCTCTCTGAAATCAATAAAACATATGAAATAAATAAATAAAGACTCTCAGACCACACCCCAGAACTACTGAATCGGGCTCTTCATTTGAATATGATTCCCAGGGGTTTTGAATGCACATTAATTTTAAAAAACACCGCGATAAAACAAAGCTTTGTAAATAATGTTTTAAGCTAAAAGAATAGCATAAATGCAGAAGCTAAAATAAATCACACCTTGAATTTCTAGAAATATTGGTTTCTATGAAGTAAAATCCGTTTCCCTGGGTTAAATGAAGTAACTCAAACTAGTTATCTACATTTTTTATTTCCCTTCTCATCCCATTTGGATGTTTGCTTTGATTTCTCTTTGGTTTCTTCGGTGCTGGAGAGCGAGAGAGAGATGAGGCAATTGAAGAATGAACTCACAGAGGATACAGTAATTGACTCCATGTTCTGAATGCCTTCAAAGCCTTTTAAAAAGTCATTCTGGAGCCAGAAATGTAAACTAGGAAAGAAAAAAAAAGCCATCATTCTTGTTTCTGATTCTTAATAGAAACCCAAATCTTCATTACCATAATCTTCTAATATAGCCATGACTCTCTCAAGGAGCAGCTGGAGCTCCGCATTCTCTTTATTACCTGGGGTGAACACAAGGATGTCCCAGGTAAAAGCTCTAGCTCCTGGTCTTCACCACAAACGGGCGGATTGAAGCAGGAGTAACAGCTGAAGCTGACTAAGTAGATTTCTGAGGAGCTCGTGTAAAATTTACAACACAAGCTCTGCCTTCCAGATATATATTTGTTTAAAACTCCCTTGCATGATCCATGTGCAAATAGTTTTCTTATATTTGTAAGTGCTTATTATGAATAACAGCTGTGACGTTTTTCTGTCCTTCACTATTGGCAGATACTGTTTGGAAACCAAATGAGATTCTGAAATAGGTTCATATAAATGTTGACTTTGTACCACTCGCTCAGATAGCTCAGGAACTTCTCTATTGATATTCTCAAGCCCCCCTCCCCCCATCTTTGCTGTTACTGTTATTAAATTGCACCATATGATAAGAAATATGTTCCTGATTGTATTCTGCAATTATAACCCTTGTTTCATTCTCTCTCTCTCTCTCTCTCTCTCTCTCTCTCTCTCTCTCATCTCATCTCATCTCATCTCATCTCAGAAAGAGTGATCTAATTTTAAGAGGTGGACATGAGGCACAATGGAAAATAGATTCACATCCTCTCTATTTGCAAAAAATCTCTTCAATTTCCAATTTGCTGGTCCCTTTGGTAAAATGGTTCCGCAAATAAGATTAAAAAGTCATGAGACTCCCAGTGGGCTGGATCCTCATTTTCCTCAGAGAAAGCCATTGAGAGTATTCTGCATTAAAGAGATGTGTGGGCCATGGAGCAGAACGAGCATCTGGGCCACATATGTAGTTAACATGGATGGATGTACACAATAAGAATATTTCTGCACTCACCGTGCAGTAGTGACACAAAAAAGGCCCTAACTCCAGCAATAATTTTCACACAACTCTAGTGCCATGGTAGCTGGTGAACAGTTGACCCTACTTGTGGTCTATTGCAGGATACAGCAGGTCCTTGAACAACATCATTTCATTCAACATAATCTATCCTATATAATAAAATCCTAATATGCAAATCAACCAAACGATGGAATGACTGGTAGAAAGACTGGTCGCTATGATGCGCACTGACTACCAGTGGGCAGATGCTCAACACAGGAAGTGCCCCCAGCCGACAGGCCTCAGGCCAGCCAAGGTGGGTGCCCCACCCATTGCCCCGAAGAGGGAGGCGACTGGCAGTGGTGGGAGGGGGCAGGGGGGGTGGGGCCGGCAAGCTGGCGGCGTCAGGCTGGCCAAGGCAGGTGCCAGTGGGAGGGGGGGCCCTCCCTGATTGCCCCGCTGGTTGCCCCACAAATTGGCCTGATCACCAGCCAGGCCTAAGGACTCTATCCATGCACAAATTTTGTGCATCGGGCCCCTAGTATATATATAAAAGGCTAAGCAACCATCGCATCCGAAACAACCGAACGGACAACCAAACAGGCTGTGTGGGGCAACCAGGCCCGCAGGGGGGGCAGTTGGGGTGACCAGGCTGGCAGGGGGGGAGCAGTGAGGGGCAACCAAACGACTGAGCAGTAGGCTGTGTGGGGCGACCAGGCTGGCAGGGGGGGCAGTTAGGGGCGACCAGGCTGCCGGGGGGGGAGCAGTTGGGGATGACTATGCTGGCAGGGAGGGCACTTGGGGGTGATCAGGCAGGCAGGCAGGTGAATAGTTAGGAGCCAGTGGTCCCGGATTATGAGAGGGATCCCAGATTGGAAAGGGTGCAGGCTAGGCTGAGGGGACCATCCCCTTCCCCGCCCCACCCGCCCCGTGCACAGATTTCATGAACCAGGTCTCTAGTTTCATTATAAAGTTGATGAGAAAAAAATCTAGTCTCGTTGGGGGCCTCTGTTTGTGTGGAGTTTGCATGTTCTCCCCATGTCTGTGTGGGTTTTCTCCAGGTACTCCAGTTTTCACCCACATCCTAAATGTGTGCATGTGAGGTGAACTGGCATGTCTCAATTGCCCCAGTCTGAGTGAGTGTGGGTGTGAGAGGCTCTGTGATAGAAGGGTGTCCTGTCCAGGGTTGGGTCCTGCCTTGCACCCTGAGCTGCTGATGGTGGCTCTAGCCACCCATGACCCTGAACTGGAATAGGCAGTGTCTGGTACAAGTCCCTCAGCCAGGGACTTGACCCCTCTGGACCATGGAAATTGGAAGAATACAAGAGTGGCTGTAGGTAGGTGGGACATGCTTTATTACAAACAACGCAGCCAACAACTGGCTGGTCAGTGGCAACTTATATACATGCTCAAACAAAAGAGGACTCCTGCCAATTAGAGACATCTGTGCTAAATTAAATAAGCAGGTTATATAGGGTGCGCTTGTACCGTATGTATAGTGCTACTGCTGAGTCATTGCCCTCACACATGCATAGGGCAAAGAGGCCTTTAACATACAATACTGTTGTGTCATTGCTTGCATGCATGTGTACAGTGAGAGGGCCTTTAACTTCTGGTGTACTCTGGTCAGGGCTCCCATAGGCAGATTGGAAAATAATTATCTTATTTGTTTTCATTAATCTTTCTTAAAGGCATGCATAGCTTATATTCATTTCAGTATTAAAAATGCGTTTGGGTCTTTATTTAGGAGTTGGGTGATGCTTCTGTGACCAGAAATAGGCTGTAGGAACTTAAGTCTTAACAATTAGCCTGTGGTATAATAGGTTCCGGTATACTGCCTTTCACTTCAAGTTACAATTTTCAAGAACCTGTCCACGGCAGTAAGTGAGGACTTGCTGCACAACTTTATGTATCTCCAAATGGCTGTTACATAATCTCACTATCACATAAGTCCTTCATTTCTCCCCCACTGATCTGAGATACCACTTCTATCATATACCAAATTCCTGTAGGTATTTTCAGTCTCTTTCATATGCCAGAATGACACAATTCTTAAAGCTTTATCGCTAGTATCTGACAGATATAGTCTCCCCCTCACTGATCTGCATCTGGTGACCCTTGCTTATTTGTTCTCCCAAACAAACTTTAGAATTAGCTTGTATAGGTTGTGGGGAATAACAAAATCATGTGCTATTTTTTAGGGGTGGAGATAGTGTTAAATTTACAAACTAACATCTATGTTTTGTTGAATGCTCTTTAAATACATTAAACAAATGTCTTTACATTTTTTCCAAGTGTACTTATGTCTATTATCAGGAGTGTTTCCTCAAATGGGTCTTTCCAATTTTTTGTAGCATTTATTCTTAAATAGTTTTCCTTTGTTGTTACTATTTTAATAAGTCTTTTCTTCAATTATATTAGGTATTTATATGCATGAATGCTATTTTTTTCAGTATATGTATTGAATATTAACTATCCTCCTAAACTATTTTATAGTGTTTTTTCAGCCAAATTTCTTGAGTTTTCCAGGTATATAATCATACTAGAAGCCCGGTGCACGAAATTCGTGCACGGCGGGGGGTTGTCCCTCAGCCCAGCCTGTACCCTCTCCAATCTTGGACTCCTGTAGGGATGTCTGACTTCCCGTTTAGGCCCGATCCTGGTGGGATCGGGCCTAAATGGGCAGTCGGACATCCCTCTCACAATCCAGGACTGCTGGCTCCCAACTGCTTGCCTGCCTGCCTTCCTGATTGCCCCTAACCGCTTCTGCCTGCCAGCCTGATCACCCCCTAACCACTCCGCTGCCAGCCTGGTTGATGCTTAACTGCTCCCCTGCCAGCCTGTTTGCCCCCAACTTCCCTCCTCTGCCAGCCTGGTCACCCCTAACTGCCCTCTCCTGCAGGGTTGATCACCTCCAACTGCCCTCCCTTGCAGGCCTGGTCCCTCATAACTGCCCTCCCTTGCAGGCCTGATCCCTCTCAACTGCCCTCCCTTGCAGGCCGGGTGCCTCCCAACTGCCCTCCCCTGCTGGCCATCTTGTAGTGGCCATCTTGTGTCCACATGGGGGCAGGATCTTTGACCACATGGGGGCAGCTATATTGTGTGTTGCAGTGATGATCAATCTGTATATTACTCTTTTATTAGATAAGATAGAGGCCTGGTGCACGGGTAGGGGCCAGCTGGTTTGCCCTGAAGGGTGTCCCGGATCAGGGTGGGGTTCTCTTGGGGTGTGGGGTGGCCTGAGCGAGGGGCCTGTGGTGGTTTGCAGGCGGGCCACGCCCCCTGGCAACCTAAGGGGAGGCCCTGGTATCTGGGATTTATTTTCCTTCTACAATTGAAACTTTGTAGCCTGGAGCAGAGCCAAGCCTGCTGTTCCCTCTGGGGCGGCAGCCATTTCTGTGGCAGTTAATTCACCTTCTACAGTTGAAACTTTGTTGCCTTAAGCGGGTGGACCCGGCCAGGGTGTGCTTTAAAGCTTTGCTTCCCCTGTTGCCGCCAGCAACCCTGGCCTGCTCTCTCAAGCTCCATTCTGCCGCCATTTGTTTCAATTTGTTTACCTTCTACAATTGAAACTTTGTAGCTTGAGTGGAGGCTTAGGCCTGCAACGGCTATGGAAAGCTTGGCTTGCTCTGTTACCTGGGAAACCTTGCTCTCTGTGGCTGTAGCCATCTTGGTTTGGGTTAATTTGCATACTCGCCCTGATTGGCTGGTGGGCGTGGCTTGGCTGGTGGGCGTGGCTTGGCTGGTGGGCGTGGCTTATGTAGCGGAGTGATGGTTAATTTGCATATTACCATTTTATTAGAGAACATTCTTGCATTTCTGGCATAAATATCCTATAGGTGTATATGACTTTTTAATTAATAGTTGGATTCTATTAGCTAATATTTTATTATTTTGCAGTAGTATTTATAAGTGAGCTTGTTCTATAGATTTATTTTTGCATAATCTTTGTCCAGATCCATTACTTTATAAAGGGTTAGCAAAAACAATTATAATTCTATAGTTTATTTATCAATCACTGAATCTATTCATTACTAGATGGAATATTTCTATAAGGAAAGACCTTCCTTCATAATCTGTTATTTACACTGAGGACTAGCTTTACTGAAAATGCAGGTTAAATGCTCCATTTACCATTTTAAAGAATAATGAGTTGGTTTCCCAGTATTCTAAAAAATATATATATATATAGCAAATGAGGTTCTATGGATTTCCTTCAGTATTTCTGTGAACTCATGAATTTTTAACATGCTTGTTGTGTTTTAACCATTGCCATTTTTACTTTTATTGATAATCAAATTGTCCCATTTGGGCCAGTGGAAGTCTCTTAAGCTTAGCTTCAGAGTCTTGGATGGTGTCCCTGATTGCTTGTGTGTGAAGATTTTCAGATTCATCTTGCACCTTCTCTCTTAGGCCAGAACAGCCAAATCTTCACACTTGCCCTTGGTCACTGAATCTGCTCCCACAAAAACGGCATGAACTTGAGCAAGGCAGCTCAGCTCAGGCTGAACCCTCGGAACTGGCAGTTGGAGGCTCTATGTTGACTGCACTCATCACAGCTGGGTCTTCGGTCCTTCCTGGGAGGAGAACCGGGTAAAGCATCCCTCTATTACTACACATGTGCACGTCTAGTCATTCGAGTGAGGCCACCAAGGGAAGAGCAAAAAAGACCAGACAGGTAGAAGAAAACCAAGACAACACAGTTCTACTGAAATCGTTCTCTTTTTCCCACCGCTGTCTCCTCTGCACCCAGAACAATGCCTGGCCCATAGAAAGAACTGAGTATTTAACTGTTTATTAAGTAAATGAATAGCCAACTGTTTCAAATTCTACATACTAGATAGGGTAGGATTTCTGAAGCAAGTCTCCTGAGGAGGCAAAAGCTGTTAAGATTCATAACACAGGTAGATTAACCAGAGCAGAAGGAAGGCCAAAGTTTCTCCAGAGATAGGAGGAATAAGAGGTAAGCATGGTGAACATTAAGTTCTTTAGTAAATCATAAGAATGATAAATTCAGAGCTAGGTGTCATAGGTAATATTAATAGTCTTTTATATACACTAATACTGGTTAGTATTCCTGTGCCTTTTTTCTGATGTTTGTAAGGGGCTTGTATTCATTATATTCTATTATATAGTTATATATTGAGACAAATTAGAATTAAAACAAAACCCCTTTTCTAAAAGCATCATGGTAGATCAGTGAGAGGGCTGAACCAGAAATCAAGACCCAGGTTCTAGTCTCTGCAGTAACATATATCTGGGTGCATCGAAATAATTAGCCTTTATGACTTGGACACATTCACAAGACATTTAGGAGCTATAATCAAGAACACATGTTAATTAGATATGAAGTGTGGGAAGGGAGAAGAAAGAATCAATAATGACTCCCAAGTTTCTAATTTTGAATAACTGGATGATGGGTGATAGAAATACTGAAGAGAAAAATAATAATACTGGATTATTAGGATCCGTTGAGATACTATATATATTCAATCTATATGTAAATTGAACACATTCTACAAAAGACATTAATGTTAAGAAACAGATACATAGTATTCACTGAAAATATGGAATGTATAGAACAAAACAATAATTAACTAAAATGGGGACCCAAACCAGTACAGTCTTACAGCAGGTAAAGTGAAAGAAAAATCAAATAATCTTACTGTTAACTTAAAAGAGATGACATGAAGAGATATTGAGGATTTTTAGCAATTTAAATTTTCCTATATTCTTATTTATTCTGAGGTGTCATTGGTCTTGTTATTTAACTTACCTATTATTTCTTCTATAACAATTGCATTACAGTAAGAGTAGATACATACTCTGGAGTACTGTAGATTACTGAAATGTTAGTTGCTTTAAACAAAAAGAGTTATCAAATCAAGTCAGTTTCTGGATTGCTGTTCTTCTGGGCACTGGTTCATCCTTCAGAGCTGTCAAAGGGTCTTGTCACTCCCAAACTCCTGTGACACATAGGACTAATTGTGTACAGCCCAAGGCGTTGCCTGTCCCACTTTCAAAGGCATCAAGACAAGCATCTTCTGAATTATCTGATCACTCTAATTCATCTATATTAATGGCACAATGACGGAGTTTTCAATTCCTTTGTTTTACGGTGGCAATTCCCACTCACCAGCTGGATTGTATTCACTCTACCCACAGGTGATAAAGATTATTTTAGACCATCTATCCTAGTGAGTTTCAGATGCAGTTTTAAGCTATTCATATTTTGGATAACTTTCTTTAAAGAGCATAAAAATAATCTTGATCTTTGATCCTAACCTCTCAAAAGTCCAGATATACGAAGTCTTTCCAAATTTCCCCAGGCCACCTTCAAAATCCTAGAGAACTCACTTGAATGACTCCTTAATTACAGTTTCTGCTCCCTCATACTGCTTACGTTTTCTATGGTTCACCCTGTCTTTGTAAGGAGATTGAAGACCTCTGAAGGCAGAAACTGTCTCATACCTTTTTAATATTTCCTGTGCACAACATAATATTCTATATATTTTAGTATATATAATAAAATATTCACTGATAATATATTGAGGTAGCATAGCATCGTGGTTAAAAGAAGCGCCTCTGGAAGTAAGCTGCCTGGTGTAAAATGCCAGATCTGCTTCTTAGGAGCTCTGTGACTTTGGGCAAGTTCTCCAGCATCCCTGCTCCTCCTGTTCCTCATCTATCGAATATGGATAATAGTGTACCTATTCACAAGATAGTTAGAGGAAGACACAGGTTAATATATATCAATTATTGCGATCAAATGCTTGCCATATAGAAAGTACCATATACCAGTAAATGTTTGCTTGATCTCTATTTAGCACTTTGGAGCTTAATTTATTCAATAATGTGACAACACTACATAAATTATACATCAACAAGTGTTTTCTCTAGAAAAATAAAATTAGGAGTTAGTTACAACTGCCCCCAAGACATCTCTGAACTGACTAACATTAATGCTGGATCAACAGAATAGTCTGATGAGCTGTCTGTTGACACATTAGGTGACAAAGTAAGGGTGGGATTCATCAAAAGAATACCATTTTAAAGAAAGCAACCTAACCAGTGTAGAGTCTCCATATACTAATGTGCACACCAAAGCGTTGCCAAGACGCTACAATGACACACGTTGCAGACTTTCGAGTTCACCTTCAATAGCACCATTCAGGGTACTCCTGGAATATGGCAGATCAATGGGATTATTGTAAGAAAGAGAGAATAAAAAGAAGGAAAGAAGGTAAAGAAGAGCAAAGAATTATAAGAAGAACTGTAAGAGATCATGCTGGAATACTGCAGAGGTAAAAATAATTTTTTTTTCTCTCACTCCCCATAACATCCAAAAGAAAAGAAAATATTTAGAGATAGGAAGATAAGAGTATTAAAGAAGGAAAAAGATAAATTAAGAAATAATTGTTCATTAAGTTGTTCAGGACTATGCTGTAACAAAGGGAGAAATGCCAGAAGAATTTTGACAAACTGAAGGGACCTGCCACATGGAGAGAGGAACAGGAAACGGAGTATCTGAGCAAGTGCATTCCAAGCTTGCTGGAGGAGGCTGCCAGCTTAAACAACACAGCAAGGGGATTCCCCGATTGCTCACATGGTCGGTGTCAGCTAACCTGGTCCCAAGCCCTATGCTCAACTTCTAACTCATCCAGGTGAGAGTAATGGTCAGTCATTGGTCTTCCTAAATCCAGGCCAGTGTGTGTTACAGATAGAGGTACCGTATTTTCCGGCGTATAAGACTACTTTTTAACCCAGGAAAATCTTCTATACGTCCAGTCGTTTTATACGCCGGAAAATACGGTACTTTAGGACATGAGGATAGCAAAATCAAAGCTCAGTGTGAGTTCCAAACTTATAGCATGGACCTCCAGGCTAGCAACTCTAGAATAATCACCTGGAAATGCATGTGTGCACACAAAAGGCCGAGATGAAATTTACCAAAATGTTAATAGAGGCCATCTCTACATAATGGTGGGATAACAGATGATTTTGGGTTTCTTCTTTATAATTTATTTATATTTCAAAAAATTTATATTGTAAAAAAAAAAAGAATAATTGTTATTTTAATGAAAAACCTAGAGAAGAAAGAAGATTAAAATATAATTAACTGTAAGTTTAGGGTTATTTCTCTCTACTTAGACCTCAACAGTCTTTGCCTCTGAATCATTAAAAGTCTAAGTTCTCACCAAGAAAAGTAAAAGGACAAATCAAAATTCACTCAAATAATATGCTTTCATTATTGTTTTTATTGTTTTTCAGTGCTTTTGTTTTCTTTGTTAACCATTTTACTCATGTTCTAATTAGGCTGATAACTCAGAGCTCGGCTTATTGGCGTGGTCCACCTGGCCCAGGTTAAAAATTGTGAAGAATTCCTAGTTATCAGCACTGGTTTTAAATAAGTTGAGTTGGATTTTTGAGAGAACAGAGAAGAAAAATCAAATTCCCTGGGTAGATGAAAAAGATATCTAACAACAGATTTCTTTTTGATAAAATACTATGCACTTGCTGGAGGAGATAGAAAGTAAATATTGAGGGGAATGGCCCCCAAATAAGAAAATAGTTAAATTAATATTTAAAAGTTAAAATAAGATATTAAATAACCCTAAGATAATTTCTAACCTGAAAAATCATTAGGAACAGCTTGATAGTTGTCATTAATAAAAGATTCCAGTCTTTATGAATAGTTTACACTTTTTAAATATCATCTTGTAGAGGTGTACAGTGGGTAATTTCCAACTACATTAAATCTCTTAGAGTTTCAGTATTTGAGGGCCTTTTGTTATTTAGCTTTGTTTAGTTTTTTGCTCCAGTTTATATGAAATTTAGTTCTTCAATGGTTCTCAAAAGGAGCCTCCTTCAGGGGAGAATGAGGGTAAGACCTAATCACATTCTCCTTGTATTGCTGTGATAAGATTTATACTTAGACCAGGTGTATTTTAAGTCTAACTTTATTTAAAGGTGACTGCAGATAACTTTAGCAGGCCATGAATCAACCCTGGGCACCTTCATTTTGAATTTTCATTTACACTGTTCATTTTGCCTGTGAAATGTCAGAGCAAGAAAAAGCCCAAGGCTCACACCAACAAAGGGAGGACAGGTAGGTTAGGAGATCCAAACTGGAGGTCTTAGGGGGCAGATGAGGTCCCGAAGAGCAAGGAGGGAGATGGTGAAAAGGGCTAGCAGTAGCAGAGCGGAGTCTGTCCAGTGTCTGCTCCCCTTACTCTCAGAACAGGGAGTTTTAGAATATAAATTATGACATGGATTAAAAATGCTATTTATAAACTGTTGGTCAGCTAATC
Organism: Cnephaeus nilssonii; assembly: GCF_951640355.1. Classification (NCBI taxonomy): domain Eukaryota; kingdom Metazoa; phylum Chordata; class Mammalia; order Chiroptera; family Vespertilionidae; genus Cnephaeus; species Cnephaeus nilssonii. The sequence continues at coordinate 38,655,345 of NC_137075.1, read as the reverse complement.
CTAAAAAACAATTAATCAACAAAATATATTTTCTTTGAGAAACCAAGGAAAACAGAACAATTGTAAAGTTGCCATGAAACACTAACCGGAAAGTCTCTTGTGATGGCTCTGAAATATTTGCTTCGTGGTGTATCTACCTAATCATGGTTTTCACAGGTCCTTAGTCCTCTTTGCATTTATGCTCTGAGTCCAGTTCCCACCTCTGAAAGAGATAACCAGCCCTGAGGGTCTCATAGTAGGGGCCAGCGGGGAGCACCATGCCCCACACCCTGAGGCATGGATGGCTAGCTGGAAAGTGGACATGCCCACCCCAGGCCTGCATGCTGTCATCTGACCCGGTTTCTCTCCTCTGTTCAAACAGATTTCAGGCTTCTCTGTCTGGGCCTGTCTCTTTAAACCCACACTAGCACTTCAGCAAACTGTCATGTCTTTATAACACTTTTAAAATGTAAGAGTTTTTCAAGCACTTTTTTTTTTTCTTTAAGTAGTGTATGTATTGAAAGAGCTATATAACTTTGCCCAGTAATAAATAACTCGTTGGGGGAAAAATGCTTAAGATGAATATTCTGCAAAACTCCAGAATTATTGTGAAATCACATTTTATCTACCATTTTCAGAGCCCATTTGATTTATCCTAGCTTGGCATATTAGAATAGACATGGGGATACAAACAGCCTGATAGTTAAAATTTTGTCTGCATATGAATCTCCTCTGGCTTCCTCCTCTGCCAGGAAAATTTCTCCTGTTGTCAGTCAACTGATCCTAATATCATCTTGGAACAGAGCAAACATTTTAAAGTGCAAAGCAAAAGTCCTCCCCCAGCCCTGGAGAGAAAACTTTCTTTTCCTTGAGCAGTTGATGTCTTTAAGAGAGATGACTTCAGTTGGTTCAGTCAAATGATAGAGGACACAGTTAGCTCCATATAAAGGAAAATGTTTGAATGCCAGTACCATTGATTTCAAGTAATTATCCAATTATTTGGAAACCATTGTATAAGAACAGAATCTGAGTCATAAGTTGCAGAGGGGACAAATCCCTCTGCAGCAAACAGCAGAAATGGAGTTTTGTTGTAGTTTTTGAATTTTGTATTATTATTTTGGAAAAAAATCCTGTAGTAGTATGAATTTTGAAATATATTTATCAACTGAGAAAGGAACTCAGAACTCAGAACCATGAATCACATTGCTTTAATTAACTGATGGTTTCCAATTCCTTTCAGTGTTATGGTCAGAATGAGTTACTCTGAACCTAAAGAAGAAAACAAAGACACAGCTTTATTGCAAACATTAGTAAAAGGTCTTGTTTTAAGGCAGACAAAGCAAGTCTTCTTCAGACAGCCTTATGGTAATTGAACCAGAGACAGCTTATTTCAACTATTATCCCAGCACACATTATATTAACTATTGGCTAAACATAAATTGTTAACATGACAGAAAATAGTCACGAGGGAGAATACTCACAAATCAGAACACAGTAGTGATGGTCATTGAAAAGATATATAAACACAGAGATACAAAACAAAAGAAAACAAAAACCCCTCATATGTTAGAATATCTGTAAAGCTTTTCACTGATCTTGTGTTTTTAGGAAAGTAAAATGTGTGTTAGGGATGATTCATGGGGTCTATAGGAAAGTGGTGAAGATCTAGTGGGGGAGAGGGAGAAATCTGGGGAATGGGAATTTTGGAGAGAAAGAAAGTTCTTTCTGAGCTTTTAAAGTTTTCATTATTGAGCTAAAAGGGATAAAATGCTTTGGATCAATTTAAATAAAGCAAGTGAAAGGTGCTCAAAATGAGAATACAAAATTACTTTATTTCAGAACTAATCAAGGTAGTGCCTTATTTAAAAAGTGTTTGGGCAATAGCTATGTTGGTATATCTAACTAGAGGCCTGGTGCATAAAATTTGTGCTTTGGGGGGGTGTCCCTCAGCCCAGCCTGCACCCTCTCCAATCTGGGACCCCTGTGGGGATCAGGCCTAAACTGGCAGTCAGACATCCCTCTCACAATCTGGGACTGCTGGCTCCCAACCACTCGCCTGCCTGCCAGCCTGATCACCCCCTACTGCCCTCCCCTGCAGGCCTGGTAACTACTAACTGCCCTCTCCTGCCACCTGGTCCCCCCCAACTGCCCTCCCCTGCAGGCCTGGTCCCCCCCAACTGCCCTCCCCTGCTGGCCTGATCGCCCATAACTACCCTCCCCTGCGAGCCATCTTGTGGTGTCCATCTTTGACCACTTGGGGGCAGCCATCTTGTGCAAGGGTCTGAGGGTCATTTTGCATATTACCTCTTTATTATATAGGATATCTTTATCTGTATTCATATCTATACTAGAGGCCCTATGCATGAAATTTGTGCGGGGGGTGGGGAGGGATGGTGTCCCTCAGCCCGACCTGCGCCTTCTCGCAATCCAGGACCCCTTGGGTAGGGTCCCTAGGCCTGGCTAGTGATCAGGGCCTATCAGGGCTTTCTTCCCCCAGCTGCAGGCAGCTGGCCCCACCCCTGCCACTGCCACTGCTAGCTATCTGTGCGGCGCTGCCCCCCCCCCCCCCCACCATCGGTCACCTCCCTCTGCAGGCGGCAGGTGTGGGGTGCAATCATTTAGCTGGCCTGGGCCTCCCTCTGTGGAGCGATTGCTGGCCAGCCTTACACACCTGCCACAGCGTTGCTGGCCAGTGGTCTGGGTCTCCCTCTTTGGGGTGATTGCAGAGCCTACCCCCAACCCCGATCAATCGCCCCGCCAGCTGGTGGCCTTGGCCTCCTTCTGCGAGGAGATTGTGGGGCAATGGTGGGGCCCCCCAACCAATCTCTTCACACCCGCCTTGGCTGGCCTGGTGCCCATGCATGTCATAGCGTGGTCATCTGGAAGGTTGTCTGGACAGTCATTCTACTGTTCGGTTGTTTGATCGATTTGCATATTACACTTTTATTATTATAGATATCAAAAGAGTGGTTGAGATTTTAAGGAGTTGACTCATATAGTTGGCGGGGGGGGGGGGGGGGGGTTAGACGGTCTGAAAGCCATAGGGCAGGCCAACACTGAAAATTCAGGTAAGCCGAAACCGGTTTGGCTCAGTGGATAGAGCGTCGGTCTGCGGACTGAAAGGTCCCAGGTTCGATTCCGGTCAAGGGCATGTACATTGGTTGCGGGCACATCCCCGGTGGGGGGTGTGCAGGAGGCAGCTGGTCGATGTATCTCTCTCATCGATGTTTCTAGCTCTCTATCCCTCTCCCTTTCTCTCTGTGAAAAGTCAATAAAATATATTTTTAAAAAAAAAAGAAAATTCAGGTAAAAGTTCATATTTCAGTCTTAAGGCAGAATTGCTTTTTCCTTAGGGAACCTCTGTCTTTTGCTCTTGAAGCTTTCAACTGATTAGATGAGGCTCACTCCAATTATGAAGAGTAATCTGCTTTATTCAAGTCTACTGACTGTGAATGTTAATCACATCTAAAAGCTATCTTCATAACAATATCTAGACTGGTGTTTGGCCTAAGAACTCGGCAGCATAGCCTAACCAAATTGACCCATCACAAATAGCTTTACAGACTACCCTTAATTTTGTACACTTTAGTTTCCCATAGTGTCTAGGAAGAATGAGATGATGTATTAAGTATTAACTAGACTGTCAAATTGTATATGTATTTCTGATATTTTGGAGTTTGGTGTGCATCTGTGTGTCTGTGTGTTAAATTTTGTGCCATATGCTCAGTATTATTGGTGTGTGCTTCTAACTTACATTTCAAAACAAGTATATGCTGCCACAGTATTTCTCCTGCAAATGTCCAAAGGAATGTAATCTGTACATTTCAAATACTGAAGTTAAATATACCTCCAACAATAACATTTAATAAAACTTCCCTTCAGATTCTGAATCATCTGGCTAATATCTTTGAGGGTGAAGGCCTTAAACATAAAAGAAATAAATGGTCCGTTAGGATACATGACTTCGGTAATCTAGACATGGATCTTTTATCCTTTGTGTTAACACTAGCAAGATAAAAAAATGTGATAAATATATAATAAACTTTATTCAAACCATTTGCATTGATTTTCAAAAGTGGATGTGTATAAACCTTAAATGCTTTGTTTTTGTTTCATTTATGTTTTTGCTTATGTTTATGTTTGCAGAGTGAGGCATTCATTTGGTTAGTTGGGTGATTGGTTGGTTTGTGGACTCAGATTAAATACTTTATTCATCAAGACTAAGAAAAAAAGATCTATGAATATAAATGGAAATTTATTAAATGAGTTTGAAGAAAATGATCACAGATTTTAGTTGGTTTTAAAGAAAATATATCTGTTAATAAGCATGAACAATTTCACTAGCTTCTGTAAAATAAAACATTTTTCTCTCTCCAATATTTGTCTTTCTATTGAAATTGGATGACAAATAGCACATAAAGGAAAATCATCAAGAACAATCATAATATATACATTTAAGTAAGCCACAGTATCTGATTTTGCTATTTAAGAAGTGGAAATAAGTATTTAACAAAAAAATAGTACCAAAAGATCAAAGTAATAGGTTTAAATCATTTAAATGATTAATAAAACTAATCATATTAGCAATTTAAATAGCTTTTTAACTTTTGATAGCATACATTTAAATCTATTTTCTAGTTATTCAGAACTATATCCATCCCTAGTGTAGTCAAAGACCACAAAGGAAAGATTTGTCTTTATTTACTAAGTTTGTAAATACTTATTTTACTTGACAATACATACAAAGAAAATTCCAGTTTTATCCTTAAGGATTATTTGTTCTCTTTATACTTAGGCAGTCTCTTTTTTGTTGTTGTTGTTGTTGTTTTTTAGATATTTTTCTGTAGCAGCTTTAAAAATTACCTCAAATTTAGTGGTTTGAAACAACACAATTTTTTTTATATTACATTTCTATAGGTAAGAAATCTGAAATGGATGTCACTGGGTTAGAATCAACAGGCCAGCATTCCTTGTGTGGGCTGTAGGGAAGAATCTGTTTCCTTTGCCTTTTCCAGCTCCTTTAGACATCTGCATTCCTTGGCTCAGAGCCCCATCCCTTTATCTCCATCCAGCAACATCCTGCTGAGACCTTCTCGCATTATTCCGACTATCTGGATCTCTCTCTTCCGCACTTATAAGGATGCACGTGATTAGATTTGTCCCACCGAGAGAGTCAGGATAATCTCTTCATCTCAAGGTCAGTTGATTAGCAACCTTATTTCATCAGCAGTGATAATTCCTACCTACCATGTAACCTAACATATTCACAAGGTCCAGGTTTTAGGACACGCACATCATTGTGGGAGTCATTATGCCTGTAAGTTAATAATCCTTGCAACTAGGTGATGGGCACATAAACCTTCATTATATCAACCTGTCCATTTTTATAGGTTTTAACTTTTCCAAAATAAAAAGGTAAAACAAATAAATTTAGGACTCTATATGACCCAAAGAATTGTGTCTAGAAAAGTTAATATTCCAAGTTCAGTTACAACTTCATTAGTATTCATCCTTTTAGGAAATTTCCATATTTATTTCCAGTGAGCTAGCTGAAAAAAGAAAACATAATGCAACAATTTTTACACTTAAAAATATAAAAACAGGCATATATTTTGCCTCCAGCAAACAGCCCTTCTTCATTTTCCATGCCAAAAATAAGTTTAAAACAATTTTTTAAAATACTTATTACTTAAAACTTTTAGGTTTGGAGAGCTCTTCCATATCATTTGGCCCAACCACTCTCCAACACATGACTTTCTTGGCAAATGATCATCCACACTTTTATTGAACATCTCCAAGGATAAGTGGTGGGAGGTCAAACCCTCTGAAGTAGTCTGTTTCATCTTTGGACAATGATGACTATTAAGATTTTGTTCCACTTACTTGACTTTGGAGTATAAGCATAATACTACTTCTGCATAACAATCTACAAATGCTTGAAAGTAGTTTATATGTCACCCTGAGGCAAAATACCTTTAGTTCCTCTAGACCAGTGGTTCTCAACCTTCCTAATGCTGCGACCCTTTAATACAGTTCCTCATGTTGTGGTGACCCCCAACCATAAAATTATTTTCTTTGCTACTTCATAACTGTAATTTTGCTACTGTTATGAATCGTAATGTAAATACCTGTGTTTTCCGATGGTCTTAGGCGACCCTGTGAAAGGGTCGTTCAACCCCCAAAGGGATCGCAACCCACAGGTTGAGAACCACTGCTCTAGACATTAATGGCAACCTGAAACTGGTAAAGAATGAAAACTGTGTCCCTATAGAACATTCTACTGTAGGTAAACTTGTTGATTTGACTTAAATGAAAATTCCTCAACAAAATAGTTATCTAACAAATTGAATCATAATACATTGGAAAATCTAGGTATTTTACTCATGGCTCTACTCCAAAAGCCAACCTCACAGATTTTCTGAGATTCTTATCTTCCATAGAAAGGATTTTCAACCGGGTGGTAAGTGACCATTGTTGCCCTTGGTTAGTCCTGGACATATCTTTCCTGTACACCTATGAGCTGTAAGCATAGATCATTTAGGGAGATCAGAGGAGCTCAAAGTTATCCAATTGACCTGAAGTGTTTTCAACCTTCACTGTACAGCTTTTATTAACTTTTGCCTTTGGGGACTGGAATTGGTTATGGCCCAGGAAATATGAGCTCGACATAGACCCCTATTCTCACCCTATCCCAATTAATGTTTCACAAAAACAGAGTCAGATTATTTAAACTAGGTTTGGCGTTGGTTAGGGTGATCTTTTCAACAGCACTAAATTCTTTCATAGCTTGTGTTCTGGCCCCTTTTCTTTTGAACTTGCTTTTAAATAATCTCATAAGCATGTCTGGATAGACTCAATTAAAACTTTCTTATAATTATAATACAGACTGTTTGACTGATGTGATTAAGTCTTGCAAACTCAGAAGAGCCTGAACAGGCAACTCCTCCAGCTAGCTAATCACTGTCAAAAGGAAGGACTGCATGTCAACCACTCTAAAACCAGAGTTTTTATATTTGTGAAGTGTCTGCATCTTTTACTAGGTTTAAAAATAACAAGCCAACCAGCAGGTTTACTTATTCATTTGGGCTGGTATAGATGTCATGAATAAGTGATCTTGGCAAATATTTAGGCAGTAGAATTATTATAGACAGACATTCCATGAGTGCTTTATTAAGACTGTGTTTTGACAAAGGAGGCATTTGGTTATACCTCTTTTAAAAATTATTTTCAAGTGAAAATTACATCAACTATGCTATAAGAAGTAGAATATGGGAAACTCTACCACCCACCTCTCCATCTGATTAAATGATTTCAAAATTCTTATTTTGAAAAATCATGGTCTTTCCAGTGGGTACAAGTTCAACTCACTGAGAGAATAGGTTGACTTTCTCTCAATTGGTTCATCAACTTCTGCACAAAGATATAAAATAGATCCAGGGTCTACCAAGATTTATCAATGTCTAATCAGCTACCCTTATTCCTAACTCTATTATGTCCTCTCCCTCATCTTTTCTCTTTGTTCATTATCATCTTTACTCATTCTACATATGATTTTTGTGTGATGCTTAAAATCCTTTAAGTAAATACCTCTATATATAAAAGCCCAGTGACCAAATGGCTGAATGACCAGAACAACCGATCACCAGTTACTATGACGTGCACTGACCACAAGGGGGCATACGCTCAATACAGGAGCTGCCTCCTGGTGGTCAGTGCACTCCCACAGTGGGAGTGTCGCTCAGCTGACCAGGATGAGCGGGGCCAGGATGAGCGGGAGCAGCTCCTCCCTGGCCACCTGGCACTTTGTGCACTACTACATCCCTTGGGGAATATTGGATGCCAATTTCAGCCCAATCCCCACAGGCCACACCAAGGGACCCCATTGGTACACGAATCTGTGCACTGGGCCTCTAGTATTTGATAAATGAGTGTATAGACAGAGATATAGATGAGAAAATTTGTCCTGCTTAACACATTGCGGACAGATCATAAGAATTCTCATGTTTTCTGTTCTAAGGCTTGTGGCCAATCACTTATCTGGCCAATCACTGGGTAAAGCTAGCAATAAAACTACTGGTCCACAATGTAATGAAACAGTCCTTTTCTGCAGTTAGTGTTTATTAACACACACTGATGGTGATCTTTCTAAACTCATCTCCTGACATTTGCCACCACACTCCTCGCACAAAAACACACTGAAATGGTTACAACTTCATAAACATACCAGTGCTTCCCTGGGACAATTTCTTAACCATTTGGGACCTCATATTCCTATGAGAAAAATGGAAATAATACCTACCTTATAGAGTGGTTGGAAGAATTAAAAGCATTAATTTATGAAAAGCTCATAACATGGTACCTGGCACATAGTAAGTAAATGTTGTTATTGTGATAGTTGTAGTGGTGATGATCATATTTTTCCCCAAATCCATGGCTTTGCACATATTTTTTCTTCTGCCTAAAATACTGCCTTATCCACCTGAAAAATTCCTCAGTGAGGCCCTTCCTAACCTCAACAGGACAAGTTAAGGTCTTTCTTCTCTGTACTTTAAAACATTTTATAGATCTTTATTATTGTACTTAGTACATTGTACTCTAATGATATGTAATGTTCTCATGTATTTCTTTTTGTAACTAGTTTGCTAAAGGTGGGATCTCCTTAAGTATATCCCTTACACTTAGCACAAAACAAAGCATTAATATATTGGAGGGAAGGAAGGAAGGAAGGAAGGAAGGAAGGAAGGAAGGAAGGAAGGAAGGAAGGAAGGAAGGAAGGAAGGAAGGAAGGAAGAGAGGGAGGAAGTAAGAGGGAGGTAGAGAGGGAAATGGAAAGTTCAGAAGGGGAGAAGGAAAGGAAGGAAGAAAGGACAGAGAGGGAGGAGGGAGCAAGCAAGTGCATGGACCCAGTCTTCTGGCAGCTATCTTGCCCTCCATCATTCCTGGAAGACCCCCAACAGTGATGCATTGGTCTCATTTACAAATTCTGTCAGTACTCTGATTGAGAGTTTCCAAGTTTATCACTAAAGGCATAAATAACTCTGGTTCTGCGAGGTATTAATTCATTTGCAGTGACTAATTTGCCTCCTATTTGATGATAATGCCAACTACTGACTAAGGCAAAATCCCTCAACTTGCCACCCCCCCCCCCATCCCCCCAGAAATCACTTAAGAAAATGGCTCATCTAGGAAAGAAGCAACTGCTTTTGAAATTGACACACATGTAATCTGTAATTGAAAAATAAAAGAAAAACCCTCCAGTGATATCTCATTTTACTTAGAATAAAATCCGTATTTCTACCCCTATATCATCCAGCTCATCTGGGCCTCTGTAACCCCAGCCTTTACCCCTTTATCTTCTCCCACTATGCACCAGCACACTGGCCTTTCTTACATTCTTCTTTCTAGCATTTTCACCTGAAAGTCTTAGCACTAGCTATTCCTTCAGCTTGTAATGCTTTCCCCCTACACTTTGCATAATCACTATCTTTATCATTCAGCTCTCAATTTAAATGTCACTATATTTTTTAAATACCCAATATAAAATAGCTGCTAGGAGACTGTCACCACACTTGATATTTATCTGATCATTTATTTTTGTGGTTTTTTGTTTGTTTGTATGTTTATTTTCTGTTTTATTTATTACTGAATTACTAAAATAGTGCTTAGCTCAGAATAAATGTGTTTGATGAATGAATGAATCTTGCTTCCCCATTTCTATGCCCTGTTTTCAAAGCTGGACAATATTCCTGGTGGAGAATAATAGGATCAACAATAAGAAGTGGGTTGAGTTGGTATGGAGAAAGGAATGTTGAGTAAGAGGAAGAGAACAATCTGGCTACAAGGGAACTTTTTGGTGAATGATAGTTACTAGATAAGGTCACTTAGGATCTTCAACATCATATTAAGAAAGCTTGAACTAAATCTTAATTTTATAGAGGTTTCTTCTTAAAATTGAGGAAAAATAGACTATAAGCGTCATGAGGTCAATGATGTTTGTTTTGGTCACTACTGTATACACCAAATACCTAGAGCAATACTTGAAATACATTGAATACTCGATAAATAGTTGAAGGCATGAATGAATGAATGAATGAGCAAACATGATATAACCTTTAGGATTTTTTGTTTGGAAATAGTTCATAAGAGCAAAAAAAGATAAGATAGAATAAAATTTCTCAGGATCTGGACAATGGATTATATTTAAACTAGAGGCCCAGTGCACAAAATTCCCTCAGCCCGGCCTGCACCCTCTTCAATCTGGGACCTCTTGGGGGTGTCTGACTGCCGGTTTAGGATCGAGCCTAAACCGGCAGTCAGACATCCCTCTCACAATCCAGGACTGCTGGCTCCTAACCACTTGTCTGCCTGCCAGCCTGGTTGCCCCCTAACAGCTCCCCTGCCGGCCTGATTGATGCCTAACTGCTCCCCTGCTGGCCCGACTGCCCCAAACTGCCCTCCCCTGCCAGCCTGGTTGCCCCCAAATGCCCTCCCTGCTGGCCTGATTGCGCACAACTGCCCTCCCCTGCAGGCCTGGTTGCACCCAACTGCCCTCCCCTGCAGGCCCAATTGCTCCCAACTGCCCTCCCCAGCTGGCCTGGTCGCCCCCAACTGCCCTCCCTTGCTGGCCTGGTCGCCCCTAACTGCCCTCCCCTGCAGCCTGGTCCCCCGCAACTGCCCTCACCTGCAGGCCTGGTCACCCACAACTGCCCTCCCCTGGCAGCCATCTTGTGGTGGCCATCTTGTAATGGCCATCTTTGGTGGCCATCTTGTGGTGGCCATCTTGTGATGACGTAGTGTGACGCCACCTAGGCTTTTATTATATAGGATGATTTATTAAAATTTAGTCTCCTCATGTGCCGGGAAGGGGGGGGGGGGGGATAGGGGAGGCCAGGGGAAGATCAATGGGGGAGAAAAAGGAGACATATGTACTACTATTTGCAATACTTTAAATAATAAAAAAAAATTTAGTCTCCTGTGTCTTTCCTAAGATGTACTGAGTCATCTAAGATTGGACCAGGATCATGAACATGAGTTTCTTGTATGTTTTTCTGTGCATACCAAAGTTTGAGAATGTCTTTCCTAGAAAAGAGAAGATGATGAAAGACCTAAAGTAAGATCTATATTTGAGGTAATTAGTGAAAAACAACTTGTCAAAGTTTTGTGAAGCAGAGGAAAGAGTTAAAATGACTGTTTCCAACCTGGAAGGCAGAGAAAATGACAATGCCATTGGTAAAATATAGGAGACTTGTGTGTCATTATGAAAAGGCCTTCTCATTTAAAAAACATATAAGGCAATAGATGTGCACCTTTTGTATGACAGCATAAAAGCATGTGTAAAGGTGAAATGTGAGACTAAGCTAAGAAAATTGTGTCTTCCCCAAACCACAGGAGTCACTGCATTCCATAGTGTGAGAGTGCCGAAGACAAATAAGTCTTGGTTCTTATCGTCAAAATCTGTACTAAAGGCACGATACTCCTGTTTATTTCATAGCAAAAGCATTGCATATGTCTCAGTAAATAGTTCTTTGTGCAATAGATCCTTGAAATTGGCTTCCTCCCAGCCATGAAACAGATATAATATTGAAGCAATGCTAGAAAGCAGGAACGGAATGCCAGAGATCTAACTTGAGGAAAAATCTGAATGCAAATGTCTCTAGTAAGTAGTAACATTTTAGAAAATTATTCAGTTTTCCACAGTTCAGATTTTATCCATAATTCTTAGGCGTTTAGAATCTAGAATCCATACTGATAGTCCATACTTATATTTTTTGTATAAAGATGGGCTGAGGCCAGTGAATGCTACTTATGAGAATAAATCTTAAAGCATGGAACTACTTTTGCCACTTGTTAGCCTCTATACTTTTGTGTTATGAGGAACCTGACATTTAAAATACTCAATAATGGGAATGCAGACTGATGTAGCCACTGTGAAAACAGGATGGCATATCCTCAAAAATTAAAAAATGGAAAAGCCTTTTGACCCAGTGACCCGTCTTCTGGGAATGTATCCTAAGAATCCTGAAACACCCATTCAAAAGAGTATATGCGCCCCTATGCTCATAGCAGCATTATTTACAATAGCCAAAATCTGGAAATAGCCCAAGTGCCCATCAGCAGATGAGTGGATAAAAAAGCTGTGGTACATTTACACAACAGAATACTATATGGCTGTAAAAAAAAAGAAGAAGAAGGAAATCTTACCTTTTGTGACATCATGGATGAACTAGAGATCATTATACTAAGCAAAATAAGCCAGTCAGAAAAAGACAAATACCGTACAAGGAATCTTATATGTGGAATCTAATGAACAAAATAAACTGATGAAAAAAATAGAACCATAGGCATAGATACATGAAACAGACTGTTAGCTGTCAGAGGGAATAAGAGAGGGGAACTGAATAAAAGAAGGTGAGGGGATTTTCTGAAGGTTATACATCCATAACCTACAGACACTGACAACAGTGTGATGGTAGCCAGAGAGAGGGGAGGGTGAGGGCTGGGTGGGCAAAGGGGGATGGGGTGGATGGAGACATCTGTAATAGTGTCAACAATAAAAAAAAAAAGTTTAAAAAGGGGAGACGGATAAAATAAAATACTCAGTGAGTTGAATACCTAAAAGTAAATTAGCCCTTCCCACTATGATAGGTAGATGTTTAATGTATACTTGGAGAATGATTGTCATAAAACTCCTAGTTCCTCTTCTCAGTTTTCAATTAATCACTATCACATGAAAGAAGAAATTAAAGGAGGAATGTCAGCTGATAGAAGTAGTATTCAAACATACCTACAACTGTACTCATGAGACTGCTTGCTTCACTGCAGCCATTTGGGAGGCTCTGATTTTTTATTTGAGTCTGTTGCAAAAGTAAAAGCAGCACCATATTAAGAGATTCTATGTGAATTGCTCTACAGATAAGACCTTTCTAGAGGTTTTTTTTTCCTCCCTAAGCTGAACAAGAAGTAATGTTGGCCCCAGTTTTGTCTTTTCTTAAAAAAACACAGTAAAAAAATGAAAATTGATGCCACAAAATTTGGGACACACATTAGTTAGGTGTGGGATACAGTAACTAATCACTTGATTGTTCCTGTCAAGGGAGCTATGAGTCTGTCTTGCCAAAAAAATAAAAAACAAAACAAACAAAAAAAGCCAAAGCTAAGTAAGCAGCATATCTTACAGTAACAATCTCCCCACTCCTAACCCCTCACAACATGTCTTGTGAAACTAATACATCAATGACAAGAATATATTTAAACGTAAAAAGAGGACCAGAATTTGCTTTGTGGAGTTCTTCACTTCCTAGATGAACATTCCTACTTTGCTCCATAGATGACCATTCCTAGGAATTTTCATATGCGAATTCTAGGTCAAGAAACTGACACCTGATGAGGGAAATAGTTTAAACTCTAAAGCGTGCTAATAATTATTACTGAGCAATCCCGATTCAAATATTGCAAGGATCTTGAGGTTATTTATGCATCCAGTCGATCAGTATTTGTGTACAACCTTATCTCTGTATGATATAATCATGTTTCAGGGCCAACTATCAGAACCTCGCTCAGCCTGACCCAGCCCTAAGAAGGAAGTAAACTGACTCCTCTCAGAGATCCTCAGACTGTCTCAAGCCAAGAGCACTAATGGCTGTACAGCCAGGGCTTTTTTGTCTGTTCCCCCTCAGTGCCAGGCTAGCTAGGGGGTGTCCAATGCAGATGCAGAGGCGGGGCAAAGAAGCAACCCTTATCTGGAGGCTCAGAGCAGTGGACATAAATGTCTACTCAAATGTTCCAAAAGAGGAAGCTTTTCTGTGTCCTTGGCTTGTTATGGAATGGCTAACTCAAAAAGTATGAAGACCCTCTGCCTTCATCTTAATACTTTAATACTTCTATCATTTTTATCGCCTTCTCCCACATGGATCAAGTTCTAGTCATACACTGGACGGAAAACTTGTTTTCTTTCCCAAGAGAGATGTTTTTATGGTTTTCTAAGTGTCAAGGACATTAGATTTAGAGTCTGAATTTGCACAAGACTAAGTTGTGACGTTTTATTTCACTCAGGCTTGGCCTAAAAACCATGCCATTTTGTTTGGCCGGTGTGTTTTTATTTTTATGAATATTAGGTTTATAGTATTTTGGTGAATGATAGGTAATATTGTTAAGTTTTGGAATATTTTATATCATTTAGCAAAGTGCAGATAACCAATTGCATTAAGTGAATGAATGTTTTAAAAAATTTCAAAATTCAACTCTCTTTAGATCTACGGTGCTGATGTTTACATTTATTCCTCAGGGTGATTAGCTACAATTACCTGGAAATAAATAGCCCCTGACTAACTTCGCCTCACATCGAGTTCTCCTTTCAATGACAGGTAATCAAATATGTTTAGAACGCAAAAAATAAGAGTAAATTTCACTTGTTGTAGTCAACAACTACAAAATGCCTTTTTTGGCAGATTACTAGTATAACGCTTTTTGTAAGACATAAAAAAGTGTAGCACCAGAGACATAAGTACAAAAGAAATAAATCCATTTAATAATTTAGTTTAAAAACAATGAATTCTGGGTCATTTCTCAGTCCATCTCTATGTCAGAAAAATTGAGAGTAATTTAGAAAAGCATAATAGCTTTTACTAAATATTTCAAATCCAAGGTCCTTCATCAATAAATAGATAAAGAATTATTCAATAGTCGTTCACGGACTCCCAAGCTGTGATCACCCATCGTGTAAACATCCACAACTTCTGCGTGAAAGGATGCACACTTTCCTCGCCCGGCTGCAGCAAAACTAAACAGGTGCAGCTCTCGCCTCTTCGCTGTCCCTCCCTCTCCTTATCGTCAGGAAGACGGTGCACAAACTGCACGCAGCAGGTTAGCAGGCTCTCTGGGACTGAGAGCAACCCAGTTCCCTTCCATTTATTGCGGCTCCCATTGTGTTAAATATTAAAGAGATGTTCAAACAAGTTTATCCAATGTGTGGCATACTTTAAAAGTTCAATCCTGACAATGGATTGCAGTGACAATGTGGATACCCTCCTTAGGAGACAACATCAAGAGTCTAAATTTGAGGCCCTTCGTGAAAATGACAACAGACCAAATGGCTCTCCTGGCTCGCTCTGTAATTAGCCCTGCTATTTACTCCCAGCTTTCATTCTCTTGCAGCTTTCTAACAGGTTTCCCTGCCACCAGCATTTCACACCTCCAGTGCATCCTCCATAATGCTGCCAGAGTGATCTTCCTAAAATCCTCTTTTAAAAGATCATGTTGTTCCCCAGCTTAAAACCCTCCTCAGATCTGCAGTCAGGCCACTTAGCACGGGGACCACAGGAGCCATTCTTTTTTTTCTTTGTTAATCCTCACCCGAGGATATTTCTCCATTGATTTTCAGAGAGAGTGAGAAGGAGGGGGAGAGACAGAGAGAGAAACATCTATGTGAGAGAGACATCACTTGGTTGTCTCCCGCAGGTGCCCCCAACCAGGGCCGGGGATGGAGGCTGCAACCAAGGCATGTGCCCTTGACTGGAATCGAACCCAGGACCCTTCCGTCCGCTGGCCGACTCTCTATCCACTGAGCCAAACTGGCTAGGCAGGAGCCCTTCTTGGCTCCATCCGGGCCTGGCTTGCCCCTCCATTCCCATCTCCCAGTGCATTCCTTCTCTCCCATCAGCCTGGGACTCTGCCCACTTTCATTTGCTCACTCTGTCCTCAGAGCCTGGATGGTCCTCGCTCTCTGCATCTGCCTGCAAAGGAGCCTGCTCCTTTCATGAGTCCCCACAAGCCTTTGCTGACATTTTCATGGGACTCTGGCCAACTGCCTCTTTGGGGCCCCATGGTAGCCCGGTAGTTACCTTTTTCATAGTCTTTACCACAGTTGTTGCACTTAGTTGCTGATGAGTCTGACTCGCTTTGCTATGCTTGAAGTTTCTTGAGGGCAGGGAGGGACTTCTATCCATTCTTGTATCCTCGATGTCTGGAGCACTAGATGAATACGTATTATAATATTTTCATCTTTATTGCTGTTCAGTGGTTTTTCTTCACTTGTTTCTTTTCCCCTTTTCACCATTCCATTTTTGAATTTAAAAACACTTTAATCTTAGTTGATAAGTGTTAAAATAGTGTTGTTCAAAGATTTTGATCATGACTAAGTAGAATTATCTTTTGAAGGTGAATTCTTATATGTTTTTAAAAAGATATATTTTTTTTATTGAATCCAGAGAGGGAGAGAGATATAGAAACATCAATGATGAGAGAGAATCATTGATCAGTCGCCTCCTGTATGGCCAACACTAGGGATCAAGCCCACAACCTAGGCATGTGCCCCGACCAGGAATCAAGCCATGACCTACTGGTTCACAGGTCGACACTCAACCACTGAGCCATGCTGGCTGGGCCTTACATAATTTTTAAAAAGCCCTCAGCTTCTAAATTTCTTGAGAATATAAGCCTCTCCATCAAAATTTCCACACGTCTCTTCATCTTCTCATATGAAATCTGCTTCTCTTTCAGCACTGAGAGACAAGATTTTAAGTTTTTATTCAATTTTATTATTCCTCTCTTTGGTTTTATTGCCGCAGTATTTTTTTTCCTGCTACTTGTTCATTTCAAATGTATAATGTTTCTGCTCTATTCTAGATAAGTGACTCTCATGAGCTGGCCTGCCAACCCCCATACCATCCATAATAGCTTTTTTTCTGTGGGGAAATATATTTTAAGTTGCAAACAATCTACCTCAAAATTCTTTGGGAACTGAGCACATTTATAAGATGTGGCTTCTCCACTGAGATTAGGAAATCTGATATGTACTCATTTGAGATATTCATTCAGCAAGTGTTTACTGATGAACAACATTTGTCAGGATGAACTCAGGCACTGAGGACAGGAATTAAGATTGATTAGGTCCCTGACTTCAAGGGGCTTACTATCCACACATAAATTTTGCTAAATATTGGCATATTTCTCTTTCTGCCTCTCCAATGTTTATTGCCCCCTGTGAAAACAAGTAAATTCTATAGATGATCTTAATCACATAGAAAATAGCTATTATGGGGATAACTGCAAATTAACTTTTATCCTCCCGAGAAACACTTTATAGATATAAGAAACATTTTGTCATCTTTGTTTCCTTAAATACTCATTTGAGATCATAATCACCCAAGAATGCTTTTTAATATGTTTCTCTCCATCTCAAAGAGTTTTATGATATTTTGTTATTTCATAGCATCTACATTGATCCTTAAACATCCTTCTGGAAGGATTCATCAGACTGTGCACTTATTTTTGTAGCCTGATTTTTCTTTGGTCTAGAGGAAAGAAGGTTCATCCACATTCAAGGCTCTCATTTATTGTCTTCTACCAAGAGAAAAACGATAATGGGTCTGTAGATGTAAGGTCTTTAACAATATCCCATCCTAAGCATTTAATATGGGAATTAGTGGTCCTAAATGGTTATCCTTTAATCAGATCAGAATTATTCTTGGCAACTAATGGATGTATCTGTAAAATGGAATGTGTCCATTAATGATAGAGAGGTTTCTAAAGATCTTTTAACATGAGATAAATAAAGCAGTAGATCAACAGAAGATAGGTAAATTTCATAATAATCACTCTGAGGGAGCTATTTCAAGTAATAATTACCCATTCAGGACTGATGGGGGAATTTCTAATGGCTGTACCTGTAAGAATCACTTACCATGTGGCAAGACAAACCTGCTATTTCCCCAAGCTTAAAATGGAAACTTTTTTTTTTAATGGGAAAGTAATGTCTTAGTTCACTCTCAATTTTTTAAAATTAAATTAATAAAATGCCATGTTTTCAGCTCTGCAGTTTTACTCGTTATTTTCCTCAGGATAATGTGTGCTTTTAAAAATCTATCCTTGCATGCATAAAAAATTGGCAAAACAGTGTATTCCTTTTCTGATCCATGGAAGCCTTCATTCTATAAGATGTACCTTACCTTTCTGATAAAGTTACTTCTTTAACCATTTTAACTTTTGATGGTCTTTCCCCCCAAATCTCCAGTTTAAATAAGTTTATATTTTGGGGATTATTCACTAGTAATTGTGGAAGTCTCTCTGTATGAAATTCAGGTAAACCTCACACCACACAGATAAAAACAAAGAATACAGATTTTGGTGCCAGCCTCAGAGAAACAAAGAATCAGCTCCTGCTATTGAGTTATGTAAAGGGGAGGAAAATCAGAGTCGTCTTTCTTGCCAGTTTATTTATTTGTTGGTCTCTTTATTCAACTAGTATTTTCTGAGTATCTACTCTATACAGGCACTCTAGTGCTCAGGGTGCTGAAGTAAAACTGGGGAATGAAAATTACCATACAATGCAGGGTGGTGGGAACACCAGGACTTCCTATGGGTGCTCAAGGAGTTTAGAACACTAAACCCTCACAACACTGTTGCAATTACATTAGTCTTTGTCTACCTAGTAGATTCTACTCTTCCTAAGGTTTCATGGCCTCTCTTACTGGAAATTTCTTAATTATATGAGTCAGTCAAACAATAGAACTGACTTCAGAAATTTCCATGGAGAGCTTCTAAAAGTAAATGATTTTTTAGAACATCATTAAATCTACTTTCCTTTGTATCCCATCCTTATTTTATTGAAAAAAAAAAAGCATAGATCCTCAGCAATCATAGATTAAATGTTAATGGTGTTTACTGTTCTCAGGTGACTTCTGTTTTAAGAAATCTGTTAAATGTCAAGTATGCCCATATGCTTCAGCGATCCATTGAATGAATGAACATAGGCCCACTGGAATCTTATGAAACTAACTCAATAGACTTGTTTACAACCAAGTTGTTCATATGGATGCTATGGAACCTGAAAGATGTTAATCATAAGAATAGTTCATCTACCTCAAGGGCCAATCAGAAGCATGAACTCAGAATTTTGCCCTATTTATTGTACTTGCTCCTTCTGTTCTACCTCTAGCCCTTTAATTTATGGCCAGGAGACCTCCTGACTTGCATGTTAGTGATGTAGCTCCTACTTGTCTGTCCAGCAATGACTCAGCTGAGGTATTTTGCAGCTCTGATTATCTTTATATATTGATTTTGACATGCCAAAATACACAATGTGTACTTTTTTATTTAAAAGTTAAGTAATGTTTACTCTGTCAGACATGGTTCTTATAACTTTGCAAATATGAACCATTTACATAGTGATTTATAGATTTTTCTGAAGCAAGATTTGGAATCAGAAATACTTTTAAGAAGTGTCACTTAACCAGTGAGTGAACCTACTTGACTGCCCAGTATTCATATCTCACCATCTAGCACTTGTATTACTATTCAGCTTTGTCTTTTTATTTCTTTTCAGCCGTAACTGTCATGAAGATTTGAGGTGGGGGAGACTCAGTAGAGAAGGCCAACTGGTAGAGCTGTTGATAGAAATAAACAGAAAGCAAAGTAATTTGAGGAAGTAATGTTCCTTAGCCAGAAAATAGAAGTTTTCAACATATTAAATAGTGGAATGCTAAGTTTGATAGTGCATCAGATATGTAACATGAAAGAATTCACCTAAAATCTATACAAAGTAAAAGAAAACCATTTCAGCCCTGGACAGTGAGGCTCAGTTGGTTGAGCATCATCCTGTGCACTGAAAGGTCACTGCTTTGATTCCCAGTCAGGTTACGGGTATGATCCCCAGTGGTCAGGGTGCATGTGGGAGGCAGCCAATAGATGTTTCTCTCCCTCTCCCTTCCTCTCTCTCTAAAATCAATTTAAAATATTTTAAAAAAATAAAACCAGGAAGAAGTTCCATATCCCAATCAATGCTATATTTACATACCATGGAGAAGAAAAGTCGGTGAAAGTTTTAATTTGTTTTCTTGGTTTTAGGAGGCTAGGTACCAGAAACAACTATCACTGGAAAAGTAACTGGGGAGAAATCCAGAAGACAGAACAAGCATTCCCCTACATATAAACTGGAGATTCACAAAGGTCTCCAAATCTGTCTTTTTAACTGTCAGGGGACTACCTCACTGTTTAAGATGCCTGAATATGGCATGATTTTTGTTACTTAATGTGAATATATTTTATTATTGTTTATTTGGATAAAATATAACAAAATTTACTATTTCAAACATTTCTAAATGCATAGCTCAGTAGCATTAAGTGCATCCACATCGCTGGGCAATCATCACCTTCATCCATTCCCAAACGTTTTCATCCCCCAAACTGAAACTCTGATTCCATTAAACAATAAGACCCCATTTCTCCTTCCCGTAATCCCTGGTAACCACTGTTCTACTTTCTGTTACTGCAAATTTGACTACTACAGGTACCTCATATAAGTAAAATCATACAGTATTTATCTTTTTGTGTGCGGCTTATTTCACTTAATATCTTCAAGGTTCATCCATACTATAGCATGTGTCAGATTTTCATTCCTTTCTAAGGCCAAATAATATCTCATTGTGTGTATATGCCACATTTTGTTTATTCATTTGATCATCGATGTACATTGGAGCTGGTTCCACCTTTTGGCTATTGTGAATAATGTTGCTATGAACATCAGTGTATAAATACTTGTTTGAGTATCTGCTTTTCATTCTTTAGGTTATATATCCAAAAGTAGAATTGCTGGGTCATATGGTAATTGTGCTTAATTTTTGAGGAACAGCTACACTTCAACACAAATATTTTTAATAGAACTAATGCAGTTAGTATGATGGCAGCAAAGCTTAAATGCAAATAATTATTTGTTCTCACTAATTGTTTTAGTAAACTGATTAAAACAAAAAATCATACCTACCCTTTACTAGCTCTTATTTGCTGGTGTGAACATCTTGCACAAATTCCATTGTTGCTAGTCCAGGATATCTATAGCCATATGTGCTCTCACTCTCTCTGGAAGCTGTCCATTAATTTTTTGGTGATTTATGACCTCTGATTCTTAATTATTAACTGTATTTTTATGGCAGAAACCCAAAAGCTGAAGAATTATCTACTGTGAAATTTTTTCATCAAAATTTAGGTTCACATTTTCCTTTTCCTATAGTTTTTACTTATTTCCTTATACAAGTGAGAAATAAATGACAGTTATGATCATGGTCTGTTAACTTTTGATGTAGTTTATTTTGCACTGTTATATGACCACATTTGAAAAGAAATAACTTTGTTAAGTGTTTGGGAATTTTTTTCTCCTTTGATTAGAGCACTAACAGTTGAATTTTTAGTTGTTTTCCTGAGTATTTTAATGTAACAATACAAATATGTCCATCATAAAGGTTTTTTGAGTTTCAGATAAAAATCATAGTTTGAATATTCAATATTCATTCACACAGTTGTGAGAAATAACTTTTGACCACAAAGTGTGTATAGGAATCAAATGTCAGACAAACTTACTTACACACACACACACACACACACACACACACACACACACACACTAGAGGCCGAGAGCATGAAATTCGTGCGTGGGTACAGTCCCTAGGCCTGGCCTGTGATCAGGGCTATCTTCCCCAGCTGCCCGCAGCCGGCCCCGCCCCCTGCTGCCACTCAACCCCGGTTCCCTGTTCACCATCGGGTGATCAGTGCCTGATGGCCAGGGGAAGGGACTGAGAGGTTGGCTATTCCCACCCGCCTGCCAGCCCTGCCCCCACCGCGGGTTGCTGTCTGTGTGTGGGGCAATCAGCAAGGCAGGGGCCTTGACCTGGCACTGCCCGCATCCCCTGCCAACCAACCACAGTTCCCCGTTCGCCATCAGGTGATCGGAGCCTGCAGGTCAGAGAAAGGGACCAAGAGGTGGTCAGTTAGCCTCATAGTGACTGGTCCTGTGGTCAATCTGGTCATTCCGCCATTAGGGTCAATTTGCATATTACCCTTTTATTATACAGGATACTAATAAAAGGGTAATATGCTAATTAGACCAGACATCTTCTGGACATCTTCCAGATGTCCTTCTGGCCAAAGCCACCGTGGCAAGGGTGGAGGCAGAGGCGGTTAGGGGGCGATCAGGCCAGCAGGGGAGGGCAGTTAGGGGTGATCAGGCAGGCAGAGTGATTAGGGGTGATCAGACAGGCAAGCAGAGTGGTTAGGGGTGATCAGGCCGGCAGGCAGGTGAGTGGTTAGGAGCCAGCAGTCCCGGATTGCAAGAGGGATGTCCGACTGCCGGTTTAGGCCCAATCCCTGCGGCAGTCGGACATCCCCGAAGGAGTCCCAGATTGGAGATGGTGCAGGCCGGGCTGAGGGAACCACCCCCACCATGTACGAATTTCGTGTACCGGGCCTCTAGTCTATAATAATAAAGGCATAATATGCTAATTAAACCAGACAGCCGAATGACCTTCTGGATGTTCTTCCAGACATTCTTCCAGGCGAAGCCACGGTGTCAGGGGCTGAGGTAGAGGCAGTTAGGGGCGATCAGGCAGGCAGGCAGAGTGGTTAGGGGTGATCAGGCAGGCAGGCAGAGTGGTTAGGGGTGAACAGGCAGGCAGGTGAGCAATTAAGGGTATCAGGCAGGCAGGCAGAGTGGTAAGGGATGATCAGGCAAGCGGGCCTAAACCGGCAGTCAGGCATCCCCCAAGGGGACCCAGATTGCAAGAGGGTGCAGACTGGGCTGAGGTCGCCCCCCTCCCCCATGCACTGAGCCTCTAGCATATATATATTTCAGAGAGGAAGGGAGAGGGAGGAGAGAAATATCAATGATGAGAGAGAATCATTAATCAGCTGCCTCCTACACATCCCCCCACTGGGGATTGAGCCTGCAACCCAGGCATATGCCCCAACTGGGAAGTGAACCGTGACCTCCTGGTTCATCGGTCAACATTCAACCACTGAGCCACACCAGCTGGACTGTACAAACAGTTGTATGTGTCTCTCAACAGCAAAACTCAACATTTTAGTACAATAATGTCGGTGATAATAAATGCAGGGAAATGTAGGAGTTGAAATAAAATTTAGTAAAACTTTTCCCCTAACTTATTTTATTTATGCATTACACTGTAGCCAGTAATGATGAAATTTATACATTGTGATAGTATAATCAAATTAGAAGTAATATTCTTTTTCTGGGGCTATGACAGTATATTGTTCCAAATTTTAAATCTGAGGAAGTTTCTTCACTTAAATCAACTCCTATCTTTAAGTGTGTAGCTTCATTAACTCTGAACCAAATGAAATTTCCCTTTTAGGTAAGGAATGTCTTTAAAAGGCTCCTTAATAAAATCCTAATGAAGTATCATGGACGTTACAGAATAATCATGTCATTTTTATGAGGTAAGTACAAAAAGTTATAAAATGTACAGATAAGATTTCCCTAACAAATACACAATGGCAGCATGTTCCTGACAAAGTCAGAACATTCTAAAATAGTTAAAAACACCAAAGCAATTATGCTGATACGTTGGGAACCTTATTTTCTCATCGTGACTTGGGTTCAACTTCCACACCTTTGAAAAAAGAAATTGGTACTCCTCGTTGAATTTTAGCCCAGATGGCCTTAACTACTTTAACGTTAGGATAAAAATAGCCTATTTCTTGAACCATGTAAATACGCAGATAAAATGCATGCCAATTTACAAAACCAAAGGACTAGTTGAAGAAATTTAAATATAAGAACATTAACAGGGATCCAAGATCTGTAATAAATTAAGGCTAAAACTACAAAAAAAAAAAAATACCTGGCTGTGGATAAATAATCATTGTAATAAAAGCAGGACAAACCCAGCGCCAATAAAATTTTACCTAAGGCTACTCATTGGCATCAATGGGAGACTGGTGATAATAGGAAGCATAAGAAGGGTATAGAAATTTTGGAAGCTGGTAAAATCATCAAAGGTCAAAATACTTTTTTAAATTCAAAAATAAATCCATTCTCTAGCTAGCTTAGAACACGGCCTTGTGCCCATTGCAATTTCAAATTGTCGGTTTACCATTTGTTATTGGCATATGAAATACTGATGGGTATAAATCACAGAATCATTGGTATGCAAGGAACCTCAAGAAATTATCTGGTCTGCCCCCGCAAACAGGAAGACATTGAAACCACTTAAGACAAAATGTGAACACTAGTTTTAGAGATCTTAGAAAACCTGCTACGGCACTTCTTTCTGTTCCAAGATGATTTAATACATTTACTTGTTTTGCTTTGTGGCCTCTGAGTTCAGAGCATAAATTATCATTTTGTTTAAATTAAACCAGCTTAGAAACTCTTTCTTTCTGCAAATTTCTCTTTTCTTTATTTGATCCTCAAATCTGCTGAGCTGATTTTCATATTATATTTTTAAAAACACCCCAAACACCCTCACTCCTGGGCGCTAACCTTGCATGACGAATTCCAGCCCAGAGCAACATTTTATGATCTAGTGTCAAGTTCTTAAAAAATGAAAAATGAGAGGAAAGAGAGGTTTAACTGTAACATGGATACATTTTGGACTTGATGGTAGCCATTTGAATAAGGTGTGTGTGTTTGAGCATGAAAACTGACTGTATTTTCCTTTTCTGATTCGAGCATGCAAAACCTTTTATTTTCATAATCAAGGCCAAATGTAGTTTGTACTCTGGACTTGAACCAGAACTCAAAGGGGGAATGAAAAAGCATTACCCATACAAGCAATAGATTTGAAGCAAGTTTTAATTGAAAAGAAAAATCTCCCCATCCATTCATTTTTCAAGCATTAGTTGCATTCAACACAGAAATCCTTCATTATTCAGACATGGACGTATATGTTTAATGATTAAGTCTCTAAGGATTTATTTGATAGAATAATCTACTGTTTAAAAAAAAGATAAATGAAATGTGGTTTTTAATTCTTTAAAATACACATTACAAAGCATGTAAAAATATAACACAGACTCTTAGTTTTTAAAACTATATCTATAATTTGCCTTTCTATTGGTTTGTTCATCCTGATATCAGTAACATACAGACTTGATCTAATAATGGCTAATTATGCAGTTGTTTATCAGCTCATTTGAAACATTTTGAGATTCAGTCTAGCTCAGCAAATTACTGTGCTTAAGGCAGTTCTACATTCTAGAAAATTATAATATCCCCAGAAGGCAAAGAATTAATAATAAAAATCCTCTTTTGTAAAAGATTATCATTGCAGAGCAAATGGAGCAGAGCTTCCCTACCCTACTGCATTTAATATTCTCATTTTTCCCCTGAAACTTTGAAGGAGAGGCAATGAGAACATCTCTGTTTTATTAACTTATTAAGAGGCACATTTACAGAACTTGTGCACTGTATTGATTCCTAAAGCCGTAGTGCTGCTAAGAGCCAATAATCACAGGAGAGCGGGATGACTCCGTTTGTTATCCCAGAGTCTTTCTGAAACTCAGTAGAGCCCAAATTTTCACCCAGTGCAGGAAGCCTGGTTGTTTCACTTCTCTAAGCCTCAATTTATTCATCTGCAAAACAGAGGTAATCAGAAAAGGCAGCCTCTGGGTGTTGAGGAGATAATGCATGTATGCCCCCAGTACAATGCCTACAGATCGTAACTAATGTTGGTTTGGGTTATTATTAGGTTATTATTATCACGGCCTCTTGTGGTTCAGGACTCAGATAGAGATGTATGCATTTAATCAGCCAATTGCCTAAGTAGATATGAAACTTTTCAATATAAATATTTCCATATCAACTGAAAGTTTAACATGAACTTATTATTCCAGCATTTTTTAGCCCCAAACTGACTCACCTAACCAGCCAGAATAGGGCGCTACTACCGTACGAGACAAATCACTTAGACTTCAGTTTGAGATTATTCCAACTTCATAGCATCTGGGCTTGACAACCCAATATTTTAGAATCCCTTGATGCTGCTTGTATTGAACTGTGCCAAGGAGTTTTGAACTTTTCCTTCATGATTCAGATTTTGTCGTAGATTTTGCCACCTGCATTTCCTCCCCATTGGATCATTGCACCATATTTTAAGAAGAAAAAAAATCTTTAAAAACTAGATGTCTTAGCTGGGATATAGGAAACTATTTGCTTTATAGCATTATTTGCACAAAATATATGTATCACTTCATTTATTTTGTCAACCAGGACTCCTTTTTGGCTTCCTGGCAAAATTCAGTGTGCTGCCTTTAGTTTATAAATATGGCTGATGCATATATATATATATATATATATATATATATATATATATATATATATTACATCTTCATGTGAGGAGTTCAGTAAATAACATCAAACACCAACCCTAAGGCTCAACTGTGGGGCCGATGGTGCAGTGGTGGCTCACCTTCTCCTTGCAGCTCTTGGCTTTTAAATATCTCTGCCTCTCTTGGTTCTGGAAAACAATTCACGTTGCAGAGCATTTCAACCTGGTGGACAATGGACACACTAGTAAGCTTTTGTTGTCCTCAAATGTGAAAAGCAAACTATCCAAACTTTGGGGACTAACTATGCAAGTTAGCTGCTCTTCACTTCCACTGCCTGACTTTCTTATTTTAAGACATGTAAGTCATTTTTCTTAAAAACACCTAGCAATAGCTTCTTCTTTATGATTCCTCAAATTTTCCTACAGAAAATGAAATCCATTCCAGGGGTTACCTAAGTAGGAGAGTAAAATGAGACCAAACAAATTAAAAATTCATGTAGGGTGCCGAAGCCAAGGGCTGCAAAGTGGAGACCTGTTGGAAGCAGTGACTGGACTACGTTTGCACTCCTGGACTAACGGGACTTCTGCGTGCTGGAGGAGAAGGCTCTGAGCCTTTCCAAGACTAGGACGTGTTCAATGGGCTATGTCTCCCTACTTATTACGGAGGTTGTTTAGAAAACGCTAACCTGGAAGGGTCAAGGTGTCTTTCACCAAAGGTTTTCAGAACCCCAATCAATTACCACGGGGTCATGAAAGCACCACCTCTCCACCACTGCCTCACAGCTGTAGCTGTGCTGTTGTTATTGCTTAATCTCTCCGCCTTCAGCCCGCTGCAATGGCCATAATTCACCCTAATGCGATGTGATTAGCAGCCTCTTTGTGGTGAGACTTAAACACCACTCACATAGCGTCTGTGACCTTTCACCGCTGGCTGATGGGCCTGGGTGGTGTTGGCTGCGAGACAAAATGCAGAAACTCACAAAGTGCTGCCCGTACTCTCTCAGGCTGTGAGAATAAATGGAAAATTTCACTTTCCAACGTTGTGTGTTGACCCTCGGCATCCATATTATGAAAGTTCAGTCGCTCCATCTCCCTCAAGAAGCTGATTTATTCTCATCCTGGGAAGATTTCAAAAGAAGTTTGCAAAGTGTGGCCATAGTGACTTAATGCAGAAGGCAGTGGCGTTTAATGGAACAATAACAGTTCTGAAATTTCACCTGCAACATCATCAGTAGATTACTGCATGTTGGACGCATTAAAAAACAGGTATGGGGAATTCGATGCTTCTTTAAACTGAAGTCAGTAGATGAGACAAGTACGCAAAATAACACCAGTTGGCAAGAATGTACAAATAACTAATCATCCTCTTTATTTAAAAGGAATACATTCCCTTCCATGCTGGAGTCCTGAGTTATGTGGAACATTGTTCCATGTAAACACTATAGGAATCTGTTAGTTAATCCACACACCTTTCAGATCTTAGAAAAAAATCAGTCAGAATTAGTCAGAATTAGAAAATTATTTCCTGACAACTAATATGGTAGGGTGAAAAGTAGTAAAATTTAAAATATATGTAATTTGGAAACAGCCAAAGTGCCCATCAGCAGATGAGTGGATAAAAAAGTTGTGGTACATTTACACAATGGAATACTATGCAGGTGTAAAAAAGAAAGAACCCTTACCATTTGCAACAGCATGGATGAACCTGCCGAGTATTATGCTAAGCAAAATAACCAGTCAGAGAAAGACAGGTATCACATGATCTCACTCATATGTGGCATCTAATGAACAACATAAACTGATGAACAAAATAGATCCAGAGACATAGAAGCATAGAACCAGCTGTGGAATCTCAAGGGAAAGGCTGCAGAGAGTGGGTGGGTGAGAAGAGGTCAACCAAAGAACTTGTATGCATATATGCATAAGCCATGGACACAGACAATAGAGTGATGAAGGCCTGGGGCATGGGCCTAGAAGAGGTCAATGGGGGAAATAGGGAGAAATATGTAATACTTTCAACAATAAATATTTTTAAAGGGAAAAAATAAAATATATGAAAAACATAGGCTTTCATAGACTGTTACTGTTAACCACACCTATATACTTTTAACCAGATTGACAACATGTAGCCTGATGTGTTTACTTTTCCTTAGCATGGTACAAATTCTCTGCATTTTTCTAATTACCACTTTCTACATGTCAGCTCAAATAGGAATAGACACATTTGATTCAGTCCAATTTTCACAGCTTGATGGGCATTGATATCAAAATTAATTCTAAATTGAAACTTCATAAAGGAAAATCCTATTTGACAAAAGAACTATTTGGGCTTGAATCACAGTTGCATTTGCATTGTGAAGCCCCATTTTATTTTTTATTGCATATAAAGTAATGCTGAAGAGGAGATTGAATACCCAGAGAGAGTTCATTTGAGGCAGCTTGCTAGTATCTGCCATATGCAAGTAATGCAGAAACATTTTTATGACATCTTCCGAACTTGAAGATTGAATTACAGTTTTAGTAATCATCAGTTCCCCTTCTCCAGTGTCACTTTTTGGTAATATATTACATAGAAAAGACTTATAGTTCCAGTTTTATAAGCTTGTAATAAAAATATAGCAACTGCTGTATTAAATTATTTAAGTTGTAAACCATTGTGAAAAAGGAGAAAAAGTCTTATCGATGTAGAGGCTGAAAAACTGATTATAATGGAGAGAAAAAGGTATTGTGCTGATTATTCCCAAATTTTTCCTAGTTTAACATATTATAAATCTTCAAGATATCTTTCAAGACAAGGTCTGTGTATGTAGGGTTCTTTTATTCATTGATTATTTAAAACTGGCCATGGTGAGAGAAAAACAAAACCTATATAGTTCCAGGTTACCAATTTATTTCAGCTGAGTTGTGAGTGCAAATAAAGTAAGAAAAAATGTAATATAGAGAAACTTAAGATTACATAAAAGATTCTAACTGAAAAAAAAAAACTAAATATGAAATGACTATGTCCCTCCAGATCAATATAAACTCTAGAGATTGTCTAGTCTTTTCGGAAATTTTTATTTTACTTTATATTAGTTTTATAGTCACTCAGTATATCTACTTTCTAATATACTATACTGTTCTGCTGCTGTGTACAAAAGGTACTAGGCTAAGAGGTGTTCTCTTCTCCCATATCCCTCTGTAGGTCTAGTAGGTCTTCCCTTCCAACACCAGAGTTCTTTCAGAAATGTCTGTCCATCGGTGCCTCCTTTCATTCCTAGGCCACCTAGGAATCTAGGAGCATTCTCCAGCTTAGTCAGAATGTTGGCATTTCATGCTTTTGCACTCCCACACTCTCTCAGCCTCCACAATTACTGGGCATTGGAACATAGCTCAATCAGTCTCTCTCTCTCTCTCTCTCTCTCTCTCTCTCTCTCTCACACACACACACACACACACACACACACACACACACACACATACACACACACACACACACACACACACACACACCTCTTGGCCACCTGAAAGAAAAAACGGATCCCCTTGACTAAATAATACAATTTTATTTCTCTAAGGGGAATTAGAATAAGGAAGTCACATATTTTCACCTGGTAAATCAATTCAAGTGGAGACAGCATCCAAGAAATCAAGAGAAGGCTGAGACTCCAAAGGGCAGCAATGGAAGAGTTAGGAAAGAGTATCAAGAGCAAAGATGTGTCATTAGAGACCAAGGTTAACATCACCCACACCCTCACATTCCCAATCCCTAGGTACAGATGTGAAAGTTGGACAGTGAAGAAGGCTGATAGGAAAAATGGATTCATTTGAAATGTGGTGTTGGAGAAGAGCTCTACAGATACCCTGGGTGGCCAGAAAGACAAGTGGGTCCTTCAGTAAATTAAGCCTGAAACATCCCTGGAGACAAAACTGAAACTATCCTTCTTTGGGCACAACATGAGAAGGCAGTGGTATTTGAAAAGACAGTAATGATGGGAAATATAAAAGGAAGCAGGAAAAGAGGAAGACCAGATATGAGGTGGGTTGACTCCATAAATGAAGCCATATGTATGAGTCTGAGTAGGGCTGTTGAGGACAAGACATTGTGGGCATCACTCATTCATAGGGTCACCACGAGTCAGAGCCAACTCAAGAGAATGTGACACACACAAATCAAACCACACAGAAGATTCACTCTAACTATGAGCTAATTGAACCTTTAATGTTCACAATAATTCTGGTACTTTTATCTGCTGCTACAGATGTTGGTTACTCACACCTGGACTCAACAGAAGCAAAGTGGCCCTATTCTCACTTGGATGGTGATGATAATAATAATAACGTAACTTATATGTTTCATGCACTATATGTTAACTTATTTAATCCTGACAACATTCCAATGAAGTATTATTCTGATTCTACAGATGAGGATATTTAAGTCTTGCTCATAATCACCTCTGTAGATCTTTAGGTCTTCCCTCCCAATGCCTTTTATTAGCATTGTAATAAAAGTTTAAAAATATCAGAATTATGATTCAAATTAAATACATGGCATTCACATGCTTTCCAACTATACTATACTAAGATGGAATGAAAAAAAAAAGATGGAATGACTCAATCTCTAAGTCATCATCACCAAAAAATAACGAGTAGGATTAAAAAGAAATGTGGAAGACCTAGCATTCCTCTCTGGTTTCTACTATTCATCCATTTGTCATACATTTGTTGAGTGCAGGTAATGTGTCAGAGACTATCTTGTTCTGAGCATATAAAGATGAATAACATGGTTACTGCCTTCATTATCCTGGGCTACTTTCCCGATACCTGGAATCCATGATTATACATTGCTTGGTTTAATGAGAGCCTCCTACACCTTCACTTACAATTCCATGGCAATGACTTGCAAAATTAAATAGCCATAGATATATGGTTAACTAGTAACAAAACTATCAGTTCCTATGGCCACTCCCTAAAAAATGATCTCTATCATTGAGACATTCTACTTAGCTGGCTTCATTGCATGTACATAGCCCAGTAGTAGAGAACCATGCTATTTCCTCCCCAATATACAAAGATTACCTTAAATTCCCTCTGAGAATACCCCCGAAAGCACTAGATACTATCCATTCTTTATATTATTAAGAACCATGAACTTGAATTCATAATACAGCAATTGGTAGTTACCAGTTACTATGTTTGGCTTTCTAGATGTATAGTTTCATAGGAAAACCAAGGTTCTTTCTCCTCCTAGAATGGCTAGTATCTTTGGAATAATAAGTCTATTGATTTTTCTACCAAAACAGGAAAGAAACAGGGTGTTTGGTCCTTGACAACAAAATCTATGGGGCTACAAGTGCAAAGATCTTTTTTAAAAGGTCATCTGATTAACTTTGAATAAAGAAAGCTATCAGTAGCGTCAGCCAGACTGAGGGTTGAAGGGAAGAGGATCTTCAGGGGTTTTTTTTAACCTAGTCTAATGAGATCAGGTAACTAAAGTTCAGGGCATATGTACTGCCAGCAGATCACTATAGATGCCCAGGTTGGGGTTAAAAGACTCCTAAAGATGATGAGCAAGTGAAGAATAATCATCTAACCAAAGAACTGCAAGGAATGATATTTCTTCAGGGAAGCCATCTGTCCGGTAAGGCTCTGAACCTGGAGTTTTTATGTAATGAGAAAAGATAAGACCATTATAACCTGTACTTTATAAAAGACCCACAAGGCAAACAAAGGTAGCAGATATACATGCATATAATCTCTAGAAAAGAAACATTTCTACAGTTTATTCTGCAAAGAAAGGAATACATAATAGCTTGGGGTAAGCAGTCAGAGATCGCCTGGTTCAGTTTGCAGGAAAATGTCATATAGAGATGAATATTCTGAACTCACATACAGCAGGCCTTGAGGATAGCAATGGATATTGCTTTCCATAGGCAATTAGGAATATGGACATATCAGTGAATAACTAGGACTGCTGATGATGCAATAACTTTTCACCTTACATATACCCTCAGACAGTAAGTGATAATGTCTTTGAATGCAAGGAACAATGAATCTATTCAAGGGAGTTAGTTGAAAGTACTGGTTTGTTTCACACCAGCTGTCAAATAGGCCTCTCAAAACTCCCAGAAGTATTGGAAACAGTGACCTGAGGGTAAAAGGCTCATAGCCCAGGAACTGATCTCTTGAGCCATCCGGGATCTCAATCCCTGATGATTTTGATTAATCCATGTTGACAAACCAGATTGGGATCAATAAAAATTATCTGTAACAAGAAACTAATTGGGTATTTGGTAAGTTGAGTGCAATTTCCATTGACTTTAAATTTATATGCAAAAGACCCTATTGACTTTTGAAATAAAAATTCATACCACTTTAAGGTAATATTGCCTTGGGTTATAATTATGGTGTTCTACTTTCTCTCTTGGGTAATGTATGGTCTGAAGGCATCTAACCTGTTTACTCTTAAACTATGAATATTCTTTAATTGTTATTTATGGAGACTTCTGATCTATTTACATAATGTAAAAAAGCACAGAACATGTACCTCTTCCACTACTTCCATACACCATCTCTGTTTAAATGAAGCAGCAAATCACAGCCAATTTCAAGCCACGTTACAATCTCAGCTCAAATTATGCAGTGTCTTAGAATAGTAAAGAGATGTCCCTAACGTTGCATCATCTTCAGGTACAGGAGACCTCAGGTGCTAGAGAGCTGCAGCAGATGAACCAATGAACCAGCGTTGAATTTATATTGTACTTTTCACACAGGAAGATTATCTAGGTCTTCAGTACACCTATACGTGAATCCATGTGTGACGTCTAACTCTTTTCACTTAATTTCCTTATGGACCATTTTTCTGAAAAGGGAGATGGGAAATTTCAGCCAGCCACAAATGAACTGAGACCCGCCAATCTCATTTCACATCAACCAGGTATCCCAGACAGGGTTTGAAACAAAGCTACCAAGGTAAAAAGAAAAAAAAAATGAAAATGCTATTACAGCTAAACAGATGGCCCTTCATAGGAGCTATATCATCAGCTTAAACTGAGTTTGTCTTAGTATCTAGAAGCAAGCTTTGCCTCACAATTCTTTGCAATTTAATATTATTAAAATTCTCTTTTTAGCAGAAATTGCTAATGTATCCAATAAAGGACCTTACTAATCATTTCACTCTCGAGGGAAGAAGTCTAAAGGCCAGGACTTGAAGTGACAGGTCTCTGAGGGAATGCTATAAGGTCTGTACTTTATCAAATACAGGAACTACAAGAAGGTTTCACCTCTTAACCAAGTTGCTTTTCTGAGGCCAAACACAGAACGTTTCAAACCATCCTCTGCTTTAAATAATCAAAACCCCTTTGAGTATTCATTAGACTCCTCCAGCATACCTGCATTGGTTATAGTCAGGATTTCAAGCAGACTATTACTGTTTGTTTGAGGAGTTTTACCACTGTACCAAGCACATGTAGGGCAATGGGTTGAAGGTTAAAGAGCTTTTGTGTAATAGAATTTACATGAGTTTAAATTGTTTAGCTCCCTGATAGAATTTTTATAAAGCCTAAAATAAATATCCATAAACTTAACAGGTGTGCAGGAGAACTAAAAAGCTGCTTATTTTATTTCTTCAAGTGTTGTACTTTTTCCCCATGACATAACAGTAAATAGCATGATAAAATGCCTTCAATTTATCATAAATTATGGAAAATAACCATTTACTTTTCAGGATAGTTTGGGATATAAATATTTGGAGATTAATGTTATAGATGTTCTTCAAATATAAGCAATAGATAGTGCCAAACTCATAATTGTTCAAATAAATCATGAACATGATATAAATTAAAAATTAGAATGATATTTGTCACAACTAGAAAAAATAGTTCTAGAATAGTCCAATTTATGCAAAAAATACATTAGGTAGTAATTATACAAATTTGAAAACCATTGATAGTGGACTTAGGGCTATTATTAATGCATCTGAAAACCTATTTGATTTTTGTCCTCTTCATGTCCTGAGATTATAAATTACCTGTTTCAATGGCCCACCTTATAGATTCAAGTAATTCCTCAGCCTACTAATGTATTTACCAACTATCTTAATATCATTTAAAGGAAATAATGAAGTAGAAGCAACTTTAAGAAGATATGACAGCAGCACCCTCAGCCCTCTTCAGTCTACATCTTCAGCCCTGACTGGTCACAAAGCCCCATTTCTGTATGTTATCTACATATAGGGTATCTTCAGCTAAACTTTTCTAACATTATAAACCAGGGGTGAGAAATGTGTGACCTCTATCCAACTCTGGCCAGCTGCCTGTTTTTGTAAGCAAGGTTTTATTGACACTCAGCTACACATACTCAGCTACATATTGTCTGTGTCTTCTTTTGCCCTACAGTGACAGAGTTGAGTAATAGAAACAGAGACCACATGGCCCTGAAAACCTAAAATATTTACTATCTGGCCTCTTACAGAAAAAAAAATTTTTTTAACCAGCCATATACACAAAGAAGAATTTAAGTTTTTTTCCCCAAATGATGTGCCCCTTCTCAGGTTCTACTACCATAACTCTAATTGAGGGGCTTATTGTGACAAATTCATACAATTGCACAGAAGACTCCAAAACTTAGTGACTTAATCACTATGTTACGTCTCATAATTTTGTAAATCAGAAATTTGGGCAAAGCTCAGCTGAGCGATTGTTCTCTTCCATGTGGCATTAACAAGGGTCATTCATTGGAATTTATCTGGCAGCTGGCTTGTCTAAAGGGCTGCTTCCCCCACATGTCCGGTGCCTTGGTGAGGACAGCTGGACAGCTGGATGTAGCGAGGCTCTTTTGCCTGCCCTGGAGTCTCAGGGCCCCTCCACCTGATTACTTCAGCAGGATGGTTGCTGAAGTAATTCAGGGTTCCAAGATACTAAGATGGAATCTGCCAGTCTTTTTAAAGGGGGGAAGGAAATACGCCCCACCTCCCAAGGGGAGGATTGCCAAGGAATTTATGGCCATCTTTAATCTTCTACTACCTCTTAACTTGTGTCCCTGCCTCAAATGCTACTATTACATTTCACCAGCCTGGATGCACATGTTATAACGGAGAGAGAGAGACGGTCATTTAAGGGAATGGGAAGGAGATCGGGTTTAACTCAATATTCTATATGGAGTAGATACCAAATAAATATTAAGTGAAGAGGATAAGCCCACATCATGACTAAGGATTTGTGTGGAGAAGCCAATGAATGAAATTTTTAAACATGACACATTCCTTTGGATACTTTTATAAAGTATGATTAATTCTGGCATTAAAGAACAAATGTAATTTAATTTATATCTCTTCAAATAAAATCATATTAAAGGGGGTAAAGTGGTATAGAAAAGAAATATGCATAATTAAGATAAGATTTAATCTCTTAACCATGACCCACATTTCTATGCCCTGGATCCATATTTTATTTATTTGTTCCCTCTGCACCATAACAGTACTGGAAACAATAAGGATATTCAATAAATATCTTAATTGTTCAAAGATATTTGTTGTGCAAGTATTCTATATACTATAAAACCAAATTAAGTAGTTGCAAAATTATCTTATGAAAGGGATATTCTTAAGCAAAAATTGTTCCATTTGGAGGTTATATTTTACAAAATAAATAAACAAGTTTGCTGTAGTATTTACTGTTTTAGGACCAAAAAATGTATCTCTTTTGGTCCAGAATATGGCCCAGTTTGAGTTCTTAGACCTGGCATTACCTTACTCAGCCTTTGCATTTATTCCAGTAACAGTAATAAAAGAGTCTGTGTAATGCAGAAAATATTTTTCATCAATTAAAATTCTATTACACAATAACACTGTGACCTATGACAAGTTAGCTTACCAATTTGAGTGTCATTTGTGCCATATACCAAGGGACAATAATAGAATCGCTTTCTTATTGCTGGTAGTCCAAGATGACATCAGAAGGAGCCAGCCTTCTCTTGCAGAAAAGCCCAATGGCTGGCTAATTTTGAAAATGAATTTCTTCTCTGCTGCTGCTCTTAACCACAGAGACAGCCATTTGAATGCTTCACTAAAAAAAAGGCCTCAAGCCTCCTCGTGTTTCACCTTTTCATTGCACCGCCGATCATTTAGAGGGCAGACTTGTTCCAGACAGCTTTAATTAAACTGTACCGAGGACGAAGATAGATGTCAATGGAAATGATCCATAACATGAGGCTAAGCATGTATTTAGCAGTGTTCCATCCAGTTCAATCACCTTCTAGCATTTCAGTAGCTTTATATTCACAAAGCAAAGACTAAATGTGTGTCTGTGTTTTGTGTTTTTTTCAAACCCATCCCATTAGTGGCCATATGCTTGGGCTCCAATGGATACAAGAACTGTCTGCAATCTGCCGGGGATTTAGGGACATCAATAATTTGTGAATACTCATGTTGGTACTGGTCGAAGGGTTAAGTGCTCTGCACACCAGGGGCACCTCTTCTGGGATTTGAACTCTTAGTTGACTGTTAGGAACCTTATCCCCCGTGAGGTTTCCTGGTACATGCTGCTTGTCAGAGGCATCCAGCTGTAGCTGGGAAGCATTATTAGCTCTGGGATTTAAAGACCCGTGTTAAGTGCTGATAGAATGGTGTCTTTGAGTTAAAAAGCAGAGAGAGTGTAACGTGGCAACCTGAAGGAGGTTTTCATGTTCCATGTCTAGCATGTTTTTTCCTTTTGTCTATTCTTCCACAAATTCCTCGTGAATAGATAGTATAGCATCCCTTTAAGAAAAAATTTATATTTAACATTTATTTCTAAAACTTGCTGGTACATTAGATTGCATCAGCCAAAGTTGGAAGATAAATGTCTCCTTAAAATGAGAAACAATTTTGGCACACAGAGCTTTTCTTCCCATTCCCCTACCCAAAGAATGAGGAACAGGTAACATGACTGATTTTTGAAGTTTAACTCACGTATCGGTCTTGCTGGAAGACTTCTTAAATATAGCTGTTTTAATACTGACCTGACAGCAACGGAGATCATACAAAACCTTCTGCTTCATGGGCTAGCCTGTAACTTCTGTCTCACTCACGATCGTAGCCCCTGCCGTGGCCCAATGCCTTGGCAGGAAGTACTTAAAAAATGGTGAAAGCGTAGGTGGCTAGATGGGTGGATGAAAGAAAGACAGGGAGGGAATGAAACACTTGGGAAAACAGTTTTGTCCGTCTGACCTGTATGCCAGTGGCTACTCTCTAGTATTTTCTAGAAGCAGTGGGGTCTGGGAGTGGAAGTTTAGCAGTAAAACGTGTTTCTGCAGTTTTAATGGATATGGATTTCAGAGATAACATATCCTTATGACCTCTTAGTAATAGTAATACTCAGTTTCCTTGTTGGGTACATGATAGGAATAATTGTGTGTGATGACAGGTTTCCATCAGATTAATTTTTCTACCACATACCTAGGCATGTTTTGTTTTAATATGACTGAATGACCCCGTAGTAAATTATACTGCGGTTTTATTAAGGAAGGTAGTGATCATTAAGCAAAATATTCTCCTTGAATATCTAACTGATCTTGAAGATAAAGATAGTTTGTCTTGTTTGCAGTTGACACTTATGTGTGTTTGTTTCCAGTAATTCCAGCCTTCTTACCCTGGAGTAGTTTTACCCATCCCTTAATTGTCCCTCGCTGATGTCTAGAAGGTCTCTTTAAACTTCTTAACTGCACAATGAGGCCTCAGTGGACACCTAGATTGTGTCTGCTTGGGAAAATGCCAAGCACTAATGAGTATTTTGTTTAATGTAATGGAAACTGAAAGTGCACAGCTTCTTCCTAGGCTGATCAATGCCCACTTCTGTTGTTTGAATGTATCCATACATTCTGAATTCTAAGAGAAAGGTCACAAGAGGGCAGAGCACTTAGTGTCTGCCCAGGAAGGACTCGAACATCCAAAAGTTGCCTTTGTATGGGGCTCGGTATAGGTAGAAAGTCCTTGAGTTAGTGCTGCAACAACTCTTCTATGTTCACATATGCCATCCTTTCTTTCAAAGCCAAATCCCATAATCTTAATTTTTATGTTAATTTAAAATATTTATGTCTTTTTATCCTCACCTGAGGATATGTTTATTAATTTTTTTAGAGAGAGAGAAACATTGATCAGTTGCCTCTCGCACAACCCCCACTGGGGATTGAACCTGAAACCTAGGTATGTACCCTGACTGGGAATCAGACCTGCAACCTTTTGGTGTGCCGGATGATGCTCCAACCAACTGAGCCACCATGCCAGGGCAAATTTTTATGTTAATTTAAAAATAATAATAAGGGGATGAATTATGTTGCTAGGTCCCAAGCCAGGCAATATGTAAATCTATATAATTATCTCTATATTTCAGCATTTTGTTATAATAAAATATTTATATATATTATACTTCATTGTTTGCTTTTTTTCAAGTTCAAATTTTAGAGTAAATAATTAAGACACTATATTTTAGTTACCTTAAAGAGTCAGATTTGCTGAAAACCCAAACCTTAAGGTGATCAAGTATGTTTGAGTGAAGAATAATGATTTCCATGTGGTACTAATGTTCTACACAGAACTAAGTGGAAAATGTAGAGGGTGTTTCTAAGATTTCATTGAACCATATCTGGTTGACTAGACCGAGCTCCTTTGGCAGTATTTATAATTTATAGGTCACTTGAATGTGCTAGATAATTTTCAAAAGTAAAAATTTCAAGCCATTTTAAAACTCAAAAGAGATTTACCTCTCATCTAAGGCTTCCTGGGTTTAGAGATTTCATAAAAGGTTTGTGGAGGTGGTGAGAAAAGATGGATTTTGAATCTGGAGAATGGAAATAATTAAATTCCTCAACTTCTGAGTATAATGACTCACTTTCTCTTTATTTATGTCCAAGCCATCATCTTGCTTCAATCATACTATCTCATGCCTTTGGAGACCCTGGTACTATGCAAGCTCCCCAAGTTAGAGTTTATAATAGAAACCTTGCCTGACCCTTAATAATTGTTACTTTACCAAAACACATTAATACCTAAACTAAGTTGCTTATTACACCAAACGTGAAGTCCTTTGACCCTTCAGGTTCAATATTGATCAGCCCTACTTCTGTCAATACTTGCCTCTAGTGTCAACAATTTTCAGTGTGGAATAAATTCAGGAATTGATAGTTTTCTTAATCTACAGACATTCAAAATATTTCATTCCTAGGCATTATAATTTTTACCCATTGCTTATATCTCCCATACTCTTAATTAATGATTGGTGATAGGACATCATTGTGAGTATATCATTAGGTACTATTACAATATATAGTTATCTATATATAAATGATGCCTATATTGAGTACAGGATTCATGTAAAAATCTTCACTGATAAAATGTTACTCTAATGGGAGCCTAAACCAAATGTATTGCAAATTCAACAAAAGTGGCTGAGTTGTTTTTTTAATCCTGCAGTCATGGGTGGGGGTGGGGAAAATGCTTTTGAAAAGAATGTTCAAGTGCTTGCTTTGCCCTTGGATAATGCAATCATAGCAGGTTTATTTTTTTTAAGTTGTGGTATTTTTCAGATTGTCAAATGTGGATCAAAGAGTTATTCTCTTGGCAAATTTTATGAATTTCAGTTCGGGTTTTTTGTGGGGTTTTTTTTGACAATTTAAAATTCAGTTACCCAATTATAACTGAAGGTCATTAGTCTAATGTGGCAACTTCATGACAGTTTTAGTTACAAGAGAATTTCTCAGTTTAGAGAAGAAATTCTGCCCTATGAAATTTTTATTGTTACTTAGAAGTTGGGTGATATTTTTGAAAAGATTTTTATTTTCTTCTTGTGCTTTTATTATTTGTTAATAAAAATAGATACTCAATATTTCTTTCAATCCCACATTTATAATGTGCGGTATCTCATGCTTCACCTCTTTGATTAACATCATCAAAGTAACAGTAAATGCCTCCCAATCTTGCTGGTTTCTATCATTACATTTTTGACTGAAATGTTTCTTTAGGGTTGCTTTCCTCTGTTTCATTTAAAAATAACCTTAACCTGAACTTCATTTCCAGATCTAGGGAAAAGGCCCTTTCATTTCAATCATGTTACAAAGTAGAATTTCTGCTAAGATGAAGAAACAGAAAAGTTGGGGACCTGGTAAATATATTAACATTAGTTCCATTCGGTGTAATAATGGGGAACTCCTCAGGCAAACATACCACAGAACCAGACACAGTGGTTGCTGGGTATCAGACTCCTGCGAGATACAAGAGTCTTTATCCCTGTTCTACGCCCAGAGAAATTGATTTTGCAGTGATAGAGAAATGTGTTCTACAGCCATTGATTGTGCACCTGCTCTGTGCAAGGTCAACAGTGAAAACTCATCATTTTTCTGTTTTTGCATTTTAGCGTTCCAGACGTTGCCAGAAGCAGAGCTGAACCAGGTGGTACCCACAGCGGTTCTGGTACCCTAACCCACTTATCCAGAGAAGAGACTATCCATGTGGCATGCCGGCTTAACATTCAGACCACCAAACAAGATCTCCATGGCTCTCTGCTTGAGAAGTAAGTTCTTTGTACTAACTGTTCTCAGCACCATTCTGAAGGGCTTTGTCTCATGGGTGCAAAACCTAAGGGTTTTAATACTGCAGTTCACAGCCCTTTTGTTAAGCAGAAAGACCCAAGAGAAACTTATCTGCATAGGTATAAAATGTGTTTTGCACCCTGGCCGATGTGGCTCAGTTGGTTAGAGTGTCATTGTCCAGTGCTCCAAAACGGTGGTGGGGTTGATTCCCAGTCAGGGCACATAATACCCGGGACCATACCCAGAGGCAATAGATCTCTCTCCTTCTCCCGCCCTTCCTTCCCTCTCTAAGATCATTTTTTTAAAAAAAGTGTTTTGCTTCAAGGGTTTAAAAATATTTCCTATCAACACAAACTCCCTGAACTTTTAGCTCTTCATTAAAGCTGTATAAAGTCAGCTTCTTCTGAACCACAGGTTGAGACTTGTCTATGGACTGATTGTCTGGTATTGAGGTTTATCAGTTACATCAGCAGCAGCATTCTTGTCCACTGACCAGAGAAGTTGTAGTTGTAGCTGAGAATCGCTTCTGGCATTCTGCGTGGCTTCCCTACCAACTCACTCTTGAGGCCCAGCATTTGGCAGAGAATGTTCTTTTCTAGAGCAGATTGTTTGTTTCATCCCCTGTAGAGCTAAGCATGCATTATACCCACCTTATCTCATTTCATCCTCATGGTGGTTCTCAAAGGGACAGAGATAGTGCAAGTGACTTGGTCATGATCATTACAAACTGGAGAATCAGGACTCAAACCAGGGTGATCTTGTACCAGAGTTCTTATTCTTAACCACTTCCTTTATACTTCTCCAAGAATGGTCTTTCTATAATTACAATCATATAATGGATATCCTAAATCTGTTAGAAAGTGAATTCTAAGAGCATAAAAACTAACCCTGCTCAAAATGTTAGCTTTTTTATCAGTGTACTGATGATGGAGCTAGACATCAGAGGCATGTACACTTACTTCTAATTTACAGGTTAGTACACAGGAGCAGGAAATGTGATGATAAAAGACCATTTCTGCCTTTTCAGACATAGAGTCCATTCTTCCACCACCTAATTGTTCAGATGCACATTTTACAGTGTCCTCCAACTTCCTGGCCATAGTCAAAAGGTTCCGTGCAGCTTTTTGAGTATATGTGATGAGCTTTATTTTGAATAAAGGGTGAATGTTGCATTTTTCCCTGTGATATATAAACATGAGTTGATGAAAGTTCCTCTTGAAACTCCTCCAAGGAATGGCATGCATTTCCAATTAATCTCATAACTTGTCTTTAACTGTTTGGCCATGTTCCATAATTGATAGATGTTATTTTAATTCAGATACAAAAAGAGAGAGAAAGAATGCCCAGGCCAGAGAATGGGGTATACATCAATTTTTAGACACATTGTACTCACTCGGCCAATCAATGTGTTTTGAGACCCCATCACACTTTGGCGGCCATTATTGTCAGTTTAACAAATTGCAAAAATGACTTGTCCTAAAAAAAATTCATCAAATTGGTGACAAAGCTTGCAAAGGGTCTAGAACATCCAGGCTACTAATTACCTTTCGAGAATGGGGGTCCATGGAAAATCACTTAAATCTCTAGAAAAGAAGCTTTTAGGAGCAGTGTGGCTGATGGAACCTGGTACGCTGGAGAGAGAAGGCCTGGAGGTCTGAATAAAGGTGTGCAATGAAAGTGAGGAAAACAGATAAGAGCAGAAAGTAAAGAAATATTGAGAGAATAAAAAAAAAAAGAAAAGAAAACCACACTTTCTTTCATTATTGCCTACATGATAGCATCCAAATCCCTCCACTCAGCATACTAAGCCATCTACAAGTGGATGCCAAGCTTTTTGCAAGTCCTATTTCCCAGCACTCTCCCCTGTGCTTTCTGTCCCGCCTCCACCCTGTGTACTATGTCCCCACAACGTGGCACACGCTCATGTATCTGTGCCCGGAACACTTTTCCTCCTCTGTGCCCACCTCATCTGCTTGGCAAAGTCTTATTTTGTTTTTGAAACTTTAAGTGCCACTCTTTATTTATGGAAAATTTGCAAACACGCCTCTCCCCACCTCCACTCACCACACCCAACAAGCAGAAGCGATTGCCTTCCCCGAGCCTCTCTCTAATTCTTCCAGTGTGGTCCTCATCACCTTGACATTTGCTAGGGGTCAAAAAGCACATCTTATTCATCTCGGCACACCCAGCATGAGGTCAGCATCCAATCCATTTTTATTGGTATGTGTAGCTTTTGTGTGTCAAGGCTGGTTTCCACTCCCCAGCTCTTTCACGATACCCTTCCTCTGTCCTTCTTATTCTTATAATAATGATGACAACTAGCGTTTCTGTAATATTCCATAAATTACCAAGCACTTCCAAATCAGTATTCGTTTTCTAGGGCTGCCATAATAAGTCTAGGTGCCTTAAACAACGGAAGTGTGTTTTCTTACAGTTCTGGAAAGTCCAAGATCAAGGTGTCAATGGGTTGATTTCTTCTGAGGCTTGCAGATGGTCACCTTCTTTCTCATGTAGCCACACAATCACCTTCAGTTTGTGTTGTTCTTATAAATTTACCCGTCATGTTGGATTGGGGGTCAGCCATATGACTTCATTTGATCTCAATTACTTCTTAAAAGGCTCTGTCTTTTATGTCCAGCCACATCCTAAGAACTGTAAGTTAGGACTTAAACTTAGGCATTTGGGAGGGAACACAGGTCAGCACCTAACAACACCCATTATCTCATTTATCCCCACAAGCAAGAGCTGCGGCCACTGTCACTTTGCACTAGTTTCACCGTGAGTCTAACTTGACCCCTTCAGGCTTTCACAGACTGCACCCCCGGTCTATTTATTTTGGAAAGGGGCTTTGTTCCTGAGGAGTGAATAAAAACAATGCTTTAAAATTCTTCAGTTTCTTAAAGTTTAATTTGTCAAAAGCCAAGCCCCAATGTCAATATAAGAAGGAAATAGAAAAGCTGTCCCTTTGCTGACACTCATAAAATAGGAAAACATTGTAATACTTCTTTTTAAACTTTTAAATTTTATTTTTCAATTAGAGTTTATATTCAATATTTTTGGGGGTTTTTTTTGTAGTAATTAAAAGCCTGAATAAGGGACTTAAAGGTGCATCTGGACAAATGCTGGCTTAGATCAGGACAGAGAGAGGTACTTATTACCTAGTATATCAGCCTACATCTGACCCAGAACCTATGAAACTCATCCACCTGATGGCTCCTTTCATGTGATATTAACTGTTCAAAAGGGTCTTAATCCCAGGCCAAACTGCAGTACCTTGTACATACCATTTCCCCTGGTTTCCATGTTAGTTGGGATGTTCAGGGGTTTCTTAGGCAGTATGAAGACACTTTTACGGTTCTCACCCATTTCTGTTTCCTCCTAGATCACTCTCACTGTGCCCAGAGCAAGCCGCCTCATGCACTCCCTGAAGCATTTCAGCACTGCATTTGAGCTCCAGGTGGAAGCCGCAGTGGATGTGACCCTGACCATGACCTGGATGTGGAACTGGTTCAAACTCTGGCCTGTCTAACCTCGGAAGGGGAGTCACTATCTCCTGCCCTTGTGTTGAAAAGTGGGAAATATGCAGAAGTTCAAGACATGATCTTAAG
This sequence comes from Cnephaeus nilssonii, assembly GCF_951640355.1. Classification (NCBI taxonomy): domain Eukaryota; kingdom Metazoa; phylum Chordata; class Mammalia; order Chiroptera; family Vespertilionidae; genus Cnephaeus; species Cnephaeus nilssonii. Next base: position 38,611,163 of record NC_137075.1, on the reverse strand, counting down.
TAACTCCTCTCCAGTCAAGAATTATTTCCCTTCCCCTACCATGCCACTGGTTCTTTTCTCTCCCCCTTTCTTCTCCCTTTTACTTCCCCGGGCTTTTAATAGAAACCTTTCTATCAATATGCTGATGCGACTTATGTATGTAAATAAATGCAAATAGCTATTAAATGCTCAGGAAGTAGCATAACCATCTTTTTACACAATTTGTGCTAGTGAGTATTTTTTCATTGGAATTTCCCAGATCCACCGCCAAAGAGCATTTCCCAGAGATCTTTGCAGCAATGTATACACCCAGACTATTTTATCCAGGACACGGTATGAAAAGGAACGCCTTTGAAATTTAAGAAACGTTTGCCATTAAGTAATAGCCCCTAACAGCAATATTTAACCAGTAAGGTTTTGATCTTGGGGTACACGAATATATACTTGATTTTTGGTTCTAGAATCTCCTATAAAAAAATACATGTGGACCAATTTTATTCTGTTTCCTTTATTTTATTAATCATACCTTTTTGCCAGAAGAATTTAGGATGTAGTTGTTGTATCAGAATTGGCCTATGCTGATGACTATTCCAGCACCCAAAACGCACAGGTGTGTTAGAAGACTCTATGGGTCCACAAAGAAAGTTACAGGCAGTTATACAAAAGTGAACATTTTTTAATGAGCCTTGATTTCCCTCTTGCTTAAGTGTATCAGGCTGTGAAAATACCTGTCAAGGTGCTGTTGTTTGAGATCTGTGTTGTGTATGTGCATGTTTGCTTAGTATGTCTCTCCTAAGAGCTCTTTCTGCTCTTCCTTTAATTGCTGAGCAATAAGAGAGGCAGACCGATCAAGCTAAGCAAGGAGAGCTTGCAAAGAGCAGAAACAGATTTACTAACTTTGATGATGGCTTCTAGTGAGTCCTTACCGTACACATGGCTGGGTTTCCATAGAGCCAGCTGAGCCGATCGCCCCAAATAGGTTAAGAGATGACATCGACAGATTTTAAGCAGGAATGATTTCATTCTTTCCTCTCATCAGTTTCATGGTTAGATGGTTCCTGTGCTGATTTGTTATACCACGTAGGGCTGGCTCACAGTTTCTGCCAGCCTTATGAAGTCTCGATGGTGTTGGGAACTGACTGTCTGCTGGGAATGTGTGAGAAAGAGGTCCTAGCTTCTCTCCTTCAAGGATACTCTCTTCAATCACTGTCTAGTCTATCCATATACAGTGATTGAATAAAACTTTTATTTCAGATCATGATCGCATTGGTTTAATATGTGGTTTGTACTATACGGTATTATAGTTCCCTAAATAAACACTGAAATCCTAAAATGGGAAAACTTACCATTGGTCCAAGTTAAAACTGCATACCTTAATAAGCTACCAACCCATTTAATATTTTTTTTTAAATCTGTTATCTTATGTAAGTGTTTAATGTTCTCCAGGTATTTTTAAGCCACCTGGTTTTCCTATCATAAGTACATCTGGCATCAGGCAAACAGATTATAGTCATGGACAACGAACTAATTTATTATGTTTTTCTATTTTCATATTTTTGGCTGACTAATCCAAGTTGATATATTAGCCTCGCTTTCAGAGATGAATCTTGAAATCTTGCACTCTTGTAACCCTTTTACCTCTTGCTCTTCCAAACCCTAGAATATTTTTGGCATGTTCTGAAATTTAATTAGGAAACAGAGACAGGGAGAGTGAATTGAACCCTTATGTTCTGTCCATCTAGTGCCCCTTCTATAGCTGGCCTCCTAGAAAGAACTATGAATCTATGTTGATTTTGAAAGATCTTTGTGCTTTTGATCATTCTTTCTTCCTAAGATTGCCAGACACACTGTCACTTGTGTTTGCATCCCACTGTGAGATGTTCTTTCTCTAAATGTAATGGGAGTTTGGTATGTCAAACCGAGCAGGAGAAAAATCAGTTGCTTGTCTTTGCAAAAGAAATATGAAGTTTTGCCACAACAAATGGAAGCAATACTATTTTCTGTGGTGGTTCTGCTTCTGCATCTTGAGTTAGAGGCCAAGTCCACTCACCTTGTCAGATTATCTTTTTGATCTGACACCTCCTAGTGGGCCATCCCTTAGCTATTTATTGAGAATTTTAACTGCCGGCTTCGATATGCCATCTTCTTCCTTTAAATATCCACCCAAGGCCCCAAAGTAATGGACATGTTTTTAATAAATTGAATATATAAATCATTTATCACATATACTTCAAAACAGAGCAGCTATCAGAACACCCTGAAAGATTCATTAGAACATTTTTTTTTGCAGACATGTCACCAAGTTTAATAAATGTGTGATGAGATGAGAAACTGAGATGAGAAATGGCAGAGTGCTCTATGGATTGAGAGTCAAGAAGATAGGAATTCTCATTTTGTCTCCATTTCTGACTATTTAATGACTGTAGTTGTGTTTATGAGTTACTACTAACTAATCTTCCCTCTGGCAAAAAAAAAAAAACAACACAAAAACACAGAACAATGTCTATACAGGATTTTTAGCTTCTAAGAGAGTGGCCCTAAGTAAGTTCAGTTGGTGTAAGAAAGCCTTGATTTTGAGCATGGAGTTATTTTGCCTGGATTCAAGTCCCAGACCACCACAGCTTGGTACTTGACCTTGGGTTACTTCCTTATTGAAGATCACTAAGTGGTCTTTTGCTATTATACATGATACTGTGATGAACATCTTTTAACACATAGATATGTTTATGTGATTACTAGTGACTTGGGGCATGGATTCATGCACATTGAAAGGAAATTAACTAGAAGGTGGCCAGCAGGGTGTTACGGGGTGAGACAGACAGGACGCGCCTTGGAGCCAACCTCCCGTGGACCCTCCCTGCCCCGCTGTACCTGGGGTGGCGCTGTGGCTCGAAAGGTATCTGTGGAGTGAGTGGGGTCCCTCTGGTAGATGGGGTCCTTCAGCCTGGCCTGTGGAGGTCAGGCCAAAACCAGCTCTACGACATCCCCTGAGGTATCCCAGAGTGCGAGAGAGCACTCTGCCAAGTTGCTGTGTGGATCTCAAACCCAAGTGTGCAGTAAACCAGATTCTGAGAGGACAGTGCCCCAGCAACAACATAACGCACAGCCGAAGGTGGAATCGCACAGCCCCGTGAGGAATCGGGCTCCCTCCTCTCAAGCACCGCTGCTGCCAAGTCACTGCAGCTCAGCAGCTCCTGCGTTGAGCATCTGACCCCTTGTGGTCAGTGCACATCATAGCAACCAGTCGGAAGGAGGGAAGGACACTTAGTATATTAGTCTTTTATATATACTAGTATAGATAACTGTGGGGAGAATTTCTAAAAGTGGACTTCTTCACTCTAAGGTTCAGTAAATCTAAAATTTTCATGTATATTGCTAAATTGCCCCCCAAAAAGGTTATACCAAATTTGTACTCTCAACAGTGTAGGTAGGTTCCTATTTCTCTTATACTGATTACTGGTGATTTTAACTTTTACTACACTCAGAAGTAAAAGATAGAACTTCATTTGAATTTGCAATTCTTCAATTTTGAGTAAAGATGCTTATCTTTTGTTATTTTAGTAATCATTTCTGCTTATGCATTCCCAATTTTCTGTTGGGTACTTGTGTGATTTTATTGCTTTGTAAAAAGCTCTTGGTAGATTAAGATTAAGATCTTTGTCAAAACAGCAAATTTGGAAAGCAATTCTAATTTATTTCAGTCATGAGGGATATTTATAAATTTGAAAAATTTATGGCAATTGGCATTACTAACTGAAAAGGGACGAAACCTCCCCAGGCAGGAACAATGAAAGGCCTTAGCTGTGCATCACCTGAGTTATTACCGTAATAATCATTGAAATAATCCATGTTATATGTAAAGCACAATGCAAAGAAGTCCAAGATGTGATCTCTGCCCTTAAGGAGTTCATAGCAAAGAACACAAGATACATTCACGTGAAATGATAATAATCTGTGACAATAAAAGGAATGAGTGATGTAGGCCATAAACGCTCTAGGAACTGAGGAAGGAATGCTCATCTTCAGTTGGAGTGGTTAGAGAATATTGCTTAAAAGAAAACACATGCTAGACTAGACAGAGGGAAAGATTTAGAAGTACAAAAGTGAGAAGCAAGCTAGAGGAAACAGTAAATAGACAAAGGTGAATGGACTAGAGGCTTGGATGAGGAACAGGAAAGTTTAAATATGAAAAGATGGTGGGGTTAAGTGATTGAAGGCCTTTGCTGTCTGGCTTAGCTTGGATTCTGTAGTGGAAGAGCAGTTTAATGTTTCTGAAAAGAGTATTGACATAATAAAAATAATTTTAGGATGATAATTTTGACCTGCGAATAATGAATAAATGAATGAGTGGAAAATATTGGGGTGGGAAAGTGGATGACTTTGTAATAATAGTTCTGTGGGAGAGAATCAACTACTTTAAAGGAAAGGTGGTTTGTATTTAATTTATACTACATAAAGCTGCTATAGAACTAATGCTACATAATGTTATCTAAGAAAATAAGACATCCAGACCGAGAATTCTTTGTGTATATATTGAGCATTCCGATGCAATGTTTTTTCTAAATCTGTGATTCAGCTTTTATGTCCCTCCACTCACTCACTCTAATGATGGTAAGCCTTTCTTTGTTGGGTCTGGAATTCATACCAGTTTTTTTGTGTGTGTGTTTTTTTTGCAGACTTAGACATTCCAAACATGCTATTGTCATTACACCTCATCTGTCATCCTAAGGAATGGCTTTATTTATTCTTGTGATTTGGAGAAATGAGGTGATGGTAGAAAAGACTTAGAATAATGGGAGAAAGGTGTTGGCTTCATAGAACCAGCAATTCTTTTCTTACTTCATTTCCTTTACATGTTGGTAAGACTTAGGTAATTGATCTGAGCTCCCTGCATTGTAACACGCAGCATTCATTCAACAAGTATTTACTGAGCACCTATGATGTGTCAGGCACTGTGCAAAGCACTGAGAACAGTGTTTAAAAAACAGAGCCAAGCCCTGCCCTGGCCAGGTAGCTCAGTTGGTTGAAGCTTCTTCCCAATATGCCAAGGCTGCGGGTTCAATCTCCGGTGAGGTCACATACAAGAAGCAACCAATGAATGCATAAATAAGTGGAACAGCAAATCAATGCTTCTCTCCACCTCCTCCCTGTCCCCCCTCCCCCTCTGAAAATAAATAAATAATTTTTTAAAACGGAGCTTACAGCCGGGAGGAATGCATACAAACAAGTCCACATTCTACTGCTGCTCCTACAGGAGCAAGGGGCTGGGCTCTCCTCCTAAAATGTTCCTCCGTGTGACAATCCTGCTGTGCCGCACCTCCAGTTTACTTCATGCATTCCTCTGCTTACATTCCTTTGTGTACTGAGGTATATAATCCACGTCTGATGAACATAAGAGGATAAAAGGAATTCAAATAATAAATATCTGGCAAGCTTGCTGCAAAATGCCAGATGTGCTGGTGGCTATGAAGATCACCAAAGAGAAAAACATGGAACCAATCCATAGAATTGGAGAGATGCAGTCAATGCATCTGCAAAGGGAAACTTTCCTAGGTGGTTAGTAATAAGCATTAAATACATGACACCGATAGGAGGTGCTGTGGGGACTTAGAAAAGGAGGCATCCATTCTGAAGAGTGAACTCCGCACTGGGCCTTGAGGATGGGTCAGATTTGAACGGGTAGAGGAAATATGAAGTGTCTCTGGGAGTTAGCGATCACTGTTCCTTTTTTATTTTTATTTTTTTAAAATACATTTTATTGATTTTTTACAGAGAGGAAGGGAGAGGGAGAGAGAGTTAGAAACATCGATGAGAGAGAAAACATCGACCAGCTGCCTCCTGTACACCCCCTACTGGGGATATGCCCGAAACCAAGGTACATGCCCTTGACCGGAATCGAACCTGGGACCTTTCAGTCCGCAGACTGACGCTCTATCCACTGAGCCAAACCGGTTAGAGCTACTGTTTCTTTTTAAAGCTGTTTTTCTGATTTCTTTATTGTATATATTGTATTCCACTTTTTCCTCTTAAATATATATATTGACATTGGTTAATAAGATTATATAGGTTTCAAGTGTACAATGCTATGATACACAATCTATATATTGCATTGTGTGCCCACCACCCAAAGTCAAATCATCTTCCATCACCATATATTTGACCCCCTTTACTTTTTGCTACCCCCGACCCCACTTTCCTCTGGTAACTTTTCCATTGCCAAGGACAGAAGTCCAATACAAACTGACTTATGCAGAAGGAGTGGTCTTGGGGCTCCCAGCATGGCTAGCGTCCCCGGGTCCTATGTTTTAAATTGATTTCTCTTTCTCTCTTCAGCTCTTGGCTCGGCTTTCCTCTGTACTGGCTTCAGTCAGACTGACTAACTCCATGTGGTAGCTGTCACGTTTTCCTCTTACTCCCTTAACCACCCAAAAGAAAAAAAAACAACTTCTCTTTCTCAATAATTCCAAGCAATTCCTGTGATTTACCCTGATTGGACCAATGAATAACATTTTCCCATTCCTGAGCCAATCACTGTAGCTAGGGGGATGGAATTCACTGATTGGCCCGGTCTGGGTTATGTTTCCAGCCTTGAAGCAGAAGCAGATGGGGTCAGCCTCATCTAAGCAACATCAGAACAAGATTATGGGAGAGGTAGTTCTCCAGAGAAAAAAGCTGTAGTGCTGTTACCAAAAAAATAATAACAAAAATCATCACCATGACTGCAAACACTCTGTAACAAAGAACTTACTATGTACTATTCTAGACAACTTTTTTAATATTATATATTTACTCATTCCAGTATCCCTGTGAAGTAGGTAATCTCATATCCACTTTCAGATGGGGAAACTGAGGCATAAGGATGTTAAGTAACTAAACACATTACTAATAAATGGCAGACCGGGGAGTTGAACCCAGGCTGTCATACCACCAGGTCCACAGTGTACATAGTTAAATTGACTTCTATACACACAGAGAATTAGCTAACACTTAGCCTCAAAAATGAGCAAAATTTATCTGAACAACAGTGAGAAGACCAGCAATTCAGAAGGAAGGTAACAACAGTGAGAAGACCAGCAATTCAGAAGGATGGTAACAACAGTGAGAAGACCAGCAATTCAGAAGGATGGTAACAGAGAATTAGCTAACACTTAGCCTCAGAAATGAGCAAAGTTTATCTGAACAACAGTGAGAAGACCAGCAATTCAGAAGGATGGTAACTTGGGTCTCTTCTCATGGCTATGGAAACAACATCCAAAAAGCTGGGAGGCCGTACTGTGCTCACCAAGAGGTCAAGTTCCGGCCAGACCCAGGCAACCACTGCCTGAACTTCCAGGGGAATGATACGGTCATCCCAGAAAACTGAGCTATTCCCCAAAGGCTACCCAAGCCCAATCCTCTCAACAGCTGTGGTTCACAGTTTTGCACAATTTACCGAGGACTGATTTCCTATCTGCGTCTGATGCTCTCCTGCTTTGAAGCATCTTTCATAGACCACATACAGATCTTATTTAAAACTAACAATGCATTTGAAAACACACACACACCATCAAGCGATTGCCATTTTGGCCTTGAGAAGCAGCAGGCCCAGGCTTCAGTCTGTTTACTGTGCATTTTCTGATGCAAAGAAAAGCCAGCCCCGTCGAGAAAACATCACAAAGCATCGTATGACGACAGCTCGCGTACTTCAGAAGAGAAATGGATACATTAGGGAAAGTTTTCTCCCTTTGATGTAGAATACGCTATCTTTTTTTGGTATTAAAATGGGAGTTAACTTTAAATAAATAAAATTCAGCCCGTAGGCGTCAGAAAACTAATGTTGTATTTTGACAGTGTCATTTCTCTGATCCCTGAACGCATTACGGCCGTTAACTTGGGCCTTCATCGTGATTTTCCTTTATGGCATGGAGAGCACATTATTTTTTCATCTCTGTTTTATTGATTTCCCCTCGCTTCCTCCCACATTTTCTCTTTGCCAGCTGTTAACTCAGCCCCTTCTGCTCCCCACACGCTATGGGGGCAGGTAGAGAGTTTCTCCTGCCTTTGACAGCGGTGGTCCAGGCACTGGCTCGAGCTCTGTCCTCTTCTCTGCATGGTTTCAAAAGGAAGATAAGTCAAGGGCTTTGGGCCTGCCTTCAAGTAGAGATCAGAATGAGCCTCCTGTTCCTGATATGAAGCAATGAAGAACGTGCGGTTTGTAGCTATCTGGACTTGAACATGTGTCCCTTCGTCTGGAACACAGAGAGCGTGAGCCTGGCAGACGGATGAAACCGCTGTTTTCTTTCGTGGATTTTATTTTCCCAAAAGAGCACTGAATAGTAAAATAGCAGGCAATGTGAGCCACCTAGAATTTGGTAATAAAATGAAGCAGTTTTGTTTTCTAAACAAAATTACTTTTAGGTAAATGAATATGTAGATGCCTCAAATAATGTGTGCTTTGTAACATGAGAGAAAACACTGATACCAGGTGTCTTTAGCCTTGTCGTTTTCATTTTGGCCATTCTTAGGGTTCTAGGAATTGTTTCTAAAACTTATTTTATTTAAAAGAGGTAAGCCCTGGCTTGTGTGACTCAGGTCGTTGGAGCATCATTCCGTGCACCAAAAGGCTGCGGGTCCGATTCCCTGTCAGGGCACATACCCAGGTTGTGAGTTTGATCCCTGGTCAGGGCACATTCAGAAGGCAACCTGATCGATGTTTCTCTCTCACATTGATGTTTCTCTCTCTCCCTCCCTTCCTCTGTCTCTCAAATCAATAAGAACATATCCTTTGGTGAGAATGAAAAAGAAGAAGAAGAAGGAAATAAAGATATAAGACTATAATTGTAGAAAAAAATTCTTTAATATAAAAATGTTGCCATGATTAAAGAGTTTTTCAAAATTTCTTGGGCATTAAAAAAATTTTTGGAAACATAGTTTCAAGAGTTTAAGTTTTCAAACAGCAGTCGTGTTTCTGTGTAAGGGAGGTGGAGATTCACAAAATTACATGCAAATTTGCATGTGCTTATGCATGTTTGTGTTCTGGAGAGAGGCTTCCTAGCTTTAGTCAATTCTCAGGAGGGTTCATGACAGGAAGAATTCCCAGTTTGCCTGTCTCACTTTTCTTTCCTCTCTTGTTGCTCTGCAGTCAGCAGCGCGCTCACACCAGCTTCCTAGTCATCCTGTCCCAGGTGGATTGTTCTTTTTGTTTTCTGATCAAGCAAGGCTGAGCCAGGGAACTCTGGAGCTGGTCCTCTGATGGTGGTGGTGGCAGGAAGATGGTAAGAGTGCTGCGAGTGCTGCAGTGAGTGTCTCTGAGGGAGCTCTTAGGAGGACAGACACATGGACGGTGCCTCCTTGACCCACCCTAGGAGGGAAACGGGACAACCAAGATGTCACCCTTGTGGTAAGATTTCCAGGATAAGTTGAAAGAGACTGTCAAGGGGAAAACCTGAATTGGGTAATAGCTTTCCCTGAACACTTCACTGTTATCTATTTTCTCCATTCAGTTTTTTTAAATATATTTTTATTGATTTCAGAGAGGAAGGGAGAGGGAGAAAGAGATAGAAACATTAGTGATGAGAGAGAACCATTGATCAGCCTCCTGCATACCCCTTACTGGGGATTGAGCCAGCAACCCGGGCATGTGCCCTGACTGGGAATTGAAATGAGACCTCCTGGTTCATAGGTCAATGGCCAACCACTGAGCCACACCAGCCAGGCTATTCAGTTGTTTTTTGTGTGTTTTTTGGGGGGAAGGAGAGGGGATTTATTCTTTTTCTCTCTCTCTCTCTTTCCTTAGTTTCTGCATCCCTTCCAACATCCTAACACTCTACTGGGCTTTCTATGGGACAAACAGAAGGTATTGCTCCTGGCAGGATAGGATTTTCTGTCCTGTTGATTGATGGGTTAATTTTTATTGAGCACAGAGTGCTACCAGCAGAACCAAAACTCCAAGACACAATTCCAGCTCTAGGAGTATATGTTCTAATGAAAAGTGAGACAGATAATATATTCAAGCCTCCCCGTCTCTTTCTCTTACCAGTATTCCCTTCTATTTCTCTCCTTTCAGACAAGTCTACTAAATAAGCAAAAAGTGGATATTGAAACAACTAGACAGATAATTTAGGGCCCAGAAACAGGCTATTTTAAAAAAAGAGAGAAAACCCTGGTTGGTGTGGCTCAGATGGTTGGGCATCCATCGTCCTGTGCACTGAAAGGTTGTTGGTTCAATTCCCGGTCAGGACACATGCCCTGGTTGTGGGCTCCATCCTCGGAAGGGGGTGTGTAGAAGGCAGCCGACTGATGTTTCACTATTACATCGATGTTTCTCTCTCTTTCTCCCTCTCCCGTCCTCTCTCTCTAAAAAAATAAATAAAAATTATTTTTTTTAAAAGAGAAAGAGACAGCCAATTGGGTCGGGCAACTTGTTGGGGTGATAGTTCCATTGGAAGTATTTCAGTAATAATATTCAACACTGGATTTTAGAAGACTCAAACATTTCTCCGGATTCTTTTGGTTATGTCTTTATGATGTTAGATTAAATTACATCAAATTGGGTTAAAGAAAGTTACATTCTTGGACCATGTAGTCGCTTAACCCCACACAGAAATACCTTCACTGGAAGACAGCTCAATACAATGTGACTTAATTTTGTGAAGGGCCGGTGCGGTTTTTACACAGTCATTTGAACAATGTTTCATTGTTCCTCCATGGCCATGATGTAAGGATCCAAATGATCATTTCTTTAATCAATCATTGGCCCCCAAAGAAGTCTACCTTTCCAAACTATTCTCTTTCTTTTTATCAAGCCCCCGAAGCTAAGTAACCCAGGATATTGTCCAATTTGCTCTGTCCAATATATAGTGCTCAGATGAACTAATTGTTTCATATCTGGGTCAGTCGCAATATATCTGAGCCACCATTTGCTCATTTATAAAATGAAGTGGAGTGGAGATGATGATCCTTCCAGCTCTGAACCGCTGGCCCCAGCACAAGCACAAGCACTTTCTTATATGATTCCTGATCTCACTCATATCCTCATTTAATTACAACAGAAGCTGTATGAGTATAAGAGCATGGCCCATGTCTGTCTTGTTCACCCAGGTACCCCTACTTCCTATCACACAGAATGCACTGAAATATATCTTGAATGAAAAATTACCCTATGTTCATAGCAATGTGTGTTTTGCTATATGATGCCTCGAATCCTTCTTTGGAAAGAAGTAGAGTCCATATTATAAATTCTCATGTCTTATTTGCATACAATTCTTACACCGTATTTAAAATTCTAACATTTACTCTGCTGTGTAGCTAACATTTTGTCAGTTCCTTCTCCTTCTTTTTCTCTTTTTAAACACATTCTCTTGCATACTTTTTCATGAAAGGCCCCAATTTAGAAATAAAGCTAAAACATATAACAGGAAACTTGCGTGCAGGTGGCAAGAACCTGGGCTGTTTAGAAGGAAGACAGCAAGTTCCCACAGAGGCCAGATCTGCTGCCACCAAACCTACCAGCTGACACTCAATCTAACACCACACGAGAGGAACAAAGCTCCTTGCTCTGTGGGCTAAAAATGTCCAACAGTTCCCCCAATACTGTGTCTGATCTTGAAGAACTAGGCAGAAGGAGCCAACCTCCACCCTCAGGGGACCCAGAGACTCCCATTGTTGCCCATTGAAAGAGTCAGTGAGGGGTAGGGTCAATGTGGCTAAAAGTGCTGACTTTATTTTCCCCTAAGGAATCAGATGTTTTTCTCTAAACATAAAGCTTAGCCTGAACACTGAAGCTATTTGTGAAGAGGTAGATGGCAGGGAGTTAAGGTGTGGATTATGGGGAAGATGGGGAAGGCAGAGGAACAGAAAACAGAGACCGGAGAATAGATGGACCTGTGGGATTGATGTTCTCCCTCTAAATCTCTGTCCACAGCACGGTCCTTGGGCACATTTGATAGGCAATGCTGCTATCTAGTGGCCAGAGGGATGAGCAGCACAAGTTCCAAATAAACTCTGGTAAAATTTTGTTTTGTGTTGTATTTTTTGTTTTTTTGTGTATGGTTTTTTTTGTGTGGGTTTTTTTTTTTTTGTTTTTTTTTTTGGAGGCAGGGGCATTTCAGTTTAAGATTACTTCGTTAATATATATATATATATATATATATATATATATATATATATAGACTTACTAGATTTCCAGTTTATTATTAAAGGATCTAATTCAGAAGCAACCAGATGGAAGAGACACATAGAGCAAGGTATGGGGAAAGGGCTTGGAGCTTCCCTGCTCTCTCCTAGCGCGATGCTTTTCCCAAATTCCCAGGTGTTCACCCACCCTGAAGCTCTCCAAATCCTCTCCTTTTGAGTTTCTATGGAGATTTCATTACACAGGCATGATCGGTGACCCAAGATTACCATGTCGTTGTTTTTTCAATTTAAAAAAAAATAAAAAATAGACGTTTTATGCATAACATCTTCTAAAAGAATTCATGTGACTTCTCTCATCTTCCTTTCTTTACTTAATTTTCCATGATGTTCCCTTCTAGGCAGTTTCGGGTCTTCCCCAGAAACCACTTGGCCCTGGCCCTTGAAGTGGCCTGGGAAAATGGGCATCTCTCTTACGTCTGAGATGCTGGCTGTTTGAGGACCATTGGGAGAAGCATGGGGTGACTACTGCTCCCTTTGACTTGGACGGCTCTGTCCTTCCTTCCTCACATGGGTGGTCGGTTCTTTCCCATCATTCAGCTCAGAGGCCACCTGGCTGCAGCAGCCCCAATGCACAACCCCCCCCCCCCAGGTGTCCATCTCCAGCACATTACAATTCTTCTGGCTTCATACAGCTCATCGCTTTGCAGAATTCTGTTGTTTAGTTGTTTCCTTATTTTCTGTCTCTCTTCCCCATCACAATATAAGCTTTATAATAGCAGGGGCCTTATCTATTTTTTTCCACTGATATATCTCCAAACACTAGAAAATGTTGCAGGTGCTTGGCACACAGCAGGCTCTCAATAAATATTTTTGAATAAATGAATGCTAGAGAATATTTATCCCTTAAGCCTTCTCTTCCAATAGCTATATTTTTGTCTAGCATTACCATCTCCAGTGTTAGAAAAGTGGGACATGGAGATATTTCTATGTTCAGAATTTCACTAGGAAACTGTAGGTACAAAATCTCTGGCCATGTGTCAGTGGAGGGAGTAGATTAGGATTGCAAATTACTAGTAATAGGTCTGATTTAATTTTTTTTAAGTCCAACTATGTCCTTGTCTACTTAGCAAAAAGTCCTAATGTATGCAGGTACAGTTTTCTAAAATAATAGCAATACATAGAAAAGCTAAAAAAAAATGGATGATAAAATTCTCACAGGCTTGTTAGTAATTAAATGTCAGTTGGCGGTATGATTTAATTTGACCAGTTTTAAGAAGAGACATAAATGTAAGGATACACAATCCCATTGCACTGGGATGGTTTTTAAGAGCACTCTTCCCTTTGTTGGTAATACCAGTATATACTATATTGTAGCGACCACCATAACTGCCTCCATTATAGTATCTTTTAAAGCAAACCTTTCACAGTTTCCTGAATGGCAGACCCATATGTATAAGACCTGTTTTGATAGTCTACTCCTATAAGGACATTTTTTCTTTCATTTTTTCCTTCTTTCTTTCCCCCATTTAAATATAACATGCCACCTCAGGGCATAAAAAAATTCTGAGCTGCTGTGGTTAAAGCTATGTCAAAGACTGAGTCCTGCCCTGTGAGCCTCTTCCACCGCTCTGTTCTCCCTCTCCCACCCGCCTCTCATTGTGAAAACCACTGAGCTCCCTCTGTGGGGCTCTGGGGCTCCTGAAAACACACAGAAACCAACCGACATAGATCATATCTATTATGATCCCAATACTTTTTAAAATTATTCAAATGTCCTATTATTAATCCTGGCTAAGGAGCAGCACTTATTAAACAAGTTAAAATGTGATTTCCATACATTTGCCTATTCAGTCAACATTGTGGGTTGTGATCTTACCATGTGTCAGGCTCTGCTAAGTTCAGGGAGTACCTGTGAAACAGACAGGGCCCCTGCTTCAGAGCTCAGTTTACTGGGAGATACTGATATATCAACAGACAATTATATATAATACATCACAGCAAATGTGATGACTGGGGAAATATAGAGGGGGGCATATGGGAGCATGCCCAGCAGGAGCTTTGCAGATCAGGGAAGGCTGCTTAGAGGCAGAGATATGGATAGATGAGGGGGCAGTTTGGAGAGCAGTTTTCCACCCAAGAGGACAAATACACAGGCCCAGTGTGGGAAAGAGCATGGCTAATGTGAGGAACCAGAAGAAGCTCTATTTAGTGGAGCATCAAGTGTTTGGGGACAGATCAGGGAGAGGAGGCATGGAGGAGGCTGAAGAGGTGAGCAGAGCCCACATCACAAAAGGTCTCATAAGTCATTGTCAAAAACCTGGACTTCAGCTGGGGGGCAATGTAAACCTGTTGAAATGATGTGATCAATTTAGCTGTGGTGTGAAGAATGGCAGCAAGACTGGTCAAGGAGATGGATGAGAATGTTGTAATCCAGATGAGAGATGATGGTGGTCTGGTTCCAAAAAGGCTATTGAGATGGAAAAGACAGATGGGTTCAAGAGGTATAATCAACAAGACCTGCTTGGCTGAATATGGGGGACTAGGGGAAAGAAAAAGAAAAAATGATGTGCAAGTTTCTAACTTGGGCTACTGACTGAATGGGGATTCCATCACAAAAATAGGGAAACTAATGCAGAAAATGAAATTTGAAGCTCAGAGAAAATGTGGGCTAAAGATAAAGATTCAAGGGTCATCAAGCATATGTGGTAGGTGGTAATTAATGACATAAAAATACATAAAATATCCAGATTTTGCAAAGAAAGAGAGGCTCTAGACTAAGACCCTGTGGGACAACAACATTTGTGAGGGACAAGCAGAAGAAGAGGGTCCCACAGGAAAGAGAAGATACAAGGAGGCAAAAGGCAAATTCTTGGAAGCCAACAGAAGTGAGTATTTCAAGAAGGAGGGAATTGTGGGCTATGTTGGATTTCTCTGAGAGGTAACAGAGAAATATTCTTTGGATTAAGCCAGAGGCAGTCACTGGTGATCTTAGTGAAAAATCTCATAAGAGTAGAAGTCACATTCTTATAAGGTCAAAGGAAGATGGGGAAGTAGAGGTAATCATGAGACAATTCTTAGGAAACTTTGCTTTGAAAGAAAAGTCATAGATATGTTGATAACAGAATAGAAATATGAGGTCAAAGGAGGTTCTTTAGCTCAGTTTTATGTAGAAATACTGATGAAAAGAAAGCTATTATTATCATTTCCATTTTATAAAGAATCAAAGATGTTTAGCAATTTGCCCAAAGTCATGCAACCATGAGAGCTAGGTTCCAAACCTGGGTCTGTCTGGCGACAAAGTCCTTGTTCTTAACTATAAAATACAGAGTATACAACTCAATTCTAGGTACTGGCTTCCCAACAGAATATACTAGATCAGAATCATATTCTAATTAGTACTGGGTCAGGGGGAGCATGTGTCACATGTCCCAGCCCCATGTAGTGAACCAGAAAACTGAAGCTAAAAGTGTTGACTGAAGTTTGCACAGCTCACTCACTAGTAACAAATCTCAGCTTTGGAGGAATTCAGTGTTCTTTGTCTCCTTTTATTCTAACTCTCATAGCATTTCCATCTGGTTTAAAAACAACAGATTTGGAGTTGGAGAATAAAGTGTAAAGTATCTTGACATGACAACCGATTGGGCTGTGATATTTAGATTTGCCACATGAATTTCTGTGTCACTCTATGTGAGCCTAAAATGGTCTCTAAAAATTCTGCTAAGCATGCTAGCATAAATAACTAGAATTCTGGAGATATATACTGAACCTCCCATATACTATATTGCTAATAAAAGTTATCAAAATTAGTGCTTTTTAATTCTTTATCAGTTGGTGATATTCATCTGGTTAAACAAATGTATAGTTATTGCCAAAGTTATACTCAGGGAAATAAATGTACCATTTTTGCATTCCTTGTTTGGTTTACCCAAAAGTTGTGTTAAGTACAGATTGGATAATTAAGGAAACCTTTGAAAATGGGAGACATAAAACCACAATAAAATAAAAAACAACTATATGCTAAATTGTGCAGTAGAAATGGTCAACCTTTTGTAACACAAAACTCTTAAATCTATGCCTGGATCACATTCAGTTCAGTGAATGGTTTAGAATAAGGAAATTAATAAGTAGCTAAGGTGTGCCAATCCAGACAGGATAAGTCCTTAGTGCTTACCCAAGTACCTCTTTTTTTATTATACAATTCTATAAATTTATTTTAAAATCATTAAGTTGTACATTTAAAATGGATAGATCTTATGGTATGTCAATTATCCTATATAATAAAGAGATAATATGCAAATTGACCCTCACGCCCTCGCACAAGATGGCTGCCCCCATGTGGTCAAAGATGGCCGCCCCCATGTGGTCAAAGATGGCCGGCAGGGGAGGGTAATTGTGGGCGATCAGGCCAGCAGGGGAGGGCAGTTACGGGCGAACAGGCCGGCAGGGGAGAACAGTTGGGGGCAACCAGGCCTGCAGGGGAGGGCAATTGGGGGCGACCAGGCCTGCAGGGGAGGAAAGTTGGGGGGGGGAGACCAGGCCTTCAGGAGAGGGCAGTTGGGGGCAATCGGGCAAGCAGGGGAGCAATTAGGCATCGATCAGGCTTGCCAGGGAGTGTTTAGGGGGTGATCAGGCAGGCAGGCAGGCGAGCAGTTGGTAGCCAGTAGTCCCGGATTATGAGAGGGATGTCCAACTGCAGGCTTAGGCCCGATCCCACAGGGGTCGGGCCTAAACCTGCAGTTGGACATCCCCTAAGGGGTCCCAGATTGGAGATGGTGCAGGCTGGGCTTAGGGACACCCCTCCACCCCCAGTGCACGAATTTCATGCACTAGGCCTCTAGTACTTCAATAAAAGTCTTTAAAAAGCATGCTTATTGTTATTTACCTCATGAGATGATCTCCATATCAACAGTAGTATTCAGAAGTTCTGGAGGATATCATAATCGGGCTGTGGTCTTGGAATTGCCAAGTACCTCTTAAATAAGGAGATACTATTTCAGATTCAGCTTTCAGGTGATCTAAACTAAAGCACAGCTTATGCAGAGCACCTGCTCTGGAATCAGATTGCTTAGTTCCAATGCTATTCTTACATGTGCTAATTTGTGACCTTAATCAAGTTACTTAATCAGACTCCCTAAGACTCAGTTTACTCATTATAATATAGGGATGTTCACAATATCTATTTTGGTGAGAAGTTCTCCACAAGTCTCACATTTTTCTACATATCTTGTAAGACACTGACTGTCCTTTGTTCTAGACTACCTTCTCAAGAAGTTTGTATAGCAAGCAGCCTTGAAGATGGAAATAGTGTCTCCCTTCAGAGCAAAGGGCAGGCATGCTTACTGCCCATTATAAAAGATTCAGGTTTACTACGTTTTGAGTTCCTCTATTATAGCACAGACCACGTGTATGCTGGCATCCCCATGGAACTTTAGGGCCAGTATAACTCTACAAATATGCTGGTGTCCATGCTGCTGGATAAGTCATGAGTAATACAATCCTTTGTCTCTGACCCAGGGGTCTCGTGTCTTCTTCCAGCATCCAAAAGCTTGCAAATGGAGCAAAATCTCAGATCCTTCACAGTTCTTGACACCTTGTAGAATTTAAAGATGAAATGAGGCTATTCATTTAAAATACATAGCACAATTCTTAGTATTTGGCAAGCACTCAATAAATGCTAACTCTAATTATGTTATCACCATCAAAAGATGGGTATGCCCATGGGAGTTACACATAAATAAAAGGATGTGTATGCTTGAAATCCCACTAGCAGAAATTCAATTCTGTGTGTTAAGGCTTTATATGTTTCCAGATGTATACTTTTATATATTTCAGGTACAAATGCTTACTGGAAGGTAACTTATATAACTGTATTTTCCCATCAATACCTCCGTGACTACCAATATTCATTAATAATCAGTAGTCATTTCTTATAGCAGAGCCTAGCAGGGGAAGTCTTAGATGACATATATTTCATATGATTAGGAGAAAGATTAGAACACAAGGTATTGCCCAGATAAACAAGCTTGAAGAAGGGCCTCATAATGAGGACAGGGTCAGTATCTCTCTTGCTTGGTACTGTATTTCCAACATACAGTACGAGACATAGCATGTAGTGAAGGCCCAGAAAAACCTTTGTTGAATGAATGAATGCAATCCCGAGAGAAGTGCAGGGAGACTTTCGTTGCCATTCAGAAGTAGACGTCTGGTTCATTTAAGTGTCCCTATCCTTAAATTATCCTCCCCAAACTTGACAACTTACATTTTACCTACTAAAAGAAAACTTCATCAAAAGTCTAAGATAAAAAAGAAACAAGAAAATAACAAAACAAACTTTGACCCACTTGGTTATGCACTGAAAGTCACACTTGTGCTCAGTGTTATATAATTGTCATCAGTGTTTCACTTAATATTTTAATGAGCTGAGCAACTGACATCCTGGCTGAATACATGCTTTTTGTGGGTCTTATTGCTAAGCCAAAAAAAATTTCATAAAAAGATTGTCATTTAAAAAAGAAGCCTACGTAATTCCTTCAAACATAAATACATCCCACCTGCCACTATGACTTATACAAAGATGACTTATGTCATCCTTCCTCTTTCCCCTTCCTCCTTCATTCCTTCTCCATTTTCCTCCCCTCCCTCAGAGTTGCTGAGTTGGGTTCCCGACTCCCGTGCTGGTTCCTGGATTCAGCTCAGAACTTTCTGAGCCAGGATGTGTCTGCCAGGACAGGCAGTGACATTTTCAGCTATGTCTCCTCTTGTCTGCCCAACCCTCCACAGAAGAACGCTGATACATTTACGTAACTATTCCTTGTTTTCCTTATAGCTGGCAAAGTTTTCTCTATATCTGACTATTTGCTATAGGCGCGCTCTCTCTCTCTCTCTCTCTTCCCCCCTCCTTTTTTTCTCTCCTTTCATTTTTCTCTCTCTGGTGAGGAGTGATTGATTGGAAACCCCAGGATGATCAAGAGGCAATTTTAGAGAAGCAGGGGAGACTGGTTATAACTTGGGAGGCAGCAGCAGCACTCTGAACACTCTTTAGGCAATGTGTTGTTTACATTTCTTCCTTACCAGCCCTTGAAGATAAGCATCAGAATTCTTCCCACAGTACAGATGGGAGAGGACTGAGAGGCTAAGCCACCACACCAGGTCTAACAAGATACTTGGCAACACCAGGATTGGGGCCCAGATGGTGTGGCTCCAGGGCCCACTCTTACCAGTGTGCCCCCTGTCGCCCTTGAGCTCGGATCTGAGGGATGAATATTAAAACAAATAAGTAAAAAAGAGGGCAAGCTCCTCCAGGCAGAGGGTACCGCATTACACAGAGGCCTGACGATGTGAGCCAGCTTAACAAGTGTGGGGAACCACATTGTCCACAGGGAAGTAACTAGGAAACAAAACCCCTAGCAAACCTCAGAGACTTATTTGCAGCATAGTTTGGGAGTGAAAAAACTTCCCGTTCATATCTAGGAGACTCCGGTTGAACCGACAGCTCCTTTCCCCGTTAGGGCATTAGTTAACCACTCGAAGCCTCTACTTCCTCATCTCTAAAACTGGCACAGCACACATTTCAGTGTAATGGCAAATATTTTAAAAATATAACCTGTGAAAAAGCTTTGTAAACTGCAGCAAATATTTCCACGCAGATATCTTTCTCTCTGTTAGCGTCTCCCTCTGTTATGGAAGGTAGGTTCCGAAAGGGACTGGGGACGCAACTATCGAATAATGGACATTGCAGAGGCCGGGGGAAATCTTGCACAGCCTCCGGTGCAGTGCTTCTTTCCTAGCCTGGAGTCTGGGAGCTTTACGAGACCCGTCTTAACCAGCAGCACAGAGAAAACGGTTTGCCAAAGGCATTGGTCAAACATTTTTCTACTAGAGGAAAACCGCCCCTTTGACCTCCAGCATGTTATGGATCTTATGAAATACGATAAGAACAGAAATGACTAAAATAAATACCAGACTCTGTATCTTAAAAAGTGAACTCTGAGTAAATACAGAGAACCTCCGGAGTGTGTATATCTACTGTACTCCAATGAGCCAGTGTGAGGCGCGGGGTTGGCACGGACACGGTGCAGGCAGAGGCTGGGCTAGTGGATGGGGAAGTGGCCTGTGACGGAAGGTCCCAAGCCCGACACAAGAGCCACCTCTCCCAGCCGCCACTGGGCTTCAGTACATGGAATAGTTTGGAGACATATGCAATGCGAGCAATGCTAGCTGACAGAAAATCCAACCTATCCCATTTTGAGGGTTCCTCGCTGTCCCTGAGCTTCATTCTGGGTGCTGAAGATATAGCAATAGACAGGACGGGCCTCTAGTTGCAGATAAAATGCTAAGTGAAGCATCCGAGGTGGTCAGAACTATTTGCTAACTGGATGGATAGGTGAATGAGGCCTAGGATTCTCTCAAAAGACCACCTGTCTTCATTGGTAAATGTCACTTAGAGTGGTCATTCAAGGCCGCGCAGATGGGGGCGCTAGGCGCGGGCCAGCGAGGCCACCCCGGGGCTGCAGGCAGCCAGCCCCGCAGAAGCCCGTGCTGAGGCCAAGAAGGTGTTGAGTGCCAAGGAGATGGAGCAGGCTTAGGCGGGGAGGGGGTGGGGGAAACCTGCTGAAGCTCACCGCCGTGCCCCCTGCAGCCTTCCAGATGCTCCAGTCCGTGTGTGTGCCCGGCAGAGGCTGGCGAGCGAGCCCCAGGACCCTGCGGCAGTGGCCCTGCCCAGAAACAATGGCTGCACTGCTCTGGGTGGAGGCCCGGCCCTGGCAGAACACAGCGGCCAGGAGGGATCCAGCCCGATGATGCCCGGACAGCCCAGGTCTACCAGGCTGCCCCCGGGGGCGGCCAGGAAAGAGCCCCACCTGGAGCAGCACCTGAGCCAAGCAGAGACTTGTCACACCCACCTGCTGGGGCTCGACCAGCCTCCGAGCAGAGGTTCTGTGTTATTTCCTCCAGTTGGTAATAAACGCTTTTGAAAACCTGAAATAATAAAAATAGACATTCAAGTCCAATCATTCAGCAAATAGTTCTTAAGTGTCTATTCCATGCCATGCACAATGCTAGGCACTAGGGCTATTGAGACAAAACATGTCCCAGATACTCAACGACGCTTTTGTTGAGGAGTCAGCTTGGCTCCGTTCTATCTTCCTCTGATCTTGGCCACTTTCAGATCAGCTTGAAGGTGCCTCCTGCCAGGAGAGACATACAAGGCTTTGTGCCAGAAGGCTTGCAGGGCCTGTGGGGCCCAGGCTTCCATGGAGGAGAAGTGGGAAGTGACATTTCCCAGGGCAGGCGGCTCCTCGCTGGAGTTCCCCATCGCCTTGAGAATCTCCTGTGAACTAGTAATGATAATGAAAGTTAATCATCAGGCAAGGCAGTGACCAGTTCTCTCCCAATCATGAGCACACATGCTATTTAACTGGAGGATGGGTGACCCAACAACAGAATGTTCTACAAGTTTACCTTCTGTAAAGAGCAATGGGAAGTCATCACGGAGAAAAAATCTTACTGGCTGCTATTTTCGCAGAGCAACGAAGAATTCTGTGACTACAACACAGGTCCCCTGACTGCTGGCTCTCTTGGGGCTCACAAACATGTAGAGAGACACACACAAATAATTAGGACAATCTGGGACATCTTGTTATCAATATTTAAGGCATGTGAGGAAACAAATTTGGCCAGTTGGGTAAGGTCTTTTCTTCTCTAAATCCCATGATAGCTTTTGGAAAAGTCTGATTTTTCTTGCCAAGATATAGAGCTCTCTTCCAGATGCCTGTTAATCCTCTTTTATTTTAACTTTTTTAGGTGAAGAGAACTTATTGAGCTGACAAAACCATTTAGCTTGTGATTTCAAAATTGTGCCCAGAGAAGACTGAATTTGTGGGTTGCTTAAAGATTTGGAAGGTGGAAAATAGCCCAGATGAGCAGCCAGAGCTGAGGAGGAAACACTGGTGATGAAAAAGGAAAATAATCTATTCCCAAAGGTTGAATAGGGAGCAAATACAAAAACACAATACAGAACAAGAAAAAGCACTTTGTGTCTAGTTGAAAACTAGCCTTTTTGGTTCAGTGTTAATTGTGGATTCTAAGAATCAGTAGATCAGTTCTTCTAGAAATGCTTTGGTTTGATTTATTACACTTTATTCCTTTGCTTTAAGTGATGGGCACCTATTTTTTATTTGAAATTTATATGTCCTATCACAGGCCATGAGTGAAAAAGGTAATGTAAATTTATATTCTATAATATTATTAGTATGGACTTTAATAATTCTACATGGTGATTTTAATTTTGTTTTGTTTTAGAATGTGAGGAGACCCAAATACGACTTAAGCTCTTCTTCAAGATGGAAATTCTAACAGAAACCCTAGATGTAGTACAGGAACTTCAGCCCTATTTTTGGATATTTGTTAAGATTGGTGCATTCCTGGATAGTTGGCCGGGAGATGGAGTTTCCCCTGAACACATCCATTCCTTCAAATCAGGAGCTTTATTAGGGGCGTAAATGTCAACATAGTTGCAATGGTTCCTTCTAAAAAAATGCAGCTGAATATTGCCTCGAGAAGAAAGCCTGGAGGAGATAAAATAGACCACGAAGATGAAGGCTATCCTTTCTTTATGCTTAGTACAGTGCCTGGCATGGAGGAAATGTTCTACAGATAATATTTTGAATGGCTACATGTACTCTTATCCTCATCAGTACATTCATCAAGCATCTGATGAAACACCAAAAATTGAAGTCATCACTCTACTCAAACTTTTCAACTTCTCTTACTAATGACTGTTTTGCCAGTGTTCCCAGTGGATGGCAGAATGAACTGACTGGATTATTCTATGCTGACCCTTCTGTCTCATCATTAAAAGCTGAAGGATGCCTCACTGTGAAGACCTGGACTGGCCAGGCCTTGGATTGATCTTTTCCCACAGTCCATCACCTCATCTTTACTTTCTGCAGAAAAGCAGTGACATGTCTAAAAGCCAGAGAAATAAAGATCTGGAAAATTTACAAACCACGTAATTATCCCTCGAATCATAAAATGTCCGAGGCAAAGCATGGGTCAAGGGGAAAGGATGGTTTCGGGTTGGTTTGTGCTTTACTGGGGGGGGGGGGGGGGAGGGAGGGTGTTTTTAAATAATTCCTCATTTGGAACGTGGGCACTATACTTTTATCCTACTAAAAAGAGATGCCTCTGTGCTTGAAAACACTTTTACTTGCTAGAAGCAAAAAATATATATATCACTAATACATCAGCCCTTCCTAACCCTTTCCTCTCTTTGTTCCTTTGCAGCTATTAAATATGTTTTGCCGAAATGCCACCAAGATGTTGAGCACACATTCTGTCCCTCCATACCTACGTTGGCCAGACTTGCTACTTCACTGCATATGAAAGAAAAAGACATTCACACTTCCTATGCATTAGAGATTTTCTAATCACTTCAGATTTTCTGAAGAAGGTTCTAAGAGTACAGAGATGTTCTATGGCACAGGAAAATTTCATCAACAAGCACAAACACCAGATCTTCCTTTCTATATACCAGTTGTTCTTTAAAAAAAAATGTACACCAGTAGAACCTGTTGCATTGTACCCCGAATCTCACAAAGGACGCCTCAAAAAAGTCGAATTATGGAGTCATTTATTAAAGGCCGGCGGCATACGAGGAGCAAAAGCTCCAGATCTCATAGCGCCGAAAAGCTCGCCACATCTGGCTTATATGCAGAATATCACAAAGGTATCGATTACAACTCTGGGTTTGGAATGAGGAACCTGGTTTGCACTAAGCAGTTACAGAAGCGAAATTGAGCAAGTTAGTTATCTATAGTTTTGGGTCTACAGATCACTGAATCAACAGAAACACATTATCTGGGGCCACCAAGGCAATTTAGAATAATTGTGCTGTCCAGATTCTGGGACCACTGAGTCAACGGAAACTCATTATCTGTAGCTACTGAGACAATTTAGGGTAATTGAGCTGTCCTGGTTCCCAGAAGAGTGTGCTTCGATAACCAGTGATATCACAATCAATGGGATATTCAAACCACCATCAATGGAGTATTCAATCAATTGGGATAGCATGCATAAGTTCAGAAAATCAAAATAACTTTTCTATTGTTTTAGCAAGCAAATAAGTACAGAAGCCAAACAGCAGGGTTAAAATATTAAACAGCAATTTTTACCCAAGCATGGTTGCTATCATGCTTCAAACCCACCCAGACTAATTGAATTTGGATCTCTGAGAGTGAGACTCAGGTTTCCTAGTTTTAAAAACTGCCCAGGTGATTCCAATGTGAAATCAAGGTTGAAAACCACTCTAGCGTCTCCCACATCTCTTTTCTTATGCAAAACAATTTAGGTCTCTCCTCACTCAAAAATTACACCTTTACCCACTTTTCCACACTCCACAAACCAAGACTCCTCATTAAGATCCATTCTCCTTAAAAGGCTATAGGTAAGAAGAAAAGTAGTTTTCCTCATGACAAATAATTTTCTTCTGGTCATGCGTAGAATCAGTACCTTTTAGAAAGAGCAAGGCATGTGGCCTTGTATTGGACTCGGCAGGAAGAACTTGCACATACAGCAAGGAACTTGCTGTGATATTTTACAAAAACATCCTTGGACTAGACTTGCAAGATGCACTCATTAAGTGTCAGGCCGAAGAATTTTGCACCTGAGTCATGCTTGTAGGCAGTTATATATCCACTTTGCGAATACTCAAGAGAAGAGATTTTACATTCCTTCAGCAAACTCTGATCATGTGGAACAAAAATACCTGCAAACATGTTCATTACCTGGTCTGGGAAGAGAGAAGCCACCAAATCAGATTCCTTCTTTGTATTCTCCTTCTCTTTGTTACCTTATTACTGAATTAACTGCTGTGTTTCTGTGCTTAGGAAGGGCAATGAACTATGGTAGAAAGGACAAGGAGCCAGTCAGAGTCCGGGATAGCAAGGTTGCAAGGAACAAAATCTACTCCGGCTAGTTCAGGATTCTCCACTCTGATACTGCAGCATCGCCTAGAGCTCCAAAAAACTTGTGGGTGATTTTCATTCCGTGTGTCTGAGGGAGGGGGGACATGCACACACCTGTCCCTTGGTGGGCCCTGGTCTCTCCTCCTCTCTGCATGTGCTTCATCCCTGCCTACGGAGCTGACTCTTTGGCTACCACGATGTCAGAGGGCCTGTGGCTTTGGCTTGCCAGGGCACCAATTCTGGCCCCCACTCTACAGAACCCCACTCAGTTCAAATTACAGAGCAAACGTGCCTGCACACGGCACAGTAAATCAATGGGTTCATCTTTGACCTTTGTTCACTTACTACCCCTTGTAGATATCTGACTTTGACCATGATACAAATTTTCCATTCATTGGGCTGTTGTGAGGATTAAATGCAAATTTATATATTGTAACTATCATAAGGCCTGGCACTTACCTAGTTAGTCTCCCTTCAAATGCTGTGGTAAGGCGTAGAGCCCGATTCGCTGTTTCTTTCACATTGACACCACCATCACCCCCACAATACAGAGTCTTTCCACAGACACCCACTATGTGGTCACACCTTTCCTCACTTCTGCCAAAAGCCATTTTCCTAACTCATGGGTATAGACAGGAAAGTATCTGAAACTCGGAGTGATTTGGTTTGCTTTTGTTAGAGTCTGTGTTTGAGAAGAAAATTTAAAGGCCAGAATAAAGTGTTGGGGGGCTAACTATGGATTTAATTTCTCTGTGCTATCTCAGTTTGGCCTACTGAAACAAATTACCACGGACTGGGTGGCTTAAACAACAAACATTTATTTCCCACAGTTCTGGAGGCTGGACTTGGAAGACCAAGGTGTGGGCAGATCCAGTGTCCGGTGAGGCCACTTCCTGGTTTGCAGAGGGCTGTCTTGCTGAGTCCTCACCTGGCAGAGAGCAGGCTTTCATGTCTCTACTTAAAAGGACACTAACCCCACACATGAGGGTTCTAACCTCGTAATCTAATTACCCTCCTAAGTCCCCACCTCCTAATAAAATCACATTGGGGGTTCAGATTTTAGCATACGAATTTGGAGTGGGGGGGGGGGGAGAGCACAAACATTCAGTCCATAACAGTGCCATCTGTCACTCCTGTGGCCCTGAAAAATAGAGGCTGTGCACTAAGCAGGCAGGCAGTAACCACATACTGATCTGTTTTTATTAACCCTTTGCACTCGCTTGCTTTTTTCTCGATTCCTTTATTCTAATGCTAACGGTGTCGAGTCACACTCGACATCCAAGTGCAAAAGGTTAAAATGTACTCCATATTTTCATTTTTACTTGTTTTTTATTCTGTAAGCCTTCTAAAAGTAAATAAGATTAAACATAGATAGTGGGTCTTGAATTATTATTATTATTATTATTATTATTATTATTATTATTATTTGGGGGGGAGGAGTCCTTTTTTCTCCTCTGTCTCCTGACATGTTTCCTATTTCTTTGCGGGTGGACTTAGCATCTTCCTTTTGTATCTTAATAGCTCCATAAACTCTCAGCCTTACCAGCCCTACTTTGAGTTACTCTTGCTCCTTTTTGCTCTTGGTCAGTGGGGAGACCCTACAGCTTGTCAGGATGAGCCTCTGTAGGACGGGAGCTAGAGAGGAAATTCTGACAAAGAGAGTTTTTATTTGAGAAGCTTTCTCACGTCAAGCCCCGTCCTCCCCGTGCCTTACCAGGGCAGGTGGGAGAGAAGCTTTTTAGATCCTTTTTCTTCTAGGAAACCTTGCACATCTGGAGCAAAGCCTTCTTATCTTTTGCCATTTGTTCAAAGCTTTTAAGAAAAGAAAGGGGTGGGGGGAACAGCAAAGAGAAAATTGGTTTTCATCCAAAGGTGGCTCCTAAAGAAAGCCCGGGACTGAGCGAGGTATTTAGGAGGCAGAGGTCACCTTCTTTTGAGGTCAGACAGCTGTCTCTTCATCATACTGACAATTTCTGGCTGGGAAGAACATCTGAAAAACACGTTTCCAAACATAAAAGTTGAGGTAGCTCCTTGCACTGCCATATTTTGCTCAGGTCTCTACAGGAGTCCGCCGCACAAACCTCTGTTGCGAGCGTGGCAGGCCCACTCTTTGCATCTCCTTCTGCTTTGCAGCCTTTTGAAGGGCCTCTCTCATCCGCCCATCTCTCACAACCCCACGCCCATTGGTGTTTTGAACTTTTTAAAAAGAGACGAGAGAAACGTCTGTCTCAATGACAATGTTCAAATGGCATTTTGGCCCCTGCAGAAATAAGTAAATCATCTGATTCACTTTGAAACTGAGGACTAAGGGGGATTACAGGCCACCTGAACTTTGGAACCTCACCTGGACCTTCAGTAGGGTTCTGAGTGATGCTTTAGGACGGCATCTTTATGGAGACGTGCCATGGTCTTGACTCTGACCCTGAAATGACATAGAGTCTCCATTTCACAAGTCAAAGGGCCCAGATATGAGCCTCTCTGGGGGAAGGAAAAATAATTATAGAATCAATAATATTCAAAAATAATAATGATGATGATATCCAATTTTATTTAACTTATTTCCAGGTATTAAGTGCTTTTATAATCATTATCTCATTTAATCCTCCCAGAAATTCTATGATTTTTTTTTATTTACAGATGAAAAAACAGAAATAAATACAGCAAATCAGAAGTACCAATGTATATGCATTACGTGCAGTGGCCATAAACTGGAAACAAGCTATCCATTATTAGAGAGAAACTTAAATACTTTTTTTAGTTTAACAAAAAAAAAAGCAATTGACAGTATAACATTGATTTTAAAGCCATCACTTTGCTAGCCAGAAGGAAAGAAGACATAGAAAAACCAAGAGAGATCAGAAATAATTTAAATTAAACACAAAATAGAAGCTAGGAAATCCACTGCTTCTCAGAGAAAGCCCGTGCCCAATTCTACACCAGTTTCTTGGTCCTTAAGAAGCTTTATATGTGGTTCACTGGCTGTCAATCATAGCACCCTGACGGGATGCTGACAGGATACCTAGTGAAGTGAAGAGGTAAGGTGTCAATAATTTATCGTCCACATCAGGATGCCGTTAAGAGTGAAAGGAGTGCTATCAATAACTGCCCTGGGCAGCAGGTATAACCCACAACCATCTGGGCCAGAGCAGGGCCCACCGCCCCCTGTTCACAGGGGACCCTGCAGGGAGCAAGCCCCAGGCAGCTCACGTGTGCCTGTGACTATGATTCCAGGTTCTGCCCTTCCTTGTCTCCTGGGCTCCTTCCTGATCTAACAGCTCATTACTTCATCTATGCCAGTGGTCCTCAACCTTTTTAATACAGTTCCTCATGTTGTGGTGACCTCCAACCATAAAATTATTTTCGTTGCTACTTCATAACTATAATTTTGCTACTGTTAATGAATCGTAATGTAAATATCTGTGTTTTCCGATGGTCTTAGGCGACACTGCTAGCCGTTCTCAACCTGTGGGTCGCCTAAGACCATCGGAAAACACAGATATTTACATTATGGTTCATAACAGTAGCAAAATTACAGTTATGAAGTAGCAACGAAAATAATTTTATGGTTGGGGGTCACCATAACATGGAGGAACTGTATTAAAGGGTCGCGGCATTAGAAAGGTTGAGAACCACTGATCTATGCTTTCAAGTGTTATGTCTCTCCTTCTCATCCCCTGGCTGACTTCAAGTACCTCTGCCCAGCAAACTCCTGGGGTTAAATAGCTTCCACCATGTCTCCAAGGAGATGAGATCATCTTCTCTGAGGACAGCAGAACCGCAGACGCTGTCTCACTCTCCTCCTGCATGGACTGCTACGTGAACACCACCGCCTCCCAGACTAGCAGCAGGGAGAACAAAGCTAGAGCCCAGGACTCCATGAGGAGGAGGAGCCCGGCTGACAATCTGCTCAGCTTTGCTCAAGAAGACCCAGGCAGACTAAAGAGAGAAAAACAAAAAAGCTGAGGAAATCCAGAAAGTAAAAAGCAAACTCTATTCCATTCAAATTGTCTCAAACTTTTGTCAGGGAGAAAGCACAGAACCCAGACCCTAACCGAAAGCAAATCCTCATCTTACCCTCTTCAAAATGAAATAGAATGCCGAGGGGAGGTTCATCCTCTCCCCTCGGGTCACCACCACCCCCATATCACATTAGTCACTGGGAGCCTTTTGTGCCACAGACAATACAGCTCAGGAGACACCAGGCCCATCAATTCATGCACATGTATGTGTATCTATCTTATGGGGTTCTAAGGAATTCTTTCTTCATGGAATAAAAAATGTCATTTATAAATATTGCACAACTGATTTATCAAATCCCCTTCCCTCACCTTTCCAATGGCCGTTTCTTCTACTCTGAGTTGCTTGGATCAATTGTAACAAACACTAAATGTTTTGTCCCAGACAGAAGCCCTCCTTACTCAGCTGGTTGTTGCCCAGGTCACCGTGCAAGTCAAATCCTGTCCCATGGAAAAGAACAGCTTCGTGTGGAAATGCCCCCAGGACAGCTGTAAGCAGGTGTTTGCCCTGCGTTTTCATCCTGGTTCAGGTGTGTGCGGTGGAGGATGGGGGAGAGACACATCAGAAGGACCCTGAAGATTTGGCTGTTCTACCCAGAGTCCCTTGCTTGGTGCTTATACTCCCACTCTAAGGCCAAAGGCAAATGTGGTGCAAAGGGTAAAATTAGAGGAACATCTCATTTCCTCACCCCGTGGTGGGGCACAGAGGAAGTTAAGTGACTGGCAGAGTGCCCGGTGCTTTCCCTTTTCACCCACCATCTCCTGTGCTTTATACATGATCCTTAGCTGAGCTGTCTTCTGTGCCTTTAGCCATAGCTGGGCACAGACGAAGATTCACAGAGACATCTACAGGTCATAGTGGGAACTGGAATAATTAAAAAAATGGTATGTCTTCTCAATGTGTCAATACTTTAATTTGGATGATCCCATCAAACAAACACTTACGTCAATTTATTGGGAGTTAATTGGACTAAATTAAATAGGAAACAATTTGCCATTTGTCTGTCAGTGTGCAAATTATTCCATGTGGGAAGAAAAGAAAATCGGCATGTGTTGAGCATTTACATGACAAGACCTGCATTGGGCACTCTCTGTTCAGAAGCCATTTAAATTCAGAATCGGCCTCCGAGATAAGGAGTGTTAATTCCATTCCACAGATGAGCAGGACTCGTAAGTGTGAAGTAGCCCGTCCCAGTTCCCACAGGGAGGGAGCAGAGTGGAAGAGCCAGGTTCAAAGCTAGATCCACATGAGGCTGGCACCCACCCTCTTTCCACTACCCCAAATCGGCAGGAGCTTTGGAATGTATGCACTTACTATACACGGGGCGATGAAACTCATGTACATATTATGAGGGTGTTGTTTATTCACTCTTCTCATCCGATGGGTAAAAAGAAACTAGACAAACATCTTTGTGAACTTCCAACTGCAGAGAACAAGGAGAAAAATAGCCAAAGGTTTAAACTTTGGTTCAATGCAACAATTTAGAATTCCTTGGGTTCATACTTTAGCTCTCTAGATAAAAGTCCTTGGTAATTTTTCAGTCTTCCACGTCCCTTCCTGGCCCCTGTCTAAGATGGCATCTGAGAGTTGAGTTTTTGTCCCGAAGTTTTGCAGCCTTGTGGTAGGAGGGATCAGGGGCCTCGGTCGTGACATCCTCTAGCTCCCTGGTCTAGAACCTTGTCATGTGTCCATCCAGTTGTCTTAGCCTGGCTAAGGCCCGCCGCTCCTGCTGCTTGTAGCTTGTCCTCTGGTTCCCCTTTGAGTTTGGCCAGAACCCAGTGGCACCTGGAAGCCTCGCCTGCACTCTTGCTGGAGCCTCTGAGGAGGTCTTCCTGTAAATGTCACTTGGGCTCCAGACGAGTGCTGCCCTGAACTAAAGGGCAATGTTTCTTTTCTGTCCATCTTGCCTCCCCCAGACATACACCCTGACTCACATAGACACGCTTATGCGAGTGTGGCAACATCGGTGTGGCAACACCAGGTTTTACTCCGAGTACATTAGGAAGCCAATTAATCACTGAAAAAGGCAAACAGATGGAACAGGATGAGGAATTTGGAAGCTATTATAATAACCCAAACCATTGCCCAGCAGCGTGGTAGTGAGGGGTGCTTGTGGGTTAAGGGTGTGTATTGAAGGTCTGCCCACAGGGTTTGCTGATGAATCAAATGTAGATATAAAAGAATGAGAAGAACGGGATGAAACCAAGGTTTTCAGCCTGTGCAACTGAGAAGATGGGGTTATCATTTACTGAGGTGGGGGAGAAGAGTAGTATTAACACGGATTAGGGAAGAATGACAAGTTGAATGTCAGGCATGGGGATTTCTCTCTGGCCCTGTTCCTCCGGAGTCCCAGTTCGAGGCCTTGTCACTGGGCTCCTCGCCTTGTTCTTTTTCTCCTCCCCCTCCTCCAGGCTTCCAAACGCCTACCTTGAGATGCTGAACTAGAAAACAAGACTCCTGTTTTATATTGTGAGCCAATGAACAATGTAGTCCTTCGCATGTGATGAAGAAACTAAAGAAAGCAATTTCTGGGACAAACTGATTACAAGAAATGTCAGCGTTTGGTTTCCAGCTTGCTGCAAAGGGCTGCGACCTCTGAGCAAGCCAAACCAAAGAGTTCTCTCTTGCGAGAAACATTTATGGAAAAGGGGGAAGATGGAGGAAGAAAAGGATGCAAAAAAAAAAAGAGAGAAGGAGAAGTTGCAAGAAAGAAGACAGGAGAAAGATGAATAAATAAGAGCCTGGTTGAAGATTGTCGACTCCACACTGTCAGTAGGTGGATGGCTAACCAACTTTCCAGACGAGGTTCTCCTCTCAGCATGTGATTAGGAATGAGAGGCCCAGTGCCCTTTAAACTAGGCAAGCACAGTTCGGTCCCAGCCTGATTTAGGACTAATTTCTTTCTGTCTTACTTTCCTCTCTATCCACAACCAGTAAACCCATCACGTTTGTTTTGATCCTAAAGGGAGATGCGTGCTGCCCCTTCACTACAATGCGCAGAATGCTAACTATTTCTTTGCGTCTAGCCATGATTTCTCCCTTCTATCATGTTCCGCTCTACAGGAAAGGTTTTCACCGACATCATGTTATGGTGTGACAATTGGCATCGCTGCCTTCCAGCCTGCTTGTTTGTGTCTGGGCTCCATGCGCTGGGGGCTCCAAGAGTTTGGCCAGAGGAGCAACATCTCAGAGAACCAATCTTTGTTTGTTTGTTTGTGTGTGTGTTTTTAAATTTATTTTTAAATTACAGTTTGCATTTAATATTACTGTTTTAGTATACAGCATAGTGGTTAGACAATCATATACTTTACAAAGTGTTCCCCCTCAATATTTCCAGTACTCATCTGACACCATACATAGTTATTACAATATTATTGACTAGATCTCCTATGCTGTACTTTACATCCTTATGACTATTTTGTAACTACCAATTTGTACTTCTTAATCCCTCCACCTTTTTCACCCAGTCCCCCAACCCCTTCCCCTCAGTCCGTGTCTATGAGTTTGTTTTAGTTTTATTTGTTCATTTATTTTGTTGTTCAGATTCCACATATAAGTAAAATCATCTGGTACGTGTTTTTCTCAGAGAGCCAATCTTGCTGGCATTATTGTATTTAAACTTTTTACTGGAGTTCCCACTATAAGCAAAAAGTGAGTAAACTCATATGATGAACTTTCACACATACATCACCTAGCCTCAACATTAATCAACTCAGATTAATTCCATTTAATCTATATCCCCTCTTACTTCTCTTCTTCTTATACTATTTTGAAGCAAATCCCAGAGATCATATAATTTCACCTGCAAATTTTTTATTTATGAATCTCTAAGCCTTAAGGTTGATCTTTAAATTTTTAAAATTGATATTAGAGAAAGAGTAAGGGAGAGAGAGAGATAGAAACATCGATGAGAGAGAAACATCGATCAGCTGCCTCCTGCATGCCATAACCCAGGCATGTGCCCTGACTGGGAATCGAATTGATGACCTCTTGGTTCATGGGTTGACACTTAGCCACTCAGCCACACCAGCCAGGCTAGGTTGATTTTTTTACATATAAACTCAACACCATTATCACAATTTAAAATTTAATAATCGTTTGATATCATTAAATTCTCAGTAAGAGTTCAAATTTTCAACTTCCTATGCCATAATTTTGTTTTATAGTGTGTTTGTTTGAATCAGGATCCAAGAAAGGTCATATGCTATTGATTGATTAGTGTTACTTCTTTCTCTCTCTCTCTCTCTCTCTCTCTCTCTCTCTCTCTCTCTCTCTTCTTGCAATTGGTGGAAGAAACCAGGTTTTTAGTCCGATAGAATTTCCATGCTCTGGATATTACTCATTGCCCCTCCATGGTATGGTTTACCACGTATTTCTATAAGTTGGTAGGTAGATCTAGACACTACTGTCTAGTTTTAAAATCATATTTGCAACTTACTTTAATGCTCTATCTGTTATGAAATCCTACTGTTTATCAGAAGTGTTGCATTTGTCTAACTTTCACATTTTTCAAATCTTGCAACATTATTTTAGAGGTAGGGAACGTTTGACAGTTTTATTCCAAAAAAGGGCTAACCACCTTAAATCAAATATTAAGAAAAAAATATTATTTTAGAACAAAAAAAAAACTACTGGTAAGGTTTGGTACAAAAGTTATATTCCAATTGAGAATAAAAATCATCCTGAGTTTGGTCTGGGGCAGAACTTTTTGTGCATGGTATAATTCACAACCTCCTCTGGGAAGTAAGCGGCATTGCTGTTAAAATGCTTGAGCACTTTTCTGATAGACCTAAATGAGATTAAGGACTTCTGGGAAGCCAGGGTTACCCACCTAGCTGACTGGCTAGCCTAATAATTTTTAACAGACATTATTTTTTCTTGTATCCAGTTTAACATGATTAAGCATTCTCTTTTCCTATAAAATCCCTAAGAGAATCTTGAATCAGCACACATAAAAGTCTTTTCCCTGTGGCTAGCTGGAAATAAAGTTTGGCTCAGGCTTATACTCCATTATTCTAAGAAGTTGTTTTAACAACATTTGGGAGAAATACTGAATTATTTTTAGTATTACTTTGGATGATTAAGAAATTTCATGTACACATGAGAATCCCTAAATATAATGAAAATTGGTTTCTTTGAAAGCTCTGAGGACTTTGATTTGACTAATAGACAAATTTTTCCTTTGGATAACATAATCAAATTTAGCTGCTATCATGGAATAAAAGATCTTCCTTCAGAGTCTTTTTATGAGCAAATTGGTGCCTGAACATGGGATCCAATTGCCTTGAGGAAGCATCTCTTGATAAGTGGTTTATCATAATGATTTAATTGTAGCATCAAATTCATCAAGGATAATCTATGGGTTTTAACGAACCTTATAGGTGAAGGTTGAGTTGGTAAGAAGTGCATTTAAAAAAATACATGTAACTCAAAGAGAAGAAAAAGATGAATGCTTGGATAAAAGTTTAAATTTGACCACAAATAAATAAAAATTGAATGAAAATATAATTAAGAGGATAGATCGTAAAGATAAATATGTATTTTAGAAACTTATTTTTATGTCCATACAATAATTTTATTAACATTATTTGGGAACTCTTTTCATTATCAAGGAAAAATATATAAGCTTTCAGATGTATATATTACAATGGAGTTGAGCCCGCACTCCTGTGGCCTTTCAAGATGCTGGATTGTGCCAAATGGATCTAAATTAGACCTGCAGACCTTACAGTCTGAGCAGAGCTACCAAGAGCAGGTTGGGCTTATGGCTGTCCTCAAGAGGAGACCAGCTAAAAGACTTCACACAGGATTTATGTTGAATAGCAAAATAACAGGCCCATTCTAGGAGCCAGACCTGTAATTTACTAGTATACTAGTTCACCTGTTTTCATCAGCCCTGAATCTAAACAGAGTAGGACTCTCATATTAAGGAAATCAGCTCTAGGAGCAAAGAAATAATCATAACAACTATTTCACAGAATTTTTAGAAGGATTAAAAATGATGATGTTTAAGACTTATAGATACAGAAAGAAAATTAGTGGTTGCCAGAGGGGAAAAGGGTTGGGACACTGGGTAAAAGAGATTAAGGGACTAAGAAACACAAATTGGTAGTTACAAAATAGTCACCAGGAAGTAAGTAAAGCATATGGAATACAGTCAATAATATTGTGATAAGTATATATGGTGCCAGATGTGTGCTGGAAATATCAAGGGGAGCATTATGTAAAGTATATGATTTTCTAACCACTAAACTGTTCACCTGAAACCAATTACATCATAAAAAATGAATTAAATAAAAATGATGGTGTTTATAAAGTGTTCAGCACAATATTTAGTGGACACAGGAGATACTTAATAATCTTAATATTTATTTATTTTATTATATTAAATTATTAATGATATTAAATTATTATTTAATATAGAGAATTAATATATTTATTATAACTACCAATTTATTAATATATTTGTTAGATCCACACATGCCCGGGGTCAGGAATTGTCAATGAAGAAAGCATGACATAACCAAAAGGAGAATGTCTGCATAGTGCTTTATAATCTACAAAAAGCTCTAACATGTATTATTGCACTTGAAACTCAGCTTGCCCGCAACCACCCAAAGTGCTCTGTGGGACAGGAGTAAGTGTGTCTGTCCAGTTTATCGATTCCTGGGAACCTGGTGAAGGGATCTCTGGGACACCAAGCTTCCAACGCTAAATCTGGGACAGTCCCAGGCAAGCCAGGTGAGTCAGTCACCTTCATTTCTAGAGAAATGAATACTAACCCCCATAGAACAAAGGTGCAAAAAGCATTAGCCTCAGAGCCCTAGGAAACATGCTGCTTAGCACATGGTGCAGAACCCCGTGGTTTTGTGGCGTAAGAAACTCAGGAGTCTCTCATGCAGGGAAGACAGCTTCTCAAGGTCCTCGGCTCGCCAAGGGCGGGCAGGAGCATCTCTCACCAGGGCCCCTGTCAAAGGGTCAGCACTGGGGGTGATCTCCCTCCAGGGTTTACTCCTGCTCCTTCTGAGGTCTGGCAGGTGTCCCAGCACGAAGCAGCCACCTCCCAGCTCGAGTTTGCCCTCCCAGAAGCAGATGTCGCCGGAGGGCAAGCAGCCCTGCCACAGCTCCTTTCAAATCGCTGTGGCAAGAAATTGTGTCCTAGGAGAGGTCGCCATCTCCAAGCCTCTCCTTTAGAGACGTCTAAAAATTCCCATTTGACAAAGAATTAAAGAAGTTTATGCATAAGAAACTAGTGACATAATTTGCTTTCAATGTTGCTCCCCCCATACACACACTGTGTAAGTTTTAGAGTCTATATCTAGAGTTAATAGTACATTTCCCTGATCCAATAGTACATTGGATCTGTGTATGTAGAAGTCACTGAGTTATGTCCAAAATAAATGTTGAATTATAAGCTACACACACTCATAAGAGGCTACATGGTGCTGATACTCAATTATAAGCTACACACACTCATAAGAGGCTCCTGATACTCAATTCAGCAACATCTCAATCCCAATCCTGAGGGTCTGTTTCTCTCTCCCAAGATCAAAAGGACATGTTTTCAAGTTATCCACATAGGTGTGTGTGTGTGTGTGTGTGTGTGTGTGTGTGTGTGTGTGTGTGTTGAGGTGAATGAGGAGGGCTGAATCCTTCTAAAGCTTTCAATATAACTAGACATGTCTCATAAACAAGGTTAATTTCTAGGGAATGAGAGTGGAGGAGAGCAATTTGGCTGTGGTTGGATATTCATTGCTAAAAGGAATACAACTAAAAAGAGCATCAAAGAAAACTGCAGATTTGCCAGCAATGCATGTTGACAGGGAGCAACTTCCCCCAAGATGTTAGAGGCTGAGAGGCTATGAGATGAATCTGCAAGGCAAAGACCCAGGGAGACCCTACATAGTATCAGTGTCTAAGAGACTTCATTGACCCATTCCATTCACTCCCGTGGAGCCCTCTTATAGAGTAAAGAGGCAATGTCACCTGAGGATCAATTACCCAGGTGCGAGACAGCTTTAGCATCAGCGCTCCAAAGGTACTTTCCACACCCCACATCCTGCTCTGTCTCGTGGAAGGCTGACCTCTGCTCATTGGGTCCTTCTAGCTCCTTTTCCCTTCGCCTTTTGGTTGGATTCAACTAATGAGAGGCACTTGGAAGAGATGGGTAGGAAACTTGAGGATGGGAGGAGAAGGAGCCAGAATAAAATCAGAAGTCCTTCCTTGAGTGACCAAGAGTAGACAGTGGCTCCTTCCCTCTGGAAAAGACCATAGTCCCCACTGTGGTATAGTGACAGCTATTTCTCAGGGTTCTGATAGCATTTCCCTCCTTCTGTTCCTTTGAGCCTGCGGTGAAGACTCCCAGCTGTTGCCAGTACTGGAGATACATCATTATCCTTTGTTGGTTTCTCTTAAACCTGCCTACACCCTTATAAATAGCCTGTTTGTTGAACTCTCCTGAATAAGCCTCCTTTAAGTGTGTCTGCTATTTCTTCTTGGGACCTTGATTGATCCTCTCTACATATCAAATGTGCTGCTAGTCTCCATGGGGCAAGACAGCAAAGTACAAAGGCCAAGGGTGAGCAAGTGAGAAACAATGCAGAAGTAGATTGGGACTACCTTCCTACCCTTTCCCACTTGCACCTATCAGCCAAGGAATGCACACAATTGCGGGGGAGGTTGGTAATAAACCAGGGCTACAGGAAATCCTTCTGAGGTTTTGTCACACGATCTTGAGTTCCTGGACTTATTGACCTCTGGATGAAATGATCTAGAGGAGCGTTCTTCATGCTTTTCAGAGTATAGTTAAAAAGTTCTTGTGAAATCATCATTTTGCTGATTAAACCTCTCTTTTTCCAATAGAAGAGCACATCTGTGTTTCTCTTACTGTCATAACCAGAACTGAGTGGGATAGCAGGCAAACTGAGAACGCTCAAACCATATGGGAAGATCTGAGACTTTTAGAGTCTGAGGAGATTATCATGTCCAGAGGAAGTGGGGCTGAAAAAATAAATCATCCTGAAGGAGCAAAGGAAGACACAGTGCAGACTTCTGAGGACTAGAGAGCAGGTGTCTATCCAGGCAGACACAGAGTAGGCAGTGGGGAGGGTCATTTTCCCAGAGGGCACTCAGCCCCTGGAAAACAAGAGCAAAATGACTAAAGCCCATCCTAGCAGAGTCAACAAAGATCAGCTCAGAGCTGGTCTCGGGCTCCTCATCAACCTCAGGACTAAAGACCGCATTAGATTCCTCACTTCTGAACAAGGAAAGCCCATACTGCCAGAACCAGAGAAATAGAAATAATGCAAACAGTGCATCTAAATCAATACATCATCAATAAAGTGAGTGTTGAAATTTATTATTCCATTCTATCTGGGGAAAAAAAGCCATAATATGAAAGAGTCCTTTAGGCAGAGTCTTCACAAAAAAAGAAACAGTATTCTCATCCTGTTTCAGAATTTAAGTAAAACTACATGAAGTCCAACAGTTCTCCAAATATGACATATCAAAGAGCAAAGGAAAGGAATAAATTCCTGTTAGAAATTTGACCAGGTATTTTCTATGCACTTTACAGCTAAAAAAAAAAAAAAAAGCAAGGTTCTGAGCTCATACTTTCTTCTTTATGTTGGACTAATAGCTCTTTCTTTGTCTCACCAAATTGGCAATCAAATAGTGTTAGGATGGTGTCAGCCAGCAGCAGAAGTTGAAGCAGTGAGCAGTTGAAGAAAATACACAGAAAACTGGAATGTGGCAGAAAATAGCTCCTGAGTGGCTCTTCCCTGGCTGAGGGGTGTGCACACTCCTTTGGACTTGCCAGCCCTCCCAGGCAAGGAAGGGAAGTGTTAATGTAAACAAACAAACAAACAAAAACACATTCAAACCTGTAAACAATAAGTCAGAAGTATTTACTAATTGAAGATAGAAGATAATATGGGCTCCTAAATGAGATGTGAATTTTAGTCATGTTGGAAAGAAAGAGCAAGATTGAGAGACTTGAAAGATCTCACTCTTCAAGATTTATATGCATACTAGAGGCCAGATGCATGAAATTCATGCAAGAGTAGGCCTTCCTTCCCCCAGCACCCGTTTCCCTCTGGCACCCGGGACCCAGGCTTCCCTCGCAGCGCCGGCTTCGTCCAGAAGGACATCGGTCTAATTAGTATATTACACTTTTATTATTATAGATATGCATAACCCATGGACGCAGACAATAGTGCAGTGAAGGCCTGGAGGTGGG
The DNA here is from genome assembly GCF_951640355.1 of Cnephaeus nilssonii. NCBI lineage: Eukaryota > Metazoa > Chordata > Mammalia > Chiroptera > Vespertilionidae > Cnephaeus > Cnephaeus nilssonii. The sequence goes on along the minus strand of NC_137075.1, from coordinate 38,571,854 downwards.
GGAGTGGCTGCAGGGTGGAGGGGGTCAATGGGGAAAAAAGGGGACATCTATAATACTTTCAGCAATAAAGATAAATTTTAAAAATAATAATAAACTAGAGAGTAGTTTTGGAAATTGTGAAAAAATAGAATGAAAATAAATTTGGGAATTTGATCTTTCTTAGTAGCCTGGTCTTAACCATCATTGTTAAATGATCATAAAGAGTTGAAAACAAGTAGAGTGACCTATTATATATTGACTTTGTATAAACACAAAGACAGTACTTCTGTTGACAAAATTTTTTTTTCCATATTACTTAAAAGACCCTCTTTTCTGGAATTTTTAATTTAAACATACATATGTTGAATATATGTATTTTTATATATAATATATGTACATAATATATAATAATATATGTATATTTTATATATATCATAAATGAATGCATAATGTCTATATATTATGCATTCATTTATGATACACATATGTATATATGTATATATATATATACACACACACACACACACACACATATCCTATCTAATAATAGACAAATATGCAAATTGACTGTACCTTAGCTATGCCCGTGATTGGCCAGGAGGCGTGGGGGAGCGGGACTCGGGGTGGCCTGGGTGGCCGATTGGGCCGGTGGGACGCTGAGCTCACGTCGCTAGCGGCGGCTCGAGCTCAGCGTCTGCGCCATGGCTGTGCTGCAGCACAGAAGGGGCCTCTGGGGCAGCAAGCTCACGGCACCCAGCTCCCCCGCGATTGAAAGCAAAAGTGTGGGAGCTGGGTGCCTGAGCGGACAGGCACCCAGCTCCCCCCCTACATGTGCATGATTCAATCATGCACTGGGCCTCTAGTATATATATATCAACTCAGAGACACATAGATATATAGACATTCATTTTGTTTATCTATTCATGGAAGAGTAATTGGCTACTATGTTCAAGTATCTGTGTTCAATTCTGGGAATTCAGAGATGAATGAGGTATCTTTTCTATCACAAGTTAGCAGGAGAAACTGAGTTATTGAATATATCACATTAAAATGCAATGTGATAAGTGCTATCAGAAAACAACATAAATAATAAGTAGGTACCCAGTGTCCATGCAGCACCTTATATATGCAATTATTGAAGTTCAAAATACATTATTCTCTCTGGAATTATTACATGTACCCCTACAGTCTCTCTCCCAGCTGTCATTGTTTATTCAATAGAGTTGAAAATGAGAAACACATTCAAAATAACACCATTAAAAGATAAAGGAGTACTAACTCTTAAAAAAAAAAAAAGAATAGCCCCAAAAAGAAGGTAATAGCATATTACCATGTCCTGGCAAAATGAATCAAAATGAACCAAAGTCCACTGAAGACCTGATGGTCAGATTTTAAATTATTATTCCCTTTGAAACCCACCCTCATTCCCAGGGAAACTGTGAAATGTTCATTATCCTAATAATTGTGTTATGATAAAAATGATGAAATAAATCACCACATTCCAGCTTGCTTAATATTTCCACAACAGAAATAAATGATAACACAGGTTTTACTGAAGTTTTCCATTTGTTGAACACAGTAGGCAAGTTAGTGGCAGCTGAGCTCTGTCAATGAGAAACCAATTTGGGTTAGACTGATATGAAAATTAAACTACTGTAGTGTATCAGAATGTGGTAATGTGCTTTTAAATCTCAGCCTTGGTGATTTGTTGAAAAGAAGGAAGTGGCTTGCTGGAAAGGAGGAAGTAAAGAAAAAGAGTACTGAGAGGAGTTAATGATGGTGAAAGATGGAAGAAAGGATCATGAAACCAGCCAATTCCTTCCTTCAGTTTTTGCACCTGTGTTTTATTGCACTAAAAGGGAGAGCACAAAAGCTGGATATTTTGTTTTATTTTTACTCTTCTTTAGGCATAGGGGGCAAGGGGATAAGAGAAAGAGTAATGGTACGATAGAAATAAGGAAGAGTTGTGAGTAAAAATAAAAGAATTGGTAAGGAAGAGCCAGGGATGAAAAACAGAAACATGAGAACTTACAAAAGAGGGGGGAAAGTGAGAAAACCAGCCAGAAAACAGACAGAATAGGTCTCTTTGTAGAAAGTATTTTTGCTCCTCAAAATCGTAAGACAAATATCTTGATAAAGATTTAACAGTTTATTTTTTTAATACATTATGCTTATTATCCTATTTCTTGTTTTAAAATATTAAACACTAGCATTATTTGCTCCTTCCTACTCTACCCTTGAATGTTTTAAGTTTTCTTTAGGCAAAAATTTCAGAATCCATCTATCTTGAAGTTTGGAGCAAGTAGGTTGAGATTTTTTTTTTTTTCTTCAGAACAAGCAATTCTATGTGAAAAGACAGATTGATCAAAAATTGAGAATGATCCAAACTGTTGGAGTCCAAGCCATTCTAAGATTTTAGAAATGGCTAACTCGTAGGCATCATCTCTAAAATTGGGATGCATATATCCATGGGTTGCAGTCTCTATAAGGATGTAAGGAGTGAATGTTGATCAAGCACCAGCAGGGATGAAGCACAGAACAAGACCTCAATAGTTGGATTTTGAATGAAGATTTGTGCTTGAATTGTTTTAATAACTAAAGATTTAAACACTTAAATATTAATTTGGTGAAATGCTGATTTTTAAATACCTTCTCATTCTTATTATTTTTAAAAATTTATCTTTCTTGTTGAAAATATCACAAATGTCCCCTTTTTCCTTCCATTGACCCCCTCCTTTCTGCATTCACCCCCGCCCCTGCCTCATTTCTTATTCTTAAACATCTTTGAGATGCAAAATCCACAAAATAAAAGCCACTCCAAAGGGATGCTCAAAGAAGGAATGATGGGAACTTCCCTCCTAATGAAAACCTGGTCCGAAATCTCTGCCCCTTTCAAAGAAAAATGTGTCCTTGCACTCATTTTCTGGCATCATGACCTTATACTCTTGCCTGTCAAGAAAAGATCTTTAACCTTACACTCTGTAAGTCATTTAAGCACAGGCATGATGGCATCGCTCCAACTCTTTCCCATCATTCAGCTTTTCTCTTTCAGTTTCCCTATAAGTGGACAGAATAGGACATCATGTAGGTACATGCTTTATACATCTAGCTGTCCTGCTAGAGAAATATTGTAAAAATAAATGCATGATGGCAATTTCCTCAAAGGAGAGGGTCAAAAATGTGCCAAGTAATTTAATTTTAAAAGCGACTTTAAGCCAGGAAAGCAGGAGCTGGTTTGTGGGTAACTCAGGGAAGGCTGAGGACTGTGATGAAGGCGCAGACCCTGTACCACCACAAACTTAGCGGGGCTGACCCCTGCAAAGGAAAGCTTGTAAGCCCTTTGTAGAACAATATCTTACTTTCAGGCCTCTGACTGTCAGGCCTCCTCTCTGGTTAATATCAGCAAGGGAATCCTTGCCTGACAGAATGTAATTTAGGATCTATTAAATATGATTACTTGGCCTTGAAAATGATGGATATTGGACAGAATTATAGAATCACTTTACAAAAGAAAGGTCTCTTTTACATCCTTTCTTGTGGAGCTTAAAATGAAGCCTGGGGAAATCCCTCCAAGGGGTTGTGGCATTTATAGGTTAGGTTTATGAAAAAGGGAATTGATATTCATATTAAAAACTGTAAAAATTGCACAAGGTGAAGATAGTGAGCATGCAGACAGCTGTGACGTGTGTCTGAAGGGTGAGTGGCATGTTGCCCAACTGATTTACTTGCTTTAATTATATTAGTAATGTGAAAGTCGACATGATTTGAAACAAGCTCTTTGGGTTTTTCATTCAAATACTAGCCCCCAGTGACTACTTTTTATGGTCCTCCCAATTTCCAATTACTTAAATGTTCATAGCTGAAATACTTCAGAGTTCATTGCTGGGTTTGCTTTGGAGGTGGCCTGTGCTTGAGTTTTTATTTAATTACATTTTGTTCTTGGTTATAAAAGTAATATATGGTCACTGAAAAAAATTACAAAACATAAAACGTCACAAAGAAGAAATTAAAATCACTAATAATTCTGCCTAGAGATTGCCACATATGCATATATATTATTTTAATATAATACATATATATTATTTTTATCACTTAATTGATGTAACATTACATACAATGTTTTCTAAAGTCTTTTCACTTAATACTATAGCATGACCATACTCCCATATTTTAAGTATTATTCTATAAGCTACTTAGTGATTATATGCTATTTATTGTATATATGTACAATCAATTTTTTAATATTTTTAAAAATATACTTTTATTGATTTCAGAGAGGAAGGGAGAGAGAAAGAGAAATAGAAACATCAATGATGAGAGAGAATCATTGATTGGCTGCCTCCTGAATGCCCCCTACTGGGGATAGAGACCCCAACCCTAGCTTGTGCCCTGGCCAGGAATTGAACTGTGACCTCCTGGCTCATAGATTGACGCTCAACCACTGAGCAACACTGGCAGGGCAGTACAATCAATTTTCAATCCAATCTATAATTGATGGGAATTTAGAAGATCTAGTTACGCGTTGTTAACCATTTTCAGGTAATTCCTTTACAAATCCCTAGGTATTCTTTAGGATATGTTTTCAGGAAAAAAAATGCTTTGTCCATAAGTTTGTAAAATATTAGGCTTTTTTACATGTGACTAAATCGCAAATTTCTCCTATCAGATGCAAAATCTACATTATGGTATTTTTTTTTTTTTACCACATCTTCTGACTGTTTATCTTGCCAGGACCAAATCAATGGAGGTAGCAAATAGAATTGAGATTACCACCACTATATTCTGGTTAGCAGTGAATTTTTGGGGGGGGGATAAGGTGCAAGCAGCATTAGAATTCTAAATTATCTCAAAAAAGGAGGAATCAGGAAGGAGAAAATGGGGAGTTATTGTTTACTGGGTACAGAGTTTCATTTGTGCAAGTGAAAATACTTCTGGAGATGGATGGTGGTAATGATTCGCAACAGTATGAATATACTTCAAACCACTGGACTGTACACTTAAAATGGTCAAAATAGTAAATTTTATGTTATGTGTATTTTACTACAATAAAAAAAAATTGGGAGGTGGGGAGACAAGGAAGGAAATGAAAAAAATCCTCAGTACTGTGTTGCCAGGAGCACTTTTGGAAAAAGGAACATGCTCCTCATAGTCCATGAAGTTTTCCTGATGTCATGTCAATGAAGCCATAATCATAACTAACATTTACATGGCACTTTACAAGTACTTTTATACATGTAATTTAAATGATGTAACAGCCTAGTGAGATAGTTAATTATCCTCATTTTGCATATGAGAACTCGGAGACTAAGGTGGAATAACTGCCTAAGATGACATAGCGGCAAAGAGCAGAAGCAAGGGCCCCGCTTCCTGCTCGAACTGTCCCCTATGAAACGTGCTGCCAAGACGCAGTGAGCTCTCGTGCTGGCAAAGCCATCAAGGGTTTTTACTTGACAAGTCAAATGTTTCATATATAAACTGACAAGGGCAAAAATATTAAATTATATTTAACATAGAAAAACAAGTTTTTGTAACAGTTTTAGGTAAAGTTTAATAAAATAGTAATTTTGCTAATATTAATAACAAATAATACCCAATGTTTGACTCTTTATTTTGAGGTTTTTTTTTTCCTTTCAGATATTGATTAAATTTTTTAAATTAACATATTTATCGTCCTAAAAGGGGAAGCATGTGACATTACGAGTTACCAATGTGGCCAGGCAGGGTTGGTTGTAGGCAAGAGAACTGAGGGAACTTAAAGCTACTTAGAGTCACATTACCCTCTTCACTACTTCTTATCCCATCAAGCTACAAAGAGAAAAGTTACATATTTCCAAATTAAATATTAACATAAAAGTAGATTTTTAAAATGTATATTTCCCCCCTCATTCCCCAAGTTTTCTTTGCTTATTTTTGGACACAAGATCTGGTCAAAGATTAAAAAAGTTGTTATTGAATCTAATTTCTATTCAGTATCACCTTGAGTTGTAATAAATGATTTCTCCAACTTTTCAAGACCTCTTAGAGTTTTGTCTTTGGATGATCCCCAAATAATTTATTCTGACAAGCAGGTGTTTTTGGTAAACAGAAATCTAGTCATGAGATTTATTTTGCCTGTCAACCCATTTATCTTTGGAATTAAATGCACCATAGAAATCATGAACATTTCTTGTTCTCATATATTGGCTAACACATGCATTTAATACATATTGTTATAGACTTGCTATGTACCCAGTGCTGCAAAAGTAAATAAAAGGCAGTCCCAATGAACCCCCAGCATATTATTAGAGAAACTAACACATACACAATTATTAGAATGCAACGAAATAGGTGTGATACTAGAAGTATATGTACATAGTCTGGAGTCACCAAAGTATTATTTTTGCCTCTATGAGTAAGAGACAGCTACACAGAAATAGAATCATCTGAATTGAAACTAAACAGATGGAAAGGTTTTTGTAAGAAAGGGGATAAGAAGGCTTATGTACATATTTTACTTTTGTCTCTTGCATTACAATTAGATGTTTTCTTCAATTAATATGGAACCACACAGAATCTGAATGTTTAGATTCCATAGCCAGTTCTTCATTCTCTTGTAAAGTCTGCATTCTCTTTAAATTCACCAAACTATCATGTTCACTGTAGCTGCCACTGAGTGGACTGACAATGATTCATTGTTGATCAAGGAACATTCAGCTTAACTTTGAAGCTCCTTGATTAATTTACCACTGCCCTGGCAGTATCAGGGTGCCCAGCACAAGGGGGGGGGGCGCCCCTCATATGAACATTATCTGTGGGGACCTTGAGCAGTCATCTGAACATCTCTTTCATTTAAGGCATGTATCTCCATCTCCCTGTGCACAATTCTATTTTAACTACTGCATTTTCCTTTCCAGTCAAACTTTCCTTACAGTAGAATTTTTAGGGGGGAAAAAGCCAATTACTTATGCTGGCCACTTCTCCAGTTAACTTGTTACATAGAATTTCTAGAATGGCAGTAATGACTTTCTAAGAGACTGTATCATCACCTGTCTTAATCTCTTACTGGTATTGATGTAACAGGGGTCACTAAACAATGTAATCTTCATTGTACAGTTGATATTGATGGTTTCTAGTCAATTGATAAACTTCTCATTTATTTAGAAATCATACTAGCTTTGAGGTTCCTGATCCATTATGCTGTGTATTTATTATTTTTTAAAACATTAATAGGAATTTGATATATCTCTAGCTTTCTTTTTGGTGGTAAATCAAGTCATAAATGGTCTATTGTCTAGAATCCTGAATGACATCTACTTTGCTTGCTCTTTGCTAATAAATATTTCAGGTTATGTTTTATTTTTATTTTATTTTATTTTATTTTTTTAAATATATTTATTGATTTCAGAGAGGAAGGGAAAGGGAGAGATAGAAACATCAATAATGAGAATCATTGATTGGCTGCCTCCTGCATGCCCCTTACTGGGGATCAAGCCTGCAACCCCAGCAGTGCTCTTGACCAGAATCAAACCCGGGACCCTTCAGTCTGCAGGCTGATGCTCTATCCTCTGAGCCAAACTGGCTAGAGCTCAGATTATTTTAAACTATACTTAGATTTTTTTTTCTTTTCTAAAGTTTTACTTTGGGTCCCCTCTACCCCATTAGATTCCTTTACTTTTGATGTGTCTGCCCGGCAAGGATACTAAACAAGAGCATTTTCCCTGGTTTAGATTTTCCCTCATCAGAGACTATGGACCTTTCCTTTAAAAAGACAAAGAGGAAGTTCCTGTGAACAGTATTCACTTATAGGAGTAAGTTCTACGGGACGGTCCAGCTCTAGGACTTTGATCAATGGCAGCATAAAAACAACAGATCGTAGTTCTATGAATGTCATCTGTATTATGTCAAAGAGAAAAACATCAAATTCATTCTGAATCAGATCCAACAGAACAGTTGGATTTCCTCCAACTGTTATAGAGGAGGAAACGCAGTCAATTTATTGAATTGGGAATCACAGTGTTCAGTGTTTAAATAGAATAGATTAAAATGAAAGTTTCTAAAAAATATTGATTAAAATCTTTCCAAGGACTTTTGGATCCCACGCCATTATTTTATTTTGGGGTTTTTTTTGCAGTGTGGCACATCATTGCTGAGGTGTCTGAACGGAGTCCCATGCAGTTGCCCCCCTGTAATGCCCTATGTGGGTCCCTCACACAGTGCCCTGTCCTCAGCCCAGAAAGCTGTGACAACTAAGGAACCAGTGATTGTGCTGTGAGTACAAACAGAGAAAACAGCTTTTTCTGTCAGTGAATCTTCCTCTTTCAAATTTTTGGAGGAGAATTTCTCTGCCATTTATTCAGGAACAAATGGGCACTTGGTCAATACAGCATCAAATACATCAGTGAACTTTTTTAAAAGCCAGTAAAGGGGTGCTTTTTTCCTGCACCCAGAAAATAATGTCCACCTTCTTATAACTGATATGCTGCTGTATAGAGTTGCCTAGAGTGTCTCATTAGCAAACCATAGGTCATGTTTTAAAACTACAGGGCCAATAACCCACCGATACAATTTTGTTCTCTTCATAAGCAAATCTAGGGATAAAAAATAATAATTTCTAAAATAATAAAACTATTGACATCAGGGTGATAATTAGCTCACAGCCATAGCATCTTCCATACCTCTCAGTAAATGCCAAATCTCACCTTAGCAGCCTGTTCTGTTTAGATGTTTCCTAATGTTGAATGAACTCATATTAAATCTCTTATATAATAATAATTAAAGCTAGCCCTCACCAGTTTTGCTCAGTGGATAGAGCATCAGCCTGCAGACCAAAGGGTCCTGGGTTCGATTCCAGTCAAGGGCACATATCTCGGTTGCAGGCTCCTCCCTGGCCCAGGCCCTGGTCAGGGCATGTGCAAGAGGCAACCAATCGATGTGTTTCTCTCACATCAATATTTCTCTCTGTCTTTCCCTCTCTCTTCCACTCATTCTAAAAATCAATGGAAAAATATCCTCAGGTGAGGATTAAAAAAAAAAAAAGCTAACCTTTGTTGAGTAATTAATATGTATTGTCTGAAACATATATGTCTATTATCTCATTTAATACTCACTACGACTCTATAAGGTACGTACTATTAATAGTCTATTTTACAGATGAGTAAATTGAGGCACAAAGTAGCTAAGTGACAACCTGAGGTCACACAAGCAATAAGTAATAGTGTATTAAAAGACAGATTGTCTGAGAGATGACTGTTACTCATCAGAAAAGAAAACACGAGTCTTATGAAGCAAACAGGAAATTAAAGTTTTCCTTCTGCCACATGAGGACCATAATGGAATTTTTTCTAAAAGATTATTTTAGAAAGCAGGAGATGGACCATAAAATTATATACACTAAATTGGGGGGCGGGGGGGTGGAGAAATTCCCCCAGGCAGTGAATTTGATTTGGAAGCCAATTTTTATAGCTCAGTTAAAAACTGCCAAATCCAGGCACTTATATAATAGAAATGCTGACATGACCTTAATTCCAGAGGTGCAAAGGGTATAATTGAATTTAAGAACAATGTATCTCATCCATTAAGTCATTAAATAGATCTTAACAACTTGACACATTTGGTAAGTACTCCCTGAAAATGGTTAACAATAGTATGCAAATAAATGAGCTTGCATTATTAGCTACTGCATTTTAGGTTGTGTTGCCAAATATAACATTAAATTACAATAGTCATTTAGAAAATGTTGTGGCAATATATTTTAAATGCTCCTGAACACAATGCCAACATAGAGAAAGGGAATGTTAGAATCTTCAAGATATTGCCAAGTGCCTATGTGTGATTCAGATAAGTTATATTTACTGTTGATAAAATTATACTTAATCAGAAATACATCTTTTGACCCAAATTTCTGGAATTACCCCAGTGGTGTGTTGCCTCTGGTTGAAGAGCATATATAAGGATGCTAACTAAATGCCAAAACCAGAACATTGCTCTACACAGATGTATATGTGGCACTGTTGAGAAAAAAACATCCAGATGTTTGGCATCCTACAACCAAATGCCTAAATCCAAGTGAAATCAAGAATTTAACACACATTCAGGGAATTTAATCAATGTAGACATCCAGTTGGGCTCATTCTAGTGCAAAATAAAACAAAGCCAAAACCCTGTCTTCTTTTTTAAGGTCAGGGCTAGAGACCTGGATTTTCTATGTATATTGTCTCAATTCTTCTTTTACTCTGACTGCTTATAAAGCCAGTAATGAAGTGTAGAATGATTTCAGTGCAACCGAGAATCCAGTAGTGCAAAGCTTTGGCCCTCAGAATCCGACAATTATTCTAAATCACTTGCTTGTTTTCTTTTCTTTGCTAATATAGCAAACAAGAGTTAATAAATAAGAATATAGCTGGTAAACTGTCCAGGTAAAAGTTGGTCATAATAATTGCAAACATATTCAAATATCTTACTTTAGGCTTATATATAGGCAGCAAGTCATGGGTAAAAATAGTGCCCTTATATAAAAAGTTATATAACACAGTGACATAAAAATTGAAAATGTCAAAAATCACTGCCACAGTGAAATAGATAAAAACAATCAAGGGTTTTAATTGAATGTAAGTAATTCAATGTTATCGATCTATTGCAGAAATGGCTTCTGTTTTTCCCCCTCCTTACTCCACATCTATACATCTCCTCCAACCGGGATGTGGCATTTATTTGTTCCACACTCCCATCCTTTGAACCAGTCTGTTATGCAACTTGTGTTGGTCTCTAGATTGCGGTGGATATGAGGGGGTGCCACACCTAGCCGAGGCCTTGAGAGGCAGCATGTGCACTTATTTGCACTCATGTCCTCTACCTTTGCCAGGAGACCCACTCTGGCCCACCTGCTGAAGAATAAGAGACCATGTGAAAGAGCTAGATCATCCCAGCTGTGGCCATCCTACACCAGCCAGCCACAGCTGACCCACCAGCTGGCGACAGATGCATAATCCAGCTCAACCGAACACTGACCAGGCCCTGACCAGCAGGACCCACCGGGCTGATTTGTAAGCTTATGAGAAATATAAGTGGTTGTTTTAAGCCAGTAAGTGTTGGAGTAACTTCTTATGTAGCAATAGATAATTTATATAGTGTCAGACAATATTTTTTACAGCAAAATAATGCAAATATCATGATTATCTAAATATTAATGATACTTGAAATTACATACATTTAATATTTTTAAATGCAGTGGCATAATTTAGACAAATATGATTGTGTGCTAGATAAGACAAATATGATTCTCTTCATTTTAAAGATGAGAAAATGAAGACAAAGAAATCCAAATCATTCAACCAGTTGGTATTGAGGAAAGAAGAGGTAGAGGGGTAGGATAGATTAAAGAGTAGAATCCACTTCTAAAACCTCATCAATTTCCAATAATCTTTAGGGTCTTAACTGGCTGCATTGTGAGTTTGATTTAAGGATTTAAAATATCAGCACACTGGTACCCCAGAAAATATGGCATGTTCTATTCTCACCACTAGGGAAACAAAGTATTTCTGCCTCTAATAAATCTGCTAAAACAAACCAAAAAAAAGGATGTCTCGATACCCGGCCAGTGTGGCTCAGTAGTTGAGCATCGGCCTATGAACCAAGAGGTCACAGTTTGATCCCTGGTCAGGGCACATGTCCAGATTTCAGGCTCCATCCCCAGTAGGGGGCGTGCAGGAGGCAGCCAATTGATGATTCTCTCTCATCATTGATGTCTCTATCTTTCTCTCCCTCTCCCTTCATCTCTCTGAAATCAATTTAAAAAAAAAAAGTCTCCCAGAAACCTGCACATAATTTAATAGTAATTGTTTGTCTCAGGCTTCCACGGTGTTTATCCTTCACTGAGAAGAAAAGGGAGCAGGGAGAACATTCACCTCTTACTTTGGTGTCAACCTTTGGACTACTTAATAAACTAATTAAATTAAAGATTCAGAATGTACCAATCTTTACGCGGAGATAACCACTGAGCAATCAATGATAATTTAAAAAATCAATTGGTCTTCTGTAGTAATTAAATTTGCCCACTTAGATATAATTGATATTGTTCGCAACTAATTATCCAAGTAAGGGCTCTGAGGGACTTTTAGAGACTGAAGGATTGAGCCAAAGATTCTTCCTAATGTGAAATTGGACTGAAGGCCATGTTTTCTCAAAAACTGATTTAGTCTTCCCGGGAAACACAGTATTGAACAAACCCCAAAACAGTCAGGAAATCAGTATTTCATTAGAGGCAGTTTAGCATACTATCTGGGACTCCGTGTGTGACCCTGGGCTAATCATTTAACCCTCGTGTTTCAGCACCCTCATGCATAAAACGGAGTTGTAAGCATTAAGTTATTAGTAATAAAGTGTTTAGAACAGTAAGCTTTGTGTTGATATCATTATTAGCTGTCTCTTGGTAAGATCTTTAGAAAGAATGGCAAGATAGTCAACAATCACAAGTTTATTCCATTGTTTCATTCTCACTTGCACCTAATCCTTGTAGGCATTTTGCAGTTAAAGGTTACCACTGCCCTTTCCCATATTATGAGATTCAATTGTTCTCCATGGGATTAAAAAATGGCTAAACTAGGGAGACGGGAACTTCCCATTTGCTGTGTGGCATATCTGATTACAAGTTATTAAGCCAATCCTCCCTTCCCTCTCATAAGCAATTCATTTCTCAGCACCAGAGGGGAAGAATAATCATAAAATAAAATACAGGATGATCTTATCGCTGATGCTTAGCATTTGTATATTCACTTAAAAAGGTAGCAGAGCAATTTACGGCAGCCCTCAGGCAGCCTAAATGACATGTTAGCAAGTTATATAGATATGCTATTACCTATTTATTCTGATATTCAATGCAAAAATGTCAGGGAGATCGCTCCTTAAGTACACTAAATTACTGACTCCTGGGGCTGGAAAGTACCGAGAGAAGCTATTAGCTATTGAACCTATCGCCTGGATAAGAATCTATGGCCCGTGTAGATGTGAACCTTTCCAAATTCTAGAGAAAGCTATTAAACTATCTTCCACATTAAGATTCTCACTCTTCCAGGAAATTCTTTTCAAGGTGTTCTGGCTTCAGCATTAGTACATGTGCACTTGTTCTATCATTTGATGGAATGAAAACAGCTGAGGAACCTTCTGACCCAGGCGGCGTTTCCTTCAATGCTCTCCTTTGTCCCAGAGCTGTATTTGCCAGTACCAAGGAGGCCACCCTCTTGTCCTGTAGCCTGCCTTCTCATAGGAGATTAAATTACGAATATTCTACACACTCTGTTCTGACAATGCAGGAATCATATCTTGAGCTTGGCAGTCCATGTATGTCTTCTTTGACCTTCTACAATACCCATCAGTCCAATAAGAAAAAGGAATAGCTTTGAAATCAGACCCTCCTTGTTACTGTCCATAATGGGTCACACTATCTAGCCAAGGATCAGAATTTGAGCACGAAGGCCAGCAGCAGTCCTTGGCACGTTGTAGCTCCTAAGTAAATGTAGAATTGGACATTTGTATGGATGAGATGCAATTAAAATTAAACTCTTCAGTACATTTTTTAATTAAGTGTATTTTTTAATTAAGGTAGTCAACCACTAAGCAGCCCAACGCTCCCTCGCCCAGGCCTTGCTTCCCTCGCGCTCTTACAAGCGATGTTCCCGAGAGCTCCCCTCCTTTCAGACCTGTGATGTCTGTCCCAGAGTCTGTTTCCCAGGGAACTGGCCAGTGGTACTTTCCCACAGGAAATACACTTCAGGATAACAAAATAGTTGATGAGGGAGAGTCCTCTCAAAAATAAACAGAAAAAGAATGATATAGTAAGACTAACACTATTTCACAAATGTCTGATCAAATAATGGATCTAGGCAATGATCCTCAAGGACTGCTGATAGCACAAAAAGAGAGACAAATGGATATTACATATCTCCTGATGGAAACACACCCACCACCTATAGGGTATTCTTGTAAAAAAAAAAAAAAAGAACCTGAATTGGGCTAAATCTCTAGATCCAACTATAAGAAATATAGGAACAGAGAGTCATGTTAAATGATACCTTGAGGATACAATTTTTACTAGTAAAATCCAGAGTGTAGAAAACTCAACTGGACAACCCAGTTTCTACAATAAATAGCTTATAAAGGGAGAGACGGGGGAGGGAGGGAGAAACCTATTTAATAAATTACAATAAGGAGACTTTAAAAACAGGATATAAAAAATTGACATGATCAGGGAAATTTTAACCTTCATTAGATTATCTAATAAAATTAAAGACATGCTGTTGATTTTTAGGTGGGATTATAGTATTGTGAATATTTTTAAAAGATCTTTATCTTTCAGCGACATATACTGAACTTGACCAATGAAATGACTTGATGTCTGAGATTTACTCTAAAATAAGCGAGGTGGTAGTAGGGAGAAGGAATGGGTAGAGGTATAGATAACACAATTTTGGCCATGAGATGATAACTGTTAATGCTGACTAATGATACATGGAGGTTCGTAATAATATTCCTTGTACTTTTATATACATTTGAAATTTCAATAAAAAGCAATCTGCACTAATAAAAGAGAAAGATGCAAATTGACCATACCGTCACAACACCCACCAGCCAATCAAACGTGAATATGCAAATTAACCCAACAAACATGGTGGATTAATTTGCATGCGCAGGCATCAAGCGGTCGCGGGTTGGGCGGGATGCTTGCGTCGTCACCATGGCAACGACACAGGTGTTCTTCACCGCCCCTGCTGCTCAGGGCCTCTGGGCAGCGTGGGAAGGCGAAGCCAGAGCGGAAAGGCGGTGCTGGCAGCCAGGGAAAGGAAGGCCCATTCTTGCACGAATCTTCATGCATTGGGCTTCTAGTATAATATAAAAACAATCCCACTGAGTGCTAAGCAGAATAACTGAAATGCAGTGCCCAAGATTCCCCACTGTGAAAAGTGGTGATTTCTTTTGTCTTCAAATAATACGTTGTAACTCATGGTATTGAACTATAATACAATAAAAGGAACATAATGATAAAATTCCTTATGGATTTAAGGTTAAAGCATAGAAGAGCCCAAAAATACATAAAATAATTTACAAGGTACATTAAATCCTAATCTATACAAAAAGTGGAAAACAATGGCTATTTTTGAAGGGGAGTGTAATTTTAAAGACATTAAATGATAATCAACTCATTTAAGTAATGATACTACAGAATAAATATTTCTATAGAACATTTTATTTTTTCACAATGGAATAATTAGAACAGAGTAGGAAAAAGAGAGGTCTTCCATTAAAGGTTTTCTGATAAAATATATGACACCCAAGTTACATGTGAATTTCAGATAAACAAGGAATAATTTTTTTCTGATAGATATGTCCTAAATATTTTTATTTGCTAAATCTGCAATCCTACTTCTACTCCCCAGCTTTATTGAAACATAATTGACATATAACATTGTATACATTTAAGGCATACACGCGATGATTTGCTATATTGTGAAACACTTTTGCTTGTTTTTGTAGTTGATTTTTTTCTTTCTTACCACTATTTGACTGCCTGTCCTAAAATGTTGTCCATATGGTACTTCATTAAGGTGACTATTATTTAAAACTTCTCATGCTAAGAGGCCAAGGGAGGTTTCCAGCACTGTCACCTTGGAGATTGCAGTTCTGGTACAGGTATTTAATTTTGAGATCTCAAAATACCAACAGAAAAATTATACCCTAGAGAATGAGGAATCTGGAAAGTGTTTTTGACAGATCCACCACATTCTTGCAACAGCAAAGTCTGCCTGCCACTTTGTTCTCTCTCTTCCTCCCCTTCCCCTTGCAATAACACACAAACTGTATTAATCAACCAGATAATGGCGGTGGTGAGTGGGGGGTGATGAGGTCTCCACTGTACTTACTGCGCTGATTCAACCAAACATATGGCTAGAGGTGGGAAAAATGGGAACCAGAATGTGGCCCCTTCGTCCCAACCACAGTCCTTTAGAGATGACCCCATCTCTCCTGTGTCTCCATGACTATGTATGCATATTTGTGCTGTTTTCAGAGTTCTTGCCTATGCTTCCCTTTGCTACTCAGAAAAACTCTGAGAGATTAAGCAACTGGCCAAAGGTCACACATTTGGGAGAACCTTGTAGTCCTGATCCTCATCTCAGGATTCTTGGCACCATAATTTAAATACGATTGATATTTGATAAAGTTAGTTATTCTAGCCTCTGGAGTTCATGTGAACTAATAACAGTTCTGGACCCAGCCTTTGGTCCCTCTAAGTGAGGGGCACCCTACATACATACCCTTATATTCTCAGTTCATTCAATGCTCAATACATATTTAATGATCATTGGGGTAGCATTGAGGAAACAATGCTGGACAAGACAAAAACAAGTATCTGACTTTGTTGAGCTCACAGTTTATGAGGAAACTGGCAATTAGATATGTAATAACAATGACCCCTGATCAGTGCTGTGACAGAGTCATCAGAACACACACTAAGAGTCTCTAAGCTCTATGTTGGGGAAGCCTCTGAGAGAGGGGTGCTTAAACAGAGACCTGCAAGACTTGTAAGAATAAGAAGGTATTGGGAACACAGTTCTCCTTTATCCTCTGTTCGCTGCACCATTGTTGGAGTACTTTCTCCTCGAACCCTAGGTCCTTTATCCTGTTCAACTGCACCAATTGTTGGAACTCAGTTCTTTTATCCTGCCCCACTTAGCCAACTGTCCGGTTCGAGTCCCTCTGCTAAGGACTTGACCTCCTAGGATACCAGGTATTTGATGGAGGAGCCATGGGAAGTTGTGGGTATATAAGAGAGTCTTTATTGTAGAAGCCAGTGGCCATGTAGCCATTGCTAACACGGAACCACTAGACAAAACAGTTCATCAAAGTACAGTCCCATACTGTAGCTATACACTGGCTAGGTAACGATACATCTTTCCCACACAGCAGCAGTAGCCTCTGTACCTACAGCAGTAGCCTGCTGGTCAGTAATACATCTTTCCCATAATACAGCGCCGTACTGGCTGGTCAGTAACAACTTTATACTACTTAGACAAAATGGGCTTTTTTCCAAAATAGTGACCTCACTATTTGGGGTTATAGAAGGGCATGTTTGTGCAGTGTACAGTGTGATAGCTGTGGTCTTGCTGTGCACTTGCATATAGCAACTCAACCTTGAACACTTTGATTAGGAGTCCCACACTCAGAGTGGCCTTGAACACCCGGCATACTCTGAACAGGGCCTCCACACTCTAACTGGCCTTGTCCATCCGGTATACTCTAGACAGAGCCCCACAGAAGGGAAAAAGGGTGAGCAAGAGCAGAGAATATTGCAATAAATGGGACTAGATGTGCAAAGACCTGGAAAAGAGAGGAGGTGATATGGTGATGGCAGGTCCAAAATGTGGGGATGCATGAGCCAGGTCAATGACTTTATGCATCTTCAAACCATTATCCTATTTACTAAAAGCCTAATATGCTAAGTGTCTGGTTGTCCAGTCGACTGTTCAACCAATCAAAGCGTAATATGCTAATGATATGCTAAGGCCGCTCAACCACTAGCTATGACCTGCACTGACCACCATGGGGTAGGCAGTCGACCGGTCGACCAGTCGCTATGATGTACACTGACCACCAGGGGGCAGATGCTCCAACTGGTAGGTTAGCTTGCCACTGGGGTCTGGCTGATCAGAACTGAGCAAGATGGGTCGGACATGCCCTGGAGCCTTCCAGTTGTCCCTCCCTGGCTGGCCAACCTCTTGTGTCCCTCCCCGGCCCCAATCATGCACCGGTGGGTCCCTCAGCCTGGCCAGCACCCTCTCACAATCCGGGACCCCTTGGGGGATGTCAGAGAGCCCGTTTCAGCCTGCTCCCGCAGGCCAGGCCAAGGGATCCCACTGGTACACAAATTTGTGCACCAGGCCTCTAGTATTTAATATACACTGAGTGACCAGATTATTATGACCACCCCATCAGTACTTTGTTGGGCCACCTTTTGCCTTCAATACTGCAGCAATTCTTCTTGGCATTGACTCCACGAGATGGTAAAAGGTGATGCGAGGAATCTGACACCATGCCTGATGAATAGCACTGTCCAGTTCTGTGAGATTTGATGGTTGTGGAACCAACTGCCTGATGGCTCTTTTAACTTCGTCCCACAAATGCTCAATTGGATTGAGATCTGGTGATTGTGGGGGCCACCTAAGCAAGGTAAAGTCTCCCTCATGTTCTTGAAACCACTCCTGCACAATACGAGCACCGTGGCATGGCGCATTGCTTTGTGGGAAGAAGCCATCTCCATTGAGATCCGTCATCAACATGACAGGATGAACTTGATCAGCAACGATACTTACTGTAGGTATGTTGTGCTATTCAGACGTTGTTCCACACGAATTAAAGGGCCCAAATCATGCCAGAAAAACATGTCCCAAACCATAACACTGCCCCTACCAGCTTGAAGTGTTATACTCATGCATGTGGGGTGCATGCTTTCATGCTGTTTCTGAGAAATTCTCACTCTGCAGTCTGCATGATGCAACTGGAAACGTGATTCATCAGACCACATGGCTTTTTTCCAATGCTCGACTGTCCAATCCTTGTGTTCCTGTACGAATTGGAGATGTTTTATCTTGGTAACTGCAGACAGCAAAGGTGTTCGAACAGGCCTTCGGCTTCCATATCCCATACGATGCAGTGTACGGCTAATTTGCCTACAAACGTCAGGTAGTCATAGTAATCTGGCCACTCAGTGTATTTGTTAAATATTTACGTAGAGGAGTGCATTAAGCCTGGAGAAAAAGTAGTGGGGAGAACACTGGTGGCCACTCAGCTACTCCTCTGTGGTCCTAAATAGTGACAGGCTTTGGCTTCAACCCTGAAAAAAAAAAAATGTCTGCAGGACCTGCCTTCCTTAGAAGCAACTTAACAGCCATCTTTTGTTACTGAATTAAACTCCCTGGGGGGGCTCATCCCCTTCTCCCACTCAATACCACAAAAGCTTCTTTGCAACTATAAAGGCAGTTGTCTCTGAGGGTTCTACTAAAAACAATTTCCTGGGTCTTGTTACATTTACATGTTTTGTTTCAGCACCCTTCCTGATTGGCCGGCTTTCCCTAATTCTGACCTTGAGAAAGGGACTGGTGAGGCTGAAGAATCAACAGGGGCTGAGAGGGGAGTTTTGTGCAGGGTGTGAAGTTCACAGTAGCTGCTCCAGCATCGCTCACTCACTGGGCCCAATCTTCAGGTCCATGCACACCCTGCCTCATTGTTCCTACGGGAGCAGCCACACGGAACGGAGCAGCGGGCCTCGAACCTTCCTTCCTCTTTCCAAAGAGGCTTTTAAAAGACAAATTTCTTGCTCCCATTCTTAACCTACTAAATCAAAATTTCTAGGGCATAGGATTTAGGAATTTGTGCTTCCAAAATTCCCCTTGAGTGAATCTGGTTTCCCCATTGGACTAGTGTAGAAAGCACAAATTTCAGAGCCAGTAAAAGTGAATTCAAACTACAGCTCTGGCATTTATTAGCTGTGTGATCTTGGACAAGCCTTTTTGGCTTTTGTTTTTGGTGGGATTTTGTTTGTTTGTTTGTTTGTTTGTTTTTGTTTTGTTTGTTTGTGTTGTTGTTTTTTGCCTCTCCAGTTTCTCCAGTTTAAAAGAAAAAGGAAAAGGAGGAGAAAGAAAGACCATGATTCATCTCATATCAGAAGACTGAGATCATCACTATCAAGTACCTGACACAGTCGTCCATAACTAGTAGTAGTCACCCACCCTACCTTACCTTACCTTACCTTACCTTACCTTACCTTACCTTGCCAGGATGCCAAGGTAATTCTGGACCCAGCCCCACCTCATGCCCTACTTGCTGCCTGTTTTTATTTTCCAAGAATCTTCACCCTCCTATCAGCAGCTTCCGAGGAAAATAGCATCAGATAGGAGTCACTGCCGGTTGAGAAGAGGAGCTGAAATTGAAGCCACAGAAAAGTGTGTTTGCACTCTTCTCACCCTTCCCTGAGGCCCCACATCAGGCTCAAAGACTTTTCAGAGCTGGCCATTGGTTCTGATGACTAAACGAAGGTGCTGCATAATGAGCAAAGTCCATAGTACTGTTTCTTGGACCCTAGGACCAGAACACAGAAATAGGTCTAAAGCGGCTGTGGCACGTGTGCTGGGCTCCACTGGTGGCTGGGATGGTGACTCCCAGGCACATCCATCCACTGTTAAGAAGAAGCTGTACATGGAGACGCAGATCAACATTTTCCTTTAACATAAATAATAATTGGGTTATTTAGCACATGTTGGTTAGAATTCAGTTTTTAAACTTATATTATTTCATTATCTTCACAACATCCTTATGAATTAGGCTGGAGCACATTGTTTCTATTAAAAATAACATCTTTCCTGATGGTAAAATTAGTGTATGTTTATTAAACATACTTTGGAAAATAGTGAAAATACTCTATAAAGAAGAAAATTAAAACCATCTCTAATTACCAGTGAGAGGTAATAAAATTAGCATTTTGATTATTTGTTTCAAGTATTTTATTATACTATATTTTATAAAATTAGCATAGCAATATACTAGTATATAGTTTCTGAATCATGCTTTTTGTTCAATGTTATGTTGTGAATTTTTAGTACATTGCTAAAAATTTTCAAAATTGTAATTTTTAATATTGACAATATTGTAGCATATAAATATTTTATACTTTATTTCCCTGTTGTTGACATTGGTTCTTTTTTCCCCCTCATATTTTTTTGCTATCATAAATATTAATAACTAGCTTTCTTATTTACAGTTTACCTTTGGGAAAAGAGAACTACAGAGGTTAAATAGCTTGCTGCAAGGACAGGACTGGAATACAAATTCTATACTCGCGTCTAATTCTCTTTTTCATGGGCCACAATATTAATTTCTTTTAAAACCATCAATCAATGCTTAGACCATACTTGTCACTTCAATATATTTTATTTCCTGTCCTTTCTTTTTAAAGCAAACATTACTGACAGTGTAGGAGGGTATGGGTGGAGTTGATACCTAGTCCCAAAGTGAGGGTAAATGCGAGTGAGGGGGTAATTCAGAGTCCCTAACCTTCCTTCTTCATTTCTGCCTTTTCTCATTGCACCAACTTCCCCAACAGATGGCCCAATACCCATAACAAACTCATAATAAAACATAAAGCTTTTCTGATGCTTAGCATCCCCATCAAGATATCTACCCCTCCATTATAGTGCTTCCTTTCTCTTCCTTAATCTGATCCCCCCAACACACACACACACACACACCATACAATTTGCTGACCAGTCTTTGATTTTCTGTAGAAACTGTTGGTATTCTGCTCTGTCACATCATTAAAAAGGTATACTTTCAGTATAAGATCTATCCTGTGGCCATCATTCTTTCATGTTGCTTCAATTTATGCTTCAAAGGGATTTGGCACCAGGTCATGCAAAACAAAACAAAACAAAACAAAACAAAACGTGCAGAGAACCTGAAAGCCCAAATTCACAGTTTTTGTCTGAGCTCCATTGCTAACTTGCAGTCCGACCTTGGACAAGTTGCTTGTCTCTGTGGTCTATTCTATCTTTGTTAGATGACCTTGAAGATTCCTCCCAGTTCTGAAATGACATACTTTTGAACAGTCTTATTCTTTTAGATGCTCTTTTAGAACATCTCTGGAATTTTCCCTGTTAAAAAAATAAAACTTGCTTCAGGTGGCTTCCTTCTGGCCATCAAACATCTTTGCTTCCATTCCTTGTACAGGTCCAACCCAAGAGACAATGCCCATAGGAGGGCTCTGTCCCAGAGTGTTCTTGTTGGCAGTACTGCCCTTGATCCAATCAACCAGGACTTCTTTCCTGGGTCCTATGCTTTAGAGGCCACGATTCTGGACCTTCTTGGGCCCTCCTCTTCCCCAGAGAGTGACAGGTCTGTCAGGATTTGCTCGCCTAGAACTTCTCTCCCTCTTCTAGGCCAAGCGCTCCCTACTCAGGAAATCAAAACTCCCTGATCATAAAGCCCTAAGCCTGCTTGGGTTTCTGCTTTTCCCTGTCCTCTTAAGGGCAAACTGTATTGTCCAAAGTGTGGTCCAAAGAAGACTCTGTAGAATTTGTGTTTGGAGTTATGGACAGAGCTTAGATATGTAATGTGGAGTCTATGCACTTATACAAAGTTCTTTGAGGTCAGTATGGAGAGCAAAGTGTGTGGTTCATTGGAGGCGGTATTAGAGACATAATTGCACGTTTGCCTCAGGCTCACAAATGTCAGCAATGGGCCTGCTTGTGGGACACACTGTCTTGTGCAGAGAGGCTTAGTGCAGTCAGGAGAATAGTTCTTCAAAGACTCTATGGGTTATTTGTGGCCATAGAGGCGAACTCACTAAGTGTAATGAATGGGCAATAGAAAGAGCAAGGGGAAGACACATACTTTTCATCTTAGACTCTAGCTAGATGTATGTTCTGAACACAAAGATAATGTATAATTTCTTGTCTGGTTTTTACATTGCCAAACTAGAGTTATGGCCTTGTGGGCACAATGTATGATATTATATTAATAGTAATGACAGTACATTACTAAGCCTAACCTGATTCCCATGTTGACATTATTTCTATTTGTGTTGGTCCATTTTCCCTCAACTTCCTCCCCTGTGAAAATAAAGATCATAAGATAAAGCAAAGCAATCACTATAGGCTGATCTAGCCACCCCTCAATGAAGTACTACTTTTGAGACCAGAGTAGTACTAAATGGCTTATTAAAAAGCATGTTAATTCTGAACCTCAATCAATTATTTCTCACATATCAATGTGTTTTTTTTTAGGATTAGGGGTCATGATTTTATAAATTTGGTTTTGTTAATTATATTCATACGATAGTTCAAAAGACTCAAGATTGAAAAGTATGTGCCCTTTAAAATGGTTTTAGTTGTAATTCTACCCAAGTAAAAAATTACCTTGAGAAAATTACACCAAGTTTACAAATTAGCTGGATGGCAGTGAACAAGTTATTCATCCTCTTGGAGACTCAACTTTTTAATGTAAAATGAGGGGATTGGATTAAATGGTCCCCAAGTTTCCTTAAAAATCTAAAGTTTTATGATTGCCTATGATTTTATAAGCAGTTATGCCTAGAGCTGTTTGGCAGAGAAAATTGCAGTATGTGAAAACCTTTAGGACTTAGTGAAGAAATGAAAAGACCATTCATCAGGAAACTAGGTCAAGTTAGAGAGCAAAGAGTGTAGTTTCCTGAGCAACTGGAGTCTGAAAAGAAATCATTACAGAGTTAAACATGGTCCTGTGCAGGCCAAGGAGAAAGTAAAGGAAGGAGAGCCCCATCTTTTCCTGCTTCTGCCCTGGAAGAGGAATCAGATGATGACTGTTTAACTTTCTGCAACAAGGCGAAGTGTACTAGTAAAAGAAGCAAAGGAACACATGAAGTACCCGATTATAAATTGGCTGTAGTTGTATGTGCTACAGCCATGCCTAGTAAACACAAGTAACCTACGTCAGAAAGTTTGAAAGCCAACTCTCCATCGGTACTTCAGTGGCTACTCACAGCATGCTACTTTTTTTTTTTTTTTTTACCTCTTTCAGCATTAGAAATCCCTCCCAAAGTCCTACAAGTAAAATTCTCTGCTGGAGCTGGGGTTAAAAGCTGGTATCAAGCCCCCAAATTCTATTAGTGATAATCTGTGGAAATATTGTTGTGAAACTAAATTATGATACAGCAGACAAGAACATGAAGCTACTTGGCCAAAGTGTTCAACCCAAAGCTATAGTCAGACTACTCCAGAGAATGCAGGGGCCCCAGATGAAGGACCCCTCTAGTCCTGCATCTTCCTCCTACAGAGAAAGTAAGGAACTATATAGTTTTCCTTGGAAATCTAACAATATCACGAGAAACCAATTTCATACCTGACTACTCATGCTTTGCAATTGATCAAAAGGCAAAAAATTGCAGGGGTACAGTGTGGAAGAAACAGTCACAATAGACCTATAAAATCTCAGCTGTGCTAATCAGTTCTTGTATAAATAAAAATTGGCTGTATTTCTAATAATATAGCTCACACTTTGAAAATGCGAGGCATAAATACATAATGTCAATGAACTTCATATCATTTTCTTGTGCTCAGAAAGTCACAAATTTCTGGAAAATTTAGACAATTTTCACTGTACGTATGTTTCTGAAATGTGACTCCATTTATTTTATGAGGTGTTTTGAAAATCTCTTCTTGTTAGGATATTTTGTTTAACACAGAGAATATGCTAACAACTATCTAGAAAACAGACACCCAATATCTGTCCATTGTTATGCCCAGAATTCGGGGTCCCCAAGAAAAACCACCAGGGAACCAAATGAGTCCGATGCAAAAGCAAAGAGTCTGTATTCAAGCTAGCAGTGGGCAGGGGGAACGTTCGTGGCCCCATTGATTGGTCAGGGGGCAGGGTCAGGGGTCTGGTTACACGGGGGGCGGGGGGGGGGTGGGCACTGTGCAGCTTGCCTAATTTGGACTGAGTCTACTTCTCTCTACATTCCTATTGGCAGGTTTATGCAACTGTTATATTCTCGCGGTTTTCTAAGAAAAAGGAGTCATATACATAGTTACACAGGTTGGAGGGTACAGTACATTTTGTGCTGTCCTGCTCTGCCCTTTCATCCATCATCTAAATAAAATATCCTTTCTCATTAGAAGTTTAGACATCCAGAAGAGACCATTGAAATATTGGGCTTCTATGAGCTCTGAATAGAGAAACCTCTACAGTGAAGGGGCTGCTGAGGAGGAGAAGGGAAATTTTTCACACCGTATTTTGGGCAATTTCAGCTTTGGAAAAATTTCATGAACAGCTGCCTCTTCAGGAGACTAAGAACAACCACAGTGCCAATAACATTGCGTTATTTAATTTAACAAACAACTGTGTAGAGTGTATTATGTGTCAGATCCTATAAATGCTTTACAAATGTTAATATTTGATTTTTCATAACAATCCTAGAGAGTAGGTGATATCATCATGATCTTCCTCATTTTCACAGATGAAGAAAGTGAGGCACAGGGAGGTTGAGTCATGTGCTCAAGGCCCATAGCTAACAAGCCACAAAACCTGGGGTATATGGCTGCAGAGCCCATGTTCCTAACCACCACACTCTACTCCTCTCAGAGGAGGTCATTATTTGAGGTGGAGGTGGAAGGAAAGAATTAGAAAATGTCCTGGATGTCACAGCCCTTTAGCATGTCACTTGTCTAGTGCGAACACCTCTTTTAACTTCTAGCAACTTCCACCTCTTTACTCGGAGAATCTGTGCCTCTTAGATGTTCTTAGGATAAAAGAGATGATGGCGTAAACACCAAAGCAGGATTTTAGGAGTAATCTCCAGAATGACCCTGCTTAAGAAGCTGAGCCAGTGAGCTAAAGGAGAAAATAGCAAGATCTGAGTGGTTTCTACCAGATTAGAACTCCTTTGGTCACCTTTATAATTTGCATAACCACCAATAAAATGCTTTTTCTTGTTGCATTTATAGGTTAATATGGATGACTTATCTTTGGTTTAAGAGAAAAGAAGGGATCAGTTCCTACAAAATATATACGTTGGCCAAAGACCTTAGTGAGTGAGGTCCTTCATGTATGACCAAGAAGTAGCACAGGGATGTTAACCTGAAATATTATTTGTCATATTAAAAACTTAAAAGTAACTGATTTAGCTTGCTGGCGTGGCTCAGTGGTTGAGCATCGACCTATGAACCAGGAGGTCATGTTCAATACCCGGTTGGGGCACATGCCTGGGTTTTGAGCTTGATCCCCAGTAGGGGACATGCAGGAGGCAGCGGATCAATGATTCGCAACATTGATGTTTCTATCTCTCTCTCCCTCTCCCTTCCTCTCTGAAATCAATAAAAATATATTTTTAAAAAGTAACTGATTTACCCATCAGTTGGAGAAGGGTTGAAGAACATCTGTACACTAGAATACAAAACAATCACTAAAAAGAATAAGATCAATCTATACATATTTATATGAAAATATATATGTAATGTTAAGTGAAAAAGACAAGTTGCATGATACTTTCATAGTATTATGCCATTTTTATAGGAAAACAACATAAGAAACATTTGTTTTCCTATGTCTATAACATACAGCCATGTTTGAATACAAATTGAAAAAGTCTGAGAGAATACATACAAACTTTTTAAGAGTGGTTACCTCTGGAGAATGTGCTGGAGGGAGAGGAGCTGTGGTGAAAAGGAGATAATTTTTACTTTATAGACTTCCACTTTTTTGTGGTAGGTAAGATTCACCAAATGCACATGAGTTAAAGCACAAGGAAGCATATGGAAACCATTAAACAATTGGAGAAAGACTAAGAAATAACCAATTATAAACAAGCTGTGTAGAAGTTTGACAAACTGACTCATGAGATATATGTCACATAACCATTTTATGTGCCAGTTTTTCCATAATAATGCATAAATTACTGTGTTAGCTTTACTAGACTTTTATTTTGCCAATGCTATAGATTTTGAGGTTTTATTTTCATTAAAACTTAAAGATAAAAAAAAGAATACCTCCCAAAGACTTATAAGTCAATAGCTAATTCACTGATCTTTTGAAATTATATTTTTCTTTTAAAAACTCAAGTGCACATTACCACATTTCAGGCGGATTGGCTGGCAGGCGCTGTGGTGCAGAGTTAGAAGACCAGTCCAGGTTCTATCACTGACTTCATGTTAACTGTTGCCCCTTAACACCTGTGACCCTCTAGGATTCAAAAAAGCAAGAGAATGGCACCTCTCTTGGTTGACTGACAATAAAATATATCACCAATGCTGGCAAATGGGTGAGTGTATTCATAAATGATATAGTGGTTTCTAAACTTCTTTTGATCATTTTGCACCAAAGACTCCAGTTTATTATGCGACTTACGAAGCAATGGTGAAGCTGACCACAGAAACAGTTGTCAGTGTCCTCTCCTTGCCCCCAGCATGTTTTCCCTACTTCCCCATGTTCCATCCGTGTCCCCTTGAAAAGTCTCGACTATAGATCCCCACCACTCACAGCCTGGCATGAAAGCCTTTTCTTGGCCGGACATGAAAGTCTCTTTTTGCCATGGCCTCAGTCCACCTTTCTAGCCTCCTTCCCTGTCTTCCAACCCCTACCCAATTCCACATATGAACAGATCTTCAAGCCATATGGAAAATGTCTCCATTTTATTATATGCAGGCCCGTGTTCTCATAGCAGAAATCCCATAAGCCAGAGGTGTTCCAGAATTCATAACTTTTTAGATTTTCATCAAGTAACCCCATGCTTATATGTATATTACACAATGCTCCGGAGTGTCTCAGGCATCAATTCATCTTCAAACACATACATATTTTTGCAGCAAACCTAGAATATTCTCATTAACTATGATGAGGTTGCAAGTAGTCTCAGCTAGTCCAGGTCTGGTTTTGCCCCTGAGCCACTTCTGTTGGCTTCTCCAGGTCTATTACCCAAACACTCCCACCTGAGCTGTGCTCAGGAAACTGACCTATCTGGACTGCAGCTCCACAATACATTGCCCCCGGGCTCCTGATCAGGTAGGCCAAATGGGGAGCCCAGCACACTATCCAGGAGGTCTGAGGCATCTCCTCCTTCTGGAGGACCATCACATGTGGGAAGTTGCTTTTTTTTAAATCCTCACCCGAGGATATTTTTCCATTGATTTTTAAAAATATTTTAAAATATATCTTATTGATTTTTTTACAGAGAGGGATAGAGAGTTAGAAACATCGATGAGAGAGAAACATCAATCAGCCGCCTCCTGCACACCCCCCCACTGGGGATGTGCCTACAACCAAGGTACATGCCCTTGACCGGAATCGAACCTGGGACCCTTCAGTCCGCAGGCCGACGCTGTATCCACTGAGCCAAACCGGTTAGGACTCTATTGATTTTTAGAGAGTGTGGAAGAGAGAGGGAAAGACAGAGAGGAATATTGATGTGAGATTGGTTGCCTCCCGCATGAGCCCGGACCAGAGCCCAGGCCGGAGAGGAGCCTGCAACTGAGGTACGTGCCTTTGACTGGAATCAAACCTGGGACCTTCAGTCCTCATGCTGACACTCTATCTACTGAGCCAAACTGGCGAGGGCTGAGCAGTTGATTTTTAGGCAGTCTTCTTCCCATGGCTCTTTCTTTCTGGCTTGCAAGAACCACCTCCTCCTCTTGTCTCCTTGCCTCTAGGGATCATAACAGCTCTGCTCTTACGAGTACCAGGGTCATACTACTGAAAGGGCAGAGCAGGACAGCACAAAATGTACTGTACCCTCCATCCCGTGTAACTATGTATATGACTCCTTTTTCTTAGAAAACCGCGAGAATATAACAGTTGCATAAACCTGCCAATAGGAATTTAGAGAAGTAGACTCAGTCCAAATTAGGCAATCTCTATAACCCACGTCACTTCCCTAAGCCCACCCAAATGACCAACCCTTTATAAACTACCGCTCTCCCGGGGTTCGCTCTCTTTGGTCTCACTGCTATGCCAGAAAGAGGCCGGGAGCCAAACCCGGGTTTGAATAAAGACTCTTTGCTTTTGCATCGGAGAAAAGGCTCCCTGGTGGTTGATTACTGGGGACCCTGAACTCTGGGCATAACACTACCACAGTGCTACCCCACTACCACATTTCCACGCCTCGTGCCAGCACGCCACCTCCACCTTTGTAAGTGGTCTCTATGAAATCCTCTTCAGATGTTCCCATTGGAGAATGCTATGTTTCTTGAAGAGTCCTTGACAAATGCAGCCCACTAGCGAGTTCAGATTGAGTCAGGTTTTCCTGCCTAATGGGTTAAGAAACAGCGTTCAGCTTTTAGAACTTTTTGGATTTCAGAATTACATGTAGGATATCGTGAACCCATACACTGCTCCTTCTATCTGGGATGCCCTAGTCTCCTTGTCCAATTGGCTAACTTTAATTTCGTCTTTAAATACCATTTGTCCAGAGAACTTCGAGCTAAACTATCCACTGTCCAATCCCCGTTGACAACCTCCCATCCAACAGTCCTGGACGCCTGTAAAGTCACGGGAACAGCCTTGGAAAGCTTGGATGAGAATGGGGCTTGAAGGGAAAACCCTACCAAGGGAAGCAATGAACTCACAATGTTAATGTTAATGTTACACATGTCAAATTTACATTGAATGAAAGGTTTAAAATTTTTTGATATTAGTGTATCATTAAAAAAAAACACAATGGGTGAGTGTATTCATAAATGATACAGTGGTTTCTAAACTTCTTTTGATCATTTTGCACCAAAGATTCACAAACAGAAATGTTTAAAAAATCCTCATCCTTAGTATGTTCAATGCATTCTGGCATTTTCTAGCCAATGCCACTTTAAAAAAAATACTGATCCTACCCTAGAAATGGATTACACCATGCACAGTGTGGGAGACACCAAACTAAATAATACTTGTCAACAAATGCTTCCAAACATGGTCAAACAAAGAACCAAAATGTAAGTAAAATTGTAACCACAGTTTAGTTAGTTTTTTTGGCCATTTATACTTTTGTGTAGTTTCTCCCCATTTTCAGTGACTTTACTCCCGAGCAGGGGGGCAGGAATGACAGTTGGGTGACAGCTGGCTCGAACCACAGGACGTGTGCCGAGACAGAAACCAGAGCAGCCTGCGATTGGGAGTTGGGGCTGTCTTAGCCAATTTGAGATATTTGGTCACCTTATCTGAGATTACATGTAAACTCCCTTTTTTTCAGTCCCTTAGAAGGCAGCTTTTATTATGTAATTTAAAAAGAATTTTTTTCCGTGTTGTTTAATGATTTGAGTTAATTTTAAACTAGGGTTTGTGAAATGTGAGCTGGTGCCAGGAAAATGTGGATAAATGATTGCTTCCCTAGAGAGAGTAGTGGTGCTTTTAATAATGGATCCTTGTAAAGTGTCTATATTTCTTTTAGGACTTAAAAGACAAAGCAAAATGTGGGTTGGGAAGAGGGTTGCTGGTGTGTATGTAGACTGAATGACACAAGCCTGAGTAAGAAAAAAATAATTGTTCTAATTAGACTCTTGTTTGTACCAAGCAGATATTTAGGTGCCTTGAGAGAAAAGGAGTTAATTGTATGGATATTGTATTATTTAGGATTAACATTGGTTGCATGTGCCCGAAATTCAAAATAGCAGTCAACAATAGCCTGATCTTAAATAAGATAGTGATACCAAATTTTTTGGACTGGAACCCAGATTCTTTGTCCGCTGGAATCGAAGAATGAATCCACGGACAGAAAGTGGTATAGCAAAGGTGGAGATTTATTGAAGAGCAAGTACAGACTCCCATGTGGGCAGAGGGAAAGAGACCCACAGAATAGACTCCCAAGTAGGGAGGGGGAAAAGGGTCCCACTGAGTTCCTTTTCCCTATGGTTTATAAAGGCTGTAGTTCCTTTGTCCTGATATCCCCTCTGATTGGTCAATATTCCCCTTCGAATTGGTTACTATAGTGATTCCTGAGGCCCTCCTCCTTCATACTCCTTCCATTCCTCTGGGCTTTCTTCTTTTCCATCTGAATGAAGGGCTTCCTTCTCTTTGTTTTGTAAATATAGAACTTTCTTGGCTACTTCCAGTTCCCTTGTCTTATGGAAATATACCTGTTGCTGCTTCCTTGTCTTATGGAGATGTAACTGCACGGGCCTTCCTTGTGTTATGGAAATGTACCTTCTCCCAGTCTGTAGCCCTGTGTTTTTCCATGGACTCCAATTCTAAAAAATCCCTAAGCCTGCCTATACCCCCCTAAAATTCCTGCTTCAATAATATTTAGACGAGGGGTTGGCCCTAACCGGTTTGGCTCAGTGGATAGAGCGTTGGCCTGCAGACTCAAGGGTCCCAGGTTTGATCCCAGTCAAGGGCATGTACCTTGGTTGCGGGCACATCCCCAGTAGGGAGTGTGCAGGAGGCAGCAGATCAATGTTTCTAACTCTCTATCCCTCTCCCTTCCTCTCTGTAAAAAATCAATAAAATATATATTAAAAAAAAAAAAAGACAAGGGGTTGGCAGTCCCCAACTGGCATGGCTCCATCATGTCCAAGGACCAGGATTCTTTTCTGCTGCTTACTACTGGGATTTCTGTCGATGCATTAACATGTCAGATGGCTGGAAGGAAGGAAGGAGGAAGAATGGCATGCCCCTTCCTTTAAGGACATACCCCCTTATAGTTTATTAAACAGAATATAATGTGAAGGACAGATATCGGGGGAAATGAGCAAATTCTCCGATAAATATACACATCCTGGGATTGATAAACATTTAAGCTCTACTTCCGCAGCCTTTGCCTCTACTCAAATAGGCCTTATTCTCCATATTCTTTAATCTAGTGTTAAGGGGAATTACCAATAAGAACACCAATCTACTTAGCTTAGTTGATTACTTTGCCCTTTTGGGCAGAGCCTGCCATACCAGGACATGGCTGGAACTAGAGCCCATCAAACTCTAAGCACAAGATTGAGAAACAGGATCTAACTAGGACTCCGAAAGAGGGAAAGGAATGCTAGGAGGCAATCAACAATGATCTTAGCACAATGTTTAAGAAGTAGCTCTAGCCCTGGCTGGGTAGCTCAGTTGGTTAGAAAGTCATTCTGATGCACCATGGTAGCAGGTTCGATCCCCGGTCAGGGATATACAAAAATCAACCAATGAATGTATAAATAAGTGGAACAACAAGTTGATGTGTTGTTTTTTCATCTCTCTCTCTCTTTCTCTCTCCCCACTCTTCCCTCTCTCAAAATCAACCAATAAAATTTTTTTAAAAACAAAAAACAGCAGCTCTAAGTTAACATGTTCAAATCAAAATTATTTATTTCTCTCCCAAATTGCACCTCCAAATGAACTGCCATCCACCCAGATGTTTAAGCCAAAAACCTAAGTGTAATTCTTAAGCCTCTTTTTCCCTCACTCCTCACATCCAAGCAGACCAGCTATAAGATTTGTGGGGCCCAGTGAAAATGAAAATGCAGGGCCCCTTGTTTAAAAATTATCGAGAATTTCAAGGTAACAACAGCAGAGCATTAAACCAACTATGGAGTCCTTGTAAGTATGAGGCCTGGTGCAAATGCACACAAAATCAGACTGCCGGAAACCGATCATTGTCTCACTAATAGAAAGATGTGGACAGGAAACCGGGAAGGCTGGTCAACAATCTTAATTGCTCTTGCTCTCTCAAGCTCTCTCTCTCTCTCTCAAGTTCGCTTTCTCTCTCTCAAGTTCGCTCTCTCTCTCTCAAGCTCTCTCTCTCTCTCTCTCTCTCTCTCTTCCCTTTTCCCCTCTGGAAGGTGGCCGGCAGGGTGATCTCCAATAAAGCCTGTGTCCTGGTATCCCATGGTCTCCGGCCCTCTGTTTCATCTTTCATCATGGTGCTGAACCCTGGGTGAGCACGGACTATCCTCGAACCTAGCCCCGAGCTTCTGACTCCTGATCTGGCTCTGCTCGGCGGCATGGTTCTGAGTCGATTGGCCTGCTCAGAACACTCCTCAAACCCTGCCGTGCCAGGACACGTGGGAATCTCGTCGCTTCCTTCTAACCGGTAGGCTTCAGGGATTTTCCCCTCCCCCACACCTGGTTCCCTTGACTTGGAAGGGCCTCAGAGTTTCCCGACTACGAGCTACACGTTCTACGTTCTACGTTATATGTTCTACGTTCTACGTTCTACTTTCTACGAAAGCCCAGGTACCTGGCCGGGAAAACTCTGTTCTACTCCACGGGAAAGGTTCAGGGTGACGACCTTGCAACCTTCTCCTGTCCTTTTTTCTACAGGTTGGCAGAGGGAAAAGAAGGACGCTTCTTATTCCTTCCCCAACTTCTCGGTGGCCCTTTCCATCCGGTCATGGGAGCCCCTCAATCCAAACCCTCTCATAACCTCAAAGAAGCACTACCTGGCCACAATATAAACTCGACAATGTCTCTCTGTGGCCTGAAAATTCCAATATCCTCCGAGATCTAGATAATTTTTGCCACCGGATTGGGAAGCATTCGAGATTCCTACGAAACAGGCTTTCCCCTCCCCACCCACACCCTCCCGCTCTCCCCACTTGCTTTACTCAGGTTCCACCCAAAAAAAAAAAAACAATCTTAATTGCTCTTACCGCTCACTGTTTAGTTGAAACATTGTTGGCTGAAGCAGCCTCCACCTCTGTTTGTCTTATGTAAATTTCTGTTATTGGAGTTTCCTGCCTAAGGTCTATGGGTGTATCCCATAGTCTCAATAAAAGGGACAGCAAGGCCAGAGCCTGGTGGTGGTCCTCCCATTAGAGGTGGGCTCCTGCCTGGTCCCCAAATTAATATTCCCAAATTAATACTTTTCTAGTCTTTTTTCATTTGTGTGCAGCCTTCTCCAGAACCTGAACCCTGAACCACGCAGGACGTGGAAGGGGTTCCTACATCAGACCTGCATCCAATATACATTTTGTAAATTCTACCTCTGTGGTAGTTAATTTTATGTGTCAACTGCCTGGTGCCCAGACATTTGGTCCCACATTATTTCTGCACGTGTTTGTGAGGGTGTTTCTGGATGAGATTAACATTTGAGTCCGTATACTGAGTAAAGGAAATTGTTCTCCCTAATGTGGGTGGGCCTCATCTAATCAGTGGGCCTGAATAAAACCAACAAGCTAACCCTCCCAAGTTAGTCAAAGGGAACTCCTTCTGCCTATCTGAGCTGAGACAGGAGACATTCCCTGCCTTCAGACTCAAACCTGAACATCAGCAATTCTTGGGTCTCAAGCCTGGCGGCCTTCAGACTGGAACTATACCATTGGCTCTCCTGAGTCTCCAGCTTCCAACTGCAGATCTCGGGATTTCTCGGCCTCCATTATCATGTGAGCCAGTTCCTTACAATTAGCCTCTTGTTTCCTCTCTATATATCTACTTCCTATTGGTTCTGTTTCTCTGGGGAGTCCTGACTAACACAACCTCCAAATCATTTAAGTTGAAACACGTCTGTCCATTTTTATGACATCTCTGGATCTCTGGCTCCAGACTTAATGATTCCTAACACGTGTACCTGCTTTCACTTTTGCCCACTGCTTCATTAGTGTTCACTCAGAGAAGCGGAGCCAAATGAATGGAGATAAATATAGATGATTAGATACAGGTACAGATTTAGGTATATGCATACACATGCATAAATGACAAATATATAATACATAAAGTAGACATACTTCATATGTAGTAAATATTTAAATATATAAAATATTTCAAATGTAAAATATATTTAGCTTTATAAAATCTATAATATATCACATACTTATATATAAAATATATGTATATTAAAATACATAAACATTTACATAAGTATTACTATATAAATATTTTATATAGCTATAGAATAAATATATAAGTAAATTCATATATGTAGGAATTTATTATAGAGCTTTGACCTTACGCAAGTTTGGCAGCTGAGGAGACTGTTTGTGTCTGGAGCCGGAGCCTGGGGCTGGCACTGGCATGGATGATGAGTATGAAGAGGGAGATGCAAGGATCAACCGGAAGCTGTGAGGATAAACTTGAACGTACAGGGACGTGTTAGAATCAATGTCAGTCACTCACCACCTCTGAGCCTCCAACTTTGATGAGAGTACGTGCCAAACAGAAGAAGCTGATGCCCTTAGTCATGGAGCTAAGTATGCTCTTGGCCCAGGATTTAGAAAAACTAAAGGAGAACAGTTGGCAGAAGTTGAAAGAGCTGTGGGCTGGATGTTGCCCCAGGACAGCAAAGTGAGCCAGCAGATTACAGTACTGTGGGGACTGCAGTGGTGCCTTGTATCTTGCTCCAACCTTCCAAGAGCAAAAACAATGGAATACTGCTTCCTTTCTGCCTTCCAAATAGCGTACAAAATTCTTCTGAGGCTGGCCAACCCTGAGCCATGCTGAGAAAGAAATACTGGCAAACATAATTCTCGTTTAGCTAAACTGACAAACCATACAAATCCCCCATACCCCTTCAATTAACTCCAACATGGCAGCAGTAGATATCACTTAAAAATCCAAATCAGCCCTGGCCTGTGTTGCTCAGTGGTTAAAGTGTTGTCTGTGCACCAAAGCGTTGTGGGTTTGATTCCTGGTCAGGTCACATGCCTGAGTTGCAGCTTTGATCCCCAGTCGGGGCATGTACAGGAGGCAACCAATCTCTCTCTCTCTCTCTCTCTCTCTCTCTCTCTCTCTCTCTCTCTCTCCCCTCCCTTTCTCTTACTGTCTCTCTAAAACCAATAAAAACATATTCTCGGGTGAGGATTAAAAACAAAATCCACATCAGACTATGTTTCTCCTTAAAGCCTTCCAAATGCTTCTACGCGCATCCTATATAATAACACCCTAATGTGCAAATTGACCCAACAGCAGAACGACTGGTTGCTATGATGCGCACTGACCACCAGGGGGCAGACGCTAAATACAGGAGCTGCCCCCTGGTGGTCAGTGTGCTCCCACAGGGGGAGCGCCGCTCAGCCAGAAGCTGGGCTCACAGCTGGCGAGCTCAGCAGCGGTAGCGGAAGCCTTTCCTGCCTCCGCGGCAGTGCTAAGGAGCAGCGAGCCGAGTGGTAAGGAGCAAGGGGTCCTGGACTGCGAGCTGAGGGGACATCCCTCCCCCCCAAGTGCACGAATTTCGTGCACTGGGCCTCTAGTCTAGAATAAAACAAAACTCTTCACTGTGGTTTATAAGGCTGCACAGGATCTGACCCTACCATTCCCTGAGCTCGTTTCATCTTATACAACTTTCTCCTTAAGGGCCATTCTTGAGTCACTGGCCTTAAACACAATGTGGTCATTCCTATCTGAGGGCCTTTGTGCTAGCTGCAACATTTGCCTGCAACTCTCTCCCACTGATCTTTCCTCACATCACTAGCTCTTTCTTTTTCTTCAGGTTTCAGTTCATATGGCCTCTCCTCCGAACCTCCCCTGACTACTTCATCTAAAGAAGTCCTCACATACCTCAATTCTCTCTCACATCACCTGACCCCGATGTCCTTATCTCCATTAGAAATTACTTTGCTTATTTATTATTTACTTGTTTATTTTCTATCTTTCCCACCACCCTCACTATCAGTATATAGCCCCTATAAGAGCAAAGACTGCCTGTCTTGTTTCCCTCCCTGGCCTGGCACATGGTATTACTCAATAAATGTTTTGTCAAGGGAATAAATAAAAATATTTGGACACATATTGGTTTCCCAGGGCTTCTGTGACAAAGGACCACAAAGGGCTTAAACAACAGGAATTTATTCTCTCATGTTCTGCAGGCTAAAAGACAATTATCAAGGCCAGGCTCCCTCTGAAGGCTCTAAGAATGAATTATTTCTTGCTTCTTTCAGTTTCTAGTGGCCCCAGGCATTCCTTGGCTCCCATCTCCGCCTTCATCTTCGCATGGGCTACTTCTCTGTGTGTCTCTGTGCGTCCTTTCCTTTTCTTATAAGGCCATTGGCACTGGGACTTAGTGCTCACCTTAAATCCAGGATGATTTCATATAAAAATCCTTAATTACAACTGCAAAAATCCTATATCCAAATAAAGTCACACTCACAAGTACCCGGGATTAGAACTGGAGCATATCTTTCTCAAGGACACAATGCAACTCAGTACAGGGCTGATGAAAACTTCCTATTAGGCCTGCTTCTTCTACTGAGACGGGTTTCCTTATAGATTCAAACTTGGGACTGCCTATTACGACCCCTAGTGAACACCATATACCACAAGAAATATCAACACTTTCAGGTAATACATAAAGGAGGATTTTTTTTTTTTTATAAAGGAGGATTTTTACACTCCCCTGAAACATTAGAGGGGTATCTGTCAGGATGTAGGCAATAACTAATTAAAAGTTTGCAGGATCCAGAATTAGGAATTTATGTGATCGCCAACTGCAAATGCATCCCTCGGGGTACAATACTTGGCAATGTGGTAAATAAATCAGGTTTTTGACCATGTA
Organism: Cnephaeus nilssonii; assembly: GCF_951640355.1. Classification (NCBI taxonomy): domain Eukaryota; kingdom Metazoa; phylum Chordata; class Mammalia; order Chiroptera; family Vespertilionidae; genus Cnephaeus; species Cnephaeus nilssonii. Next base: position 38,534,944 of record NC_137075.1, on the reverse strand, counting down.
ACAGCTGGAAGGGGAAATGACCTTTGCATTTGTGTTAGAAACCTAAGAGGCTTTTGCAACAAAGCATTTCCACATTGCAGTCCGAAAGCGGTTTGGAAAAATCCAGGCTTGTTGAGGAAAGTTGCTATAGGAGGAATTTAAAGCAAAGCCTCACAGGAGAAGCTGAGAACTTCCTGTGAAAATCTGAGGTTTCGTCTCCATTTCTTGCTGTTAAAGAAGGTATTCAAGGGAAGGAAGACAGAAGACTTTGTTCAGATTTGTAGGTAAAGGCACCCGTCCAGCTGTGTGAAGTGTGCAGAGCTCAGCCACCCCAGTTCAGAGTTCTAACTACCAAAGCCCCCTGACTAGGGCTAAGTGGCCCCCTTATTTTGGGTCGGAGAGCACACCAGGAAAAGCCCTGGGCCTTAACCAGGAACCGTGACTACTGAATGTTTATCTAGTTAGGAAGCCAGACCCTAAACAAGAGATCAGTAATAACTCACATACATGCCCCTGGAATCTAGCAGCCCTCAAAGATGGATTTCAAACCCACAGCGCTACTAAGGGTCAGAGCTAAGAAGAGAAATGCCTTGGTCTATTCTGGTTCTTCCGAAGATGGGCACTTTTTGGTAGAGTGTACCTATGGGAAGAACTCTATCCTGTCCTCCAGAAATTAAGATCTAGAAACAGGAGAGAGATCACAGTGTCAAGCTCTCCTGACTCCAGAGGCCAAAGAGCTTGGTAGATACCACAACAGCACCCTCCCTCCTTCGTTGGCCTAGAGTCTAGACCCTGGTATTACAGTAGTCAAAGGGCCATTTAGTGAGAATCCAGAAGTCAGCCCTGACTCCACCGGTGAACAAATGTGGTCAAAGCCTTGTGTTGGGAATCCTGCCTGCCATCTGGGTAACTGTGGAACCCCAGTGCTACGCAGTGAGGCAATACTTGATGAGTCGATGGGGTGGGTAGGATGCTGCTACGTAACTAGACCCGGAAATCCAATAGGCATTATCCCCAGTGGAGCTTTAGAGAACATTTCTGGCAACCTTTTAGGAGACGGGGACTAGACCATGAGTTGGAGATGGTCCAATTGCCTTAAGTAAAATACAGCTGTACTGTTTTACTTCCTGATCCCAACTCCCCACTCCGCACTTCCACCCCTCCCACTCTGCCTTCAGAGGTTGTGTAGAAAAATATACAAGAGCCTGCAATTATTTTTCTTGAGGAAATATATGCTAGAAATAAGATTTCATTCACCCAAATTCCTCTTAGAAAGGTAGAGCTGTTGTCTTCGTTGGAACATTTCTTTAATGATTGCTTGGGGGTAGAAACTGACACCTGAGGGGTGCAGATTTTAGTGGATTACCTGCTAAAGGCAAGTGGATGCTTTTATTGGTTGCTCCACAGAAGGAGGAGGAAGAGAAAGGAAAGATAAGAGGTGGAATATAAACAGGAAATGGCAGCTCTCTACTGGGCCCATCACGTGGGGGCCGGGAGAGGCTTTAACAAGCATTAAAACTCAGTTTTAAAATTTCTGCCTTTAAAATATTCCAAAAGTCCTGTGAAAGATGCTTAAAGGGTGGACTCCTTTCAAGTGCATTATTTTGGATGCAGTTAGTAGTGGCTCAGTTGCTCCCAAGCCCCACATCCTCTCAGTTGAAGCCCTATCCCCCCCAGTGACTCCTAAATCTTCAATGAAACATTTTTAATACACACACACACACACACACACACACACACACACACACACACACCTTAATGTGAATGGATTTTTCCCAGAAACTGATGAAGCTGAGTTCTATACTCACTGTGTTATTTCATAGAAGAAGATAGCCTGGAGGTTAAGGGCTACCAAGAACAGATACTAGGAGTAAACTTCAAGAACTTCCAGGTATCATTAAGCCTTGGACACAGACTTGGATTTTCATTCAAATTATTTGAGGAGTAGGCAGCCCTCAGCTGACAATTCATGGCTATTCTAATTTTGCCTCTTCCATTTTATTATCAAGACTAGGGGCCCAATGCACAAATTCGTGCACCTTGAAAGGAACTGTGGCCGCAAGGCTGCGGTGGGCACAGGGGCAGGTCTCAGCCCATCCTCTGCACCCCAGCCTGGCCCCTCCTGCCATGGACCCCTGATCCCCTGTCTGCCAGCAGCCCTGCTCCTGCTGCTGCCACTCCCACATGCAGATGGCTCAGAGCAATTGGGCTGGCGCCAGCAACGGGTGCAAGCAGGGCCGGTGCCGCCAGCAGGTGTGAGAGGCGGCTGTCAGCCCCGATCAACCCTCAGGAGCAGGGGGAGGTGGAGAAGTCCTGAGGGGCAATTGGGGCCGGCAGCTGCCGCTCACACCTGCTGACAGTGCTGAGAGATCGGGACCGGCACCGGGCACCGGCAGCGGGTGCAAGCAGCGGCTCTGGCAGCTGGCAGTGGGTGCAAGTGCCAGGTGGGACCACAGCATGTGGGAGCAAAGAATTTTTAGTAACCACCAGAGGCTCACCCTGATGACAGTGACCGGTGCCCCGCCTTGGTCTGGCGCCCCACTCACCTGTTCCACCATCCCACCACAGCCAACGCCCGCCATGTTCCACGCGCACCTCCACGTGGTCAGTGC